>NC_072015.1:27031364-27631364 GCF_027791375.1 Indicator indicator
TTTCCCTTCTATCCAATACAATTACTTGGTGAAAGCAAATAACTGCACTACCTTTGGTATTACTGCAAGTATTTTTTATCAACGACAAATCAAGCATCCCAGGGGTTTGGGACCATAAGCATCCACTTATGCTCAATAGTGTTCTGCTGTGAGGTGCTGGAGACAAGCAAGACATGGAAGCACACCAATGTGGCATCTTGGGCTTCTCTATATATTCCAGAATCATCCAAAAATTTCTCTGCTGGCAGTTTCATCCCAGCTGTTATCATCACACTTGCTATATTCCAGTGTGCAAGATAAAACATACTAACATCTGAAAGAGCTGGCTGCATTTTTGCTTGTTGGAACTTTTTTTGACCATATGGCATTGCCTCAGGGATGAATTCATTATCAGGCTTCTTCCAGTAATTCCCTAAAACTTAATTTTTTATCACACTCTGCCACTGGAAAAGAATCAGTAACATCTTTGTGCAAATACTGGATTATCAGCAATAAAATTGCAAATATTCACACATTCTAAATTTATCAGATAATCATAATTAAACTATCTTCTGCTTAAGAAAAATCTGCTAATGTCTTCTATAGCCATCTGTCCCCAAAAGATTATTTGCTTTCTGATGAGAGAGTAGCCTAACAGTTGCCTTTTCTGCAAAGCTTCAGGTTTGTGCTGCAAATGGTATGGAATGGAAGTAATAGAAGCTTAGAATGGTTTGGGTTGAAAGTCCAAACCCCCCCTGCACTGAGCAGGAACATCTTCAAACTGATAAAGTTGTTCAGAGCCCCATCAAACCTGACCTGGAATGTTCCCAGTGATGTGGTTTCTACTGTCTCTCTGGGCAACCTCTGCCAGTATTTTGCTACCCTCGGTGTAAAAAATGTCTTTCTTCTGTCTAGTCTAAATGTCCACTCTTTTAGTTTGGAACCATCACTCCTTGTCGTGTTGCAACAGGTCCTACTAAAAAGTTTGTCCCCATCTTTCTTCTAAGTCTCCTTTCAGTACTGTCATGGTTCCACAAGGTCTCCCAGAGCCTTTTCTTCTTCAGGCTGAACAAGCCCAATTCTTTCAGCCTTTCTCTATAGGAGAGATCTGACCTAGCAGGTCTATTTTTCAGCAAGAGGCAGGCTAAATCCACTGATGAAGGCAGGTGACCTTCACTTACTTGTTTTGCTAAAGGTAAAGGCTACAGATTCTGAGACTTTAGCAAATTAAGATACAGCTAACAAACTACAGTCAATATTTTCCCTGTCTACTGAATGGGAAAAATTGTGCACTGTGGAAAGAATATTTGTGTTTTTCTTGAACCACATGAAGTCCTAGTTCTCCTGCTCTCCTCTTCTAGTCAACTTTACTGGTCATAGCTCCTCGTTGAAAGCCCAGACTGTTCACAGAGCTCTTCACTGCCACAATTTCTAGATCTCTTCCTCTCTTCACGGATCATGAAAATACTGTTAATTTCCTGGTGTGCTCTTTGGAATTGAAACACAGTAGAGGACAAAACCATGCACAGTCTGAATATTAAATTTGCTATAGGTTTGTACTTACAGAACTGGTAAAATCCAGTGCAGAACCACAAAAATGATTAAGGCAGTGGAACACCTTCCTTACGAAGAGAAACTGAGGGAGCTGGGGCTCTTCAGCTTGGAGAAGAGGAGACTGAGCAGTGACCTCATTCATGTTTACAAATATGTAAAGAGTGAGTGCCAAGAGGATGGAGTTAGGCTCTTCTTGGTGATGCCCAGTGACAGGACAAGGGGCAATGGATGGATGTTGAGGCATAGGATATTCCACGGAAACAGGAGGAAAAGCTTTTTCACTGTGAGGGCGATGGAACACTGGAACAGGCTGCCCAAGGGGGTTGTGAAGTCTCCCTCTCTGGAGACATTCAAAACCCACCTGGGTGTGTTTCAGTGTGATCTGGTACAGGTGATCCTTCTCTGACAGGGGAGTTGCCCTAGCTGATCTTTCGAGGTCCCTTCCAGTCCCTAATGTTCTGTGATTCTGTGATTATAAAATGTTTCTCAGGCAACAAGGTCCTTCCCTAATCACTTTACATTTTACAGCTCAGTAAATAAAAATAAAAAATTTTATGCATTGTGGTAACAGGGATTATTTTTCTTAATCTATGGAATGCTGCTTTTTTTCATTGTAATTCGTTGTAGTATATCTGTTTTAAACAGCAATTGTATTTAAAAAAAAAAATAGTACCTCTTGATCCCTCTCTGACACGTCATTTTTATCTTTACAAACCTTCCCCTCACAAAGCAAAACAGAAAAAGTTAGAAACAGAAAATCAGTTAGAAAAACTGACCTACCACAGCATCATACATCTCTGTGGAGCAGAGAAGAGACAGTGCATGCAGCACAAGCTCTTTTCCTGCTGCAGCTTTGTACTTAATGTATGCCTGGAGGCTTATTTCGGTCTATACCTTTAAGAATATGAATCTGCTTTGGGGCATTGCTATTTAAACGTTCTTTAGTAGATCCAAATGTGAAGTCTTTCCCTAAGGTAACTAACTTATGCTATTTCCCTCTGTTAGTTTCAGTAATAGAGACTACCACCTTATCGTTAAATATTGTTAAAGCTCAGTACATTTTTTGTCTTCATGACCTGAATTACCACTCTCCGCAATGATCATTTAAATTTATCCAGACAAGTAGAGCTGGACTTCAGTGCTGCTGAGTTCTCTCTGCCTCATTAACTTTTCGGGTCAGCTACCAGAGCAGAGGTCTTAGATTGAAAAACACACAGTGGCAATCGTCTTGATGGGCAGCAAACATCCTATGACAACTCAACCATCTAGCTGAACATTTAATCCCTCTTTATAATCAGAACCACGGTCTCACAGATTCCTTGATTTACAGTCTGCTGAATAATAGGAGGGGAGGTTATGCAGATCAGGAGTAGCTAAAAGGGTGATACTGCTGAAACATGGAATATTTTTCCTTTGACTGGACAGCTTTTCTTTTCTTTTTTCTTGTAAGTGTTTTCAGAGACAGCAGATGATCTATACTAAAGTGACCCTAACTCAAGGTTATGCCAACGAGACAACTGTCTTTCTCTTTGATTTAGATGTACCAGTCTTTCCTTTACGCAAAGACCATGTTGGCTCCATTTCCTTTATAAGTAGTCATGTTCCCAGAGCTGCCAGCCCACTGACTCACAAGTTTTTCACTAGCAGGTAAGTGGAAGTTTATTAAATCTATCTGAAACTCAGAAAGCCTGTTTGGAGAAAGTAGTGAAAGATGAAATGTTATTTGTGGAATGAAATGGCATATTTATAATGTTCCCTAAAATCTTTCATCTTACAATCATTCTTCTCTAAAGCAAAATTGTGGCAGGGAGCTTTGCCTCTTTTGTGAAGTTTGAGATTTTCCTCTTTATCATCTGAAGAAGTTAAGCTATGCAGTAGGAAAGCTTCCACAGAAATACTTCTTATCCTTTGGATACTGCTTTCCTTGCTTCATCTCAGGTTTTTCCATGCATCAGACAGAGGTCAAACATCTCTGAGACTTTCTACCTGGTCATCAATGAGTCTTCTTCTTGATCAGGACTGGATATTATGCAAGGAGGTCTACTTCTGCTCAGTACAGCTGTATAGCATTCACTCTGCTGCAGGGAGACCAAATTCTGTTCTCTCTCTATTGTAAATACTGAGTAATTCCATAGATCTAACTGATATTGTTATAGATTCTCAGGAGTGCAACTGGCAGCAGACTGTGATTTGGTGCACTCTGTCAGTGCTCTTAGATACTCAATCAGTGTCAGTTTGCAGCACACAGAAAAGGAAGGCAGCAGACACCAGAGATCTCTGTCCTTGAAGGAGAATATCATTAGGTAAATTGGGGCAGGGCAAATGCCTCTATTTGACACGTTGTTGCAGATACCTAAACTTACATCCTCCTTGTTCCTTTTTTTTAGAGCAGAAGCAGAAGCCAAATGCCAGCACACACAGACACATGTCCATATAGTTCTGTGATACCTGTGCAGCAGCATAAATAGTTGTTCTATCACAGCACCATCGCCACAGGGCTCCACATACTAATACATGGAAAAGACAAGCTGGAATGACCTAATTTGGCCTATCTTCATAAACCTCCCTATCTTCGTAAACCTTCATAACTCTCCAGAGGTGGCTTTCAATGACAGCACACCTTCTTCAAAGAGACTTTGTCTACTTCTATTGATAGCAGAAGCTCTGCCAGCACTAGACGCCAACAGGCAACCAGACTAAAGCTTTATGTGGACACTACCCCAAATGCAAGCAGATTTTTATGAGCTTGCAGCACTTAGGTTTGATTCTTCCCAAATTTCTTCTCCTGTTCATTATTTCTCCCTCATGCACAGATGGGCATGAACATAGCTCTGAAAAGATGCCCCCATCCTGTGGGTTTCCTGAAGAAAGTAACCATCTGTTGAATTCATTTTTTAATCATTGCCTTTTCCCTGGTTTTGCTTTTCAGTGTAAAGAGATGTAAATATATTAGCTGAGTGGCAAGATGACAAGCAGGGCAGTATTTTCAAGTAGCTCTCAGGAAGGAAGATCCTATATTTATTATGCACATATTTCAATAAAGCCTCCCTGTGTTTAAACAATAGTGTGTTTAAACGGGGGAGGATGAGCTATAAATCCACATCCTCATTTTCTGTCATTTAAAAAGGTAAAATATTATTCCGAACACTCCATCTACTTTAATCATTGCTGTGTATGCAATTACTGGAGCAATCACAGCCAGAGAAAAAATGGGTGGCTCCTAAAAACACACCTAGGTGGGCTGCTTTCCTCAGAGTAGAAACACAGAAATTCTTTGTCAGCAAATGGTTAATGCTTTTCTGTACAAGAGATTTCCTTGATGCTTGTTGATAACATTTCTGTGATGGCACTATTACTGGCAAACTTAATGATTTACTGGAATGGATAGGAAGAGAGCAGTGGCCTCAGAAATGTCATTCGAAGGCCTCTTGATTGATTCTTACAATGATCCCAGAGAACTGTTTGTCCTGTATTCAAATTCACTATTATTTTTCATTCCTTGTACAAAGCTACAGCTATGCGTAGGCTTAAAATTAATTTCCTCTGGAAGCAAATAAGAAAGAATAATGTAACAAAAGCAGACTATGAAGTCTGGAGCACAGTAATTAATGTTTTTTAAAAAAAAATGAACCAGCCTACTACAATCTTAATAAAGAAACATATATTTAGCAGGCATTGATCATTGTAGCTTGTCACCAAGTCACTCCAATGGACTGAGACTGATCTGCTGGATTGAAAGATGTAACCAAAGGATGTAAGCACCCTGGTGCTTAGGGATATGGTTTAGTGTTGGCCCTACAAAATCACTGAATGTTAGAGGTTGGAAAGGACCTCCAGAGATCTTTGAGTCCACCCCCGCCCCCTGCCAAAGCAGGATCACCTAGGGTAATCCAGTGGCCTCATCCACTTGATACCCACCCCTCAGTTATTTATAGACATAGATCAGATCCCCTCTCAGTGTTCTCTTCTCAAAGCTAAACAGTACTGGGTCAAAGGCTGGACCAGATGATCTTGAAGGTCTCTTCCAACCAGATATATTCTGTGATCATTTCCAAAGCAATTAACCTGCAATCACTTCCAAATCAATTACTTGCATCAGACACAGCAGGAGTTTTCTTTGTCTTAGGTAGATTATGTTGTTAGAAATTATAATAGACTAATAATTGTATTTCTTAGTGTATCACAACCTTACAAATCAACAGCAGTTGTATGGAGAGTGAGACTCCATGTGTTTAAAAAAAAAAACAACAACACTAAACAATTCTCATGATCACATGTTTTCCATCAGGAAAAAAACAGGAAACCTTCAGTGAATTTCATTCCCTTCCCAGACAGCTGTGTACTAAATGACCTCAACAAGTTATCTATGGGACAGCAATGTGCCCTTGTGGCCAAGAAGGCCAGTGATATCCTGGGGTGCATTAAGAGGAGTGTGTCCAGCAGATAGAGGAAGGTTCTCCTCCCCCTCTACTCTGCCCTGGTGAGGCCCCACCTGGAATATTGCATTCAGTTCTGGGCACCCCAGTTCAAGAGGAACAGGGATCTACTTGAGAGAGTTCAACAGAGGGATACAAGGATAATGAAGGGACTGGAGCATTGCGTGATGAGGAAAGGCTGAGAGACCTGGGGACTGTTTAGTCTGGAAAGGAGAAGACTGAGAGGGGATCTAATAAATGTATATAAATATATAAAGGCTGGGTGTCAGGAAGAATGTCTTACTTGTGTCCTGTGACAGGACAAGGGGCAATGGATGCAAACTTCAGCACAGGAAGTTCCACCTCAACATGAGGAAGAACTTCTTTACTATAAGGGTCACAGAGCACTGGAACAGGCTCCTCAGAAAGGTTGTGGAGTCTCCTTCTCTGGAGACTTTCAAGACCTGCACTTGATTCTATGCTCCTGCTCTGGCAGCGGGGTTTGGGCTCAAAGATCTCCAGAGGTCCCTCCCAACCCCTAGCATCCTGTGATCCTGTGATCCTATGACCTGCACTGTTCCCCAAAGAGTGTGCTGTCTGCACCAGTACTGGATAAAGAAGCAAAACACCATTCAGTGGTGCATTAGGTCACCTTGATTTTCTGCAGGTTGTAGTTTTTCACTCTATAGATTGCTCATTTGCAATAAATTGTCCATGCATGTGATATAAATAGGGTTGTTTCACTAATGAGTTTATGGGCATTCTCTTTTGATGCTCATGCAAGACAAGTGTTTCTGTAGAACCTCAAATACTTTATACAATTATTACTTTAGCTCCAGATACTTGAGATAGCAGCATAGCTTTCAGTCTCATAAATGGTATGTGAAAAATTACACTGCCACAAGGAATTAATCCATCAGAAAATGCTTCCTGACTTTCCAGCTTTAATTTCTTTTCTTCACTGTCATTTTAATGTCCCTTCCATTTCATTCACAAACATCCTAAATAATTCTTTTTCCTCTTTGCTGCTGCAAAGATTTTTTATGCACATTGAAAACTCAGTCAATCTGTTCTTAATCACACTTTTGCTGAAATAGCCAGGGCTGTTGTTCATGTGTTTAGTGAAGCTGCACCACTAGCATTGTATGGAGACTAGTCCTGACTAATAAGTTTCTGCACAGTTTGAAAGTTCTATTTAATTTTTTATTGTTGTTTTTGGCAGCAAAATCATGGCATATTTAATACACCTAATTTTAAAGGCAAAGGAGGAAATCTTTCCTGAAAGTGACATTTTTCCTTATTCATTAATTGTACTATTTCAATGCTGATCCTAAGGGGGAAAGAAAAACAATTACTCATAAGAAACAATCCCCACCTTTTAGAATCTTTTCATCTGCATTCTTTGCAAGACTTTTGCAAGTCTGTTTGTCTTCTGCCCTGGTCCAGAAATTCTTTTTATACAGCTTCCAAAGTCAGGGAAAAACTGAATATGTAGAATTCTCAACATATGCACAAATATCTGGCATTTAAAATTTCAGCAAGTGTGGTTTGCAGCCTAATTCCATTCTAGAAATGCTGCTTGTAAGGAAACCACAGTTTTACAACCATGTGAGAAATATTTTGCTAGTCGTCAGCCCAGCTGGTTTATGCATGGCATTAGATACAGGAACATTTTGTCTGTATTTGGTTTGTATACACATACAAACTAATCATTTTTTAATCTCTTTGCTGTTTTATTCACAAAGTCTTATCTCTAGCAGTGTGAATTTTAAGCAGTAGATATTGAAATCATATGGAACATATATGATAGGGTCATAGAAGAGTCTGGATTGGAAGGGACCTCTGAAGGTCACCTAGTCCATCCCCCTCTGCAGTAAGCAGGGACATCCTTGTTCTAATGCAGTAAATCTCCAAGTTGTGTGGTAGTGAAGGCCTTTATACAACAAATATTTATCTAGGTCTGATGCTGGATCATGAACTTGAGGTTGGACTGCATAATGTTATATAATGTCCTCACACATGAGGAATCAAAATAGCTGTAATCAGTCATTAGTATCTAGCTAACTTTATTCCGTTGAACACTAGAGGGAGACCAAACCAAATGAATCTAATAGATTATGGCTACTAATTGGAGTTGCTCGTAAAATTCCAACTGATAAGATGAAGCACCACGTATCCTGATATCTTAATTTTTCATCATAGTTTTCACATACCCTTGATTAATATTGTTTTACCTGTAATTTTAAAGAATGGGGGAAAAATACTTAGAAGGAAAAAGACTGCTTATATCAGTCCCACAATTAACACATCCTGTATTCAATTAGTTTTTCATGTGACATACATTTACTTCAATGAGAAGACAGAGATTTTAGCGACCAAAACTTAAGCACAGAGTCCAACTCTCACTGCTCTCTGCACACACAGTGCTTTTTTTTCTAGCACGTAGGGAGGGAAAACTCACATTTCGAAAGACCTTCTCTGGAAAGAGACCTTCCTGTTGGACCTAGAGGCAAGCAATTGAGACTGTTCACATTCAAAACAGGATAGAAAAATAATGCGGTCACTCTTTTGCCATCACAAATGCCATTTTGTTCTGTGCTTGCAGCATAAGATGCCTACTTTAAAATACAGACATTTTTTAGTTTTGTGTGGAAGAAAGTTGTCAAATACACGCTTTTTCACTTTCTCATTTATTGCTAGGAAACACCAAGACTTTCAACAGGATTCCCAAAGGAAGGGCTCTCACAGGATCACAGGATGCTAGGGGTTGGAAGGGACCTCCGGAGATCATTGAGTCCAAACCCCTTGCCAGAGCAGGAGCATAGAATCTAGCACAGGGCGCACAGAAATGCATCCAGATGGGTCTTGAAAGTCTCCAGAGAAGGAGACTCCACAAAGTCTCTGAGGAGCCTGTTCCAGTGCTCTGTGACCCTCACAGTGAAGTTCTTCCTCATGTTGAGGTGGAACTTCCTGTGTTGTAGTTTACATCCATTGTCCCTCGTCCTATCACAGGGTGCAACTGAGAAGAGCCTGTCTTCTTCTTCTTGACACCCAGCCCTCAGATATTTATAAACATTCATTAAATCCCCTCTAAGTCTTCTCCCCAGACTAAAAAGTCCCAGGTTTCTCAGCCTCTCCTCTCCAAACTCTCCAGTAGTTTCCTAAGAGGAAGGACCTGGTTAATCAGCCCTGGTAGAGGAGAAACCCTGGCGTTCGAGTTTCACAACCAAAGAACTACTCACACTTTAATTTGTACAGGTTGTTATGCTGATAAGCTGAGCTGGATAGAAGCAGTGTGGTGCTGGCACAGGCAGAAATATGATTATTGACAAAGAGCTCACAACGTTAGGGTTAGTTTACCCTGAGTAAACTGCTCTGCATAGCATCTTGCAGTCACCTCACACATCAGTACAGTGTGGTGCACAGCCAGCATACCTCAATTTTGGTGTACACCATGGTGTAAGGAAAAAATGTGGTATATGCACACCAATTATTGCTCCTTTTATTTAGGGAGGAAAAGGTTTTGATAAGCTCAAGGGAGATAACAGGAGGGAGAAGGAAGCAGCAGAGAGAAGCGCAGATGGGAAGGGAGAGCTGGAAATTTTCCTTTCAGCATAATGAGCAGCTAAGCTGGCTCAGGACTTGATGTGAAACCCTGACCTCTCACAAAGTTGCCAGTCAGCTCTCCTCTATACAGGAAAAACAAAATAAAAATAATATTGCTCCAAGTTTTACTCCACATCTTGGTTTAAAAGGGAGCAATATCATGCATTATTGAAAAACTCTGCCACTAAAGTTAAGTCACAACTTCTGAATGCTTCCTGCACATTTTGGGTCTGTTTAATAAATGATGAAGGATTTAAAATGCAGGTCATCTAAGGAAATTATTTCCTTTGAGAGTTCAACAGTTTCAGCTGAGGATGTTTCTTATATGATCTACTACTGGTCATCAAGTAGGCAGATTTCTGTTGGGGTTTTTTGGTACTCGTCATGTTGAGGTGCTTCTAAGTCTCACTGACCTAGAAGTTAATGAGATATTTTGAGCACTCTGAGGCAGTCACATCCTGCACCTGGACTGGGGCAATCTCTAGTGAGTGAGAGTAGCCCTGTAGAAAAGAACTTGGGGTTACTGGTAGATGAAAAGCTGGATATGAGCCAGCAATGTGTGCTCACAGACCAAAAGGCTAGCCATATCTTGGGCTGCATCAAGAGAAGCATCACCAGCAGGTCAAGGGAGCTGACTCTGTCCTTCTATTCTGCTCTGGTGAGACCCCACCTGCTGTGTCCATCTCTGGAGGCCTCAGCACAGGGAAGATGTGGACCTGTAGGAGCAGATCCAGAGGAGGCCACAGAAATGAGATCAGAGGACTGGGACAAACCTCCTATGAAGAAAGTCTGAATCAGTTAGGGTTGTTCAGACTAGAGAAGAGAAGGCTCTGATGAAAATTTGTTGCAGCCTTTCAATACTTAGAAGGGATCTACAGGAAAAATAGGAAGGAAGTCTTTATGTCAGGGTGTGCAGTGACTAAAAAAAAAAAGTTAACAGTTTTAAAATGAAAGAGGGGAGATTTAGATTAGACCTAAGGAAGAGATTTACAGTGAGAGTGATGAGACTGACAGAGGTTACCCAAAGACGTGCCTCCATCCCTGGAAAGAGTTGAGGGAAGATTGGGTGAGGGTCTGAGTAACCTGATCTGTTTGAAAAAGTCCCTGCTCAGTACAGGGAGATTAGACTAGATGAACTTTAAAGTGCACTTCCAAGACAAAACTTCATTTGATTTCTATGGCCAGAAAAGCTAGGGGAGATAAAGCAGGCAACTTGCAAGCTAACAGAGCCCTTCACAGTCTAGTTCAAGGATAAGCCCAGCTGGTAGACAAAAAGAAATGCCCATTAGAAAGTGCAGGGAACATTCTATCCTCGCAGCTTGCCTTCCTGTAAGAGGTCCATCCCACTTTGTCTCCATGAAAGCCATTCCTTATCTACTGAATTAAAAAAAATAGTAAAGAACAAAAAGAAAGGCAAGAAAGGGAGGGAAGTGGGAAGAAGAAGAAGAAAATGTTCTTTTTCTTGTTTTACAGCCTTAAAAAACTAAGCCTCCACATCAATGCTTTTAAGTGGCTTATTTCTTTCATAAATCCCTGGCACATCTGGAAAAACTGGAAACAGGACAAAAAGTAATGCCCATAGGCTTTTTTGTCAAACATGTTTTGATACAAAATTGGAACAGCTTAAATGGAGGTGACTAGAAAAGTGCATAGCTCCCATCCCTGGGAATTCTGCTGTCACTTTCAGGAAAAGGTCATCCTAAGCAGACCAGGCATGGTAATCCATTGCACACAGCTTGTCCAAACACCTCCATAAGAGATTAATGTCCTACTATGGCAATGTTTTAGAAGGAGAACCAAGGTGAATGAAATACCAGGTGCCTTGATGCCTGGGGTACTTTCGTTTAAACCAATGAGAGTTTAGACACTGGACAGCTTTAGGGATGAAATGTTGGAGACAGGGATATCAGAGGCATTTGTTAATACATTGGAGACTTTTTATGGATTGATAAAAGGTATTTCAAGTGACAGATAAGTTCCTCTACATACTGAAGGGCTGGAGCACCTCTCCTATGAGGACAGGCTGAGAGAGTTGGGTTGTTCAGTTTGGAGAAGAGAAGGCTCTGAGGAGACCTTATTGTGGCCTTCCAGTATCTGAAGGGGGCCTACAAGAAAGCTGGGGATGGACTTTTTAGGATGTTAGGTAGTGATAGGACTGGGGGGAATGGATACAAGCTAGAGGAGAGGAGATTTAGATTAGACGTTAGGAAGAAATTCTTCACCACAAGGGTGATGAGACACTGGAACAGGTTGCCCAGGGAGGTGGTAGAAGCCCCATCCCTGGAGGTTTTTAAGACCAGGCTGGATGTGGCTCTGAGCAACCTGATCTAGTAAAATGTGTCTCTACCCATGGTAGGGGGGTTGGAACTGGATGATCCTTGAGGTCCCTTCCAACCCTGACAATTCTGTGATTCTGTGAATGGATTGTGAAGTCTACTGTCTATACTGTCTGAAATACAGAACACTTGTTCTTTCTCACTCTTAATACATTAGTTTTCATTATATATATATCTATCTAGATAGATGATAGATAGATGATAGATGATAGATAGGTAGATAGATAGATAGATAGATAGATAGATAGATAGATAGATAGATAGATAGATATACACAAGGACATGGATTTAATACATTTCAGGGCTCTAGAAACAAACCATTGCACCTACATAATTGGCTAGTTATCTCAGCTGGGTTATGCAGTCCAAAAGTCAAAGAGACCACTCAATACTATTTTAGTCTTTGTTTACTGCCAGCTATTAAGAGTGCAAGTACAGCTTGGGGTCTCTCCAATAAAGAGAGGTATGTTTTTTCTAGTAAAAAAGTAATAGATGCAAAAAAACCTGGGAACTTATACACTATTTACAGTACATAATTACTTTATTATATCTTATCATTATAGTTCATAGCTGAAATTACTTCTTGTTTGCTATTACAGCTGAACAGGCCAGTTTATTTAACATTTTGGGACTGAGGGAACTGTGATCTGCGTTTCTTTTAAAGAAGTTTTTATCCAATAAAAATAAAATAAAATCAAGTGCTGAGCTATTACTCCCAGACATTTCAGGTGCTAAGTCGTTGCATTTCCACTGTAGAGAAAATTGAATCTTCATAATTAATAGGCACTGGGCGCACAAGAGAGAATTGCACCTTTTTGTTCAAGGCTAATCCTGCCTGGTACTGGGAGCTTTCAGCACCCACAGAGGCATTGTCAGCTTTGTCATAAGCTGAGGCACTGAGGATGGCTTTTAGCTGTGTAATACACCAGTATGAGTGTGCTTTGCAAGGGTTAGAGGGTTGTAAAGAGGTAAACCACAACCATGGTGGGTGAATACTCTTGGCAGGCAATCTGAGTTCTATTTGTTTTTTAAGTTTCTGGTTCTGGCTTCCAATTTCCCAGTTTTCTG
Organism: Indicator indicator; assembly: GCF_027791375.1. NCBI lineage: Eukaryota > Metazoa > Chordata > Aves > Piciformes > Indicatoridae > Indicator > Indicator indicator. Next base: position 27,044,323 of record NC_072015.1, read on the forward strand.
CTTCATCTTGCTTTAGATAACTACAAATTGAACAGAAATGCTGAAAATATCACAAATGTATTCAACTTTTAGTAAGGTCTCTATTGCAATCAGCTCATTTCCCATTACAGCAGCTCAGGGCAATGCCTCTTTCTAGACAAACAGTGTTTCTGAATATCCAGTATTACTGAGCTGTTGATTTCTCCCTTCAGGACCTAATTTAAACATGAAAATAAAAGGTTGATATTGCAGGTTTTTGTGACAGAGGCACATTTGCAAATGTATTTCAAACTTAAAGGGTTTTTTTAACTGTTTTAAATTTCTTGCTACAGTCAGACAAATTTATTCTTAGACTGTGAATTACCTCAAGAAGGCTGAAATCCAAATAGTTTAGCCCTTGCAAGGCAAAAATGATTGCAGTATATGGCACCTTTTTCATTCTTAAATAATTGTGTTCTGTGTTAAACTATTCTGACCTGTCCACCCTGGCTCTGAGAGGGTGACTCTGCAGACACCGGCAGAAGATAAACCTGAGGTCTTTCGGAGGGTAACAGTGGTGAGTTGCATGGAGCCTTTGTCTGGACAATATGATGATGAAGCAAACTGAAAAAATACTGACAGTGGAGGGGAAATCAGTTGCATCCAAGCTGCAAACACCGCAGGAGGGTAAGCTCTTTTTTTCACCTGATGGTTATTTATAGCTTTGTGTGAAATGACCTTGGCTTCAATTTCTGCAGCTGGTGCAAATATGCATCCAAACTCCAAGGTACCTTCTTTTTCCATTAGCTTTTAGGACACACTAGAGTTACTCATAGAATCACAGGATGGTAGGTGTTGGAAGGAACCTCAGGAAATCGTCTAGTCCAACCCCCCCCCTGCTAAAGCAGGGTGACCCACAGCAGGCTGCACATGACCTCATCCATGAGGGTTTTGAATCTCTCCAGAGCAGGAGACTGCAATCTCATCATATTCACAACATCTTTAGTTCCCATGTGTAGTCTGTGTGCCCTACCATGTTTAGAAGTGTTAAGCTAGTTCATGCACAGTCCCTGGTAGATATGTAGGAAAGTCTTGTAAATGTGGAACTTACTGCAGAGGTATGAAGAATTGCGTAGATCAAGCGTAGCCAGCAGGTCGAGGGAGGTGATTCTCCTCCTCTACTCCACTCTGGTGAGATCCCACCTGGAGTACTGAGTCCAGTGTTGGAGCCCCTATTACAATAAAGATATGGACATGGTGAAATGTGTCCAGAGAAGGGCCACGAGGATGATCAGAGGGCTGGAGCTCCTCTCCTATGGAGACAGACTGAGAGAGTTAGGACTGCTCAATCTGGAGAGGAGAAGGCTCTGAGGAAACCTTATTGTGGCATTCCAGTATCTGAAGGGAGCCTACAAGAAAGTTGGTGAGGAACTTTTCAGGATGTCAGGTAGTGATAGGACTAGGGAGAACAGAGCAAAACTAGAAGTGGGTAGATTCAGATTGGATGTTAGGAAGAGGTTCTTCACCATGAGAGTGGTGAGACATTGGAACAGGTTGTGCAGGGCAGTGGTGGAAGTCCTTGCCCTGGAGGTTTTTAAGGCCAGGCTGGATGTGGCTCTGAGCAACCTGATCTAGTGTGAGGTGTCCCAGCCCGTGGCAGGGGGGTTGGAACTGCATGATTGTTGAGGTCCCTTCCAACGCTGACAATTCTATGATTCTGTGAAGCACTGGATTTACTACCTGTGCACCACATTGTCTATACCCATCTGGGAGGTCTGAAACTGAAATACAGCAGCTGAGGACCACACTGAAGCATTAGAAAAGGAGATAACTAGTAAGGTCCTTGGTGGAACCCTAATGAAAGCAGTGTACAACAGCCATGTATATATGCGGTAGTCCAAATCTCTGAAATAAGAATATTTTTTGTCTGGCTTTCTGTTAATGGTTTGAAAATAACATTAAGTGGTAGAATGCAATTATTCAGTTTACTGTGACTGCACTTATACATTCTGCACTTATAAGTTCTTTAACCAAATGCAGTACTTCATATGAAGTTATTATAACATTCTAAGCAGCTGATATAATTTGTCATGCCATTCATGATACACTGTATTAGCAAAGGAACGTTATTGGAATGCAGTTGTGAGAGCATAGTGACAGCAGATGCATTTTTACCCATAGAGTTTCCTTTTTAAACCCCACTGAAATAAAGCTGTGTCTGAAGTGTCCGTGTTAACTTTCTGTTGAGTAAAAATTAAGTTGCTGTGCAGATTGCTAGATTAGAAATCCTCAGACTTAACTGTGACAGTAGCTCTAGGTGAGAACAGGAAAACCATCATTACAATGACATTGCTGAGTCTCTTCATATCCTGACAGATGCTGACTTAATTGTCTTTGGGTATGTCCACACATGCTGCAATGCAATACAGTTTATTCCACTGCACAGCCTTTGTTTTCAGATCAGTCTGGGTACTGTTTTGGAAGCTTTCTCTTAGATGAGTTTGTTTCAGTTGGATTCGTGACAGCTGGTGGTCCAAATCTCGACATTTTTCACCACAAGTAGCACCTCACTGGCAATCTCAGCAGGTAACATTAGCAAACCCAGGACAAAAACCTGGTTTCCATCAACAAAGTGGCCAGACCCATTCATCTGCATTAAGCCTAATCACATTCAAGCTACAATTCGTCTGTCTTGACTACAGATACCCACTGACACCTGCAGAGAGCATTGTTTGTAAACAAAATAATTAAAACTTTTGACTATTTGCTTTGTAAACAAAATAATTAGCACTTTTGACTATTTGCTTTTGAAATATCTACAGAGCTTGTTATGGCATTTGGCAGTCTTGACTATGAAAACTGTCCAAAGGAATTTCAACACTTACTGATACGAAAGTGTCAAACAAAACTGTTTTAAACTTGAAAACAGAGGAAGAATATATCAGTTCAAAAAGGGTAACTTTCCAAATGGCAACTGCATCTGTGTTTCACAAGTAGGGCTATAAAAATGACAAGAAAAAAGTGGGTCTGATTGTTTATTGGTAATATGCAAGCTAAATTAATACCACATTCATTTATACAGTAATGAAAAGCCTAAAAAGCCTCATATTTGGAAAGATTCCAATATTGTAGAATCATAAAATGGTCCAGGCTGGAAGGGACCTCCAAGGGTCATCTAGTCCAACCTCCCCACAGTCAGCAGGGACATCCCCAACTAGATCAGGCTGCCCAGGGCCTCATCGAGCCTTGCCTTGAATATCTCCAGGGAAGGGGCCTCAACCACCTCCCTGGGCAACCTGTTCCAGTGTTCCACCACCCTCAGAGTAAAGAACATCTTCCTGATATCCAATCTAAATCTGCTCTTCTCCAGCTTAAATCCACTGCCCCTCGTCCTGTCACTGCAGGCCCTTGCAAACAGACTCTCACCCTCCTTCTTGTAGGACCCCTTCAGATACTGGAAGGCCACTATTACTTCTCCCTGGAGCCTCCTCTTTTCGAGGCTGAACACCCTCAGCTCCCTCATCCTGTCCTCATAGCAGAGGTGCTCTAACCCCTTGATCATTCTCATGGCCCTCCTCCGGACCCACTCCATCAGGTCCGTGTCCTTCCTATATTGAGGGCTCCAGAACTGTACACAGTACTCCAGGTGAGGTCTCACCAGAGCAAAGTGGCAGAATCATCTCTCTGGATATGCTGGCAGCACATCTTTTGACACAGCCCAGACTGCCATTGCCCTTCTGGGCTGCAAACTCACACTGCCTACTCATGTCCAGCTTCTCGTCCATCAGCAGCTCCAAGTCCTTTTCCAAAGGGCTGCTTTCTATCACCTCATCCCTCAGTCTGTATTGACAATGAGGATTGTTCCAGCCCAGGTGCAGAACCTTGCACTTGCTCTTGTTGAACCTCATGAGTTTCACCTAGGCCACCTCTCCAGCTTGTCCAGGTCCCTCTGGATGACATCCTGTCCTTCTGGTGTGTCGACAACACCACACAGCTGGGTGTCATCTGCACACCTGCTGACGGTGCACTCAATCTCACTGTCTATATTGTTGATAAAAATATTAAACAACACAGGTCCCAGTATGGAGCCCTGAGGAACACCACTTGTCACTGCTTTGATGTAGTTTAGATTAGGACCATTATGGAGAAAGGAAAATGTTGTCTTGATGCTGAAATAAACATTTGGTCTTTTAGACAGCTGTAAAATATAGCTGAGAAAAAGCTGTACTTTGCATTTAATCTGCATTGGAAATATGTTCATCAAATCAAAAGATGGTTTCAGCTTAAATAAAAGAGGCCTCTCTCTAGTAGATAACATGCCACTGAAAACATCAATATTTGCAAATGGTCATATCTCAATTGAAGGCACTTCATTTCACCATCAACATTATGGTGGTGGTGGTAAACATGTCCCAGACATGTTTATCTTGGCATTAGTCTCATTTGTGTCTAATAACACTGCAAATCTTGTGAGAAATGCCAGGGTTTCTCCAAGCAAACAGCTGGGCCAGTAAAGATTGCCAAATTCTTGAAGTCTATTTCAATATCAGTTTCAGTAAAAGAGGGATGCTCATAGGTAAAGTAAACTGCATAAATCTTTTAAAACTGCTTCGAAACTAAAAAAGAGTTTACACTTTGTTTCCCTCTAAGGCTCAGCAAAGCCTGGAGCAGCTCTTATTTTCTCCAAGTCAACTCTGCTGCTCTCTGATGATGATATATGTTCATTCTGTGGCTACATATAACATTCCAAATATCTATTTTTGCCATAGACACGTGGTAAATTTCTTCTTGACATTTATGTTTCTACAGGCTTTATTTAGGATAAATTGCAAACATTTCAGTTAAGCCTTAAGATCGCTCCAGATAAAGAAGAATGCTGCATCAAAAAAAAAGAATGGTCTGAGAGATCAGCTTCAGAATAAAGCAAAGGCCAAAAAAACAATAAAGAATCTTTCCACAACCAGAAGAAATGAGCACTGAGAGACCTTCCAACCTAATCAAACACCCGGGGCAGACAAACATCCCTTCCCTTGAAAACCTAAGTGATTTCTCCTTAAATATCACTGACTGCATCCAGGTTGTAGTGCCAGAAGAAGTATTTTTCACTGTTGCTGCTGCTGGAATACTGGAAAATCTGCTCATCCTTATTGCTGTTGTTAGGAATAAGAACTTGCACTTGCCCATGTACTTCTTCATTTGTAGTCTGGCCATTTCAGACATGTTAGGTAGCTTATACAAAACTCTGGAGAACATCTTTATCATCTTGTGCAAAATGGGGTACTTGACACGTCGTGGGGACTTTGAGAAAAAGCTGGATGATGCCATGGATTCTATGTTCATTCTATCTTTACTGGGGTCGATTTTCAGCTTGTTAGCCATTGCAGCAGACAGATACATCACCATCTTCTATGCTTTGCGATACCACAATATCATGACATTAAGAAGGGCCTTGGTTATCTTAGCAATAATTTGGACATTCTGTGCTGGCAGTAGCATAGCCATTGCCCTCTTCTCCTATGAAATAGCAACAGTCATTCCCTTCACCATCCTGTTCCCTTTAATGATGATTTTTATACTATGTCTCTATGTCCATATGTTCCTCTTAGCTCGATCTCACGCTAAAAGGATTGCCTCGCTGCCAACCAGCACAGTCCATCAGAGAACTAACATGAAAGGAGCCATTACACTGACTATTTTCCTTGGAGTTTTCCTTTGCTGTTGGGCTCCCTTTGTTCTTCACATCCTCTTAGCAAGATTTTGCCCACACAACCCTTACTGTGCCTGCTACATGTCCATTTTCCATGTGAATGGGACGCTCATAATGTGCAACGCGATCATCGACCCCATGATTTTTGCATTCCGAAGCCCAGAATTACGGAACACCTTTAAGAAGATGTTTTGCTGTGCCAGGTCAAACTGGAACTGGTAAATGCTCCACAAAAAAACGAAGCAGCACACCTGCAGAGTGCTGTGCAATATCAGTTTGCAGAGTTAAAAATGCCAACGATTATGCCTGAAGTAATACTCTGCTTGTAAGATGCAGGCAGTGATTTTCAGAAGGCTACCAAAGAATGTACCGAAACAAGAGTGTGCGCAAATATTTGCCAACCTTCTGCATCAAGCAGTGCATTACCCCACAGATGAACTTCTGCCAACTCATTTTTTCAGTCATTTCAATTTCAGGTTTATGCTGTTTTAAGACCCTGTATTTAAATCACAATGAAATGAACATTTGTTTCTAAACTGCACATTTGTGTAAAATCTATGATAAAGTAGAAAATAGGGACACGTAATTGGATTCTGCTGGAAACGTGAATGTGTTACTGTTCCTTCATATCTAGTCACCCTAAATTCATGCAATTAGTCTTCTGCAGGATTCAAATCTAATTTTTGGAGTGTGAGTCCAAGAGAAGAAGATATTTTGATTTAAAAACTATTTTCAACAACTGAAGAGTTTTTTCCAACATGAAGTTGTTGTGGCAGCTCAGACAACTTCTGATTTTTAAAACCCCAAAGGGAATTGCTGGACTTGCCAGCTCCTCATTGGAAGTACCTGGGCCAGTTTGCTTTAATAAAAGAATAAACTTGGCAAACATGTCAAAGAACCTCCTTTTAGCCATAGCTTTCTAAATATGCCACAACTAAGAATGCAAAAAGCAAAATCATCATAGAATCATAGAATGGTTTGGGTTGGAAGGGACCTTTAAAGTTCATCTAATCCAACTCCCCTGCACTGAGCAGGGACATCTTCAATAGGTTGCTCAGAGCCCAGTCCAACATCATCTGGAATGTTTCCAGGGATGGGGTTTTTAACACCTTGTTCAGCATCTTGTGACACTGTTGCACACCCCTCAGTTTCAAACTGATCAACATTTTCAAAGGATCAAAATTCAAAGACGACCAAGGAATTTCAGACACCTGTATAAGGAATCAGCTCACCAGGCTGGAAAGATGCCTTAAAGTGTAAGGAATCAGCTCACCAGGCTGGAAAGATGCCTCAAAGTGGTTTGTAATTTACAGAATCCTAGCAAGGAATTTTGAATTGTCCCTACCCAAATAATACACAACTGGCAAAACTTTAAGACAGAATAATTTCCAGCAGCAAAACATCCTGAAGCCATCCAGAGCATATGGTGAAGTATCAACCTCAGGATAATTCAGTGGAGTTACTCAGCTGAGCCAGAGAGAACATTTAGTAAGAGAAAGCCAGGATGATGAGAGACAAGGCATGGCTAGAACAAGGAGGGGAGAAGATTAAATCTATTAAAATTCACAGATAAATAATTTACTCTCATAGAACACTAAGCAAAACTGGAATTTCAAGATGAATGGAATACATATTCATGGATTTAGGCAGAGACCAGAAAGTCTCTGTAGAACTAAGCAAGGAAAACATCCTAAATGAGAAAAGAGATAGTAAAATCAAAAAATTTCAGACCTACATATTTATTACAAAAAAGGGTTTATCTATAAAGTTCAGGAGGGAGTTCAAATATAATCACACATTCAATTTTCATGAGAATTTTTTCCTTTCCATCAATAGCAGAACAAATGTAAAACTGCACAGCAAGAAAATACTGAGAGAAAGAAAGAAAGAAAGAAAGAAAGAAAGAAAGAAAGAAAGAAAGAAAGAAAGAAAGAAAGAAAGAAAGAAAGAAAGAAAGAAAGAAAGAAAGAAAGAAAGAAAGAAAGAAAGAAAGAAAGAAAGAAAGAAAGAAAGAAAGAAAGAAAGAAAGAAAGAATCATTCCAATCACACAATATTTAAGATATAGCAAAACAGAAGACCTACAGTACCATTGACTATGTGCATGTGGTCAATGAGTTTGAAAGTGATAAAAAATCCTCAACAGAAAATTGTGATACAGGCAGCCCTTATGCCAACTCTGCCACACATGAAATACCTACTAAATGAATATTCCCTTAAAACTTTATTTTCCATCTGCTTCCCTAAACCAGACATAGTTAAGAAAGCTAAAGTAGTTTCCACCATGTCAGAAATCACTGTATCTGGTAAGGGATGAAAAGTTTTTTTGTCCATAATGAATTCTTTAAATGTGAATTTTAATAAAATACATGCAATAAAGTATCAGTCTCATAACTTCTAAACATGGAGAAGTAACCATTGAAGAAAGCACTATACATTTAGCACTGCAAAGAGGAACATTCAAGACAGTCCTGTGTCAACATTCCAAATTCAACAGTCAAATATATCATGGAAATTCTGTATAAAGTCCTTTTCAAAGGCCTCTTCTGGAGATTCTGGCAGTTAGAGCTTGGAAAGGGACAAATGTGAGAGCCCAGGCTGGAGGTGGACATGGTCATGGGGTCAGGCCCCAGATGCAGCTACCAGCTACAGTTTTCTCTTACCACATCATTGTCTGGCAGCTCAGAGTAATCCTGAGACAAGCTCAGCCTGAAGGAAAATGAACAACTTGGACTTGGCTGCATTCAGCCCTCACCTGACTGCCCTCACCTACACAAGAGTCTCAGGAACAGGATGCTGCCAACCTTCCTTGCAGCATCCCCAGGCCCAGGAGAAAGAGGAGAGGGAGCCATCACTCACAGACCCTAGAATCCAGAGCCCAGCTCTCATCCCTGCACCGGCAGCGCTTGGCTTTATAATGAGGACTTGGGCTCCTACCTTGCCATGAAGCCTGACCCTCAGGCCATGCCAAGGGAAGAATGGCCAGAGCTGCGGGTGTTGAAGGAAGCACCATCCCCACTTTCATCCCACATGTCCAGCCTGTCTTAGACTTTCCCCACTGCCCTGCCCATGCTACAGACTCAGGAAATGGCTGGGAGTGGTGGCACTCTACTGCCATGGTCCCAGACCTACACCAAGATCCTTCAGAAAATCTGAGTGGGACACAAACTGCTCAGCAAGCAGCTGGGCTCACTCCCTAATTTTCATTACCCATGCGTCAGCTGCGACCTAAGACCCTAAGGACACTTAAATGAGAATTTCAAATATAAAAACCATCTGAAGGCTTGATCTGAGTGGCACAGGAGTATTAGGTGTGTCCCTTCATCTTGAAGGGAACATTCAGCTTTAAATTACAAGTGTTTAGGAGAGGGAACTGTACCTCAGCTCTGGAGAAAATGAGTTCATCTTGGATCCTACCAAAAACTAATAAGCCTGGAAGGGAAATCCTGTCCTTTGAAAATCACAGGCAACACTACACTCAACATTTCATTTGGAAAGGCTCACAGAACTTCAGATGCCTGCGGCAACAAAACATTTCCTAATCACTTACTGCAAAACCAAAGGGAAAAAGAAACACTCCTCCACTGTTTTTGTTGTTTTGAACTGAACTTAATGTTCAGGAACAAAGTGAACAAATCTGATAAAGGCACCCAGGGGAATTAATTCCACTAAAGTGGTCAGTATGCCAGTGAGAGACAGACTTGCAGAGCAGTTGTATTTTGTTCACAAAATAGCAAGACAAATACAGTTTATTTGTGAGAAAACATAGTTCAGAGTTTATTTATGTAAGGAAAATCTTGTTTCCATGAATTATGCTTCTGGGTAAGACTTTGAGAAAGAAAAGTGTCTTGGACTCCTACCAGCTGAATAAAATTTCAGTCATTCAAACAATATTAAAGTAACTGAAAAAAATAGAATTTTGACTTGAAGAGCAGAGCACCATTAAAAGCAAGAAATACTTCTAACATTTATTCATAATATGAGCCTTCTCTTTTTAAATATCTGAAACGAGATACTTCATATAGTGTTGGCTAGAATTACAGGCAAGGAAAACAGCAAAAGGATCTTAAAGTATCTATTTATTATGAGACCTAATTCTGCTTGTAGTAGCACTGAATTGCAATTATGTTCACAGCCCTATTGATTTGGTTGATTTTTTTGGATTTGCTTTAACCTTGAAGACTTGGAACATTCAGTACTTTTGTTCCAGTACTAAACATCTGTATTTAAAGGAAATACTCTTTATTTTAAGGAAAAATCTTTTTGAGTCAGATCTGAACTCAACACTTCAAATGATACATTTATTCAGACAGAGTCTATTCCCCAAGTAGGCACAGGTTCTGGTTTGTAATTCTCTCAAGGTAATTACATCAGGCAGCCATCTATGAAGATGTCTTCATCATTCAATAGCTCTTTGATACTGATTTGTTTGAAGGGTCACTTTTACAGAAGACACAATGCCATTATGAGCTTCTGATTCACTGACTTACAGTTCAATTCTGGAGAAAGGATTGTGACCATTGAAGGAAACTTCATGCCCACATGAAAACAGGTTTCTTGTGACTGTAAATCCCCTCGAACACTGCTGCAACACAAAAACCATGCTATTGAATTGTCCTGCATAGCCTAATGAGCAATCATTACCTATCAAGTAATTCTAGATAGCCCAGATTGGAGAACAAGCACCTAATGAGTAATTAAAATTATTTGTTGCTTTTCATCATTTCTCTTTTTTTTTTTTTTTTTACATTAAGACCACCACATGCCATCACTTCACACCTTTATATGTTACCATTTATTAAAACTTCAGTCCTTCAACTGTTACACCTGAACTTCATAAAAACTGCCTGAATAAAAGTAGAGTTAGTCATAAACTAGATTTGCTAATGAGAGGCAACCTCACACTCTCTGACAGCCTGACCAAGAATGGAGGAGATGGAGCCTTTGGCTTGGATGGCTACTTGTATTGACAATTCATCTGAAGTAAGCATTTTGCCATGGCTTGGGTGGATTGATGGATGGATGCTTCACTGGGTTAAAAACTAGCTGGATGCCCAGGCCCAAAGAATAGTGTTGAACGGAGATAAACCCAGCTGGCAACCAGTAACAAGTGGTGTTCCCCAGGGCTCAGTTTTGGGACCAGTTTTGTTTAATATCTTTATTAATTATCTGGAAGAGGGAAGAGAGTGCACCCTCAGTAAGTTTGCAGACAACAAATTTGGTGTTTTGATGTGCTCAGAGGTAGGAATGATGTGCAGAGGGATGTGAGCAAGCTGGATCAGTGACCTGAGATCGGTTCTATGAGCTTTCAAAATACCAACTACACTTGGGTCACAACAACCCCATGCCATGCTACAGACTTGGAGAATTGTGGCTCAAAGGTTGTCCAGCAGAAAAGGACCTGGGGTCACTGATTGACAGCCAGCCGAACTTGACTCAGTTTGTGCCCAGATGGGCAAGAGGCCAACAGCATCTGTGGCCAGCAGGACTAGGGAAATGTTCCTGCCCCTGTACTCAGTGCTGAGGTGAGACCAAACCTCAAACACTGTGTTCAGTTTTGGGCTCCTCACTACAAGAAAGACATTGAGGTGCTAGAGCAGGTCCAGATTAGAACAGCAAAGCTGGTGAAGGGCCTGGGAAACAAGCTTTATGAGGAACAGCTAAGGGAACTGAAATTATTTAGCCTAGTGAAGAGGAAGCTGAGGGGAGACCTAAAAGGATGTTGCAGTAAGGTGGAGGTCAGTCTCTTCTCCCTAGTATCAAGTGATAGAACAAGAACAAATGGCCTCAAGTTGAACCAGGGGAGGTTTAGATTGGATATTATGAAAAATTTCTTTACTGAAAGGGTGGCCAAGTATTGGAACTGGCTCCCTGGGGAAGTGGTGGGGTCACCATCCCAGAAGGTGTGGAAAAAAAAGTGTAGATATGGCACTTTGCTTTAGTGGGCAGGGTGGTGCTGAGCTGAAGGTTGGACTTGATGATCTTAGAGGTCTTTTCCAACCTTTATGATTCCATGAATCTATGATTCTCTGATTCTAGGTCAACTCATTTCAGTGTCATGGCCCTGAGGCACTGCCAGGTCTGACTGTCCCACCCCAGGGTTCCCTTGACCCCGCTCATAGACCAAGACCTCATTTCAGCCTGCTGGAGCCATCAGACATTTCCCCAGTGATACCACAGTGAGGCTGGCCTCCAACTCCCCACAGCTCTTCCCTGGCCAGCCACGGGGCCCTGGTGGGGCACCACCCTTTCTGACCTTGGCTTGTCTCTGTGCCCAGGGAGGTGCCCCATGCCCAGGACTGTGCTGCCCCAATGCCGCTTACTGTCCTGTTTCTGGCTGGGGCAGAGGACAAGCCCTGGCTGCCAGGCACTGCCTTGATGGAGCCCAAAGGAGCCACACAACCATGGGTCCCTGAAGCATCCTGACTTTAAGCTGTTAATTGCCAATAGGCAGTTAAGAGCTAGTTTCACAAAGTCTGAAACCACATAACATGAGAGCACGCAGCTCTGCATAACACCAAGTAACACACACACAGTAACACAGTATGTCAGATGTTGGAAAGGACCTTAAGAGACCATCAGGTCCAACCTCCCTGCCAGAGCAGGATCACCCAGGGTAGTCTGCACAGGAATGCATCCAGGTGGGTTTTGAAAGTCTCCAGAGGAGACTCCACAACCCCCCGGGCAGCCTGTTCCAGTGCTCCATCACCTTCACTGTGAAGAAGTTTCTCCTCATGTTGAGGTGAAATCTTCTATGTTCTGGTTTGAACCCATTGTTCTTTGTCTTATCACTGTGAACCACCAAAAGGAGCCTGGCCCCCTCCACTTGACACCCACCCCAGTAGTTTAATACAATCTCTAAAGCCAGCAAGAAATATCTTCAGCCCCTTTATAACCCCATCATATAAGTTATTTGGGCTAATTGTCCCTTCCTAACTATTTACATTTGGTCTCGGTACTTGGTGGCATTGAAAGTCTAGGGCAGATCCCCTCCAATTCAAAACTAGCTTCCCAAGCACTCCTGCAGCTATTCGCTTGCAAAATCAATTCGTATTATCCACCACAATAAACATGCATTTGAGCTTTCCCTTGAATTTTAAAGAATGACCTGCAGAGTCTGCTTCACTGATACACTGTTCCCATCTTACAGTCCACACTCTTACATTTTCATTTACTTGAGAAATGAAACCACATCCAAGCAATTTAGGTAATCACATCATCTGGTGTGACAGCTAAATCTGTCTTAACTGCCAGCCTGTGCAACGAGGGGAAAATAGGAAGAGAGAAAAAAGAGCTTCGGCACAGCATTCCATGTCAGAGGGCAAGCTGAGAGGAATTGATGGAGGCCTCAGGTCTCTCATCTGCCCGTAGCTTCCTCTCAGATCACAGCAGAGCCTTCAGAAGAGGGGGGGGGGGAATTTGGTTAAAAGGCAGCTGCTGGCTTGCAGATGAGCAGGGAGATGAAAGGAGCACAGCTTTGCAAGCAAGAGCTGGCTGGTTAATAAGAGGTTGAGACTGGCAGTGTTTCCCACTAGAGGAGCTGGTTGTTAGAAGTCTGGGAACAGGTTCAAGGAAGAATAATCATTTTTTCTAAATAATGCCATTAAATGAGTTAAAATCAGTTGTTCTTTTTTTTTATTTACACAGGGGTCTTTACTGAAGGCATGGTCTGGGTAACTCAGGAGTATCAGGGGAGTGAGAAAGCTCATCAGGCAGAGGTGTCTCTGGGCTCTCAGCATGGAAACGTATCCAGCTGAACCAGGGTCAGGATAAGAGAGAAGAGAGCAGGAAAGAAAAAAGTGATTTCTAGGATTGGGTAGAACAGCATGGAAGTAGGTAGGACAGCATGGAAGTAAGCAGAACAGAAAAAGAAATAGGTGGAGAGGATATACTCCACCTGCACTGCTGGAAAGAATTTGCAGACCTCAGAGAGAAACAGAAAAGGGTTCAGGGTCAGATGAAGCAAAGGAATGTTGAAATGAGTGAAAGGGGCAGAGATGTCCAGAACAGGACTTTTGTTCTTGCTTTTCAATAACAGCCAATAATTGCTTGTCTTTTTTATTTTTTTCCCTACTGCATTTTCTGTTCAAAACTGATGTATCAAACACAAGTGTCCAGGTGTCAGTGGTGGAGGGGAGCTGCAGGAGTGGCCTTTTTGAGGAGAGTCTGGGGCTACCCCATGCCAAACATAGCTGATTCCAGCTGGCTCCAACACAGGGCACATCTGAGTCCTTCAGCCAAGATGATGTTACCTCTATGAAAACAAGCTTAATAAAGAATAAACATGCTACATAGCAACTTTGAGAGAAGAAGGGGGAAAAAACATACAGAGAGAATTCAAAACCCCTATAGCCTTTCTAAAACAACAGTTCGGCCACAAGGGTTTATGCAGATAGAAAAATTTTCTTATTGCTCTTCCTTGAAGATGTTCCTGCTATTGAAACCATGCAGTGAAGAAACCAGCATTCACTGGAATGGGGAAAGGGAGAGACTCGTGAGTCTGAAGCACCCCTTTGGTGGGTCAAGGGGTTTCTTCAGCAAAAGTGCAACAGAGTGATTCCCCAGGAATTCCAAACTAGAAGTCCTTCAGGTGATAGCCAAGAATCAATCCTCACATGCTTCTGGAGGGGTAGTTTAAGTATTAGACTATGGAATGAAGCTCATAGTCTTACAACCAGGACAATGGCAGTATTTTACAGGAATAACATCTAGTACACAGCTCCCTCAATAAGGAAGGGCATCACTCTTGCTTCTAAGAGATCTTCAGTTTGTGGTTCCATGCTCCCATACATGACAAGATGATTTGAGTCACATCCCTCATCACAGTGTTCAATATTTCTGACCCTATTTTGAGACACCTCACACAGTTTGGAGACCCTTAGATCTAAGCAAAACTCTGGTTTCCTCTCCAGGCACTGCAGAAGCTAACAAAATCAATAAAAGTGAAACAGTTTACCTCAGCTCTCCACACAGTCTTCCCTCCTTGTGTGCATGGAGTGAACAGTGACAATTTATCTTCCTTTGCAACGTGCTCTCTGCAAAATCAGACCTCAGTAGCAGTTCTTGGCCTTTGCACACTATGGAGCATACAGAAAAGAGGGTGAAAAAAGTACTGCATAGCCCCAGCTCCCAACTGTAAGCTCACCTGCAAAGCAAATCTATGAAAAGTAAGAGCAGTCCTGCTTCCTCCTCATTACAAAAAAAGATCTGGGTTCAAACTAGTTAGAAAGAGTCTTCTTTTTGTTAAGAGGTTCTCTGTATTACACTAAGCCTGTAATGGAGAATTTCTTCCCAAAATTAAAGTTTACCAAATGATCTCATATTGCATGCAGTCAGCTTTAAAAAAAAACAGACTTTCAGGTTAAGGGTTTCCAAAATGTTCTCCTGAAAGAGCATGATAGGAAATGAGAGGGAAACAAAAGGTCTTCTGAATTAAGTAAGTCTGTTCTCCCAGACCTTCTGGCTGTGTTG
This sequence comes from Indicator indicator, assembly GCF_027791375.1. Classification (NCBI taxonomy): domain Eukaryota; kingdom Metazoa; phylum Chordata; class Aves; order Piciformes; family Indicatoridae; genus Indicator; species Indicator indicator. The sequence continues at coordinate 27,059,457 of NC_072015.1, forward strand.
ATGACAAAGCCTCCTCCACAAGGAATATGCTTTACCAACTGGCAATGTTTTGAAACAAATGCCCAGAATAAGAGTCAGAAATAGCATTTGGCAGTTCACAAATGCATCTGTTCTGCTAATGATACTTCCATACCGGTGTTTTTGGGTCACAGATGAAGCTATATGGAAATGATAGTGGGTTTACATCAGTTTAATTTTCCTCACACTAATTTCAAGCTGAGGCACGCTTTTTTTTTTTTTTTTCCGGTCCATTGGTGTATCTCTTTGACAAATGCATTTGCTCAGGTCTGATAATAAATCCTGAAAAGACATACTTGGGCTGGTTGGTGCACCTGATCAGTTTTCAACTTCTCCACGACAGAATACAAGGCAGATTGTCTCGTTCATGATCTTCGGTGCACAGAGCACAGCTTCATCGACACAAACTTCATTAGTTGGAGTTATTCAGCCTGAAGAAGAGAAGGCTCCAGGGAGATGATATTGAAGCATTCCATTACTTAAAGGGGACCTATAAGAAAGATGGGTATAATCTTTTTACTAGAGACTGTTATGACAGGACAAGGAGTGACGGTTTTAAACTAAAAAGGGGAAGATTCAGACTAGATATAAGGAATAATTCTTTACCCTGACAGTGGTGAAACACTGGCACATGTCACCCAAAGCAGTAGTAGAAACCCCATCCCTGGAATGTCAGCTTGGATGGGGCTCTGAGCAACCTCATCTAGTAAAAGGTGTCCCTGTTTATTGCAAGGCAGTTTGGACTGGTTGCCCTTTAGTGGTCCCTTCTAACCCTAAGCATGATGTGATTCTTGTGATTTTATGACAAGATGGCAGGACAGGGGGGGCAAGATGAGGCCTTTCTTGCCAAAGTGTAATCTATAGTTTTCTAGCACCTGCACCACACTGGGTGACAGTCCTCCCAGGTTCTGAAAGTAGGTATGAGTAGGACAAGCCATGCTCTCCAAACCTTCTGCAGTGGTAGTGTGGTAGCTGCTGGAAGGTAATCAGCCGGAGTTAAGGGACAGAGGACACAGAGGAAAGGATGTGCCGACAAATGGAACCTTAAGAGAAAGAAAAGGCAAAAGAACTGTTTCATTTCAGCAGTGATTTCTAGCAACAGTGGAGATAGCGTCATAATTATCAAGAGAAAAATGTTAAGCACCACTGCACCCAAGATGCTGGGAGTTGCAAATGAGTTCCTTGGCATAATATTCAAGTAATAAGAAATGAGACAGGACTAAAGATAGAATATTTGGAAAATAACTTTAAAACAGTGTGTAATTCAGTAGTGCTAAAGAAAGGAATTTAATTCTAAAACATCTATTTAAATCCTATCACTCTGTGGATTACCTGAAGTGCACACTGATTTTCAAGGTGTCTGGCTTTTGAAGAATGTTCTAGTATATGTCGTAGCTTCTATTTTCCATAATCCCTTTTATCCATCAATGCTAGAGACATTTTACTGCCCTTTTAAAATATTTCTTTCAAAAGTGTACTTTTGAGACCTATTTTTTTTGCTGCCAAATCTTCATACTTCTTCTCAGGACCCACTCACTACTTTTTCAAGATGAAGCCTTAGTATTACCCTTCTAGACTAGTTACCTCAGGGTATTTTCTTTGAACGACAATACTTGACTTTATTACAATAATATTAGTTTGAGGAAACATCCTCAGATTAAGTAATAAACACACTGAAAAGAGGGAGGACATATTTTGACCACATTCTTGTAACAGTGGTAGAAGGTCCCTCATGCTTTCTTCCATAACAGCCAAGGTGAGCCAGATAAATAGTGGCATCTGATCCCTATTACAGTGAATAGCAACAAAACATTTCATCTCACCCTCACCAGTGTAGCTGAAGGACCCTAAGAGCTATGAACTCTGTGCTGTCAGCACACGCACCTAGCAGTAGGTCTTTGCAGGTGAAAAATTTTGTCCTTTAAGTGAACTAGTTCATGACATTAAAAGACAAAATCATGATTAGCTGGGCAAAAAAAAGACAGTAGCTGGAAATAGAGGCCAAAATACAGGCAGCTTCTATTTCTGATGAGAAGGTTAAGGAAACAGAAGGTAAGCCACAGGCTGACACTCTGGAGAGCAAAAAAACTGTGAGCTGAAACCTAAACACAGTTCATCTCTGCAAGAATATAAAAGCAGAAAAAACATCCTTTCAATAAACAGCACAGTGAATTAATTAGTTTTAGTGTTTTGTGGTGCAGACTGACCCTTATGTGGTTGTTTAAAGGACTTTGGACCCTATTTGAATCACAGGAGCTTTCTAATAAGGTTTTTCTATCTCTATCTTTATTTGGCTGTTCTTTTGGTTTTTGTTTGTTTTTTTTTTACTAGAGCTATAACAGTAGTGGATTTACTGTGAGGAATTTAGCAGCCAGTACACTAGCTTCCCTTAAAGAATACTAGCATCCCTTCAGAGGAGAATTGTTGCAGCAAAACATAGTGGTGAGTAAAGAACAGATACTTGAAATAAGCTTTCATATATATGTTTCCATGGGAGCAAATTAGCTATAATATATGGAAAGATGTACCCACGCCATCCAGAATTGCTTCCTCTTCACTCTCTGGGCACATCTTGTTGTCCACATTTCAGATGTCTGTGCACATGTTCAAGATTCAGATGTCTGTCCTCAGTCGACTTAAATTAAGTTCATGTGTTATGTTTGGCATGTTTTATAGACCATTTGACAAGTAGAGCATTGCCAAAAATCACAGGCTCATATACTTGAAATAGAATTGTCCACCCCAAGGCTGAGAGAGCAACAGCTGAGAAAAACAATCTGAAATAAAAAAGAGCTTCACCCATCCATCAATTATTTGTGTTAAACGTCAGGGAGAAGAAACGCAAGTAAACTCTTTACTAAGATGTGAGTAAATGGTAAGGTGACAAACCACCAGGACAAGAGAAAGAACTGACAAGGTCTGCATGTCTCATGCTGATGCACAACTTGATTAAGTCCATCCTAAGCTTTGCAGCCCATGACCTTTGGAACTGTATACAGATGCCTGTTGTTCAGTAGCCTCTTTGTTCTAGGAAAAATATCTTTCCCAACTATAGTTCCCAGTTGGTTGCACAAGTGTCCTATAAAAGAATTAAGCTATTACACCAGTATGCCTTTAAGTTCCTTAGAGGTATCACAAGTTGCTGTGGAGTTGGAAGAGCCAGAGGGATACATTCCCATGTCAAATCTGGTCTGAACAGAAGCTCTCAAAGGAGCCTGTTACAGAGAGTGATCCTCATGCCTCTTGCCCATTCAAAGGGAGTGAGCTCTACCCAGCGTGAAAACAACTGAAAATAAATACTTGGTGACTCTTTGACATTTCACTAGTTCTCTCACAGGTTTGTCTCCGTCAGACTGGCTGATATTTCAAACCATTTATTTTTGGCTGTCAGTAGTTTGTGCATATCTCTCATTATCAATGAAGTTTCACAGAGCTGTTTGCATGTGTGAAACAAACAAACAAAAAAAGAATGATTAACAGTGATCACTTAAAATGCTTCATCAGGAAGCTTAGATGTGTTTGATGAGCTGTTAGCTCAACATAGATCAGTTGTCAGAGGAACAAAGGATAGACAGATGAATAGATAATGTTGCACCATTATTATGCTATTTTGTCACTTTAGAAGCAAAGTTAGCCACTCAATAAAGCAGTACAAAAGCCTCAGAGACAGGAGACGACTGATAAGAAAAAAAAAATGCATTTTAGAGAAGGACAAGGAGAAAAAGCCCAAATAATGAGGGCAATGTCATCAAAGCACAAAGGACAATGATTATTTCCCGCTAAAAAATGGTGATGATGGAATGGCGGGTTCTAGGGGAGATAAGAACTTCACATCCTTCCCTTTAGTATGCAATGGAGAAGAAACCAAAATCAGAATTGAAGTTGCCATCTATAGCACTGATGACTTCAAAACCTTAACAGCAAAGTGAAAAGTCTAAAAAAAAAAAATCTAAATAATTAATTATCCAAATACTGGGGGAAAAAATAATATGGAATTGTATGATCAGAATCTTCTTGCTGGTATTTATATACACAGCTTTTATTTACATGTACTCTGTGAATGTAGTTATTTATTGTACCAATGCAAATGGCTTTCAAAGACAGAATTGCAGTCCAGGGGAAGGCCCAGTGTTTCCCAGAATAGAAGTATAAATCTATGTCTTCTATTTGCCCCCTCATTTTGGCACAACTTTTAGTTTGTCAGAATGTAAGTGGCTTGTGGCTTCTATTCATCTCTGAATAGAAGAGACCAGACAGTTTCACAATCAGTTACTGCAGCCACTGTTTTTTAAAGCATTGGTTTTTCTGGATGGAAAAAAAAAAGCAAGTATTTTCACCGAATTGTAGAATGTTAGGGGTTGGAAGGGACCTAAAAATATCATCCAGTCCAACACCACTGCCAGAGCAGGATCACCTAGAGTAGATCACACAGGAACACATCCAGATGGGTTTTGAATATCTCCAGAGAAGGAGACTCCACAACCCCCCTGTGCAGCCTGTTTTGCAGCTGAAGGTCAGCCCAGTATAATTTTATGTGTTCAGATCTTGACAGCACTTGTTGATTTAAAGCCAATGAAGTGATTACTGAAACAAATCCCTAGAATATTTTGCAGACGAGTCATTCTTTTGCCTGACCTCTAAAAGCTCCACTGTTAAAAAACTCCTATGTCTAACAGAGGAGGAATTAAGCAATTACAGTAACTAACCAAGTAATGGAATCTCTTTTACAGTGGGTTAATATGTTCCCCTCTAAAAGGCACATCCCAATCTGCTTTATTAACATTGGCAAGGGATCTCACTTAGGGAGGTGCTTTTCTTTATCTGCCACAGAAAGTCTTATCAAATCTAATAAAATCAAAGGCTATAAGAACACAGTAAGTGCTTCACTTTCTTTTTGCTATATTAATTGAAGTAAAAAAATACTTCTGTACCTAGTCATGTCATGAATCTAAATAATAATACACCATTGTTATCGCTATGGCACCTATATTCATAATATTTTTCATCTCTTTCCTAGCCCCTGTAACTCCTGTTTTGACAAAGAGTATTAATCAAAAAGAGCTCTACAGATGCCTTATGCATAAATTTACCTTTTTTTCCAGATATTTAAAATAACATTCTGCAAGGAAATGTCTTTTCTTGTAAAAAACATCTATTAATTTTTTTCTTAAAGCTTGTGGCAATACTAAAATGACTCAAACAAAACCAGTCACAAAACATGTTCTTTCTTCAGGAAGTAGAAAGCCATAAATGTTACTTCAGACAATAAAGGGAACTGTTAAAGGATATTTTGATAACATGAAAGCAACGATCTTGGGGACAAAGGTTGGTAATCATGGTCCTTTCCATCCTCAGTAGTTGCATAACTAAAGATTTTGTAAGAGTAGGGGAAAAAAACTGGCAGTGCTGCCAAAAAAATAAAGGCAGCCTAAAATTGCATAAAGCCAGAGACAGATATCTGTATTTCAGGGAAGTGTTTCAGCATTTTCTGTTATTATGGTAGTTACTGTGAGTAATTAAGTATTCACAGACAGAGCATGTTTGCAGGCAGTAGAATAAATACATACAGTGGGCTCCAGAGAGATGACAGCAAAAGAAAAATAGCAAGCAGGCAGCTGGGAGTGTCACGTATTTCACCCTGGAAGACCATTTGGCATGGCACCTTGGCTGGTAACCAGCTTTCTCATTAGATTTGTTTTGTCTAGGGGCAACAGCATAAATAAAGAGAATGTATTGTGCTTTCAGGTCTGTGTTCATCTTCACCCTTCTTCCCACTCCTAGTGACGTAAAAGGGATACATTCTTTTGTCACAAGAAAGTTTTCAACTATGCTTCCACTCAGGAATCACCAAAATTAGGCATTGGAATGGGCTACCCAGGGAAGCAGTTGAGTCACCAACCCTGGATGTGTTTAAAGGTCATTTAGATGTGGTGCTTGGGGATATGGTTTAGGGGTGAACCTTGTAGAGTAGGCTTATCAGTTGGACTTAGTGATCCCAAGGGTCTTTTCCAACCTCAATGTTTCTGCGATTCTGTGAAAAAATTAGATGCCTGAAGTCATTCCTGAGCCACTGGGAAACTACATTTAACCACAGAATGATAGAAAAATAGAATACCAGGTTGGAAGGGACCTCAGGGATCATTTGGACCAACTTTTCTTGGAAAAAGCATGATCAAAAGACCTGACCAGATCCATGTAGCAAACCCAACCCGAATAGAATCATAGAATCATAGAATGGTCTGGGTTGGAAGGGACCTCCAAAGGTCATCTAGTCCAACCCCCTCTGCAGTCAGCAGGGGCATCCTGAACTAGATCAGGTTGTCCAGAGCCCTGTCGAGCTTCACCTGGAGTATCTCCGGGGATGGGGGCTCAACTACGTCCCTGGGCAACCTGTTCCAGTGTTCCACTACCCTCGTGATAAAGAACTTGTACACCACATCCTAACCAGTACCTGTTCTTCTGCCTCTTATCTATGTTACCTGTAGAATCGTCAACCAGCTGGTGCCACAAGGGTAAAATTCGAGCTTCCTGACCTTCCCAAAATCTTGCACAATGGGAGACAGCGAAATGTTTCCTACCGAGAGAGATGATTCCTTTCCCAGTGGACAGAATTCAGTGTAGTGCTACCATTTAAGTCCATTCTTTCTAGCACACACACAAAAATCCAAGCTCAGAATAAAGCTCGGAGTAACAGTAAGGCACAGTAAATTAATATTTTCTGTTTGCTGGTTTGAATCTTCTAGACAAGTGGCTTACACAGGATACTACCTGCTGCTGGATTCTGCCACAGATGCTGACCTCAGAAGTCTCTATCCATATAAGTCAAGGTCTCAGTGATTTTACCTCACTGACAGATTTATAATCACTGCTTCTTTCCATGTCTTCTTCCAAGGAAGGAAGGAAGGAATTTGGAGGGAAGGAATTCAGAAAGAAGGAATTCAGGAGGAAGGAATTCAGAAGGATGAAAGGAATTAAGAAGGAAGGAATTCAGAAGGAAGGAATTTGGAAGGAAGGAATTGAGAAGGAAAGAAGGAATTCAGAAAGAAGGAAGGAATTCAGAAGGAAGGAAGGAATGAAGGAATTCAGACAAATACCAGTTTAGGAAGTCCGGCTTAATTTTCTAGAAAAGGCCTGAAAATGTGAAATTCACAAGAGGAGAATAAGCACAGTGGTTCAAAACCAGATTGGCTACAGAGTTAGGACAGTGCTGGCAGTAGTCTGACAGCAACTGTGGACAAACTCATGGAACTAATTGGCTCACTGAGTCGAGACCAGAAGGAGATACAAAAACCTTCAATTCGCTTTGTGTAGAAAAAAACATTAATTTTGAAAGGAACCTGAAGCTTACAAAAGCTGGTAGCAACAGGACAACTGCAGTCAGCAGTGATACAAACAAGAATATTACAGTATCAAACATGTTATAGCAGTAAATCATCCAGGAGAGAGTAAAACTGTTTTTGAGTGATGAGCTAATAATCGTTAAATGCCTCTAGTCCCCTCGAATTGTAAATGGCTTTCACAAAAAAACACTTCAGTGACAGTAAACGTTGTAAAGAGATGTGATAAAGAGCTTGGAAAGGACAGCATGTGTTGCAAAAGAAAGTGGGAAAATAAGTGTCAGTGTGTGCTGGGATGCTACCAGCAGCTATGCTTGACATCAATTTCTTGATAAAAAGATAACCGAGTTTTCAAAATACGGAGAGTTCTAAGTGCATAATCTTCATTGACCTTGTCATAACAGGACAATGACAAGGAGCAGGAAAAGGAGCTAGTTCATTTGTGACATCGTCTCTATCCTTCCACGACAATTGTCATCCCAGGCAACTCATTAATTTCTCTGCTTCTTCCCTGAACTCCTTGAATTATCTTTGACAACCTCACCTTTCATGGTAGAGCCCTCTGTCACTCGGATTGCTCAAGCAGATCAAAATTGCATGAGGGAAGTTTCATCCTTTTCTTTCACCTTGACAACAGAACAAGCAGAAATTTGAAGTCTGAATGACCTCCAGTGTCTTGCCTTCAAAATAACATAGGTCACTTGAGAGCTGTGAAGCTCTAGTCTTGTTGCAGAGAAGTTGTATTCACACTTGTATCTACTTCTGTGCCTCTATAACCCTCTTACATCCAACTTTGCAACAAAGGCCTTGAGGAGAACAGAAACTTTTTTTGACATAGAAGGTCACAAAGAACCAGAGAATTTGGTGGAGTTTTACAAAGATGTGTTCTCAGTGCCCTGCAATATTTAGACCTGTGGCAGCATAACTTGCCTAGGAAATTATTCTTTCACAGAGTTTTGTTCTGGGAAAAAGAACCTTGGACTCATGGTGTGCAGCAGGACGACCACGAGCCAACAATGCTCCCTTGTGATCAAGAAGGCCAATGACATCCTGGGGTGTATTAGAAAGGGTGTGATTTGTGGGTCCAGAGAGGTTCTCCTACTGCTCTGCTCTGCCCTGATGAGGCCACATCTGAAATGTTGTGTCCAGTTCTAGGCCCCTTAGTTCAAGAAGGACTTCAGGGAACTGCTTGAGAGAGTCCAGCACAGAACCACAAAGATGGGAATGCTTCTGAAGCCAAGGAGTCCCTGGCCACTTCAGAAGCCCAAAGGAAATGACAGGCAGAACCTGAGATCTAAATTTGAAACCTTAATCAGTCCCTCTTCATAAAAATAGGTTACAAAGAATGACAAATTTCAGAACCTTTAAAACTCCTCCTGTGGTAATTCATTCAGCTGTGGTTTGAATGAAAAGAAGACTTCATCCTGTTTCAGAGAGGAGTGCACCATGACCCAGCCTGCAGACAAATGCTGCAAGCTGGGGGAAAAACCCTTCAGGGTAAATCAGGTAATAACAGCAGCTACATCATGGGAATGTCTTTTTCATCAGCTGTATTCTGCCTACACTACTTTAGAAATAACTGCAGTTGACTCTGTGAGGGCTTCAGGAACATCCACAGCAAATCTAGGTTAGGAAAATAAAAAGACCAATTCAAATAGATCAACAGAGGTGAAAAAAACATTATAATATTGCTCATGGTAGTCATAAGGCATGGCTAAACAACCACAGTTTCCTTAGTTGCTCCTCATGGGACTTGTTCTCTAGACCCTTCAGCACCTTCATTGTCTTTCTTTGGACACAATCCAGCACCTCAATGTCCTTATGTAGAGAGTGGATAAAGAGGAGCAATGCACCTCTGGGCTGCCTTCCAATACCTGAAGCGAGCCTATGGGAAAGCTGGATAGGGACTTTTCATGAGGGTGTCTAGAGACAGGACAATGGGGGGAATGAATGGTTTTAAACTGAGGGAGAGTTGGTTTAGGCTGGACCTTAGGAAGAAGTTCTTCAGTACGAGGGTGGTGAGGACTCTGGAGTGGTTGTCCAGAGTGGTTGTGGATGCCCCCTCCTTGGAGGTGTTTAAGGCCAGACTGGAGGAGACCTTGAGCAACCAAATCTGGTTGAGAGGCATCCCTGCCCATGACAAAGGGGTTGGAGTAGATGATCTCTGAGGTCCCTTCCAACCTAAACCATTCTATCATGATTCTATGATGTAAAACAAAATCAATAACATGTATTGTAGAGAGACAGAAACTTGCAAACAAAACCTTAAACATATTGCATCAGAACTGACAAGACTGCAGATCAGACTGCTCCCTGGTAAAAAAACATTGTTGTCCTTATGAAACTTTGCCAGTACCATCCTGCACTCTTTTTCATATGAACTAAATACTTTTATTACTCCTTTATTAATGCTTTAGTCAAATTTCACTATGTCAGTGTGAAATTATTGCTGTTGTTTTTTCTTAGCTTGCAGGTACCAACAACCCAGAAAATGTCCTCAGAATTGGCCTTAATTGTCAACCTCACGGTCAGCAGACCTGCTGGGAACTGGAAGGCAGTCTAAATATACAGAGGTCAGCATTTAAAATGGCAACTCTTGTTAAAAAAAAAAAAGAAAAAGAAAACAGAAAAAAAAGAAAACAAACAGCAACAACAACAAAAAAAAAAACATGTAGGCTGGCTCCCAATGATTTTCAAATTATTTTCAAATACAGTTATATGATAAAGTTTTCCACCTTATGAGAGCAGAGTTTTGCCCTGAAAGGCAGAAATTCCCAATTATTTTAAAGTAAACTGACAAGGCTGTTCATGACCTTGCCTTCTGCAGGATTTATTTTGTCTTATGAGTTTAATTTAAGTTGTAACAACAACTGCTGTTGTGTGTCAGCTTTGCAGACATAACTGAGACTAAGTTTCTAGTGTTCTGCAGGTCTGGTCCAGAAGCAGAAGTCAAAAATATCCTTCAAACAGTATCAAGAAAGATGACTCTTCCTCAAAAGCAAGGTTTTCACAGTATTCTGCTAGACAAACTACTGATGTTCCTGTGTGATTTATTCTAGGTGACCCTGCACTAGCATGGGGGTTGGATGCGATGATCTTAAGACGTTCCTTACAACTCCTACCATTCTGTGATTCTGTGGATTTAAATGCTCAGCTCAATGCTCTTCAGCTACTTGCTTGGTCATAGCTGGCCACAATGGACTTCCCTCAATATCTCACACCAAGAAAGAGGGCAGTGCTTCTCACATGAGAGGAGTGCTCTTCTCCCATGCAACTTGTGACAAGAGGGGAGGGTATGGACTGAAGCTGTGCCAGGGGAGGTTTAGGCTGGATATTAGGAAGCACTTCCTCATGGGAAGGGAAATTAGACACTGGAATGGACTGCCCAGGGAGATGGTGGAGTTGCTGTCTCTGAAGGTGTTTAAGGAAAGATTGGATGTGACACTTAGTGACATGGTCTAGCCAGTGTGGTGGTGTTAGGTCATAGGCTGGACTTGATGATCTCAGAGGTCTATTCCAGCCTCAATAATTCTATGATTCTGTGATGGCATGGCTGGAACAAGAGATAAATCTCAACCGGAAGTTTTTCCTTCGTCTTCTAAGAACTGTGCAGGTGTCTTTTTTTCCCTTACGGACATGCTGCAGCTTTCAGTCCAGGCCACAAAGGAGGAGAAAAACCCTGGTTTATACACAATTTGCCCACAAGTTGTTGAACTAAGTAGAATATTACACAATGTGAAGTGTCACTCAGAATGATCCAAACAGTCTTCCTCTTAAGCTCTTCATTCATTTTAAAAACCCATTGCAGGCCCAGGAAATCTATTGTTGCATTGTTATGACTATTTTCGGGTATTTTGTATTTAATGGCATTTGACACCTGAGACATATATCTGGTGAACCATTTTCTTCAATACTGGTATCTACACTGTCCCTTTTTGTGTTTTAATGCTTCATTCTAGCTCCAAAATGAAATGTGAACGCTGTAAGAAGAAGGATCACACATTAACAATACTATGCAAGAATAAATGACATGACCCATTTTATATCATTAGGCACCTGAATTTGTCAAGTATCTTGAATACTGTGTTCAGTTTTGGGCTCCTCGATTCAAGCAGGACATGGAGTTGCTGGACTGTGTCCAGAGAAGGGCAACAAAGCTGGTGAAGGATATGGAGAACAAGTCATATGAGGAGCAGCTGAGGAAATGAGTTTGTTTAGTCCGGCAGAAAAGAGGCTGAAGTGAGGCATTCTCACTCTACAACTACCCAAAAGGAGGTTGTAGTGAGGTGGCTGTTGATCTCTTCTCCCTAGTAACTAGTGATAGGACAAGAAGAAACAGCTTCAAGTTGCACCTGAGGAGGTTTAGGTTGGATATTAGAAAAAATTTCTTTCCTGAGAGAGTGGTCAGGCATTGGACCAGGCTTCCCAGGGAAGAGGTACAGTCACCATCTCTGGAGGTGTTCAAAAAACATGTGGACATAGCCATTCCAGATATGGCTTATTGGGCTATTGAATTGACAGTTGGACTTGATGATCCTAGAGGCATTTTCCAACCTTAACGATTCTATAATTCTACTCCAAACGTGAGGAAAATTGTAGAATGTTAGGGGATGGAAGGGACCTCTAGGTTATCTAGTCCAATGCCCCTGCCAAGACAGGATCACCTAGGGCAGGTCACACAGGAACACATCCAGACTGGTTTTGAAATTCTCTAGAGAATGAGACTCCACAATTTCTCTGGGCAGCCCATTCCAGTGCTTTGTTACCCTCTCTGTAAAGTTTCTTCTTGTGTTGAGGCGGAACATCTTGTGTTCTAGTTTATACCCGTCATTCTTTGTCCTGTCTCTGGGCACCAGCAATTTACTCAGGGTACATCTTCACCTTGCATTGGGCCATGGCACAGAGATCTTTGAAGAAGCTCTCAATAAGCTGGTGCCAAGACTGTGGGAAGCATAACAGGCACTAATGATGCCATCAGCACCTAGCTCTTACATTTAGCCCAAACACTACATGATACTTAGGTGGCTAGATTGCCTGGGAGCCTCGAGACAGCCCTTATGCCATATTTTCCTCTGTTCTGCAGTGATACTGGCTCTTGTTGTAGAATCTCTAGCACTGCCCTCTCACCCCAGAGTCATCAAGTATGCAGTCCTGCAGCTCGCAGAAAGACAGTTGACACTTCTAAAAAGCAGCCTGTACTTATTATGTATTTGCATGAACTGGAGACCAAATCAAGAATGCTGCCATGAAGTTAATGAACAGCAGGTGCCACTCAGCTACAGATCTTTTCAAAGGAAAACTTGCAAACTGAAAAAGATGCCCTCAAACCATCTGACTACAGAGACACTGAGGGGATTTTAGACCAGATGGCTACATGTAGGGTGAGTAATCAAAGATAGCAGCCTTAGTAAAATGAAGGTATTTTAAAATGCTTTACTTGTTTTCATCCATCACTGACTTTTTTTTCCCCACAGGACAAATCCATTTTCAATTTAGTTTGTTTCTTCAGTGCAAAGGAATGTGTCGCTGCAGGAGCCACAAGCAATGTTTATCACTAGATGCTATGGAAGTCCATGGTTACTCAAGGAAGAAGTTCCCAGTGGACCCATAATGCTATTAGACTTGTGCAGAAGGTGGGTAAAAGAGTAAAATTGGAAAGAAAGCCATTGCAAGTATAACAGAAAACTACCTTATCATGAGATTCTGGACCTGTTTCAAAGATGCCTCTCACAGCCCAGAAACTATGGGAGTAAAAAAAAATACACCCCATTGTCTTTGGCCCTTATCAGTAAACACTGCACTGGCACTCCTCCTTCTGCTCCCACTGTGTCCTGGCTTCAAAGGAAAGGAAGAAGAGTTAGGGTTGGAAAACCACTTTTTTGAGAGCATGAAATGCCCAGAAACCCTCTTTTTGTGAGCACAAGATACCCTGCTTGCCCTTGCAGCAAGCAAGGGCTCCAAAGTCACAACTGGTATAATAGCACAGGGCATAACCCTTTTTCTCAGATCTGGTACAGGGTAAGAAACTAAGCCTGGCCCTGTCCTATCATCCCCTGTTACACTGTGGATGTCTTTTTAGTGTCTTGAAGTCCAGTTCTTCAGATTGTGTGGTGATTTCAGAGAAAAGATACTTAACTGCAAAGGGATGAAATCCATATTTTAGAGCTCTAATTTCCAAACTAACTCATCTTTAGCTCTCTGCCTTCACCCTCAGGGTGCAGCAATGGTTTGAGATTTCATTCATTAGTGTTTGCAAAATACCTTTGAAATTCTCAGAAGGGAGATGCTACTGAATTCTAAAGATCTGATTAATTATCTCTGTTCAGAAGTTATTTTACTCAGTCAGGCTGAAAGAGAAAAAATATAGAAACATAAACTGCAGAACAAAACAAAAATCAGTTTGGAGATGGATAAATACCTCCCTGTTTCTCTATGGAGAAAGCTTATTGTATCTCTTCAACGTGCATAACTGCTTGTCAGGGCCCAATAGACACCCCCTTTCAGGGCTGGAAAGTGAAGGGAAGTGGAACCTGCTGGTGGTCATCAGTCCATGGTGAACAAAGTCTGGGATTAGCCTCTGTGGGGCCTCTTTATTAGTTGACCACGTTGTCCTTCATTAATTTTAGCCATATTCTTGTCATTAGATTTTTTTTTCACTCCACTAACATGCTAGCTCTTCACTAGCCATTAATAATTCAGCAAAGTTTTAAAGTATGCGTAATTCCAGGTATCCAGCCTCCCTAGATCTTTGCTCTGGCTCTTCCTTGAGCACTAAACCTTTCATTATTCCATCCAGTTATTTATTACACTCTTTATAAATTCAATACAATATTCTAACTGACATTTTCAACAAAAGGTCATCTGAAATACACACGATGTTCCTTGTATCGCCTGCCTTCCCCTCTAAAGGTCCAACTGAGCTAATGTTGTACTTGTCATCTATTTACTCATTACATTGTGCAAGAGCCCTTTGATCCCCCACTTGTCTGTATGCCAGGGCTGTCTCCCAGGAGGTAGCTCTAGGATGGCTTTCCCCTTTTCCATTCCTTTCTAATTAAACTGGGCATGTTTTCAACACCCCCCCTGCTAAATACAGTTCAAGTGTACAGCTTAAAATGCTGTGGCTGTGTTCAGTTATTAATTGTGCATGACTGGAGCACCAGGAATGTGGCCAACGAAACCAAGGAGCTGAATAAGGAGCTGGGAACCTAAATCCACTTTGTTGTCACTAGTGGTACCTAAAGCCCTATAGCTTCCAGTTCTGTGGAAGCTGAGCACCTCTGCTTTGAGCAGCAGAGGCACAGATACCATCTTAAAACTAAGGGCAGACAGAATCAACCAGAGAGATGTTTCTCCACTTATTTCACCAGAAGAACTTTCCCAGTGTAACTAAAACATCAGGCTGCAAAACAAACACTACATTTTTCTTCACAGTTTTCCAGATTCAGAGGTGACCACACCAATGTCCCTTTTCATAGAGAAAACTTGAATATTTAGCATCTTTGCTGTGAGATGAAAGACCTGTACTTTACTCAAGGACTTTCCTCCTGCTTCTTCATTTTTTATGCACTTTATGCAGGGACACGAACTGTCATTGGAACTGCACTTGAAATTCAAGTGATCAGTCTCTTTGTTCTGCCATTTGAAGGAAAGGGGTTTTTAAGTACCTGCTTTACAAACTGTGATATCAAATAAATCCCAGGTGAAGATGAAGGTTTAACTGACTATTTCAGAGCCAGTTAAGCAAGTTCCCTGTGAGCTGACTTTTCAGACACCCCAAACAGAGCACTGGATCCTGGAGGCCCCACTGTACAGCTGACAGGTTCTCAGTCTGAGGGACATGAGCAAAAAACGTATTTGTTGACACACTGATTTTTCACTGATGTTTAAAATATCATTCTTTTTCTTTCTAAGGAGAAAGGAGATAGAGAGGTACCACATCCTGAATTCCTACTGCAAATCTTTGTTAGGAGAAGATATTTTACAAGATACTTCAGTGGAATCAGATTCTGGTGAGGTTCTTGCACAAAGACTTTTGGTGAAGTTTCCAGCAATTACTGAATCTCTTTCTCTAAAACTGAATTTATCACAAGTTTATCTACCAGGAAATTTTTAGTACAGCCCAGTCCTCACAGTGGGAAAATGCAGTTCTTCTTTATCATCTGTAAGAGTGGATTGTGAAATTAGCACACATTTTAAATGCCTGCTTCCCAAGGTTCCACCATTTATCTACAAGCAGAGAGCAGGAATCTCCACTTCTTATTATAGCCAGGGTTCTGTATGTCCCCTGAGAAAAAAAACAAACAAACAAACAAAAACTAACCTTTGGGAAATAGCTGCTTTTGGTTTCAGTGATGTATACCTGAGGTGAGGTCAGTGTTGCCACCTTTATTGTGTTGCTACAGGTTTCACAGGATCACAGGATGTTAGGGGAGGGAAGGTACCTCTGGAGATCACTGAGTCTAAACTCCCTGCCAGAGAAGGACTATAGAATCTAGTGCAGGTCACACAGGAGCACATCCAGATGGGACTTTAAAGTCTCCAGAGAAGGAGATTCCACAACTTTTCTTCGGAGCCTGTTCCAGTGCTCTGTGACACTTACAGTAAAAAAGAAGTTCTTCTTCATGTTGAGGTGGAAGTTCCTGTGCTGTAGTTTACATCCATTGCCCCATGTCCTATCACAGGGAACAAGTGAGCAGAGGCTGTCCCTTCCTTCCTGACATCCAGCCCTCATATTTTTCACGTATTTATTAGATCCCCTCTCAATCTTCTCCTCTCCAAATTAAACAGCCCCAGGTCTCTCAGCCTTTCCTCATCAGGCAATGCTGCAGTCCCTTCATCATCCTTGTAGCCCTCCACTGGACTCTCTCAAGTAGATCCTTGTTCCTCTTGAACTGGGGTGCCCAGAACTGGATGCAATATTCCAGGTGGAGCCTCACCAGGGCAGAGTAGAGGGGGAGGAGAACCTCCCTCGATCTGCTGGACACACTCTTGTTAATGCACCCCAGGATACCACTGGCCTGCTGCCCTTTGAAACGAAGAATATCCTGGGCAGATTCCCCTGACTTTAAAAAGCACAAGGAACTTGTGCAAGGGCATCCCAGCACTACAAACTGCTAGAATATAGAAATTCAGGAATTAAGGTCCTGACTCAAAACCCACACAAAGCTTTCCAGAAAGCATTTTAGAGGAGAGCTATGACAAACAAACTGCATAATATAAAGAGCATAGGTATTCCTAGGGTTGTTTTTTCAGAGCAGGTGAGGCAGGCATGAGGTTTCTGTCCAAGATGCATGCAAAAGGCAAAGAAAATCTGATTAATGGTGATTAAATTAATTGCTTACTGCTTGACAAAAGTAACTATGTCCTGTGAAAAACTGGCAAACTAGAGAGGAAATTTAACTGCATTTCCTTTGTGAGTTTTGGGTTTGTTTTCTCGCAGTTAATTAGGACATCTATGCAATAGGGCATCAAAAAAAAGTTAACTTGGTGCCTTTGAGAATCATCTGGAGGCAACATACAAAGCTGATAGTTCCAATCCTCATCTTGCTTTAATCAGGTGTGAAACCAGCCTAATTGAAAGGAGAGGAGTGACGAAACACCATCTGGAAGCGGCCATGCAAATTATGTTCTTATCACCCTTCTCAATGAATGATGGGCTTCTGGGAGAACTTCCTTTCTGAATTCAAGGTTCCTGATCCTCTGCCACGCAGAGCACAGTTGGGACACACTTCCAGACCCTCTGGCCAGGTTTCCTTCCTATCAGAAGCTGTGTCCATCTGATGATTTCTGTTACTAAGCTGTGACATAGCCAAGGCATGTGCTTGGACTTGGAAACACAGAAGATCTCCTAAACACCAGGTTTTGGCATCTCTTTTCTATGCTAATGTATGACCAAAGCCCTCACCACTGAAAATGGAAGCCTGTTTAGAGAACAGAGAGCACGCGTCTGCATTTGCAAGGGGGGAATACTTTTAGAGAGCCTGAAATTTTACAAATTGTTTTTCCATGCTGTACTAAATGAAAGTATATTCTTACATACTGCTAGGAAAAGAATAGAGAACAAAAAATGTGCCCTTGTCTGGCACTGAGGAAATCCAGGGTTTCACCTATATCTGGATTATCATATGGTTATCTAGTCACCCCTGAGTCAGAAACAACACAGTAGCTCTAGGAAAGCCACCTAATGAGGTTCAACAAGGATAAGTGCAGAGTCTTGCATCTGGGAAGGAATAACAAACTGCACCAGTAAAGGTTAGGAGGTGATCTGCTGGAGAGCAGCCCTGTGGAGAAGGACCTGGGAGTCCTGGTGGATAACAAGTTATCCATGGATCAGCAATGTGCCCTTGTGGCCAACATGGCAAATGGAATCCTGAGGTGCAATAAGAGAAGTGTATCCAGCAGATTGAGGGAGGTTCTCCTCCCCCTCTACTCTACCCTGGTGAGACCTCACCTGGAATATTGTATCCAGTTTTGGGCTCCTCAGTTCAAGAGGGACAGGGATCTGCTTAAGAGAGTCCAGCAGAGAGCTACCAGGATGATTAAGGAACTGGAGCACTGCCTGATGAGGAGAAGCTGAGAAACCTGGGGCTGTTTAATCTGGAGAAGAGAAAACTGAGAGGGGATTTAATAAATGTTTATAAATATCTGAGGGATGGGTGTCAAGAGGGAGGGGACAGGTTCTTCTCACTTGTTCCCTGTGATAGGACAAGGGGCAATAGGTATAACTGACAGGCAGATTTCTCATGGTCTCCAATGCAGTAATTGAAGATATTAAAGAATTTTATTAGAGCCTCTGAGGGTTTTTATACATGCCCAAAATAGCTGATGTAACACATACAACCAGAGCAATAACAATTAGCTCATTCTAACACAATTGGCATAATATATGGGCAAAGATAACAAGTCTTGCAGTTACACTAAAATAAACAAGCACACATTCCTTTCCACTTACTTTACAAGTCTTTGGATAGTTAATTTTCTTAGACAGATACCAGAAAGGTTTCATCCCACAGTTTCAGGTCCCAAATACAATTCTTCTTTGTTTTGTCTTATCTCTTAAAGTGGCTTAGAAACCGCTAGTTCAAATCCCCAGAATAAACTACAGCACAGGAGGTCCCAGCTCAACATGAGAGGAACTTCTTCACTGTGAGGGTCACAGAGCGCTGGACCCTGGGAACAGGCTCCACAGAGAGGTTGTGGAGTCTCCTTCTCTGGAGACTTTCAAGACCCATCTGGATGTGTTCCTGTGTGACCTGCACTGGATTCTATGGTCCTGCTCTGGCAGGGGGGTTGGACTCTATGATCTTCAGAGGTCCCTTCAACCCCTAACATCCCGTGATCCTATGATTAGGACAGTAAGGTGTGAAAACACCAGTAGAGACTGAATAGGCTAGGATCCTTGGCTGGAAAAAAAGAATATAGGGGAATAGAAGGCCATAGAGTAATGAATGGCGCAGGGAAAGTCGCTGAAGGCCAGTTATTTCTTTTCTTTACAACATAAGGACTCATGGACATGGAAAAAAACTTCCAAACGGATTTTTTATAGCAGAAAAAAAATAATAGTTCTTTTTTCACACAGCATATCTAAACAGTGAAACTTGCCATCACAAGATGTGGCAGATAAGAATAAATTGATCTGAAAGCATTGAGGAAAATTCTTTTATGAAATATCCTTTGAGCTATCAGTCACAAAACTGCAAATATCACCTTCTGTCGAAGAAGTCCCTGAACCTTAGCTTGCTGGAAGTTGTGAGGGTATTCCAGAGGATTACTGTGCACATGCCCAGGCTTTGCACAATTCCCCTAAACAGCTGCTCTTTCTTTTGGTGGAGACCTTGCACTCTCAGTGCTCTGTATAGCCAGTCACACATTCTTAGGGCTTTTTAGGCAGCTCAAGAAAAAACTGTTCCAGGGATAGTGCTAAGACCACAAAAATTTAAATTTTACTCGACAGCATGACAGGTGCTAAGGGAACTCTTTGTTCTGTCCCAGCGACTCATTTTCAAAAGCTCGGGATGCAAAAAGCACTTGAGGTGTTTTTCTTCAGCTTCAGCTTTAGCCTGTTGCTTGTTTGTTCACAGGTGGAGAAAATATGTGAGAAACAAGCTGCAAATTGGAAAGTAACAAGTAACTGGATGAAAAGGAGCAGAAAGGTTAGGGAAAAGGAAACTGTACACCTTTACATTTGTTAATGTCATTTGTCACCCTGCTCTAGGAGTAAGAACTCATACACTTGTAGGTATGTATGTAAGTATTAACATACCCGTGCATACCTCAGATTCTCCTTTTCTGTCCTGTGTGAAGAACAAGCTGGATCCAAGATGCACAAAACTTAGGTTGTAATATATGATAAGATTAGAAAAGGAGGGGGTTCATCTCACATGGATATAACCTAGCCCAGGGACTTTTGCAGGAAGCTCCACAGTGACCTGAATGACTCTCTGTGGCTCCATGTTCCTGTATCTTAATTCACACACCCTGCTTAACAGGGAGTGAGACCTTCCATTGTAATTCTTGTGGTCACCACAAACTCGTCTTCTACGAAAGGTAACCAGCAACAGAAAAATTACTTATTGCAAGAGAGGCAAGAGAATCCCCAACAAGGACTTTTCAGATTTCGGAAAGCAGTTGATTGGTTTCCCACAGAAGTATAAACTTCTGCCTTCTTAAAGTTTGTAAGTTTAGGAAATTCCTGTGGTTTCTGCACTTATTTTGCACAGGATTCTTGAAAAACACAACTAAAGTCTCCAGAGAGATACTCACAGGAGGTTTTCTAGGAGGAAAACCTAAGCAGTAGAAATGTGCAACCCATTCTTCACAGGGAAATGAATACTGCTAGCACAAAGTTGCAGTTTTTAGATCTGAAAGCAGTCCTCCTTCCTGTCCCAGACCCAGAGGAGGTAGTACTCAGTAGTTAGAGCCCTTTGTGACAGTCTTGTGCCCATTTGAGAAGCAGGATCTTAAAGCCCAGGATCATAAACAACTTTTTTGCTCCATTCAGCTGTGATTGGTTTGTGTTGCAGGACATACTAAGGCTCTTGGAAAACTAGTTCCAGGTACCTTATTAAGGCCTTGGCCTGGAAAACAAGAGTCAGATTTTCTTAGTGCTAGTGTAGGAGCATGTTTGGTATGGGATTGTGTAAGCAATGCCATCACCTGCAAAAGCCAACACTCTATTTCAACCAACTAAAGCAAGTAAAACTTTGAGCAACATATAAACTACTTCAGTGTAAAGTGGAGACAGGGCAACTCGACTACCATCAACCACCTTTTCCATTATTATACACTAAAAAGCTCAGTATTCTGTTTCACTAGATGAAGTTCTGTTGCAGCTAGAAGTATTTGGGTTGGGTTGGGTTTGGGTTTGTTTTTTGGTTGTTTTTTGTTTGTTTATTTCTTTTTCGTATGATATCCTTTCTGCTCCTACTAATCTACTTAAAATACATGTGGGTTTATGTAAGCTGTGACAAGAATGAGCTCAGAATGATTTCTTACTAAAACAACTTAGAAACAGTGAAGTGGTCAGTCATCAAAGCAGCAGAGGGCAATAGATGTTGGGTTTGGAGTTCTGGGGCAGAATAGTGTGATTTGAACTGCTTTCCAATGGCTGATATCAAACCATAAATGACTGGCAGTGTAAGCAAGGGTGGAATCGTTACCTATGCCATGATAGCCTAGCAGATAATTTGTTCATGTTTGTTGTTTGCCAGCAGATTTCACATTTACATAACACTTGCTTGTCTCAATCCATCAGAATACTCACTGTTTTTCAAGCTCTGGTAGAAATGAAAGCATGCTAAATGTTGCTTTTGTTCTGCAGCTAAACAGGAGAAAGAAACTGATTAAAGCATGTCATGGCTTCACAGATACAAGTATGTGCTATACACTCCTGTAGTATAAGCAGCCTTTTTTTCAAGACCTGTTCCAGTCTGTTCTTGAAAATAATTTCATTTCCTCCTTAAGCTGTTTTAGCTCCACTCCTGTAAATCTTACAATGAGAATAGGACGCTAAGACCTAAAGGGACATAGGTATGAATGGAAATGCATTGTATAGGTATTTAACTCTCTTTCAGAATGTGTTTTTTAACAAGGCTTCTGTCTAAATTGAGACATGAAAGCCTGTAATGCAATATTCCCTCTGTGAGCAATCTATAAGGTTAGCAGACACCTTACAATGAACAACAACTGTGGGGTTTCCAGCAATCCAGTTTAATAGTTTCTTCATATGTCTGTGTTTGTACACCAAATAAACTTTCAACAGGGGAAAAAAAAAAAAGAGAAAAAGCAATGTACAGTTCAAGAAAACACCCGAAGCTGTTACAGTTTTGGCTTCCTCTTTGTTGATTTACAGTTAGGTGCAAGTGTGTCTAATTTGCAATACCCAGTGAAAACTTCATGAGTTATTTACAACATCTGCTGGTGCCTTTCATTATGCAATTGAACTGTCACCTTTGTTATTTACACTCACAGCAGCAAGAGCCTGCGCTCAGGTGCCATTTGTGGATAGGGGTAAGAGGTGGATTGAAACAAGGTGAAATTCCCACTACCAGCCTCAGGCATACCTCTGAAATGCTGTTTTCAGAAACAGCTGAAAGAAGATTCCAGCACCTAGTGCACTGATACAGTCATTCTATTCACTGTCCACATAACAAGGTGTCTCTGCTGAGAATTACATGCCCACTCAGGTCAGAGGGAGATAGGTGTGAGCTGGAGGCAGTATATATTTTAAGGTGTCACAGATGAAAGGTATAACCCTGGTGCTAAAGATGCACCGTAGTTAACCTGCCAGAGACCTCCAAAGCAAATGCAGACACAAACTGTGCTATCTCTCTAAGGAGAACCACTTACAGTTATTACACAAGAGATTAATTAGGAGAGAGGGGAAAAAATGAAAATTTTATCATAATATGCAAATTGTTTCATAGAATCACAGAATAACTTGGGTTGGAACTGTAGAGGTCATCTATTCCTAATCATTCAAAGACGGGTGGTGAAACACTGGAATGAATTTCCCAGGGAGATGGTTGAGGACCCGTCCCTGGAGATATTCAAGAAGAGGCTCAACAGGGCTCTGGGCAACCTGATCTATTTGAGGATGTCCCTGCTGACTGCAGATGGGGTTGGACTAGATGACCTTCAGAGGTCTCTTCCAACACAAACCGCTCTATGACTGTATGATTCTAAGGGACAACTTCCATGTTTGAGACAGTTTCAACTTAGAGCAAATTGTTCAGGTCTGTGTCCAGTCAAGTTCTGGATATCTCCAAGGACGGAGGTTGCACAACTACTGGGCAACTGTTTCCATGTTTCACCACTCTTATCATAATAAAATTTTCCTAACACCTGATCAGAGCTTCTACCTTGAAGGTATAGCCTAAGGCCCATGAATCATGGTGCTTCTATTGATAATACCAGTTTGATTGCATCCCTAAATCAAGCTTAACAGGGGTTATTATTTCAGCTTTTCAGTAGAAATAATTTTTCCAAGCTAGTCTGTAGGGCACCAGTGTTTGAAAATTACTCATAGCTTATATCTCAGTGCAAGATATCCCCCATCCACTGGCATCAACACATTAGTGTCACATTTGCCCTTCCTTCATCTGTGATAAATCCAGTACTTTGCACATTACACAGCTGTTGCAGAACAGCATACTTATGAAAGCCTGACAATGCAGATTACCCACACAAAAGGCATGAGGGTTTTATCTTGGAATCCTCTCATCCAAGACAAGGACTGTTTGTTTGGAGAGCAAAAGTCAGGACTTTGCTGTAGCTACATGTGCTGGAGGTTTTGAGACTCCTGGTTTGCCTCTGCTATGCCTTCTGATCATCAGACTGGTTCTGCCTCTCCCATCTTGAAAGATGCATTCTACAGTACAACTTTCTCCAGTAACAAAGCTACTTCTGGCTGAAACACATTTCTAATGTCTCCATGAAGACAGCTACTCACCCAGTCTTTCTGCCTCCGCAAAACATTACATGACCATCTAGAGGCCATGTACCCTTGACTTCCCAAGCCCTGGTGAATAAATAAAACAGACAGTCTAGAATTAGGTCAGTCTGCTTATTCAGCCTTAAAACCCACCCACATCTCACCCCACATCCAGATATGACAAAATACTTTCTCCAACTCAGAAAATCTCTTTGTAACCCTGTCTTCTTACATGACGTATGTTTCATGATAATAACAATCCTGACTGGAACACAAGACTGCTGGTATGTGCACTGGTCATAACTGTGGAGCAACGTGTCTGAACCCTGATGTTGGAGCTACTTCTCTGATATTATGTTTTCAGAAGGAAAAAGCTTAATTCTGGGCATCAAAATGAGCCATGCTGTATCTAGAGAGACAAATATCAAGAGAAACACACGCTGAGAGGCTGATGGACTTGTTTGCATGGCAGATCACACCTGCTGCATTTAGCAGAAAGAAAAACAAGGCTTTCCTGTATAATCCCCTTAGAAGATCCAGTTTCCAGTAGGGTAAATGGTGTTCAAAGTATTCTTTCTCCCTGTAATACAGATACACTGAGTAGCTGTAATACAGATACACTGAGTAGCTCCTACCACCAGTGTGACAGACGTGTGGAGGGCAAGAAAGGTAAAAATCACAAGTGAAAAAAGGCTTTGTGATTGCCACAGAAACCACGGCAGCTGAATGGAGAAAGATGGTCCATAGGCATTCCAGCAGAAGTACAAGATGTGACAAGATGTTGCGTTTCCATCCTCTTCCCCAGTGTGGTTTGGCTTTCTTAGTACTTGTTTGATAACCCACACACCATTCTCAGGCTATAGCAACAAATTATCTCCTTGAAGGTCTTCCTCATTTCCTGGCTACGAAAGGCGTAGATCAAGGGATCGATCACTGAGTTGCACATAATGAGGATGAGGTACATGTTGAAGTGAGACATGAAGCAGACACAGTAGAGGTTTTGAGGGCAGGAGATCATCAGGATGAGATGAAGGAAGAATGGAGCCCAGCAAACAATGAAGATGCCGAGAAGCATGGTCAGAGTGATGGCTCCTTTCATGCTGGTTCTTTGACGGACAGAGTTGTACCCAGGCAAAGCAGCTATTTTCTTCACATGAGTACGAGCCAGAAGGAACATGTGAATGTACAGGGAAACCATGAGGAACAACATGGTAAAAAACATAGTGATGAGACAAATGATAACATAAGTTGACTCATAATAAAGAATGAAGATAATGCCACAGCCTGTGCAAAAGGTCCAGATGCATGCAATTATAAGCCCTGCTCTTTTCACTGTCATGATGTTGTGATAACGCAGGGCATAGAAGATAGTGATATACCTGTCCACTGCTATAGCCAGCAGACTGCACATGGAAGCCACCACAGATATGCAGATCATAGAGTCAAAGACATTGTCTATATGCCGGACAAAGGCATCTTCCATAATTATGTGTCTGTTGTTTATTAAGTATATTGTTATTGTCTCCCAAGCATTAGACACACTAACCAGCATGTCTGCCACTGCTAAACTGCAAACAAAAAAATACATGGGTGAATGCAAGTTCTTGTTCTTAACTATTGCACAGATAACTAAGATATTTTCAAGGAGGCTTACGATGCCCAGAGTTAGGAACACCTCAGCAGCAATGACCACTTGCTCACATGGTGATGACTTGCTTTTGACAGTAGGCACAGTAAAGTTGCTACCAAAGGCACTCAGGTTTAGTTCAGAAACATAGAGTTGAGAGGATATGTTCATCTCTGGAAGCAAACACTTTCTGTTCTTTCTGAAGGACTTGCCAAGGAGCACAATAAATGCATTTTCCAGAAGGCAAAAGACCCTGCCAAAAAAAAAAAAAATATGTAGATATATATAGATACATAGATATAGATATCATGACAAGAACAGGCAAAAATTGTCACAACAAATATCACCCATTTCTGTTTAATTTGGCTTGTACACATCCTGCCTTTTCCACATCATATTCTTCTACTGATTCTAAATTCACCTCTGATAGGCTCAGAGTTTTATTACCCACTCTTATTGGGGGTTCAGAGTTTTTCTGCCCATCCTTACTGGGGAATTAAAACCACAAACTAACAAAGAGATTCAGGCACTCTTCATTCATGGTTTTGTTTCTTCTATTTGGTCCTGCAGAAATGAGCACAATGTCCTGGGAATTCTGCTTAACTCTGAACAGCAAGCAGTGTTCAAAGTCTCAATTCTCAGACCCCAGAAATGCAGAAGAATATAATATTAGGTTCAGCAGAACCTGCTCACCCACATACAACATAGAGAAGTTTGAGTTATTGCCACAGTTCAGAATTAAACACTTTCAGTAAAATGTTTAAAAGCTTTTCTGACCTTTGTACCTCTCAAGTTTGCACAAACTGTGTTATAAATACCTCATCCATGCAATACTAGCATGTTCACTTTAAAGCATAGTATTAAACACCTAACCAAGGCAAATCCATACATTTCAGGATACTCTTAGATTACAGAATCAGAATGGGTGGAACTCTCTCATAAAAAAATCAATTATCTGTTCCAGATCATGAGTATTTTATTCAATGCTCTTTTGGTAATGACACTATTCAGTGTAAGTTGTAAACTATCAGAGTCTTACTAAAGGGAACAGTTAAAGATGATTGTCAGTGACCTGTTGCAAATAAAATTCAAAGCTTATCAAGTTAAATAATTTTCAGTTTTTAAAAGCAATTTTTTATTTGCAGTCAAGAATTATCTGTACCTATTTGCCGGGGCTGCTCCTTCAGCTGTTCTTTCTCTTCGTTTCCTGAAGCCTTTTCCCCAGAGAACTGAAGTTCCAGCCCCACGTCTCACCCCACATCTGGGGCTGGGGAATCCTTGGTGGGAATAGGTGACAAAAATATAGGAAAAGGAATGAGTACATCCATAGAGTCAAGGCTGACTACGTATCAATTACTTACTGTGCAACTGCCTTTTTATAGACTCCAAGCAATAACGACTTCAGTACTCAAACTGTGGCTCCTCCTCCCCTTCTTTGCCCCTCTGAACTTCTCTTTTCACAGATGATGGGTTTTTACCACCATCTAGTGGTCTTCTCTCGTCTTTCTGCTTGAATCGTGATTCTGACCTAGAATTCATCGTTAGCTTTTTATAACATTAAAGAGGAAAAGGCACGAGGCATGCTCATTCCCCAAAACAGTCACTGACAGAAAGTTCATTCTGCAATAGTATTCCAAAAGAGGTCACTCCAAAAGAGTACTCCAGAAGATTGTCACTGAAGTGGGAGGGTTATTACTGTTAACAAGCATTTCTCTTCAAGTCACAGTTCTGATTTTGCAAGAATAAGACCCACACTGTTACAAAACTGAGAACATGCAGTCAAGCCTATCACACCACTAACAGAAGAAGTAAGTAATTTGTCTTTAAAAAAAAAAAAAAAACAACCAAATAAAAGGATTTGTTCCAGTCCCCTCACCAGAAAAGATTTTAATGAGATTTGGAAGTGTTATACAGTGCATCACACCAAGAGCCAGAGCTTCCCAATATGGATGTGAATTCCCTCTCAGGTTCACAGGGTCTAAGAGCTGGCAAATTCAGTGCTCAATACTGCAGTCACTGAAATCCTTCCATGGGGCTAGCAGTCAGGCAGAAGATGTTCATCTTGGGCCTTATCCCAAAGGTGGCACTGAGTTGCTGGAGCGTGTCCAGAGAAGGGCAACAAAGCTGGTGAAGGGGCTGAACAACAAGTCTTTTGACTTGTGAGTGTGTAGTCTAGAGAAGAGGAGGCCAAGGGGAGACCTCACTGCTCTCTACAACTAACTGAAGGGAAGTTGTACTGAGGTGGGGGTCAGTCTCTTCTCTCTACTCTCAGGTGATAGGGTAAGAGGAAATGGCCTGAAATTGTGCCAGCGGAGATTTAGGTTGGATATTAGGAAAAAATTATTTACTGAAAGAATGGTCAGGCACTGGAACAGGCTGCTCAGGGAGGTGGTGGAGTCACAGTCCTTGGAAGTGTTCAAGAAAATTGTGAACATGGCACTCTGGGACATTGTTCAATGGCCAGAGTGATGTTAGGTCGATGGTTGGACTTTGTGATCTTAGAGTTCTTCTCCAAACAAAACAATTCTGTGGTTTGATAAAATCCACACAAGTCTTCATCAAATGGGCTCTGCTTCTGCATGCAGGCAGAGGAATGCAAAGCACACACCACCCTGACACTGCCATGTGCCCTTTTGGTTATCCACTAACCTGTCAGCCAAATGTCATGAAGGATTTGAAGATAATTTGAGATAAAAAATATCTGCTCCTCTAAATCACTGCTTTTCCCCAGACTAAGAATTTGGGGTATTTTCATGTTATATAACAGCTCGTCTCTTGGCTGAGAGACCTGAGCCTCTTTAGCCTGGAAAAGAGGAGACTGATAAGGGATCTTAAAAATATATATAAATATCTAAAGGGTGGAGGTCATGAGAATGGAGCTGGGCTCTTTTCAGTGGTGGCCAGTGATATGACAAGGGCCAATGGGTACAAACTAGAACACAGGAGCTGTAACTTGAACTTAAGGAAAAACTTATTTACTTCGAGAGTGATAGATAGATCACTGCAACAGGCTGCCCAGGGGGGTTGTGGAGTTTCATTCTCTGGAGACTTTCAAAACCCCCTTGGACACATTTCTGTCAACCTCATCTAGGCAAACCTGCTTTAGCATGGGGGTTGGACTAGATGATCTTGGGATGTCCCTCCTAACCCCTATCATTCTGCAATTCAAATGCTTATTTTTAACGTGTAGTATTTTTCTTAAAGAATTTTCATCAACAAACACAAACTTTATGCTGCCTCTTGGGCCATTTTTATGTTTTCAGTGTTCAGATAGAGTTTAGCAGTATAATGCAGCTAAATCCATATTTCTAATTATTGTATTCCACAAAAGCTTCCTCTATTTTTACTACTAGCTCCACCCTAGGGATACTGAAAGACCTGGGCCATTGTATGAAATGTTCCTAGGTACAAATAGTCCCTGCACCAAAGGAGGCAGTGAAAGTACTTTTATTCATTTGAGTAAAATGGCTCTTCTAGCATTATGCAGTTGCAGGCTGGAGATGAACTTTGCAGGTCCCTTTTCCCCACTACTGGAAAGAGAATTTAGATTATCCCAAACTAGATGCAGGAAAATATGCTCAAGTGTAGCTGTTAGATCAGAGCAGATAATGCCAGCTAGTCAACAGCAACACTCCCTGCTGTATCTCACCTGGGAGTGCCAAGACTGAGTTCATAATTCTTTGCTGTGCCCAGAAGAAAAGGATGGAGGATGCCCATCCGCAGTTCTCTTTCCACTCTTTGATGTAAAGCATGTTATATCTCTTCTTGGTTATCTTTAGTTAACTTACTTGAGTTACCTTTAGTTATCTTTTGCAAAACTTCTAATTTTCCCATTGCAGACCCCAGAAATCATTTACCTAAAAGTCAAATTTTACTTCTTTCAGTGTTCCTATACACTGAATATAGGAACACATAAGGGTATAAGCTGGAACACAGGAAGCTCCACCTCAACATTAGGAGAAACTTTACTGTGAGGGTAAGAGAGCATTGGCACAGGCTGCACAGAGAGGCTGTGGAGTCTCCTTCTCTGGAGACTTTCAAAACCCACTTTTGTGGCCTGCCCTATGTGATCTTGCTTTGCCAGGCAGGTTAGACTAGATGCTCTCTAGAGGTCCATTTCAACCCCTAACATTCTATGATTCTACAATTCTGTGATTCTATATCTAGCAAGAACTGTGCAGGCATTGTGGTTTTCCTGCTTCCAATTATTTCTCTTCCAGTATCTTGTTTTTTTGTGCATTACACTTCCCTCTTAAATTCTATTCATCTTCCCATTATGTTCAGTTTAAGGAAGCTATTTGCAGCTCAGCTTAGCTGTTTTTGACAAAGTTCTCACTGTACCTGCTAGGACTCAGTAGACCAGCTGATTAGAAGAAACAAGTCACACCAGACTGGGTGGTTTGGCTGTTATTCCTTAGAGCAATGCCCTGTCTCTCACATATAAATAATGGATCAGCTTTTGGATTCTTCTCCCACAATTCAGAGAGTGCAGGCATTGGTATCAGTGTCTATGCCAGACAAAGAAAATCCCTTACTTACTAAACCTGCAGAACAATCGCCTGCCTGGAACCTGGAGAAGTGATATAGATGTAGTTTGATATGTTAGAGGATGAAATATGAATGAATATTTTTTTTTCCTTCTCTTTGAGAAAAAAAATAGAGTTTTATCCTTAGGCTCTAGGAAGACCTTGTTGTAGCTTTTCAGTACTTAAAGGGGGCCTATCAGAAAGATGGGAACAGCATTTATAGCAGGGCCTGTTGTGACAGAACTAGAGGTGATGGTTTTAAATTGAAACTAAAAGACCTAATACAAAGGGAAAAAAGTTAACTATGAGGATGGTGAAACTCTGGCACAGGTTGCCCAGAGGTGATAGATGGAAAACACTCACTGCTTCAAGTCCCTGTTTCATTGAATTCAGAAAAAAATTTGTTTGACCCCCAGGATAAAAGGTCAAAACTGCTCCAGAATAACATCAGTGAACATAAGAAGTAAAATTCCAGCAGAGAAAGAAACAATAGGGCCTGGGCTGATCCCGTGGTATTTCTTTCCATTGTGAAGCAGAGAGAGCAGAAAGCTGCTTCAGCCACGTATCTTCATCAGAGACCAGAGAAGGAGCCACGACAGCATCAGTGGCAGTGACACTCAGCCCCTGCATGCCACGAACGCCTCCCACCATCATGCCAAAGCTCCCCTTGGCCCAGAACCACTGTTGTGACATGAGAGACCATGACAACCCTGACCCATGAGCAAAGCTGCACCAGCAGGGAGTTGATGTCACCTTCATGACAGCAAGATACTGATTTTATCAATGAATGCATAAATGAGGCCAACAGCACAATGTGACCCCAAAGAACTTTCCATAAGAGCTTATTATACTCAGATGCATTCTGGTATTCATCTGTGCTAATCTTAAGAGGTTCAGAGAAGAATTTTCCTGATGCTAATATGAATCTACTCAACTTGTCTAGTGCTAATATACTAAAGCAATGTAATTTCAGTGTCCTTCTGTAGCTATTTTTTATCAACTTGGTGAAAATACTTTTGTCCTTCAGAACACAGCTTTGAATGGGTGCTCTTGGGCTATTTACAAAATCTCTCTTCTGCCCAGTATTTGCCTATGCTGTCATTAGTGTAGTATTTCAGAGACACAAAGAATCTTCTCAGACTGCTGCAAGAGATAACCCATGGATCATCACAAGTGAAGATTGTGGCCTTCCCTGCATTTCAATTACATAACAAATATTCTCTAACTTCTCAGACTGAGACAACTATTTCTCTTGAACTCTGTGTTGCCACTATTACCTCTTCACGTAGCCTTTGATGAAGACAATTAATTGAGATTAAAAAAATAAAAGGCATGAATAATTCTTGATGTCCTGGTTTGACCTGGAAAAGAAACAACTTTGTTCAGTGATTTGAATTCTTCAGCTCAGTCTCTGTTCAGTGAGGGCACTTTCTGATGTTCAGCACATGTTTTCACAGCCAGTGGCTGCTTCTAGCAGCGAGAGCACTGATGGGGAGAGCTACTCCCAAGGGCTGGGCTGCAGAAAGGCTCTGGCTTAGACTTGCTCCTGAGCAGACCAAGGACACTGCTAAATCTCGTGTATCACACTGAGGGTGCCACAAATTAAGAGGCCACACCTGTGGGGAGGAGTGGACAGGACAGGTGACCCTAAACTGACCAACAATGAATTTCCCTCCATATATGTAATATTGAGTTAAAAGCTGAGGGCTCACCAGGAAGCCTTTAATTCAACAGCCAGTGTCCAAGGAAGGAAATATTCGTTCTTTGATCCCAATCCCTATGTTCCTGAATCGAGTTCCAGATTTTAGCTCCTCAATCCATCTAATACCAAGTCCAGTCTGGGACTTCCCCAATGCCTGCCCAAAACATCCGTGGTGATGATGATGTAATTGCCATCAGGGGGCTGGGTTCAATATTGGTTTAGTGCACATTCATATATATTTCATTTTATTGTTGCTGTTTTCATTAAAGCTGTTTTAATTTTCTTTCACAACCCATCAGACTCCCTCCCTTATTCCCTTTCTCTTCCCCTTTGGGAAAAGAGAGGGATTCATAGAGAGCATCTATCACTCATCTAGTGGCCAGCCCAGCCCTAACCCTTGACCGCTGTCCTTAAATAAAAAACCTGGATGAAATGGTGCTAGACTCCTTTGTAGTTCAGTCCCCTTCCCTGTCCAGGGGATGGCTGAAAGCCTAGAAGTTAGGATTTGCAGTAAGCAGAGGTGTAGCAAATACGTTCTTTCAAAGCATGGCCCTAATCTTCAAATCAACACTTGATGTTTTTCACAGGAAATGTCCCAGAAAAGCGAGACTGAAAAAAGATACCAAAATCCCACGTCAGCTGTGCCCTGTGAAAGGATGGGCTCAGGCATAGTTAGTATGACTGCACTAGCACTTCTGACCAACACCCATTTCGTCTGAGTCCTTCAAAGTCGGCTGAGACAATCTCTGGTCACCCTCAGTTAGCACCTAGCAGTGGTGCTTCTCATGTCAGAGCAGAAGTCTGTGAAAGATGAAACAGAGTATAAAAGGTATTTTAGAAAGACATATCCTAGTAACCTAAATCAGGTGATGTCATAACTAACCCCCTAAACTGGAAAAGGCTAATAAGAGGTTTAGTACCAATCATTTTTATGTGCCTTCTAATGGGAGCCAGTTCCACTAATGAATCATCCCCTAACATTTTGTTAGAGCATTGTTCTGCAGTGCAGACCTGGTGAATCATAACAGAAGTGCCAGCTGTGGACTGCACAAAGCACAGATGGCCAGGAAAAAGACCATAGAAACTTGGTGATATAAAGGAGGGGTAATTCAATAATGGACAAACAGAACTGGGCGGGGGGGCAAACGCCTTAGCAGGCATTTCTACAAGGGAAAGTATTTCTAGCTAGACCACAGAGAAGATTGAGCATGTCTTTATTCATCAGCATAATGATCAAAACCAAGTGATTAAAAGTGCCACTTTAATTACATATTGTAAAACATTTCATGTCTCATTTTGCAAGCTTATCTTGGAGTGTGGCAAAGACAAATATTGAAAGTACATTGTTCATTTGTTTCATAAAATGCTTATGCATAAGAACCTATTTTTTTAATGCTCCTAACTTTTTTTGCATAATTCCTCTCCTCAGTGAGACTTTGATGTTTGACTGTTTAACTTTGTTACAGCGATCAGAGGCAATTCAGTGATAGTTGACACATCAAACCAAATCTGCAGTAAATTATGTTCTGATTTCAAGCAGAAAATCTTGAGATTTTGAGAAGCAAAGCGAGGAGAAGAGGAGAGGAGAGGAGAGGAGAGGAGAGGAGAGGAGAGGAGAGGAGAGGAGAGGAGAGGAGAGGAGAGGAGAGGAGAGGAGAGGAGAGGAGAGGAGAGGAGAGGAGAGGAGAGGAGAGGAGAGGAGAGGAGAGGAGAGGAGAGGAGAGGAGAGGAGAGGAGAGGAGAGGAGAGGAGAGGAGAGGAGAGGAGAGGAGAGGAGAGGAGAGGAGAGGAGAGGAGAGGAGAGGAGAGGAGAGGAGAGGAGAGGAGAGGAGAGGAGAGGAGAGGAGAGGAGAGGAGAGGAGAGGAGAGGAGAGGAGAGGATACTTCTAAATGCCAATTTATATTCATGATTCCCCAGTTTTCCATCCCACTTTGTAACACCAGGGCTATGCGGGCATTAGCTGCCAGGTGGACCTTCCAGTCACTCTTTTACCAACGGATATTCTGGATATTCACAAGCAGAATATGCTGCTGTGTTGTAGATGCGCTCCAACATCTGTTCCCAGAAAGAACAAGCTGACTTTATTTGCATTCTTCTTGATGGAACCTAAGTAGCTCAGCTGCAGACTCCTTATGTTTCAACTGGGATCAACAAGGGGGGAATCTCTGATTTTAGAAGACCTGTCCTATGATGAGAGCCAACAAACTGTTTCCCTTGGCATAAGAAACAGAGATCTCTTTTTGATGGTAAAGGTCTTTTAAATGATCAGTTTGAACATTCCTCTCACCTGCATCACTAGCACATGACTCAGACACTGAATCTTAAATCTCCCCAGCCTGATCAGAAACAGGCACCATTTTTCTCCCTAAAGTTTCACACATTCCCAAGACACAAACCAGTTCTAAAATTCAGGATTTGCTTTTCTGCTGTCCATCCTCATGGTCCAGTTCTGGCTTATCTTGCAACTTAACTCTCCCTTTTCTTTGCCAAATTTCTCTGGCGACTCTGCATTTTAGTTGACAGCCTCCATGGTCTCCAGGGCTGAGAGGGAGAAAGCTCTGTCTCTTCAAAGAAATTCACTGGGGAGTCAGGAGGGAAGACGCAGCTGTGTAGATACTACAGCAGAACACCACCGTTATTAGAGTTCCTGTTCCACACGTCCATATGAGACACAGTGATGGAGTAGCAGCTGGATATCACAAAAATACCATGGCCCTCCAGTTTTAGTGACTACATTTGTACTTTTTGTACTCTCACATGGCTGTATAAAGTCACCAGCAGTGTTGTCATAGAAGGTTATACAGTGAGGACTGCACTCATTAGTCTGACACAGTGTCATGAAGCTAGAGGAGCTCTGGTTTGCAAAATCAAATGTATTTGTGTTGATCTGTCCTTGTCTGTCTATGACTAGCTCATAGGAAAAAAATCCCTGAAACAGCTGGGATCTGAACACCTACTTCCAAATGCATGAAGGAATAGCAAAGAATCAACTTTGGCTGCAGGGAAAGCAGTAGCCATTCACTCAGCTTATAGATACCCAGAGATCTTTTATTCAAGAGAAGGAGACAAACAAGTAATCAGATCTAGTTGAAGGTGTCCCTGCTTATGGGGGGGGGGGGGGGGTTTGAACCAGACGACCTTTGAAAGTCCATTCCAACTCAAACCATTCTATGATTCTAAATTAATCCAATATTTCAGATCAACTAAAAGAATCAGGACAAGGGAAAACAAAATAAATCAGGAATTGTATGTCTGCTGACTTCTCTCCAGAGAGGAAGGAAGGATATTGAGATGCTGAAGTGGGTCCAGAGGAGAGCGATGAGACTGGTGAGGGGGCTGGAGGGAAAATCGTGTGAGAAAAGGCTGAGGGAGCTGGGGTTGCTCAGCCTGAAGAAGAGGAGACTTAGAGGAGACCTTATCACTCTACAACTACTTAAAATGAAGTTGTATTCAGGGTGGGGGTCAGGCTCTTCTCCCAGGCAACTAGTGACAGGACAAGAGGGCATGGTATGAAGCTGTGCCAGGGGAGATTTAGGTTAGATATTAGGAAGCAATTCCTCACAGAAAGGCTAATTAGGCACTGGAATGGACTGCCCAGGAAGGTGGTGGAGTTGCCATCATTGGAGATCTTTAAGAAAAGATTGGATGTGGCACCTAGTGGCATAGTTTAACTGATGTCATGGTGTTAGGTCATAGGCTGGACTTGATGATCTCAGAGGTCTTTTCCAGCCTCAATATTTCTCTGATTCTATAATACACTTACAGGCAGAGCAAATGCATAGGTTCTTATTCAAAGAACAGGATGAAACAAAAGGAGCCTAATTTCCAGCAATGAGAAAGAACTGCATTCAGTTAGCATACATCTCAAATTTCATAACAGAATTAGTATAGATCTGCAGTACCAATATTATCAAGTTCAGCCATATCATCACTCCTGAGCCAAACCCAGGAAACACAAAGTCTACATCCCAATACAGCCTGAATTCAGCCTTAGCAGTGGTAGGTGCGTTGTCTTAACACACACTGAGAAGCAAACTAGGAAAAAAACTGATTATCTCATTGAGCATGTGTAGTTAATTTGAGGTTTGTAACCAAGTACCATGTTTTGGTGATGAATTAGGATTAACTGCTGCTATGTGGTGACAATAATAATGAGAAAATGAAATTTCTTTTTGAGATTTATAAAAGCCTTTTCTCAGCAGACTAATCAAGACTAGGAAGAAATTGCAGTGCTTCTCACTTATAAATAATACAGTCAATTAAAAATACAAAGGTAAATGAAAGCTTAACATCATTATAGAATTTATAAGAGAGACAATTTAATCAACTGCTGAAATTTCCACCTCTTCATCTTCATTAGGGTCTTCCTAAAAGACAGTAAGTTTGTCAGTAACTAGATGCTTCTTTTTAATGTCTTCTCACATTATTTTGAGATCAACATGAGAGGAAGGCCATAGGAGTATCTCACGAGGACGTGCCTCTGTGAGTTAAAGGATGAAGTGAGCAAAAGCTCAGGACACCTGGTTCAGTGGAACAGATATTTTAATCCTGAAGGTTTAGAATCATAGAACATTAGAGTTTGGAAGGGACTTCCAGAGATCATCAAGTCCAACCCCCCTGCCAAAGCAGGATCACCCAGGGTAGTCTGCACAGGAATGCATCCAGGTGGGTTTTGAAAGTCTCCAGAGAAGAAGACTCCACAACCTCTCTGGGCAGCCTGTTCCAGCGCTCCATCACCCACACTGTAAAGAATTTTCTCCTCATGTTGAGGTGAAATCTTCTATATTCAGGTTTGTCCCCATTGTTCCTTGTATTACTACTGTGCACCACTGAAAAGAGCTTGGCCCCATCCACCTGACACCCACCCCTCGGATATTTATAGACACTGATCAGATCCCCTCTCAGTCTTCTCAAGACTAAACAGCTCCAGGTCTCTCAGTCTCCCTTCATAGGGGAGATGCTCAATAACCCTAATAATCCTCATGACTCTCCACTGGACTGTCTGCAGCAGATGCCTGTCTCTCTTGAACTGGGGAGCCTAAAATTTGACACAGTAGTCTGGGTGTGTACTCCAGGTGTTTGTGCTGGATTTGGCACACAATGTAGAGTTTATGGCCTGTGATCAATTCCTGAGCTGACACAGAGTTAGAACAGGGTAGACAGGCAATTCAGGCACTGCCATACAGCATGCCAGTATCAAGTTAATCCATTAAAATGGTTTAAAGAAATTCGAAGCAGCTGAATGAGTCCATATTGCATCAGAGCTTTGCATCATGGCCAGGTTTCTAACAGAGGATCTGAACATCAACTTTACTGCTGTGTCAAATCACAGCTCCTACATCCCATACAGTGAAGGTCCTTGCCAATTTTAATATTGCAGGCTAACCTGCCAACTACTCTAAGTCGTGATGATAAGACCTTTTTTAATGTGACTATGTGTCCACTGCACACAGTCAGTAAACCCAAATAGAATCATAGAATGGTTTGGGTTAGAAGGGACCTTTAAAGGTCACGTAATCACACTCCCCTGTAGTGAAAAGGGACACCTTTAACTAGATCAGGTTGAATATAGTGGAGCCTAACATTTTAGCCCTGTCTAAAAATTATTCTTCCTATTTTATCACACCATTTTGTGTTCCATACTTAACTTGTGATTATTTGTGGTTCTTGAGGTTGTCCTACACAATCACTGAACTGTTTTGTTCTAAAAGGCATCCCAGAAGAGATTTTCATTAACAGCAGAATGACCATTACTTTTGAAATTCAAGGCATAAGTTTGGGTCATTAAGTATTGACTTAAAGGTTAACTTCAGGCACACAACCTTGTCGTATGTATTTTCCAGCCTAGAGTTATGAAAATACAATGGGGACTAGGGCTTGAGGGTTGGGTTTTGGGTTGTCTATGGAGGGGATTACCTCTTCCCTATTTCCTTGTTGTAACTAAAGCTATTGGAAGTTATTGTTTGCAAATGACTACTGGAGGACAGAACCATGAAGAACGCATGCACACAATAGGGCATGAGAAGGAAGCCATTTATTTCCACTATTAAGGCCCTTTAAGCAGCCCTTATTTCCCTGTCTGGCCTCCATGTCAGCTGTACCAGCAGGAACACTTTGGAACCCTTGTGAGAAATAGCCTCAGGAAACAGTTCTGAGTTGAAAAATCTGGCCTCTTAAGAAGGTGGATATTTTTCAGGTAAATCTGGGCTCTGGGCCTACATATTCATATACAGATCTGTGCAATAAAAGTGGAAGGAAAAAGTGGGACGCAGAAACCATTGCAGCCAGCAGAGCTGCAGAAGGAAATCTGTGCCAGAACACAGCCTTAGAAAACAAAACTGTTCTGCTAGCCTAAGTGCTTTTCACATACAAGTAAAATAAATATGACTGACCTTACTTGATGATGCATGCCTGACAAACTAGATCTGTTAACAGGAATACAGATGTGTAGCAAATGATTTTTTAATTTACTGAAGCACGGCACAATTAGCAAGGCGGCAAGCTGATCCAAAAAAGAACTTACTTTGCTACAGCAGACAATTAGTAGATAAAGCTAATGAGGAGACCACCCTCAACACTATAGTAATGATGCCTGTCTTCCTCACCTCCTGATCAAGACCAAATCAGAGCACTTAGCTGCCTGAAAGACCATAGATTTATTTGAGAGGAAGAAGAATTGAGTGCTCTGAGGTTTGTTGCTGGTTCTAATACAACAAGGATGAATTACTTTTTCCAGGGTGAAAAATACCAGTTTCTCCCCTCTCAGGGGAGGATCTTAATGAGCAGCTATTTGTCAAACATCTTAATGATGAGCTGTTTATCAGACACATTCCTTTCTGAGTTAAGTAAAGGTGGCCCATCAACTGCCACAGCCAGTAGGACAGCACTATCAGTATGTGAAGCATCATGGTGTTACAATCACAAGCCTGCTGCCCAGGTCTCTGGATGTTCTAGCAGCTCCAACAGCCCTCCCCCAGCTGGTTACCATTACAGATATGGTCAACACTTCCATCAGTCTTCATCCAGCTCTCGTAGGATGATACATGCTCTTAGTCACTGGGACCACACATTGTTGGGCTTGGTAGTTGTGGTTTGTGATGAGAGGCTGCTTCCTTACATGGTGAGACCTTAATGTCACAGTCCAGTATGTGATGGTAGTCATAAGTCAGCTAGCCCAAACCTTCCGAGTTAGCCCAACGGTGTCCATCCTTCCACCCATGGATTGAGGCTCTAGGCAACGATATGCATCATGCCAGAATATGCATCATGTTTGAAACACTACCAATGGGTTGGTGACATCATGGCTTACTATTGTTTGATCCTTTCCCAGATCCAGAGAGCTGACTTTGGTGTAGCTTCCACAAAAGAGCACCTCTGACAGCAGTCCCATAGTTAGATGAGCAAGCCTTATTCCTTGGGAAGTGAGAGGTTTGGGGTTGAAGCCCCTACCTCTGAGGGGGCCTGCAATGGTGGAACCACTGTCCTGAGAGAGGGCATAGGCCCCAAAGCTGTTCAGTAAGTGGCAACATCTCTTCCAGCACATTGCTCCAGGCTCAAATGCAGCCTGATGTTATACTTCACCTACAGCAATTCCAAGCTCCATGTAACTGTGATAGAAGAAATGTCAAACAGAGTGCATTGGTTACAATAACAACCTCTAGCTGCCCTTCCCATAACAGGACACAGGGCATCACTTGCCAAGTGACGATGAGCAACGTGAGCGATGGCAGGGCAGGAATGCCAAGCTTTAATACCCCAAAGCCTTGAAGGTTGGAAAGGCACACAATCATGATAGGAAGATCAAATTCCAATTCAACTGTGTGACCAGCAGGTCTGGAGAGGTGATTCTGCCACTGTGCTCTGCTCTGGTGAGACCTCACCTGGAGTATAATGTCCAACTCTCAGGCCCTCAACAGAAGAAGGACACGGACCTGATGGAGAGGGTCCAGAGGACAGCCACAAAAATGATCAGAGGGCTGGAGCTCCTCTCTTACAAAGACAGGCTGAGAGAGTTGGGGTCATTCAACCCGGATGGCTCCAGGGAGACCTTAGAGTGGCCTCCAGTACCTGAAGGGAACCTATGACAAAGCTGGAGAGGAAATATTTGCAAAGGTCTGTAGGGATAGGATGAGGGGCAATGGTTTTCAACTAGAGAAGGGTAGATTTAGACTGGACATTAGGAAGGATTTCTTCACTATGAGTGTGGTGGAACACTGGAACAGTGTCCATGGCCTGATCCATAAGACAAGTGGGCTTTTTTCTTAGTAAAGCCAGGAGAAAAACTATCATGTTTAAGTATACAAGATTAAAATAATTTGTTATCTTCTAAAGCCATAAAAGTCACATTGGGGTTTTGCCATTAAATTACAGTAAAAAAGTTTGTAAGACTAAAAGGCAAATGTTGATGAGCAATGATAGACATACTTCTGAAGAGATTTACCTTAAATTTTGAGTTAATAGCATGTCTAGGTCAGCTGTTACTGGCAGAGAAGGCTCAGTGACCTACCCTCACACAGAGAAATATGGATTGATTTTAAAGAAATCATTGGATGTTCTCAGAATACCAACAGGGCACAGCTATGATGAAAATTCCAGCCTCCAGCTTTCTACAGGAGCCCTCTACCCAATTTTTGAAGCACATAATGGCAAATTTGGCTATACATAGTTCAAAACAAATTGTTTTCTAACACAACTTTTTATCATTGAGGGCATTTTGAACACAGATTAGGAAATCATGGAAGTTTCAAGGGACAGATTCAAACAGATGGGAGCTGAATATTGTACTGAGTAGGTTGGTGTGCTCTTCAGATGTGGGCAAAGCCTCATCCAGAAATTAACCTTTTTGTCTCTCTCTGTTCTTTTGCTATTACTAAAGGTCACCACAGCAGTAGTTTACTCACTGAAGTTACTGGAGGTTGCCTTAGCCATCAGTGATGGGAAGTTACTCAAAAACATACTGATGACATAGGGTTTGATACCTCTGAGTACATGTGGCTGCCATTACCACAGTCTGGAAAATATAACATATCTCTTCAATAGTAAGGTGCCTTAAAACATAATTTCTATAACCAGTAATCTGGTGGGGTGACCCCAGCCAGAAACCAAACACCCACCCTGCCAATCACACTCCCCTCTACCAAGGGTCAGGAGAAAATATAAAGAAGGTATTTGTGGATCAAGATAATGACAGCTTTTAAGGAAATAAGGAAATAAGGAAAGCTAAAGTGTTGTGCACAGGCAAAGCAAAAAGAATAATTCATTCACTGCTTCCCATCAGCAGGAAAATATTCAGCCTTTTCCAGGAAAGCAGAGCCTCAGCATACATAATGATTACTTGAGAAGACAAACACCATCTCCTCACTTGCTCTTTCTTTCATCCAGCTTTTACTGTTGAGCGTGATGTCATCTGGCCCACGATACCCATTTGGTCAGTTAGAATCAGCTCTCCTGGCTCTATCCTCTCCCAGCCTTCTGCTCATCTCCAGCCTACTGGCCTTTGGAGGAGTGGTTTAGAGAGACAGCCCTGATGCTGTGCAAGCACTGCTCAGCAGTACCCAAAAGACAGGTGTGTTATCAACACTGGTTCAGCCCCAAATGCAGAGCACAACATCATACGGGCAGATATGAATTCCATCCCAGCCAGACCCCATACCTGTCCTTTCCACATTTGACTTCTCCAGTGTTCCTTTAGACTTCAACAGCACTGGTTTGTCTAGGCACTATTTGTTTGTGTTACTCCATCTATTATTGATGGCAAGACCACTCAGCAAGGAAGCTAAATCTTTTATAGAATCAATTGTTTTGGTTGGAAAAGACCTCTACGATCATCAAGTCCAACTGTTGACCTAACACCACCACAGCCATTAAAGCATGTCCTGAAATGGACTTGTTTTTTACTATAGCTGTGTAATTTTATTATATTACTGTAATGAGTAGTAATCTAATACCCTCACAGTTCAGCCTATGGAGAAGAGGAGTTACAGTAAAATAATGGAAAATGCTTTCAGCATTACAGCATCGTGCTGGGAAAATACCTTAACACAAGTCTAGAATGGATATCATAAGGCTTTCATGCTGCAGCCTAACTGTACAGCCAGATGCTGTGTTTCTACATGGAAGATAAATCACTATTGTTAGGTTTTATTACACTTGAATTCAGAGATTAAAATGCATTAGGCAAAGACAACAAACTTTACCTTGTCTCTGATGGTCTTCTTCAAGTAACATTCCTAGAACGGAGCAACTAGTCACAGACTTACAGATCTCTTTTTTCCCAATGTCTGAAGTAAGTCTTTTGCTGGATGGGTGCTGTCTCAAAAGGAGGACTCCTCAATAGGTTAAGCAAAGAACTGGTAAATGTGCTGTGTTTAAATCCAGCCTCTATTCCAAGACAAGCTCCTTGTGACCATATACAGACAGAACTTGCCTTCAGCTGCTTGTCTGCTCTGAGGCAGAAACAACATATAGGGGAAAAAAATATATATTAGATGTGCAAAACTACCAGAAAAGAAGCCAAGAAGGAGCTTTCTGTTAAAGTACTGGCTTGGAAGATGTTTAACACAAAGTTACTATCCCTATCTGGCTGCAGCTACCCTCATCAAAGATATAGGAAATTCTGGGCTCTTTTGGTGAATAAGGATTTGCTCATTTTTAGGATCCCAGAACTGTAGAACAAGCCTTACAAGCTTCTCCCTCAGGACTGGACATGTAGGAAGAACAGCTTCTTCTGCATCCTGCTTTACTGATTCCACTGTCAGCTTGCTCACCTGGAAACTTGGCCTGAAGGCAGTTAACATATTGAATATTTTTACACCA
Organism: Indicator indicator; assembly: GCF_027791375.1. Classification (NCBI taxonomy): domain Eukaryota; kingdom Metazoa; phylum Chordata; class Aves; order Piciformes; family Indicatoridae; genus Indicator; species Indicator indicator. Next base: position 27,101,417 of record NC_072015.1, read on the forward strand.
AAGTATTGCTTTCCTACATCCTCATCATCTAAGACCATGGAGATGGCATCAACTATGTCTTTGCAATGTGGTTTACACCTCTGTATGTTGTAATTGAGGACACAGCATGAAGATGAAGCAAAAACACAGGCCAACTAGCTTGTCCTATATGATTTTTGCCATTGATTAAGAGACGTAAAGAGCCTATCAGATAATGTGGCTTTTGTTGTTGGTACTTTAAGGCTGTCAGAGAAGGTATTTGACTTGCCTCGATAGGGCAAGAGGAAACAGCCTCAAGTTGCACCAAGAGCAGGTTTAGGTTGGATATTTGGAAAAGTACCTTCAGTGAAAGGGTTGTCAAACCCTGGAACGGGCTGCCCAGGGGAGTGGTGGAGTCCCATCCATGGGGGGATTTAAAAGATGTGTAAATGTGGTTCCGAGGGACATGGCTTAGTGGTAGACTTGGCTGTGTTAGGCTAATTGTTGGACTTGATGATCTTAAAGATCTTTTCCAACCTAAACAATTCCATGAGTCTATCATATGTGAATGAAGCAATCTTAACAAGGGAATACCAACACAAAAATACCACCGCTCCTCTGCAGCAGAGGGGCAGCAGGATATTCTTCACAATTTTCATGGCTACCATCTTTCCATTTCACCTCTTCACATTCTTGCACAGCTGGATGTCCCCCTCCACCCTCTAATTGTATTTCCTGGTAAATCATTCCAAGCTCTCTGAGGAGTGTAAGAACATTTTATATGTAAAACTCTCCAAGCAGTGGGTGGCTTTAGTACCTTGCCTCATAGTCTGTCCATAGCCAAATCTCCAGGCACACTGAATAGCACCTCTTACTTCACGTACATCCTCTCATTACCTTGACAGCCTACAGGCTCACCTGTTGTGAGAAAAATTTTTAAATCTGCCTGCAATTAGGAGCTACTTTTTGCTTTTCTTCAGCAAAAGAATAAGGACAATTTTCCTTCAGTTTGTGCAGGTAGCATTGTTTTTCTGTTCTGATTACACATTACAGGGTTTTGAGGGCCGCAAGCTCTATTGCAGGGCTGCTGCTTGCTACAGGAAAACAATCACCACAGCTGTACTAATTGAAGCAGAAGACATTTTCTGGGCAGTAATGAATAGTGGAGAAGTTTTTAATGGACCAAATTACCACAGAAGGCAATCTCAGCCACTGGTTATTCATTCAGTAGCTGTTCTATGCTAAGTCCAACTCAGTACCTACATAAAACATCAGATTAAAACATAAGTGTACACTGTAATAATACAATCTTTAAAGTTTCCACCAACATTTAAAGCTTAAAAGTCACAAAATGCAGAACATCCTCACTTCTAGATTTGGGATAGCCGTTGGACAAGAGCAGTGATAAAGCTGCCTAACATGTTTCTACAAGCGACCAGTTGATCATAACAAATCAACGCTTAGCTTGCTTTAGATTTTTCTATTTTTATTTCTCTTAGGAAGAACAAAATGACTGAGGTTTTTTCATAATAAATATTTATCAGTGTTTATGATGCAAACTCCTGTCAGGCAAAAAAGGCCCCAAAAAGGAAAGCATTAATTTCCTCTGCTGTTTTAGGAGCTTAAGAGAGATGTTAAGACAGAGGAGTCTTTACATGATTATATTTATATTATTACACTAAAAGCTGCTGTACTCACAATACACAAGGATACAATGGACAGTACACAGAGTGCTGCTGTTGCTGTGCCAGGGAAAGGGAAAACTCCAAATGTGAGTATCTGCAATTCTTGAATGAAATATAAAAAATTCATTGATTCATAGAATGGTTTGGGTTGGAAGAGACCTACAAGATCATCTAGTTCCTACCATAGGCAGGGATACCTTCCGCTAGACCAGGTTGCTCAAGTGCTCATCTGATCTGGCCTTGAACAGCTCCAGGGAGGGTACATCCACCACCTCCCTGGGTGACCTGTTCCAGTGTCTCACCACCTTCACTAAAGAATATCTTCCTAATATCCTAGTGTCTGCCTTCCTCAAGCTTCAATCCACTCCTTCTCATCCTATCACAAGCCCTTGTAAAAAGTCCCTCCCCAGCTTTCTTGTAGGCCCTCTTCAGGTACTGGAAGGCTGCTTTAAGGTCTCCCTGGAATCACCTTTTCTCCAGGTTGAACAGCCCCCACTCTCACAGCCTGTCCCTATAAGGGAGGTGCTCCAGCCCTCTGATCACTTTTGTGTCCTCCTCTGCACCCACTCCAGCAGTTGAATGTCCCTCTTATGCTGGGGGCACCAGAACTGGACACAGTAAACCCAATAGGGTCTCATGAGAGCAGAGCAAAGGGAGACAATCACCTCCCTTGTCCTGCTGGTCATACTTCTTTTGATGCCTTCTGGGCTGCAAGTGCACACTGCTGGTCTCAAGCTGCAGCAGGGGAGGGTTAGACTGGACATTAGGAACTTTTTTTTTTTTTTCACAGAGTGGTCAGGCATTGGAATGGGCTGCCCACGAGGTGGTCGAGTCACCAATCCTGGATGTGTTTAAAAGTCATTTAGGTGGGGTTCTTGGAGATATGGTTTAGGGGTGAACCTTGTAGAGCAGGGTTATCGGTTGGACTTGATGTTCCTAAGGGTCTTTTCCAACCTGAATGATTCTGTGATTATGTGAGGTTGTGGAGTCTCCTTCTCTGGAGACATTCCAAACCCACATTGCAACCCTGGGCAACCTGATCTAACCGAACCTGCTTTAGTAGGAGGGTTGGACTAGATGATCTTCACAGGTTGCTTCCAACCTGTGATTCTGTGAAAGGTTTTTCAACAGTTGGACTTGATTACCTTAGAGGTCTTTTCCAACCTTAACAATTCAAAGTTATTCTGTGACAGTGCTAAGGCACTCAGAGCACTGCTATTGCATTCTGCAAACCACTGTCTGGCCAAATCAGTCACCCAGCCAGGATTTTTTTGTGTAGTACTGCCCAGAGCCTTTGCTGAGTCACTTTCTAATTTTCTGTGTCTATCAGCATATCAATGGATATCAAAACTCAGCTGCTTCTTCATGGAGTTGTATTAGCTCAGCGTTTCCCAGACTCTTGAGCTTTCGCTGGTGGTCTGCAGGTCTGCTCCTCATTCACTCTGCTGCCTGCCTTACATCATTATATGAATTGTGATAATTGTTCAGCAGAGCCTGGCCTGTCTCATTAGCATTCTTTAATTACAGCAGGTCTGAATGGCATGTCATCTAATTGTAAAAACTATTCACTTTGTAATACAAAAGTAATTCTCGACTAATCTCCAAACTTTGGCTTTAGCTCAAGCCTGACATTTTTATAGACATCTGTATTTCCTTCTGGTAGTTCATGACAACACAGCCCCTTGACTAAGCTGCTAATTAGCAATCTATCCTAACTCATTACCTCATATTAAACAAGAGTCTGGGAAATTATTTTTATTGTTTATTTGGCTTGTTAGTAAATGTTCACACTACCTGGAGCTATTCTCCCTCTTAGCTCCTACTTACTGATTCCAGTGACTAAAACAAAAATTACATTTAATTACACTTAAACGTTAAGTTCTGTAGTAAAAATACAAATGAACATCATTCTATGAGTTGCATGAAGTCTTAGAGATCTTTGTGGTCTTAGTCAATGATCTACATCATATAAAGGTCATCACCTTATCTAACATGCTTAAATCTAAACTGTTTCAAGGCCAACGGCATCCTGGCTTGTATTGGCAGTAGTGTGGCCAGCAGGACCAGGAAAGTGATCATCCCCCTGGACTTGACATTAGTGAAGCTGCACCTCAAATACTGTGTTCAGTTTCAGGGCCTCTCAAGAAGGATGCTGAGGTGCTGGAGGCCATTCCAAAGAAGGGCTACAAAGCTTGTGATGGATCTAGAGCACAAATCTTATGAGGACAGCTGAGGGAGCTAGCCTTTAACGTGGAGAAAAGGAGCCTGGAGGGAAACCTCGCACTCTACAACTACCTACCTGAAAGGAAGTTGAAGCAAGGTGGGTGTTGGTCTCTTCTTCCAAGTCACAAGTGATAGGACAAGAAGAAACAGCCTCAAGTTGCACCAGGAGAGGTTTAGATACTAGGAAAAATTTCTTTTCTAAAAGGGTTGTCAAGCCCAGGAACAGTCTGGCCAGGGAAGTGGTGGAGTCGCCATCCCTGGAGGTATTCGAGAGACATGTAGATGTGGTGCTGAGGGACTTTAATCACTGTCATCAATGTCTTTAGGGCAGCCTTAGGCTTCTTTTCTGATTGTGAGGTCTGAACACAATCTGGAAGTCTTCCTTTCAGGCTGTGTTGCATTTTATACAAACTTCATGTTAAGCAACTGTTAGATGAACTGTGCAGTAGGTAGTCAGTGCCCTGGTTATCACAGTCAGGGTTCCATGCTTTTGCCCAAAAAACTTCCCCTGGGCTCAGACTCACAGTAGTCAGCCCAGATCCCCCAGTTTCTAAGACGTCCAACAGTCCATACCATTATACTGAAGGTGCAGGGGGCCCTACATGGTCTTCAGGTAGCCCAATTTTTTCCCCAAGGCTGTTGTTAAGAGGAAGCAGTGATTTTCTTCTAGCTGAAGAAACAATTAATGGAGTCTTTTATGAATTATGTGAGGACGCCAACAATTTCCAACCCTGTAATTATTGCTATTTGTTCAGCTTGCTCACTTCTCCTTCATAATGCAGCAGGCTTCAGTTCCAGCTGTCTGCTGCACAGATGTACACTGGCAGGTGTCAAAAGCAAGTGAACTGAAGAAAGAAAAGGACTACTTGGACCAAAGATTTCAGAACAATTCTGCTACCAGATAATTACTACACCACAGAACAGTTTCCTTGGATTATAAAACAAAATATTTAAAAGTTGTTTCTATATATAAACCAGGGCTGGTTTTGTGTTTATTTCAAGTAGTATTTTGGAGTTTGAAACCAACAAAGAAAGACTGTTTTGTGCCTAATGCCAAAACAATTCCATCACTGTCATGTCAGAAGAAATGAATGGAGATTTGAGAAAGCTTCTACTGGTTGGGAAACAGTAAGTCATCAGCTGAGTACTCTTATTCCAAGCCTATGATGAAGCCATAAAAGTTAAGAAGAACCAAGCACCTAGGCAGGAGTCAGAAAGAATGGCCCCAGAAAATGTGAGCATCATTACTCTGAATCACACAATCACACACAATGGTGGGGGTTGGAAAGGACCTCTGAAGACCATCTAAGTCTAACCCCCCTGCTAAAGCAGGGTCACCCACAGCAGGTTGCCCAGGATCACAATGTCCATGTGGGTTTGGAATCTCTCCAGAGAAGGAGACTCCACAACCTCTCTGAGCAGCCTGCTCCCAGGCTTTCCCAGGTTAAGGGAAAGCCATTTCACCAGTACACCCATGTGAAGTGCTACACACTGGAGCTGCAAAACCTGAACTGTATTCACAGGTTTTAGTTCAGCACATGGGACTGGTAACGTCAGCAGAACGGGGATTCAGATTTCTGACTTCTTCCTTTAAATCTCAAATGAAGTTTCTTGTTCAAAAACCACTCAAACACTCATCCCCATGTCTTCTGGCACTTCAGTGACCTGACAAATCAGCACAGTGATTTGCATTGATAAGATAGGGGAGGCTTCATCCAACCTGAAGGGAGGTTAGAGCTAAAAGGGGGCCAGCCTCTTCTCCTTGATGACAAGCAACAGGACTACAGGAAATGGTTACAGGATGCCCCAGGAGAGGTTCAGGCTGGATATTAGGAAATATTTCTTCACAGAGTTCGTTCTCAAACATTGGAATGGTCTGCTCAGGGCAGCAGTGGAGTCACCATCCCTGGAGGTGTTCAAGCAGTGTGTAGACCTGGTGCTTAGGGACATGGTTTAGGGTTGACCTTACAAAGCTGGGTTGAGGGTTGGACTGGATGATCTTGAAGGTCTCTTCCAACCAGATGTTTTCTGTGAGATTCTGTGATCTCTGCTCTCTCCCTTCTATGCAGACAGGGGATCTCATTTGTCACGTATCAGGAACACTGGGGACTGAGGTTACAAGCCTACCATTAATGCTGCCTGATCTTAGACAAGCCATTTCTCCCCCTAGAAGCATCATGACTTTGGTAATAAGTGAATTGCACAAATGGATTTAACATCAGCCCCTTGATTACTCTGCAGATGTTTGAAGTCTATTGATACCCAGCTTAACTTTGCCTAAATTAACCGGTTTGAAAGTCTTCACAGACACAGTTTGGCAACTAGAATACAACACATAATTGCTCTTTTAAAGAAAAACAGGTATTAGAAGAGGGAGTGCTTTATCAAAGAGACTATGACTTGAAAGGAAAACATCTCTAGTGAAAGGACTGAGATGTTCATTATGCAAATGAATAGAGCACCTCTCATTTTTTCCTGCCACTTGAGTCAGGAAGTTGTCATCAATGCTCTTCAGAACCTCCTGAACTGCCTATGTCTTGCTGTGTTGTCCCTCCAATAGATATTGAGGACCAGGACTGGTGAATGTGAAGCTACTTCTAGATGTCTGTAGATGGCCTCATCAATTTTTTTCTGGTCAGGTGACCTACAGCCAACACTCACTACAATGTCACCAGTACCTCTCATCTCTTTAGTCCTCAGCCATAAGCTCTCAGCTGGCACATTGGCCATCCCCAGGCAGACCTCCATGCATTCCTGCTGCGTTCTCATGCAAATGTCAACTCCACCACTTCACCTTCTCTGCCTAAAGAGCCTGCATCCCTTCAGAGCAGCCTCCAACCATATAAGTCATTCTACCATGTCTCCATGACCCCAACAAGATTGTAGCTCAGCCACATCAACTGGATTGCCCTGCAACATTTCCTGACATGACAGCTTCAGAGAAATGACTGAGGGAGTGCAGAGCTTCAAGGCCTTCAGGACTGCTGATGAAAAAAGTGAAGATAGCGATGAAATAGTCTACCTTGACCTCAGGAAGGCTTTTAACAGTTTTGAATGAGGTGGATTGCAAACTGACTGAGCAGCTGGTCCCAGAGCAGTGATCAGTGGCACAAAGTGTAGCTGGAGGCCACTAACTAGCAGTGTATCCCACCCAAGGGGCAATACTGTTTCAAGATAGTCATGTTCCTTCAGTTTTTCATCATTCCACCTCTGTGTGAACTATTGTCTTAAGCATGGCAATGAGGTCACTACCCATAGCTCATCCTCCTGTCAAGCCCATCTGGAATTCTATTAAATAATTAAAAACACATCCTATGATCTGCCTAATAAGCTTGAGGAGACATTAAAACCAAAAAGTCAGGAGAGTCTTTAATACTATGAAAACAGTATTGATACTAGAAAACGTTCAGCAATCTAAGGACAGTAGCTGCTACTGATTATCTGTATTTGGAAAAAGGACATCGAGATTGAAAACTTTACAAATTCAGCTGTTTCAGAGCAGTTTTGTACAGAACAAACTCCTTTAATCTTAAAAGCACAATGAAAAGACACTACATATCAACAAGCACAAAAAAAAAACAAACAAACCAAACCCGGAACCATGTGGGACTTTACCACATAAACTATACCTTGGATACCACTAAGGTAGATTTGCACTGCAGGCTTGAGCACAGCACAGAGGTACTCAAGACTGACCTGGGTGTTACTTGCTCTGCATGCAATGTAGACATACCCTACACGGTCTGCGGATGTCTTATGATGAACTAACTGAGCTCTGCAGTGACAACATTGAGGCCCTCATTCTGCACTACCAACATCAACAACTATTTCCCCATCAGTTTCAGGAGGTGCAGGGTCAGGCTTGTAATCACAAACATACTCCTACTAACAAAACATTTCTAACATGAAGTTGTGTCACATTCAAAGCTGGGTTTGGGGAGCATGCAGATTGCTTACAAATGCTTAAAAAGACTGGATCAGAATCTTTCTTATATACACACACACACACACACACGAGTCCATCTGTCACAGACAGGCAATGCAACTCAGAATCATGAGCTTGCTCTTGGTTTTGGTAGTGTCCTGCACACTTCTAAAAATTAAAAAATAAAAAAATAGTTGCCACAATGGATTTCTGACCATTCCAACTTGCACATGGATATGATCTCTTCTTGCTGCATCCAGTACATGAGGTTTCACTGCTGCTTCTCAAATGCAAATACCAAGTAAATACCTAGAACAGAAAATGAGAGTATTTAAAGTTTCAGCTGCCTCTGACACTTGATTAAGTTTCCAAGATGTCAACAAGATGATACTCTGCCCAAAAAAACAGTTAGCAGGTTACTGAAACCATAAAAAATCCTATGGTTTCCCAGTCATTCCAGCAGTCAGATCCAGCATGCTTTTAGACACATTGTCACAAGAGAGCTAAGAACACAAAATGTTTTAATGCTGATATGGTTAATTACAGAAAACATCTGGACCTTCAAGATCATCCAGTCCAACCTTCAACCCAACATTGCAAGGTCAACCCTAAACCATGTCCCTAAGCACCAGGTCCACATGCTGTTTAAACACCTCCAGGGATGGTGACTCCACCATGGCCCTGGGCAGACCATTCCAATGCTTGAGAACCCTTTCAGTGAAGAAATATTTCCTAATATCCAGCCTAAACCTCCCCTGGTGCAGCTTGCATCCACAATGCAACAGTAACTCCAATTAATACTATTACTGAAATGGGAATGGAATTCACAAATTACTACATCGTTCTGCACATAATTAACGTTTGCTGGTGCATTAAAAAAAAAAAAATCTGCAACTAACACCACAAGAACTAGATTATCCACACGTTCCTCCATAACCCACAGGCTATTTTATACATTTTCATAGAAGTCAATACTGAATTTTCAAAACAATACTTACTTGTTGCTTCCCATTCAGATTTACTCAAGGTTCCCTGGAAGTGAAAGAAAAACAAATCAACAGAAACAGTTTCAACAAAAAAAATGAGACAACAATTTAATTCAGGATAATCAGTCTTTCACAGACCAAATTCTAGCCTGCCACACTGGCTGGTTAAGGACTAGAAGACCATTACTGCAGAGCATACATACTCATAAATCCCATAACTAGGGCCACAGGGAATTAGGACACCCCAAATGACAGAACATGCCTAGATTACATTGGTATAGGAGAACAGGCCACCAGTCTGTTTTGGCGGTGCCCCTGCAATGCAGAACACATTGGGTCCAACAGCACACATCAGTATAATCACAGAACTGTCAGGCTTGGAAGGGACCTCAAAGATCATCCAGTTTCAACCCCCATGCCATGTGCAGGTATACCTCACACTAGATCAGGTTGCTCAGAGCCTCATCCAGCCTGGCCTTAAAAACTTCCAGGGATGGGGCTTCTACCACCTCCCTGGGCAACCTGTTCCAGTGTCTCACCACCCTCATGGTGAAGAACTTCTTCCTAATATCCAATCGGAATCTGCCCACTTCTACTTTTGCTCCATTCCCCCCAGTCCATCACTACTTGACATCTTAAAAAGTTTCTAACCAGCTTCCTTGTAGGCTCAAGATGCTCTCCATCCTCAGTAACTCAACATGTGGGCAGAAGTTAAGAGGACCTACGCCATGGTGCAGCCACGCTCCCTGGGAATACTGCCTGCTTCCACCTAACACCTCCCTGCAGGCCACAAAAACCCTATGTGCACGAGTAACTCCTAACCCACTTCACACATGCAGGAAAACAGCCTGCCTGGCAGCCTAGGACACCTGCTCCCAGCTCAGCCTTTTGGATGCAAGCAGGGCAAGTGCACAAATAAAAAGCTGTTGCCATCTATCCTACAATTAAGAGGCATGAGGTAATAACAAGCTGGTTTTCTGCTCTGCCCACTCCATCCCTTTCCAGTAAGTCCTCACGGGGAGCACCACTTAGTCCATATGCCACCCACAGACCAATCCTGACTTAATGATTCATCTTTTCAAACACTAGTGAAAAAAGGCTTGTTCAAGCTGATTTCTTCTTTGCCAGTTGCCACAGCACCTGGCAAAAGAGAGCTTTGGTCTGGCCTGATTGTTCTCATGTTCTTAAGTTCGTTGCTTAAAAGAAGTATTTTTCTTTTTAAAACATGTAGATTTCAAACACAAACAGCAGGTCTCTTTTCCCTCTTCATGTAGGGACACCCACATCACTTATGACACCACCTGTTCTAGTGAAGCAAGAAGGAACTTACCAATGGTAACTTTGCCTTGCTATCTTTGATGAACTCTTTTGCATGCTCATAATCGTCAGGTTTATCAGAAACAAGCCTGGAATCACCAGATGCAGAATATGGCTGGAGAAGACAGAAAAAAATATGATAAAATATTGTGTAGTAAGAGACATTCATCACATGAGGTAAGAGACTGTCACAAGATAGGCCAGAATGGGTGTCAGGAATTATTTAGCGGATCTTAAATTTAGATCTCTCTCCTTTATAGCACCTATAAGACCAGTTCTGATATTCCCAACCTTCCCAGAAAATTCAACACCCAGGATTTAGAAACGAAATTTTATCCTTACTGTCTCCAAAAGAGGGGAAGCAGAATAATTATAAAAATTATCCTCTGTGCACAGCTCATTAGGAGCATTAGCTAGATATGCCCTCATCTACAACAACAACTGAAGGAACCAGCCTCCCTTGAGCAGAAGTGCTAAGAAATGAGCAGCTGTAAGACTTCAAGCAATGCTTCCGTATCACACAGGAGCTGTAACACAAGCAGACAACTGATTGTTCAGAACTAATATAGACTTCTTTAGGACCCCAATTACTGCATCATTGTCTGTACTTCAACTGATTCTTCAGAACTGATATAGACTTCAGCACTGGATAGGCCACACCTTGAGTACTGTGTCCAGTTCTGGACCCCTCAATTCAAGAAAGATGTTGAGATGCTCAAATGTGTCCAGGGAAGGGCAACAAAGCTGCTGGAGCACAAGCCCTGTGAGGGGCAGCTGAGGGAGCTGGGGTTGTTTAGCCTGGAGAAGAGAAGGCTCAGGGGTGACCTTATTGCTTTCTACAACTACCTGAAGGGAGCTTGTAGCCAGGTGGGGGTTGGTCTCTGCTCCCAGGCAACCAGCAGCATAACAAGAGGACACAGTCTCAAGCTGTGCAGGGGGAAGTTTAGGCTTGATCTTAGAAGTTGTTCACAGAGAGAGTGATTGCCCATTGGAATGGACTGCCCAGGGAGGTAGGGGGGTCAGCATCCCTGGAGGTGTTCAAGAGAAGACTGGATGAGGCACTTAGTGCCATGGCCTAGTTGATTAGATAGGGTTAGGTGATCAGTTGGACTTGGTGATCGTGCAGATCTCTTCCAACCTGTTTGACTCTGTGATTTTTTAGGACCCGAGTTACCATTGTCTGTACTCCATAACGCAGTCCTCTGTTGTAAGCAGACAACAAATTAAGACAACTTTTACTTTTCCAAGGACAAAGAGAGTTTGTCAAACGCTGCGTCACTGTGCTACTGCAATGAGCCCATACAAAGCACTGTCACTGTCAGGAGTCAACAAGGACAGTCAAGCTCACCTGCAGCCCATGTGACTCTGTTTAATGAGTTACCAGATACTTGAGAGTTCTATGCTGGAAAATTTCTACCGTTTGAGGGATGAGGAAAGAACAGAAAACTGTGAGGAAAACCAAAGCCTCAGAGATGGTACTGAAAAGCTTCTCTGAAGCTGCTGAAGTCATGCAGGAAAAGAGCTTGAGGATAAAAATAAATAAGTAAGTAAAAACTAAAAACATTGGACAAAACTAAAGCTCAGTAACAGCTAAGTCTCATTTTCTTCTACAAACACAGCCTGTCCTTTTATTCCTTCCAAGACTGGTTTCTGTCTTGTCAATCAATACTCTTTGCACAAAGATCCAGCTTTCAGCCTCTCTCTGCTGAGGAAGAAATGGGTCACCATGACCTGACACTAGGCACGAACCTCGTGCTTCTGCTTACTTTTAGTTGTTGTTATAATCACGAAACCTTGCCTCAAAATTGAAATTTTTTCTATAAAACTGAATCACTCTGTTGAGTGCTGGTGCCCAGGTGATGGCAGTGGCAGGATGCAGAGGTGGCTTCTGAGGAGAGGCCATGGTTGTCCCATGCCAGACATATGTGGTTCCACCAGCTCCAACAGAACCACCACAAGACATGGCTGAGCCCTGCAGCCATGCATGAGGCACCTCCGGGAAAGCGAAAAATGCACAAAAGCTGTGAGAGGAGTGAAAGATGTTAAACTACCCTGCAGACACCAAGGCCAAAGAATGAAGGCAAGAAGGTGCTCCAGGCACCAGCAAAGGCTCCCCGGCAGCCTGTGGTGAAGACCATGGAGCAGAAGGCTGCTCCTCTGCAGCCTATGGAGGACCACAGTGAAGCTGACATCTACCTGCAGCCCATGGAGGAGCATGTGCTGGAGCAGATATATATACCCTGAAGGAAGCTGCAACTCTGCAAAGCCCCTGCAGGTGCAAGCTCCTGGGAGAAGCTGCAGCCTGCGGAGAAGAGCCCAATGAGAACCAGGTTTTCTGGTGTATTTACCTCCAAGGCCTGCATTCTCTTTAGCAACATTTTATGCTCATAGTTCTTGACTTTTTCTTCATAGAATTCCCGAAATGTCATTTTGTAGACTAATTTCATACCGTGCTTCTTCGCCATTCTGTCAAAATAATAAACTTCATTAGGGAAGCCACAAAATTAGTGGTAGCAGACTAATTTCATACCATGCTTCTTCACCATTCTGTCAAAATAATAAACTTAATTAGGGAAGCTACAAAATTAGTGTAGTTTTCGTTTCAAAGGAATCATTTGAAGCCACAGCGACACCTTCTGGCATTCACTAGGATGACACTGACCAGAAACCAGGTTTTAAGATACTTAAAACATTGCACCAGCACCACAAACTGTACTTTTTAAATTAGGACAACAATCGACACAGCAGTAATTTACAAACATTTTAACAGAAAAAAACATCTCTTCTTCCAGTACAGAAGTAAGTTTTATTTGAACTTCCAGACAGACAATGCTATTCTCCCTATAGTATCATCACCCTGTTATGCCAGACATTATGGATATACCTAGAGAGACTTTTTCTACTAGATTTAGTGCCTTACATCTCAATTACGAGTAGATACTTTGGTCAGACAGCAGAAGTTACAGGTGTCAGTGACAGGTGCTGGTATTTTTCATACAGAACTGCAAATGAAGTGTTTGAAAATAGACTGAAGGGAAATCTTAACATTGTTTAACAACTGAGCTTGAAGAGCAGGGGAAAAAAACAACATGGAAACATTTGTTTGCACCTCAGGAGACAGGCTGAGAAAGACAAGTCTAAATTCAGACAGATGGAACAGCAAAATATATGCTCACAGATGAAGAAAAAATAAGTTGTAGGGAAAAATCCTATGAAGACCCAATTAAAGTTGGAGAAGTCAAGAAAGAGGCACCATGATGAGGGTATACAAATAAGGCTTGTTCAAGATTAAAGAAAGGTAGAATGAAATCCCCCCCAAAGGTTAAGACTAAAAGTTGACAGCACTAAAGGTTTGCTGACAGATTCAACATATCAGAAACATACATTCCTGTGTGAGACCAGAGTATCTTCAGCTGGGTGCAATGAACAGATTGTGGATGGAAATGCAAGAAACCTCTGCATTTGAGGCAATAACAACATAAATGAAGAACTGAAAAATAGAGTAAGAAAGCCAAAACATCTTTTTCTGCAAGTCAATTGTATAATGGAATCAAAACTTAACTTACTCTTCCAGTAATGGAAAGTAAACCAAGAACTCAGGGACATCAACCACTTCTTCCAGGTGAAAATCATACTTGCAGCCAAACAAGGGATACTCTCCCTTCTTTTCAAATTTTACACTGTACACATCATTGCCAAAGGAATTTGTTTCAGAAGCTTCAAGTCTCTTTCTGTAACATGAGATATAAACAAGCATTAGTTAACCAGTTTTTAATTTAACAGTCGGAGACAAGTAAGCATAAGAGGCCTTAGGATGTTTCTCCCAGTATATTCACTGATCTCGGTAGTTTCCTACCTCCCTCATCCCATAAGGCAATGAAATGAAGCAGCATATTAGGTTTTAAGAGTTTATCATTTCTATACAACATATCAAGGACTGAGAAACGGAGCTAGAACATTAACCTTTAGCAGAGACACAGCCTAAATGGATAAGTCAGGCTTCTTGGAACAACCACAGCAAAGCCCTGAGTTAATTCACAGAATCATAGAACTGTCAGGGTTGGAGGGGACCTCAAGGATCATCCAGTTCCAACACCCCTGTCATGGGCTGGGACACCTCACACTAGAACAGGTTGCTCAGAGCCTCATCCAGCCTGGCCTTAAAAACCTCCAGGATGGGGCTTCTACCACCTCCCTGGGCAACCTGTTCCAGTGTCTCACCACCCTCATGGTGAAGAACTTCTTCCTAATATCCAGTCTGAATCTACCCACTTCTAGTTTTGCTCCATTCCCTCTAGGCCCATGACTACCCAATATCTTAAAAAGTCCCTCCCCAGCTTTCTTGTAGGCTCCCTTCAGATACTGGAAGGCCACAACAAGGTCTCCTCAGAGCCTTCTCTTCTCCAAACTGAACAACCCCAACTCTCTCAGTCTGTCTCCATAGAAGAGGAGGTCCAGCCCTCTGATCATCCTCATGGCCCTTCTCTGGACACACTCCAGCACATCTGTATCTTTCTTGTAATAGGGGCTCCAGAACTGGAATTCCCCAGGCTGTGGCTATTTTGCCACTATTTAAGTCACCACAGAAGGTTTGTGTATGAAGATCTCTATGTCACACCAGAAGAGCCGTGGGTGCAAGAGACAATTAGTTAGTATAGATTTACCTCTTTGAGTTCATGAGTGAAATTTTCCTGACTAGAATCTAAAATTGTTACCAAAAACTTGCTCTTGTTTGCAGAAACAAAAAGACTTTATATAAATCTGCATAGAGAGTGAAGGAGATTATTAATCCAAATGGCCTGTATACTTACTAGAAAGATAATCTACAGGATTATCTGTGTAGATGTAGGTTTTAGAACAAACACAAACCTGGCCCCTATTAGTATGAGCCTTAAGTAAAGTCTTAATGACAGTTGCTTTAAGTTTTTGTTCAGAGTTTAATTAATAATAAAAAGAGGATTGTGAGTGACATAAAGACACTCAACGCCTTTGGTACTAAAGTCTCCAGTCATGCAACCCTTGGAAAGAAGGAACAATGATTGCACAGGTTATGACTATCTTTGGCTTCAGTGGGGCAAATAATCTCCCCCATATTGGTCAGTGTTAAGAATCAGCTTGACAGGGTGCTGGGCCATCTCATGTAAACTACACTACCACCTAGAAAGGTTGGACAAGATGATCCTTGGGGTCCCCTCCAACCTGGCATTCTGAGGTTCTGTGACTATCACTTGATGATACTTCACAGGTTAAGAGAGGTTCTCCACCCCCTGTACTCTGTCCTGCTGAGGCTGCATCTGGAATATTGTGCCCAGTTCTGGGCCCTTCAGTTCAAGAAGGACCTCAGGGAACTGCTTGAAAGAGTCCAGTGCAGAGCCACCAAAATGATGAAGGGAGTGGAACATCTTCCTTACGAGGAGAGACTGAGGGAGCTGGGGCTCTTTAGCTTGGAAGAGACTGAGGAGTGACCTCATTAATGTTTATAAATATGTAAAGGGTGAGTGCCAAGAGGATGGAGTCAAGCTCTGCCTGGTGATGCCCAGTGACACGACAAGGTGCAATGGGTGGAAGATGAGGCATAGGAAGTTCCATGGAAACATGAGGGAAAGTGTTTTCACCGTGAGGGTGACAGAACACTGGAACAGGCTGCCCAGGAGGGTTGTGGAGTCTCCCTCTCTGGATGCATTCCTGTGCGACCTGCCCTAGGTGACTCTGCTCTGGCAGGGGGGGGTTGGACTGGATGATCTTCCAAGGTCCCTTCCAGCCCCTAAGATTTTGTGATTCTGTGACTTTTGAAAGGCTAACAGAATACAAAAGCACTTACACAAGTTCAAAGCTGTTTGGAGTTGTGCCAATGAAATAACCTCCAGGAGAGAGGTTGCCACAAGCATTTTTAAGCATCATGTCAGCCTGTTCATAAGTCTCAAATGAGTAATGGTAAACAAACTGACAGCTGCAAATGTCAAAGCGCATATCTGGGTCGTTGTATTTGGAAGACAAGAGATCCTGAAAGAGATAAAAAAGAAAACAAAAGTGTAACAAAAGCCACAGCAACAAGCATGATTCACTTAAATCTTCCAACAAATACACTACTCCCATAATTCTCTGAAGTTTTTCCTTTCAGCTCCCACTCTTTTAAACGTTCAACAAGATGACAAAGAGTAAGAAAAAGTCCCCTGCTACTCAGAACACCACACACAGCACTTTGGAACAAAAAGAATACAAACGCACATTTCAAAGTTACCATGTCCTCTTTTCCTGTTGTCAAGCAACAGCACTACACCCAAAATGACATAACCCAAGGTTAGTTACCTAATAGTTTCCAGAGTTATTCTACTCTGAGTGTTTAGAACTGGCCACTGTTTAGCTGGTAACAATTATTACAATAAAAGGAATGTTCACTTTACTAAGTCTCTGTAATGAGAACATTAAGCACATAACTAATTGAGAGGAGGATGGGTTGATTTAAATAAGGCAATTTGCACTGCCCACCAAGCTGCATCTTTGCATCCTCACTCGGGTTCATGTGTACCACCATACCACTCCCTACCTCTAGTGATCAACTAATCGCTAACTCTGAAGAACTTGGAGCCTTTGAAATTTGTTAGGTTAAGCTTGCCAGTTTGATCCTGTAGTCGCAGTCCTCCAATTCTTCTTGATCAGGGTTCTTTTAAGCAACACTAGTAGCCACCATAAATAATACAGGAGCACTCAAGTTCTCCCCAAGGCCCATGATATGCACTCCACACTTTAAATATTTCATATTCAACAGTTCCACCCAAGTTTCTCTTCACTCCCACTCTTCCCATCCACTCACTCACTCCCAGACTCTACCAGTTCATGTCACATACTGTCAAGTATGTGCCACTATATGTGGCAAGACAAAAATGGACACTTCACATACCCATAACAATCTTATCTGTTTGTTTACTCCCCCTCCACATTTTAAGGAAGAAACTGAGGAACAGAGGTAGGACGAACTAGGCAAGCTGTGAAAATGAGATTCTGCCCAGTGTACAACATAGATGACAGAGGTACAAAGTCAGGGAGATAACCTTTGGTGTGCATGGACAAGCAGAAAGAATGTGCAACGCAAAACACACATGCATGGAGTGAGCAACATTAAAAGATCCCTTTCTTTCCTGTCCAAGGTTCTCTCCTCTTTTCCCATAATACAATTGAGTAGAGAGATGACCTGGAACCTCCACCAGACTGTAATCCTCAGAAGGAGAGGCAATCAAGAATTCAATTGAATAACCCTTCCTGCAAGGCTAGGAAGAACAGGCTCAGCCTTTCCACAGACCTGCTGGAACCAGGTAGGCTTTGTCCCTCAGCCTGTTATCAGCAGGACACTCTCAGCCTTTATCTCTAGGAAGCAAAAGCAGTCCTGATGACAAACTGTCTCCCAAGCCTCAGTAACATACTTACTATCACCTCCAGACATTCTAAGAACTCTGCTCTGTCAAACAAGCTTTGAAAATAGGTATTGCAGTAATTAAAATACTGCTAGGAAAAAACTCCAAACACCTGGGATAAGCAAAATGTGCAAGTCAAATCAGAAAATGCCCCTGATTCATTCCCTCACAAAAACACATTCACTGAGATAGTTTCCAGCATCTGATGCTGGCTCCCAGAATTCCAGAGGCAAGCTGTCATTCTCTTCCCCTTGTCAAGGGAAAGAAACTGAAAGCACCAGATTTATTATCTGAAAAAGACACTCAGGCTTCAAGAATGTTACACTGCACAACAGTAACAAAATGCATTTGACTACAACCTATGCCAACTTTTCAGCAACCTGTCTGGCTCATTCTCCTCATAGTACATACAACCTGATCTTAAAAATACACATGCCCAAAATACTTCAGCAACTCCATTCCCTTCCTACAAAAGAACAAAAGAATGCTAAATCTCCAAAATATTACACAGCATAGGAACTGTACCTTGGTACTGTCTGCCTGTATAAACTCTGCATCAAAAATATGTTCGTTGTAACGGCATCGGGCTTTCATGTCTTCGTATCTCTGCTTGCACTGCTGCACAGAAATGTCAGCAATATCTACACATGGAGAGAAAATTTTAAACAGAAGAGTGTGCAAGCTGCTCCTCCAGACCAGAAAACTGCAATGATTACTGGAACACAGCATGTCCGTTGCAGCAGGGGTAAAAGTTGATCTTAATAGTTAACACTTCGAGGGTAACAAACACTTATTTCCAATTTGTAGGAAAGGAATTTAATTTGGAATAAGCATTTGGGGGACTACAAGAAAGTTGGTGAGGGACTTTTTAGGGTGTTGGCTAGTGATAGGACTAGCTGGAATGGATCCAAGCTAGAGGAGGGGAGATTTAGATTAGACATTAGGAAGAATTTCTTCACCGTAGGGATGGTGAGACACTGGAACAGGTTGGTCAGAGAAGTGGTGGAAGCCCCATGCCTGGAGGTTTTTAAGGCCAGGCTGGATGTGGCTCTGGGCAACCTGATACAGTGAGAAGTGTCCCTGCCCATGACAGTGGGGTTGGAACTGGATGATCCTTGAGGTCCCCTCCAACCCTGACAATTCTGTGATTACAACTTTGTCACTTTCAGCCTTTGCTTTAAGGCAAAAGTTGTAAACCAAAGATTTTAGAAATCTCCCATCCTCAAAAGCACAAAGTAAGCCTCCAAAATTTCAAGTGACAGATACTAGGTGATTGGTACCAAGTACCATAAGTGTCAAGTGTGGATTAGCTAAACCAGTTCAGCTCCCAGGGTTTCTCAAACAGTACTGAAAGCTCTTCATCTTCTTACAAATATCCAAGATGTTAAAATGCAATTACTCCTGATACATATTACATATACACATACATCCATATGGGTAATATATATATATGCAATTATATCCTGATATATTTCATCATGGGAAACTTCTTTTTCATTTTCTTTTGAAGACTGTTCCTCTTTCAGACAACAAGTTTCACTGAGTAATAACAGTTTGCACACATTTTAAAACAACATGCAATATATTTACAGAATCACAGAATGGTGAGGGTTGGAAGGAACCTTTGGAGGTCACCTAGTCCAACCTCCCTGATAAAGCAGGGTGACCCAAAGCAGGTTGCACAGTATTGTGTTCAGGTGGCACAGTATTGTGTCCAGGTGGGTACAGAAAGAATCCAGAACTGCCAACTGAAACAGGCAAAAAACCCCTGTAAAAGGTAGAATACCCAGAATAATTCCCACTAAAGGAATACTATGAAATTTTAGTATCCAATTAAATTTGATGTAAACACTACTTCCAGTGATTATCCTTCGGTTGTTTTTTGGGAAAAAGGGAAGATGGTTATCTCCCTCCCAACATCTAAACAATTTAAATGAAAGATTTCTTTACCCAGCTTTCAGCTCTTCCCCTTTCTAAGTCTGAAAAATCTTTAGTTGATTGCAACACCCAAGATAATTTTTTTGTCACAACACTGCAGGTTTTTTATGTTTTTATAAACGTAACTCTTCTCTGTGTTTTCAGAACATTCAAAAATGCTACAAGAGATTAGATGAGGGAGAAAAGATATAAAATGTAAGTCTTTTTTCTCAGTGCTGTATTTTGCCTAAGGCAACCTGTGGCAATTGTGTTTCTCCAGTGATACTAGTTTTTAATCTATGAGTTGAACAGGAAGCTAACTACACAGAAAATCAATGGTTCTTACATTCGTGCTAGCAATCAGGTTGATGTCTTCAAGTTAATAAACCAATCAGGCATAGAATGTGTATCATTTCATTGTTTGGCTTACTTAAAAAATGGAAATAAAAGACTGGAGACACGCTTGGATTTCTCTAAAGCACTGATGTAGTTTCCCTGCAAAGTTCTTGTGTCTTCTTACCAGTACAAACAAGTTTTTTAATTCTGCCTTTCTTCCATTTCAGCAAGTCTCCACCTTTGCCACATCCTAGATCCAAAACAGTAATATCATTCTTCTTCCGTCGTACCCGGTCTATGAATTCACCTGGAAAAAGGAAAAGAGAGAACACACAGAGAGGCCTCTGTAATTCACTTGTACTGTAAAAAGGACCAAAAGGGTTTGGGAATTTTGAAACACCTCAGAACTTTGCCTGTAAGTCTTCTTAACATTAAAGACTTAAAATCTCTTTTTCCAGAAGCCACTAATGATGAAAGGAACCACAAATCTTCAAAACTATGGAGAAGAAAATGAATATTTTCTGTGCTTAAGATGCTTTCTTATGTGACTGGAGCTCTGAACTGCTTCCCTGGCAGGCAAAGGCAAAACTGCCCATTGCCAAACAAGCGCCCCACGCATGAGTAGGGGAACAAAGTTCCCTTTCATGGCCATGATAATGAAGGCAGGTGTTATTTGAAAGTATAAGAAAGTCTTTTGCAGAAGAGTAAAAGCCAATTAAATGCATCAGCCACCACATCTCCTTGTGGACACGCTACAAAAATGCATAAAGTTTTCCACTCACCCTCCTAAGCCTTTCAGTAGCATTAGCTTCTTGTTTGCTGTCTCTTTACACAGACCAGTTGAATTTTCTCTTCCATCTCCATCCTGTCTAGATTATCTCTGCTCTGACCAATGCTGGCATATCATGCAAACTCTATCAGCATGCCAGCAACTCTTCTTCACAGTAAGAGACATGAAATATGTTTTGGTGCAACTGCTGTGACGCCACGCTCCTGAAATCCATCACGATGAAAAGGCTTCAAACACAGCCTTCAGGAACAGCGTTAGCTAACCCTTAACATTGCTTCTGACCACTCTGATACAACAGAGCAAAAAGCTGTATGCTAAGATAAATGGTGCCAACACCTCCTGGCACAGATGCCTCTTCATCAATCTGTGGTGCTGTGCTGATAATTCTTTTCTTTGTTTGCAGAGATCTGATGGTTTTGCTTCCTCACTTTGGAATTAATTTGTGGGAGAGCAGATTTTTGTCTTTTATAAAAAGCTGTTGATTCTTAAAGAAGTGCAGCTTCTAGTGTTTTATCTGTTAAACTGCTGACTATGGGTAATACAGAAAATAGTTACGTATTCAAGTTGCCTGCTTAATCGAGACCTGAGGATGCACTGCTATGGCAAAAGGGCTAAGAAATTCTTTGAGACAGATTCAAATAACAAGAACGGCTCAATGTAACAAGAATGGATAGGCTCTTTAAGATTTAAAGATGTACTTTTTTCTTTTAAAATGTCATGAACAGTGTCCCCTTCAGTATCTGAAGGTGACATACAGGAAGGCTGGGGAAGGACTGTTTAGAAGGGCTTGTAGTGGACTAGGGGCCATGGCTTGAAACTGGAGCAGGATAGATTTAGGTTGGACATAAGGAGGAAGTTCTTCAGAATGAGAGTGGTGAAATAACTGGAACAGGTTGTCCATGGATGCACTTGAAGCCCCATCCCTGAAGACATTCAAGATCAGACTTGATGTGGCCTTAGGCAGTCTGATGTAGTTGGAGCTGTCCCTGCTGACTGCCAGCAGGTTGGACAAGATGACCTTTGAGGGTCCCTTCCAACCTGATGCAACCTGTGAATCTCCATCCAGTACCAACTTTTTCCAGTTTTTGGGTCAGCTGACCTTTAAAACTTTAGCATACATTTGGCACTCCAACAATATAAAACACCTCCAGAGAGATTCAAAATAAGAATATAGATATTTGAATGCACTTTAAAATCTCACTATGCATTAAAGATATGAAGTGCCATAATAATATAAAAAAAAAGAAAAAAGTTACCTTTTGATCCAGAAAACAGATACATTATATAAAAGACTAAGCACTCAGGTGAGGAAGCTTACCAATGAGGACACTCTTTGTCCAATTATTAAAGTTTCGGAGGTAGAATATGCGAGACTGGCTGCGTTTTTCCAATCCAACCTCTTGAAGCTCATTATAATGTGCAGCTACAGCTTGCCCATGGCCTGCCTGAAGCTGTAGAAAAGAGGGAAGGAACAGACTCAAGCAGTGAATTCTATTACTTTTTCATTCAATCAGCGTATTAGAGATTTCTGTCTCCTGTGATGCAGAGAGGCAGTCAACACTCAGACATTATGTTCCTAATATTTCCTCACCTTAAAAATAATCTTCAGTTACACACAAAAAAATTAAAATTAATTATAAATAAAATACAAAGTGGCAGAACACAGAGAATCAACACAAATTCTGTAAGGCATTGTGTTTGAAAAACAGTACAAACTAGAAATAAGGATTCTCAGTTAAAACCCACAAATGCTACAAAGCCCAAGCCAGGAGTTCCCAATTGAAAGTATTTTCAAGAGTTTACTACAGAAGTCAACATCTTGGTATTTTCCTATTCAAAGAGCAGCTCCTTGAGGGAAAAGAAGGTTTGACTGACTTGAATATACTACATGAATTCTTCAGTGCTTTGTATAATTTTGGTAACCTTCAGAAGGAACACAGACACTTGTCTGGAATCTTGATGACCCCATCATCTGTCATTACCACACTCAGCTGACTGCTATTAACAAATATTTTGACCACTTCTAACGTTTTTTTAGGGTAAGCACAGATGGCTCCCTGAATGGCCACTGGAGATGATGTAAGCTAGAACAGCTGACTTGGACAAGTGCGAGGCACATATTCATGCAACCCATTAACACAGCTGCTGCAATTACATCTACATGCTGACAAATGTGTTCAATGCAGTTACCTCCCTACACCCTCCAGCTACACAAAACCAACTTACCTCTTGTCCACGTAAATCTTATCCCAAAACTGCCTTAATAAAAAGATGAAAGGGCTAATAATGGTTCTACCACAACAAAGGGCACCCTTTTATTTGACCAGATTGCTTTGCCACAAATTAACATCCTGTGGCAAAATTCTGAACAGAGAAACAAAACATTAGATCAAAAACATTTTCAAATTATATTTAAATATCCCCCAAAGCCACATTCAGACTGGATCAGTCTCAGTTCAACAAGTTCATACATAGTAAAGGGCAGGGACATATAAAAGAAGACCTTTGTTACCCTCTTGAGTGAAAAGGACAAATATTTCCTGCTACTCTTGCAGTCTTAACAAAACCAAATAAAACAGCATCTCTAAACTTTCAGCACATCACTTTGCTATCATATCATACTGGAATTGTATCACAGAGAATTCAGTTTGTCGTTTTCTAAATTACACAACAGGTTACTGAGAAAATTAGAGGAGAAAAAAATCTTATGGGAAGAACTTACCATGAACAAACAACTCTCCTAACACAATGGGTTAACAACATAAAGGATCACAGGATGTTAGGGGTTGGAAGAGACCACCAGAGATCCTCAACTCCAACACCTCTGCCAGAAGATACGAATATAAGATACAGGACTTGGACTAATGACAGGGAACCCTTCGCTACCAGATTGCTACCACATAGATGATGGAACAACAGCCTCACAATTAGAGTAAGCATGTGCAGAGATCAGTTTTCTTAACATTTTAATTACTTGCCCTCTTTCTCCTCCTTAAGGCAAATGCAACTTCTGCAGCTGTTGTTTTGATAGGAAGCTGCCCACAGACTTTGACATTTGGTGTTTCATATCGCTTCACAGATGTTTAGCATAAATATTTTCTTCAGCTGCAGCTTTGAAACAAGGATTTGAGCACAGCCGGAAAATAAATGGTACTCACTCTTTTATCAGGTTCATCTTCCGGATCTAAATTCTTCCTTTTTGCACTGCCGTCCTGATTACCACTGTCAACTTCTTTTTCGCTTTCAGTGGAGGGTACTGCACCCAAAGATGAACCATCATTGCCTTCCCCACCAACACCTACATCTGCCTCTGAAGTATGAGGCATTTTCTCTGCTTCTTCATCCAAACTCTTCTCTACTTCCTGTTCTTCTGTCTTGGTTATATCAGCCATTTTTGACACAGGTTACCCTCCTCATCCACTGATCAGAAGGGAAATCTATAGAGGTGAGGGGAAAAAAACACCACCAATTATTTTCAGTGTTGAATTTCACTTACCCAGGGTTACAGTCATGAATTTCAATCATAATACTGGCATTATGAAAAAAGAACATGCCTTTGCCTTAGACAACATAAAGACTTCCAATCTGACTAGTTATTTTATATAGTACAATAAAGTGTGGAATTTCAAAGTACTCTCAACATAATAAAATCAAATTAACATCTATCTTTACTCTTCGTGTTTGAATCTTTCTTAGCTATCAATTCAACCACAATGTGTTAGTTTCTGAGCCTGTAAATCTCCCCTTTTCCCCTCCCCATAAGAAATAACCCACAAACCACTTTATGTTTAGAAACACAAGGTAGTAGAGCTCCTCAAATTAGTGAATTCATTATTAAATGTGATGGGACGTCCTCAAAGGAAAAAAAAAAATCAGGGTAGAAATTTGCTTTTAAGGTCCCATTTTCTTACCAGTTGTGGCTATTTAAGTTTGCAAACAATATTCACTGTCTTGAGTTTCACTAATTTAAGGAATTTTCTGCTGTAACTGCACTTCCATAGCTCCACTTCACTAATGTGTACACAGTCTGCAGGGCTGTAAATCACAGCCTCAAAGCTCATTTAGTCTCCAGCAAATCCCAGGCCTTCTTCACACCATCACCAAGAATCAGGGAATCTACTTTTTAATAAGGCAGAGGAGAGAATAATCTGGCAACCCCTTTTCTAAAACAGTGGCCTATTGTCAGTGTAACAGCAAACACAGAGTCCAGTTTTCAAGGTAAAGCCTCTTAACAAGGGCCAAATCATATTCATTGAGTGGACCACTACGCAGAAGTCCCAGAACAGCTTTTCTCAAACCAAAGACCCTCAAAACAGATGACTTAAGGAAATAATTTTTCCACTACAGTACAGCACCTAACTCATGCTTCCAACAAGACACACTCCTTCTTCTCTTCACCTGGCAGTTTCTCAGATGTTTTTAAGGCCTCAATTTAGAAACAATCAGAATTTCATAACCAGCAATGGCAACCAAGCACCCAGGGGACAGCTCCTTTGGAAGAAATGCTGGAGCTGAAAACACTCAAGGGGAACAGGGGATGGGACAGGGTTATGTTCACTACCCATTCTCCTTCAGGGGACCACACTGGGACCAGTGTTGTTTAGTATCTTTATCAGTGACAGAGACAATGGAATCAAGTGCACCCTCGGCAAGTTTGCAGATGGCACCAAGCTAAGCAGTGTGGTCAACACACTGGAAGGACAGGAGGTTATCCAGAGGGATCACTGATGTCATTTACCTGGACCTGAGCAAAGCCTTTGACACTGTCCCACACCACATCCTGGTCTCCAAACTGGTGACACATGGGTTTGCTGGGTGGACCACGAGATGGATACAGAACTGGATTGATGGCTGCACCCAAAGAGTGGCTGTCAATGGCTCCATGTCCCAGTGGAGGCCAGTGACAAGCGGAGTCCCTCAGGGATCAGTCCTGGGACCAGTCTTGTTCAACATCTTTGTTGGTGACATGGACAGTGGCATTGAGTGCACCCTCAGCAAGTTTGCTGATGACACCAAGCTGTGTGGTGCAGCAGACAGGCTGGAGGGAAGGGATGCATCCAGAGGGACCTTGACAGGCTGGAGAGGTGGGCACAAGCCAACCTCATGAGGTTCAACAAGACAAAGTGCAGGGTCCTGCATCTGGGTCGAGGCAATCCCAAGCACAAATACAAGCAGGACAGTGACTGGCTAGAAAGCAGCCCTGAGGAGAGGGACTTGGGGGTGCTGGTGGACAAGAAGCTCAACATGAGCTGTCAATGTGCACTTGCAGCCCAGAAAGCCAACCACAGCCTGGGGTGCATCAAGAGAAGTGTGGCCAGCAGGTCAAGGGAGGTGATTCTCGCCCTCTACTCAGCTCTGGTGAGACCACACCTGGAGTACCGCGTCCAGTTCTGGAGTCCCTATTACAAGAGGGATATGGACATGCTGGAAGGTGTCCAGAGAAGGGCCACCAGGATGAGCAGAGGGCTGGAGCACCTCTCCTATGAGGACAGACTGAAAGAGTTGGGGCTGTTCAGTCTGGACAAAAGGCGGCTCTGAGGTGACCTTATTGTGGCCTTTCAATATCTGAAGGGGGCCTACAAGAAAGCTGGGGAGGGACTTTTTAGGACATCAGGTAGTGATAGGACTAGGGGGAATGGAATAAAGCTGGAAGTGGGGAGATTCAGGCTGGAAGTGAGGAAAAAGTTCTTCACCATGAGAGTGGTGAGAGCCTGGAATGGGTTGCCCAGGGAGGTGGTTGAGGCCCCATCCCTGGAGGT
Organism: Indicator indicator; assembly: GCF_027791375.1. NCBI lineage: Eukaryota > Metazoa > Chordata > Aves > Piciformes > Indicatoridae > Indicator > Indicator indicator. The sequence continues at coordinate 27,127,725 of NC_072015.1, forward strand.
GTTTAAGGCCAGGCTGGATGAGGCTCTGGCCAGCCTGATCTAGTATGAGGCGTCCCTGCCCATGGCAAGGGGGTTGGAACTAGATGATCCTTGTGGTGCCTTCTAACCCTGACTGATTCTATGATTCTATTATTCTATGATCTGAGTAGTGGTCCTGTGTGAACCACATGAAGTTCAACAAGGCAAAATACAAGGTCCTGCACCTGGATTGGGGCAATCTCTGGTATTAATATGGGTTGAGGGATGAAGCAACTGAGAACAGCCCTGCAAAGAAGGACTTGCGGGTACTGGTGGTACATAAGCCAGCAACATGCACTTGCAGCTCAGAAAGCCAACCATATCATGGGCTGCATCCAAAGCAGCGTAGACAGCAGATGGAAGGAGGGGATTTTGTCCCTCTGCTCTGCTGAGACTCCCTCCTGCAGTGCTGGGTCCAGCTCTGGAGCCTTCAGCACAGGAAAGACATGGACCTGTTGGAGCAGGTCCAGAGGAGGCCACAAAAATGATCAGAGGGCTGGAACCCCTCTGCTGTGAGGACAGGCTGAAAGAGCTGGGGTTGTTTAGCCTGAAGAAGAGAAGGCTCTGAGGAGACCTTATTGTGGCCTTTCAGTAGTTAAAGGGGACCTATAAGAAAGATGGCGACAGACTTTTTTTGGCAGAGCTTTTTGCAACAGGACAAGGGGTTATGGTTTTAAACTAAAAGAGGAAGGTTTCAGCTAGAAGACGGATTTTCTTTTTTTACATTGAGGGTGGCAAAATGCTGGCCAAAGTTGCCCAGAGAGATGGTTGAAGCTCCATCCCTGGAAACATTCCAAGTAAGTCTGGACAGGGCTGTGAGTAACCTGATTCTAGTTGAGGTTGTCCCTGCTCAGTGCAGGGTGCCTGAACAGAGGCATTGATACTAAATAGAACCTTTGCTCCAAGCTTAACTTTTAGGTGCTTGTTCCTGCATGGATCTTTTTAGGCATATAGCTGCCAGAACCAGAGAGTTCTGCAATGCTCAGCAAGAGATAACAGGATGTTTGCAGCATTGTTTTGGTGATGGATGGTCCATATCTAGTGTCCAAAGCAAAAGAATTAAAAGCAAGTTACAAATAGTTTATACTTTAGCAGTCAGCCAATGGATGCAAAGAGCATGCACAGGGCCCTGGTTTACTACAGGACACTGTGAGGAAGACTCTAATTTGTCACTGGAGACCACCAGTGGCCCACAACTCATCAGGGAGTATAGAATGCATGCATATCGTACTAATTAATATGTTAATTATACGTTAGTTATATGAGTATGCTTATGAAGTCTCGGGAAATCTGATGAGTATGTATAATTGCTCTCTACATAAACTGCTTGACTTCAGGATACGGTGCGCTCGCCTTTGCTAAACTATTCCCATGTGCACCCCACGCTGCAATAAGGAAACTGCCTGCTGGCACCCCAAAACCAGGCTCTGAAGGCTTTCTGAATTTTCGGTACCACTCCAACCCAAACTATTCTATGGCACTACGAAGCCAGACGCGCAAAGAAACAACAGACTCCGCACCGCCACCCGGTTAAGGGGCAAAGCCCTGACGCCGCTTCGATGCACCACTGGGGGGCAGCGCAGAGGGAGGGGGCGCGTCCCAACGCCGGCAGGCACTGACCCCCCGGGACGATTTCCGAAGGCCCCAGGAACCCGCCGAGGACAGATCCACTTTACCTAGGGACAAAGCGCGCTCCGACACCCAGAAACTTCAGCCCCGGCCACCCTGTTTACCCGCTGGGCCGAGGGATGCGGTCTGGCCCGCCGCCACAGCGCGGATCCCCACCGCCGGGCTGCCCACGAGTGCGAGCGGCATGCACTCACTCACCCACTCGCTCTGCCTAGCACCTCGCCATCTTGTTTGGACAAGTGACGCACCCGCAGCGCGGCAGCGGGAAGAGCAACGCCAGATCCGGGGAGGATGCGGCCCTGCGTACGCGTGTAACGTGACGTCGCTCCGCCACTCGGCTCGGCCCGTTAAAGCGGGGGGACTACGAACCCCAGAGGCCTTTGGGGGGGTGCGAGTCGCGCCTGCGCAATCCATCCCGCTGGGCCTCAAGGTGATGGTGGGGACGGGTGCTGCTGCACGTTGCCCTGCTGTGAGCGCGGGCGGGCGGGGCGGGTAGGAGGGAGGTAGGAAAGAAGGAGGCCTTTGGTCTGCCGCCGTCCGGTGCGTCTTTATGGCTCAGGGCTCGTGAGGAGGAAGAGCGGTGGCTTGGCCACAAGGTACCCGTGCTTGGTGTGCCTGAGGGAGAGGGGCTGCCGCCCCGGAGCGCGTGAAGGAGGGTGCGGGCGCCTCCCGCAGCCCCCCCTGGGCGGGCGGTGGCGGCGGAGCGAGAGGAGCTATGGAGAGTGGTGAGGAGCGGCAGGGCCTGCGAGCGTCAGGCGGCTTCCCCCGGCGGCTGCGGGTGCCCTGAGTCCCAGCCGGTTTGGTTATCGCAGTCCTGGGGGTTTGGGCTCACTGACTTGCGGCCGCGGTCCGGCCAGGGGGAAGCTGGTGCGGTGTGCCCGCCTGGAGTTCCGTGGGTCTCTCCTGGCTGCTTTCTCTTCTTCCACAAACTCCACGGCCGTCGCGTCTGGCGTAAAAGATGTCGGCGTCGAGTCTCTGGCAGTTGTACGGTTAAAGGGCCGTAATTAGGTTGTGCTCCTGGCGGTGTTTATCTCCCGAGACAGCCTAGTCCGTGTCTTGACTCTTCGGACTTACTCAGAGCGGCTGTGCAAACGTTTCCTTATCTAATGAATGTTTTACACGGGTTTTGGTGGCACATGACAAACACATGCCAGTACGATTTTACCCTCAGTGGGAAAATCTGAAAACTGAGACATCTCATATTGGCTTCTCTTACCTGTTTAATCGTAGAATTATGTTCTCTTGCTCGTCTTGCTCTTTTGGCACTCTCTTTCTCTTATGTTTTGTATGGCTTGCCTTTGGAGGTGTCTGAATCCATAGGAAGCAGTGGCTGGCTGAATGAGATGTAACCTGGCAAAGCTGCCTGAAGTTATGGTTCTCATTAATAATCACTTACTGGTGATTTAACTGTGGTAGTTGTCTAGGGAGTCAGGCTGAGAAATGATAAGAACTTGGTTTAAAACAAATCAAATTTGGCTTTATGACAAGTGTTATAAACTGTGTGTTCAGCCTCATTTATGTCAATTTCTGAAATGCCTTCTACAAACTGTCCCAAAAAGTAAACGTTAATTTGGGCAGTGGTACATGAAGTGTCCTGGAATTCCTAACCAAAGGTTATTATTAAAGTGTTTCTCAGTTTACTTAAACCCTAAGCTGTTGTTGCTGCTACAAATACAAACATAAAATGATTTGCCAAAGTTTTGCTACTTCAGGGAAAAGCAGGGAACAGGTTCCTCATTTGGAGTGTCACCTGTGCTGCTAGCTTATATGACTTGCAGCTGCTTCTGTGTGGGAAATGCATGCACAGAGGATAGTGTGTCCCCCACCATCCTTCTCTTCCTATGGGGTTGACAGCCTGTGTTTATTTCCTTTTCTGTTCAAGAGCTGCTTGAGGTAGAGTGGAGTATGACTGGCCTCTGTGGCAGTACTATGGAATTGCAGTTGCTGCTTAAGAAGAACTTCAGATAGATTTTTTTTTTTCTCTCTAATGGATGATTTGAGTAGGTGGATATCAGCTGACTTGCAGATGGCAAAAGTTAAGTAAGCAAATTCAGACTGTCACAGAGTATGTATGGACTGTAAGAAGTTAAAGATTTGTCTGACATCAGCTGCTATAATCTGTGAAGTAGATCTGTGGGCAGTAATAAGAAAAGGTTTCATTTTGTGTTGTCTCCTAAAAGGATGCATTTAGTTCTCCTGCTGCTCTTTTCTCCAGAGAAACTCACCTAGCTCTCTGTGTGTGTGCTTACAGGCATCACTAACAGACTAAAGTCCATTCTGCAAGATGGGGAGGTTCTTGATCTCATCTTACATAACAGCTCTCATTTTGCATCTTGACAGCTATTTCAGTATTAAGAATGGAATTAAAACCAGTAGATGAACTGAGACCTGGGCCCAAAACATGACTGAAGTCTTCCTGGAAAGTACACAATGAATCATAAGGATTTTACCTTGATATTCTCATCACTTTAAATTGAGAGTCAACTTTGAGGTCAGGGATTCTTAATGACCATAAGATGTCTCTAGTAGATTCTTTGACTTGAGACAAAAGTATTGTGCAGTATGGCAATAACAGAAGAATACTGCTCAAGTTAGAGGACTTTTTCCTGGATCATAAAAACTCTAAAATCTACAGATTGTTCTTCATGTCTCTGTCATTATAATAAAATTACAGTTAAGAGTAGAAAGTAACTAGGAGGTTAAAAAATCGTTATGATCTATTGTAGTGATGCCTTCGTAAGTTCAGTTGGTCTTGAGAATACCAGTACAGGTATTTTTGAATCCAACATACTTTATTCATGTTAAGTCAAGAATATAGTGCTCCAAGCTGTCAGGAAAACTATGGTTCAGCCAAATGTTACTGGGTTAGTGGACGAGATTGTTGTACCTAGTTATGTCAGTTCTACTACCTTCTATCGCCTTAGACAGTAAGCAGGTCAGGACAGAAGTAATTTCCCCTTTAAGGCACTGGGATTATACAATAGGGCTTTAACCTGGTCTAGACCTGTAACCTGTCTAGACTTCTGAAGCCAAGTTCAGGTAATGAACAAGGGTTCCTCTGAACATCTTTAGTCCTTTCTACCCCAGAACCTTCCAGTACTCAATTTTCTCTGCATATTCAAGCTAGTTGCCTATTGCATTAGCTAACAAAAGGTTGTGGTTTTTTTTTCCAAATGCAGCACTGCTTCTTCCAAACAAAGACATCTGGATGGCAAAAGTAGGTCTTACTCTGTGCACATCAGAAAATGAAAGTGCTGCTTAGCTGAGCTATACATTTTAATTCCATGGAGCTACTGTTTAATCATATTCAAAACCTGACGTTGACTGTCTGTAACAGTTCTTGTATAAACAAAACAGGAAGGCTGTGATTGTGGCTTTGTAGCCTGCTGTAGCAGAAGATCCCCTGCAGCTCTCCAGAGCTTGTAGTCTGGCCTTGCTGTGTAAGATGAGGGAAGGGGATCTGGGTTAGTATAGCCCAGTGCTCATGAACAAACTGTAAGACACAGCAGTAGGTTTTTTTCAAATGGATGGATTTTGGTGGTTCTAAATAAAAATGCAAGTGGGTTTACAGCAGTTCTAGAAGTCTCTTCTGAAAGTGGCTGGTGGAAGAGTTGAGTAGAATGTGAAGGTACTTACCTTCTAACTGTAATGGTAATGCTTAGCTCCAATGTGTGGATCAAGAGCTGATTTTGCTGATGTTAACATCAGATGATATCTTTTGCTACTTGTTGTCTCAGGCCATAGGACAGTACTTTGTGACAGAGAGATGTTTCTGTGCTGAAACATGAGTCTTAGGCTTTGTTGATCACATCTCGCAGAGGGCAGTGTGCTTCCAAAGGCTGTGGTGGTGCAGTCACAGGATTCCTTTCTTGTTCTGAATGCAGCAATGTAGTGATCCGCTACTTGAGACTGAGCGGGAGCGTTATTTGAGTCCTGTTTCTGAAGTCCCAACAGAGCTCCTCCTGGTGGAGAGGGAAAGCTCTGTGTCAAGAGACTGCTCTTTCAGACACTTGTAGATGATCTCATTTTGTTGTTTGCATGGCTGGCAATGTTGGCAATAGTGTCCTCTAAGGAAAAGATGCCATGTAAGGCATTAAATTGAATAGTGGGCAAGAAAGTTTATCCACTCAGGTATGAAGAACTTAATAAAAACAACGCTGATTTTGTAAGAGCAATTCACATTCACTTGTAGAGATGTGAGAAATAAGTATTCGCAAAAAATTACATGAAAAGTGTGTATTTGAGCATGTGTGTGTTCTGTAAATGTTAGGATCAGCCTCTTCACACATAATTCTTCAAGATACTCTGATACTCCACGTGTTTCCCCATATGTACAGCTTTGAATTCACAACAGAGAATTTGATGCTTAACTTTGAGTCTTCAGAAAAGATTTGTACTGGAAGTGAATCTGCCAACAGTAGTGTTGCTGAAAGATGAATGTTCTGGTTTGGTTTGTTTGGTTTTTTTGCTAAGAAAAATGACAGCTTTTCAGTGTTTGAAAATGTAAAATAAGTGTGGTGAGAAGAAATGGGGGAAAAAAAATCTTGAACCTAATGCTTCCACTGTGACTTCTCTTATTGAAGCTGTTGTGTATAGCAGGAAGGCTTGAATAAGCTAGAGTTCAGTTTTGTTTGCAACCTTACGGCTTTCTTGATGGCTCTGGTAGTGGAGAGATATGCACAGCAGCTCTGAGCTCAAAACAGAACTGCATGAAAGAGACATCTGTGCCCTCAACAGCTGATAGTCATGTTGCTAATACCTGTTATTAGGTAGTGTCAGAACTCTTGAGATGCTCAGTGAAAACTCAAAGATGAGAGGAATTTGCCAGTAAAATTTACTGAACTATTGAGAGGGAAGATTCCAAGAGATCCTCAAAAATATTGTGGTATAGAAAAACTATGCATAGTTTGCTTCAGCATCTAACCCCTCACTAGTCCAGCTGTGGTGATTTTCTGTGGGAGTTCAAAGCTATGTGAAAGGAGCTGCTGACCTAAGGCTTGCTGAAGTGAATTACATTTTGCAGCTCCTTTTTGTAGAAACTTTCCACTGCTTTGTAAACTGCAGCACTACACATTCCACACATCTCCATGTTAACGGGCCTCTGGTTGAAAACTCTGCCAGAAGAGCACAAATGTTTGAGGGGAATGAACTAATGACACTTTAGGAGATAAAAGGATGAAAAAGGCTATCAGGGGTTGTTTAGGAAAGTTATTACATGAGAGTGGAATAGAAAGAGATAACTAGATGTTATTTTGATCATTAGCCTAAAGTGAAAGACAATGTGCAGAAGAAAGTCAAAATAATGAGCAGGTAAGTGCAGTCTCTGCTTTTACCTAAGAAAAGGCTCATTTAACCTTTCTGGCTTAGATATGCCTACTTTTAAACTTCTAAAAACATCTCTAACTTTCTTATTGTAGACATTGCTATACAGTGCAAGATGGACAGCAAATCAAATGAGCTGGCACTTGAAAGATGGGATATTTCCCCTTTCTCTTGACATGTGCCTTTCCTTTTGAGAGACTCTGGTACCAATATAGAAGATAATCCAGCAAATTTGCTGCTGTTGGAAGGAATTGTGGAGAACAGCCTAGAAGAGCTGTACTTCTGTGTAACTTCAGTAGAGGGCAGAAGGAAACTTGTGAATGAAGGGACTCAGGCAGCTGTTCAGCCCTGCAAAGCTGTGCGATAGCACCAGTTACTCAAAACACAAGTCCTGAAGAGCAGAAAGCACTGCAAATTGTCATGAAATCTTTCAGAAGATTTGGAGAGAGAGCATTCACACTTGCATAAAAGGTTAGCTGTGTGCAAGCTGAACAGAGCTTCCAACAGAGGCAAATGGGGTTACTGCTATGATACTGGCTGGATGCAAGTCAGCTGTTAAGCCTCCTGCTTAGCATTCCAGATAGATCTATAGCTCAACATAAAAGTATTGTATTACCTTCTCCTGCTTTGCCTTCTGAATCTAATGTTCAGAATTCATAGATGCCTACAAGAACTTCTATTCTTTCCAAAGCAACTTTGTTTCGCTTTCCAAAATTTACAACTAACAAACAGCACAAGGACCCCTGTGGCCAAAAGACCAGGGGAGCTGCAACAGCTGCTCCCTTTCTGCCTCCCCCTTATCTCCCTGTACACAAGGGAAGAGAGAGAGAAGCAGACTTAGCCAAAATAAAAGCAATGCAGCCAAGGTCAAGCAGAAGCCAGCAGAACCACACAGTTAGTATCTCTCAGGCCAACGCAAGAAAAGAGATAAATTGTTTTGGGAACCAAATCTTATGGAAAATCTCTCCAATGAAATTGTTTAGAATAATCATTATTTTCCTTTTTTACACCCAATAGTGATTTAGTTACATTTTTACTACTTTCTGCTCAAGATCAGCAAAAAATTTTAAAGGCCTAAAACTACCACACCAAGATTTCAATAATTTTCACTATGATTTACTTTGCATTACTCCCTTAAACCTAAAATGTGGTGCTCTATTTTTCAGACAACACTAAATGGTAGACAAGATTTAGACAGCTAGTGATGCCCAAACTTCAAATGATTACCAAGTTTCTTAGTTTAGAATGAATAACAAATTGTGTAAGGGACTCTGCAAAAATAGTAAAGGACAAAATGGAAATTCTAAAGGCTCGTTCATCCACTAAAATTACTAATACAAAGAATAAGAAGTCTCTGTACACCGCCATGTTCCCATTAAATGGGAGTTCTCCCATCCAAAGAGACCCTGTTGTGGCCTCCCAATATCTGAAGGGGCCCTACAAGAAAGCTGGGGAGGGACTTCTTAGGGTGTCAGGTAGTGATAGGACTAGGGGGAATGGAGCAAAACTAGAAGTGGGTAGATTCAGATTGGATGTTAGGAAGAAGTTCCTCACCATGAGGGTGGTGAGACACTGGAACAGGTTGCCCAGGGAGGTGGTGGAAGCCTCATCCCTGGAGGTGTTTAAGGCCAGGCTGGATGGGGCTCTGAGCAACCTAATCCAGTGTGAGGTGTCCTGGCCCATGGCAGGGGGTTGGAACTGGATGATCCTTGAGGTCCTTTCCAACCCTGACAATTCTAAGATTATGGACAGTTACTGCAGGCTATGCTGAGCCACTGCAGTTACTAAGAGGCTTATGATTATATTTTACATTGAGTTGGGGAAAACCAGTGGTGCTTTGCATCTATTGTACCCTTATTATAATCATTTTAAAGTATGCTCCCAGCTCTTTTTGTCAACTCATAGATGTTTTCTGTACAATTGTGGGTTTCTTACTTTCGTTTGTTAGCTTGGCAGGATTTTTTTTGTAAAATACACTGTAAGTTCTTGAAAAGAAGAATTTGAATCTGATAAGTTTGGATTTTTTTAAATTACATTTAGGAGAAAACCTTGAGCAAACAGTGGAGGTGTTTATTAAACAGTTATTTGGATGAGATCTCCGTACATTTGGTTTTTATTTATAGATTCATAGAATGGTTTGGGTTGGACGGGACCTTAAAGATCACCTAGTTCCACTCCCCCTGCCATGTGCAAGGGACACCTTCCCATACACCAGGTTGCTCATTTAGCCTTCAAGTTGAGCTGGAAAGGATTTCTGAAAACTTGATTTGTGTCCTTTGAGAAACTTTCTGTATATACCCCACACAACCCTCAAAGTTTGCTTGATTTTTTTTCTCTACAAATGACAAGAATGTAAATGAATTATCTTGTTTCATACAAAGGTACTTTGGGAATGAAGAAAGCTCATGGATTTTCATTGGGAACTCTCCTGTGGTGTAATTAATGTTCTTTTTTTTAAACAGTAACAAATAAAAATGCTTGAAATTCATCTGTATTTACATATTGTGTCCAGAGTGTTTCTGGCAGAATTGAGAAAATAAACCAAAGTAGTTTACATACACTATATCCCCATTTCCCTCAGATGCTTTCTGGCCTCTTTTACAAATGAACTTAGCAGAAAAACTAAAGTGTTTTTGCCATCCGTCTCCATTCTTGTATTTTAATTTCTCTGACCACTCAAACAAAGTTAATTATATGAAGATAGCTATTTCTGTACAAATTATCCTGAGGAAAGTTTCATCTGTGTGACGGTTTTAAAGACTGTGCCTTTAACTTTTCTTCACAAAGTTCGAGCAGAGAAAGTGAAAGGAGGTAAATAAATCACTTGGGTGTAAAAAAAGCAAAATAATGATTATTCTAAACACTTCCATTGGAGAGACATGTTTAAGAATCACTACTCAAAACAAAGTTGGGCAGTCTCGCAGTCTTCTCTCAGTCTGCCTGCTTCTTTTCTGGCTGAAGATAACAACACCTGCATACAGACCTTGACAAGCGAAGTCTAACAGCCTCTCTGCTTCTTGGTTCTCTCTGCCTTCTGCCAGGGGAGCCTGGGGGGAGTCCTTCTGGCTTGGCCCCTGAGGGGGAAGCCAGGGGGCTTGGTTGTGTTTCTCTGTTGATTGTACATATTTGTAAATGTTGTGAATAGTGTATATTTGTACATAGTCATTGCATTTCATCATAGATTGTTGTTTTGCCTGTAAATACAGCTTCATTTGCTTTCAGACTGAGCTAGCCTGGTTATTGTCAGTGTGGGAGGGGGATTTCAGCTCTCACACTGTAACAATCTGGCAGGCTGTCTTGCATGATCTGTTTCCAACAGCAGATATCCATAGCATCCTTTGCTGTACCTCTGTTGGTCTAGTTTGTCACTAGTAGTTGAACTCAATGGCCTTAAAGGTCTTTTCCACCCAAAATGATTCTATGATTCTATTTTCCACTGACCTCATGTTTCTTGCTAGCACACGTCCAAACCCATGAATTTGGTGGTAGTCACATCGGATCTTTGTGTGTCTAGAGTTGGTCTGAACTTTTTATTGTCTTCCTGAGCAAAAGCAAATCTAATCCATCCATCCTTGTAAGCACTGGAAGACAAATATCTATCAGAGCAAAGGCAGGGTATGGAGTACTCCTGCAGTACCTCAGGTTTATGCCAAAGCTGGTCTAAACTGTAACAGAAGTGCAATAGTTTGCTGAACAAAACCTTTAGCCACTGCAATGAGAAGCTGATCTGTCCTTCTCCTCCAGAGGCCACTAGAGCACTGCCTTTATGTCTTGAGGGCTTGTGAATAGCTTGCCACGAGACAGACATGCCTTAAAGAACTAAATAGGTGTCCAAGAATCCCAGCCAGGAGTATGTCCTGAACAGCCAAGATCTCCTCAGCTCAGATTACAGTCAGCTGGAGATACTACAAGATAGTTAACCAGCACTGAAGAGGAGACTTTATCCTGGCACTCTGGGCATTGTCTCATAGTTTGTCCTACTAGCCTTCAGTCACTGACCACATGGGATTCTTACAGCAGAGAACAATTATTTTTGTCTTTAGCTACTTTTTTCTCTTTTAAGCCTTGTGGCATTTCTGAGAGAAAGGTGATGCAGAAATCCAACCACTTTCTGCCTTCCCTCAAATTCTCATGCCATGGGCCAGCTGCCCTGCACAGAATTGCTAAGTATCATTGTTTGGAAGAGACCTTCAAGATCATCTGGTCCAGCCTTTGACCTAGTACTGCCGCGTCACCACTAAACCATGTCCCTAAGCACCAGATCCACACACCAGTTAAACACCTCCATGAATGGTAATTCCACCACTGCCTGGACAGACCATTCCAGTTTTTTACATATTTACATTTTACATATTTAACAACCCTTTCAGTGAAGTATTTCTTAATATCCAGCCTAAACCTGCCCTGGCACAGCTTGTAGCTATTTCCTCTAGTCCTGTTGCTTGCTTCTGTCCTTTTCTGTGCCTTTGAAGCCTTGTGCAACACCATGGGGGGTGGGGGGAAGTAATTGACTAAAATGGAGAAGCAGCTTTTGGAAAGTTACTAGATGCAGTTGTGAGCAGCGTTTGTTACTGTCCTGACTTCCTTAGAATCTATGTGGTTTTAACCACATGAAAGTACTGGACAATTATATAGCTCTAGTAATTTAAGAGAAGTATTACATGTGGAGAACAAAATTGTCTCAAATCCACAGGCTGACATGCTTTTTCCTGCTGTCTGAGTGCCTGAGATACTAGGAACTTCCTTTCACAAAGTGCATAGATTAATAGAATGGTTTAGTTTGGAAGAGACCTTAAAGATCACCTAGTTACAACTCCCCTGCCATTGGCAGGGACACCTTTCACTAGACCAGGTTGCTCAAGCCTTCATCCAACCTGGCCTTGAACACTTCCAGGGAGGGGGCATCCACAGCCTCTGGGGGCAACCCGTTCCAGTGTCTCACCACCCTTACTGTCAAGAATTTTTTCCTGATCTCCAATCTCAATCTGCCTTCCTCAAGCTTCAATCCATTCCCTCTTGTCCTATCACTACAAGTCCTTGTAAGAACTCCTTTCCTGGGGACAGATTTTCCTGTGTTCGTCTTGCATTTTAGAGGGATGAAACAACTACAGTTTTATACTACTTTGAGACTCCAACCCCATTTCTGTGCACTTTGAGTTTCTGTCCTGTTTCAGAAATTTCTGAGTTTCCCCCTTTGCAGTGCTGAGCCACTTCATTAAAAGATTACAATGGAACAGCTACATCCATCACCCCTTTAACAATATTCATGTATTTAAAGGGGATTTACAAAGTGTATGCAATATTAATCTGTTCATTTTATTTGTTTGCCTTTCCTACATCTGGACAGAGAGCCTTCCCTTGGATGGGCTGGATCTTTCATTGGGAAGAAAACCTTGTAGTTAATGAGTTCCAAGTCTGTCTGAGGATATAGGAACATAAAAAGTAGTGTGGCAAGTGTTGTCGGTGGCCATGGTAGTTCCCTGCTTGAAAGCCATCTTGTGATGTTCTATTTTTAAGTCTTGTACATGCACCTGACTCTGAGCAGAGGCCTTAAAACTCGTTTACTAATTACAACTCTGTTAGCTGCTAACTGATGGGTGTTGAACACGGTGTAGTGACCTGATGCTTCTTCGCATTAAGGGGAATTCTCACCTCCATCTCATATTATTTCATACCTCAATGTTCTGCAGCCATAACAAAGAATCAAAGGTGTGATGTGGTGTTACTTTCATGCTGTTAGTTGATGCTGGACAGCATTCTGGGGTGTATTAGAAGGGCTGTGGTTAGTAGGTCAAGAGAGGCTCTCCTCTCCTTGTGCTCTGCCCTGGTGAGGCCACATCTGGAATATTGTGTCCAGTTCTAGGCCCCTCAGTTCAAGAAGGACCTCAGGGAACAGTGCAGAGTCACAAAAATAATTAAGGGAGTAGGACATCTTCCTTACAAGGAGAGACTGAGGGAGCTGGGGCTCTTTAGCTTGGAGGAGACTCTTCTCCAAGAAGAGAGACTGTCTCTTGGAAGAAAACAATTCACAGTTGAAGACATGGCAGTATCCAAAGGAGAATTTACATAATTAACTCCTTCAGTAAGCAAAGTTTCAGGGTGACCAAAAGTCTTCATAATATTAATTTGCTATTGTTGCTATTTCTCTAAATGTGCCTTTTTTTTTTCCTACTCCAGCAGTCATGAATGTGTTCAAGACGTCTGTTTGAAAGGTGGAGAACTAGGAGAAGAGTTGCAATCTTTTGGAGATAAAAACCTTATACTCATTGAATATCTGGAAAGTCATAAAGGGTATGTGTGGCTTCATTTTCTTTTTTATTATTTAGCTTCTGCCTTTGTTATGGTGAATTACTGGTAGTTTTCAGCAGCCTCAACAAATTCCCTATCAAAACACCTGACTGAAGCACATATCAAAGGCTACAGATGAAGGAGAAGCAGAGGTGAAGACAGTTGAGTTTCAGTTGAACTTGAATAATTTCTAACTTCAGATCACAAGTTGTTACAGAAATTAAATGTACAAGCACCACAAAAATTTGAAAGTTGTAATATAAATGACTTAACTGGCATTAGGAAGACAACAAGGAAGGCCAAAGCCCTCTTGGAACTTAAACTGGCAAAGGAAGTAAAAGAGAACAAGAAGGGCTTCTTCAAATATATCAGTAGGAAAAGGAAAAACGGGGAAGGTGTGGGGCCACTGCTGAACGAGGAGGCAGCCCTGATAACTGTGGATGCAGAGAAGGCAGAGTTGCTGAATGCCTTCTTTGTTTCAGTCTTTACACCTAAGACTGAACTCCCCTATGTACTCCAGACCCTAAATGAAGGAGAGGAAGCCTGGAGGAAGAATTGCTCCCCACTGGTCAGTGAAGACTGGGTTCAGAATCAGTTGCACAAATTGAATATTCACAAGTCCATGGGCCCTGACGAGATGCACCCATGGATTTACCAAGGGGAAATCCTGCTTGACTAATCTGATAGCATTCTGTGATGCCATAACTGAATGGGTGGATTCAGGGAGACCAGTGGATGTAGTCTGCCTTGACCTTAGCAAGGCCTTTGACACCGTCTCCCGTGACATCCTAGTGAGCAAGCTCAGGAAGTGTGGGATGGAATAGCAGACAGTGAGGTGGATTAGGAACTGGTAGGGACTGGTTAGGAACTGCTTACAAGATAGAGTTCAAAGAGTGGTGGTCAATGGTGTCAGCTGGAGAGCTGTAACTAGTGGAGTCCCCCAGGGATCAGTGCTGGGTCCAGTGCTGTTCAACATCTTCATCAGTGACATTGATGAGGGGGCAGAGCGTCTGCTCAGCAAGTTTGCTGATGACACTAAACTGGGAGGCTTGGCTGATAAAGCTGAAGGCTGTGTGGCCATCCAGCCAGACTTGGACAGACTGGAGAGCTGGGCACAGAGGAACCCAGTGAGGTTCCACAAGGACAAGTGCAGAGTCCTGCATCTGGGAAGGAATAACAAACTGCACCAGTACAGGTTGGGAGGTGATCTGCTGGAGAGCAGCCCTGTGGAGAGGGACCTGGGAGTCCTGGTAGATAACAAGTTATCCATGGATCAGCAATGTGCCCTTGTGGCCAAGAAGACAAATGGGATCCTGGGGTGTATTATGAATAGTGTGTCCAGCAGATCAAGGGAGGTTCTCCTCCCCCTCTACTCTGCCCTGGTGAGACCTCATCTTAAGTACTGCATTCAGTTTTGGGCTCCCCAGTTCAGGAGGGACAGGGACCTCCTGGAGAGGGTCCAGCAGGGGGCTATGAGGATGATTAGGGGACTGGAGCATGTGCCTTATGAGGAGAAACTGAGGGACCTGGGGCTTTTTAGTCTGGAAAAGAGAAGACTTAGAGGGGATTTAATAAATGTTTATAAATATCTGAGGGTTGGGTGTCAGGAGGGAGGGTACAGGCTCTTCTCACTTGCTCCCTGTGATAGGACAAGGAGCAATGGATGTAAGCTGCAGCACAGGAAGCTCCACCTCAATACAAGGGGGAACTTCTTTGCTGTAAGGGTCACAGAGCACTGGAACAGGCTCCCCAAAGAGGTTGTGGAGTCTCCTTCTCTGAAGACTTTCAAGGTCTGTCTGGATGTGTTCCTTTGTGATCTGAGCTAGATTCTATGGTCCTGCTCTGGCAGGGGGGGTGGACTCAATGATCTATTGGGGTCCCTTTCAACCCCTGACATCCTGTGATTGTATGATTTGTTACAGACACTCAATTAGTGGCACCTTTTTTTGGAGGGAAAGAAAATAGGTTCTGTTAACTTAGTCATTGTGTAGAACAAAGGATTATTTCATTCTCTCCATGATATTTCATTCTCTCTCTGCTGTGAGGATAGGCTTAGGGAGCTGGGGTTGTTCAGCCTAGAGAAGAGAATTCTCTGGGGTGACCTTATAGCTGCCTTCCAGTACCTGAAGGGATCCTATGGGAAGGCTGGAGAGGGACTTTTCATGATGGTGTCTAGAGGCAGGACAAGGGGGAATGGTTTGAAGCTGGGGAAGAGTAAGTTCAGACTGGATCTTAGGAAGAACAGTAAGAGGATGGTGAGGCTCTGGAATAGGCTGCCCAGGGAGGTTGTGGGCAGCTGAGTCTGATTGTGAGGCATTCCTGCCCATGGCAGGGAGGTTGGAGTAGATGATCTCAGTATGATTCAGTAGTTCAAAGCATGCATTTTTTGAGGGGGAAAAAAATTACTTCTGGATGTCCAAAATTATTCTTTTGTGGGGAATCTCTCAATGCTTTTTTTGAACATTGAGGAGTGAGCATTAAATATCCAAAATCATGATGGGCTGTCCACAGTTTTAAGGTGTTATTTGCATTGTAATGTTCTGGAAATTGCAGCTCAATTTAATTTAATAGTACCATCCCCTTTCCTAACAGATGTATGCTGGCTGTTATGGTTAGGTTTGTTACTATTAAGGTTATTGTTTTGTCAATAATAATTAGTAGTGATTTTTTTTTTTTTACTGTATGAACTTCTAGTACAAAAAAGTTTAGAACATGAAAAAGTATAGCAAAACTAAATGTATTGACACCCAAAAAATCATTTTAGTTGCATTTCAGTGAGTTCATATAACGTTTATGTAGGCTTGAAGTATCACTCAAACTAAGTTGATACTAGAAGTGAGGTTTCAAGGTAACTTCTCAATACCTGTGCCAGATAATAGTAGCACTAAACATCTGAAAATGTTTTTAGAGTAGAATGAGCCTTTTAGCTGTGAGGAGCAGTGTGGGGTAAGTGAAGTTCAGAAAGCTAAAGAAGTGAGAATCGAAATGATGATTTAATTCTAGAAGGTGAGAGTTTCTGCAAAGCAAGATAAGGAAAACCTTTAAAGAAGAACAGAAAGCAATTTAAAAAGCTGACAATCTCAAGTAGCATTGAAACAGAGAAATCAGGTTATTGGAATGCCTTTTGTTTACTCTTTGCTGCTTGTTTTCTCTCTCTAGAAACCTCACCTGCAGGTCACCGAAATGCAGCGGAGCCTGTTGCATTCTGCATCCCAGCTGGTGCATGGGACATGCGTGGCTTCTCCCCGCACTGGCATCTTTCAGTGCTTGAAGGGACAGTCAGCCTTGTCTAATGTTGGATGCAAAGTGGTTTTGGCACTGGACCCTCCTCAACGATGTCTTCATGCAGGGGCAGCACAGCTTGCCTCAAAGAAAAGCACTTCTTCATCACAGCCAGCAGACGCTCCTCACAAAGTACCAGAAGAGAGAAATCCTTTGACTTCAGCCAGGGATACAGCCAAGCAGAGCCCTGGAGAGCCAGGTGCTTCAGATCCTGATCCACTGCAAGACAAATCAATTAGTCTCGTTCAGAGATTCAAGAAAACTTTTAAACAGTATGGAAAAGTCATGATTCCAGTGCATCTTCTGACTTCCACTGTATGGTTTGGAGCCTTTTACTATGCAGCCATGAAGTAAGTTGATAGTTTGTGGCAGTGCCCAATAGTGCTGTTGAATGGAGACTGACTTTTCACAGGTGAAAGGACATAGAATCATAGAATGATCTGGGTTAGAAGGGACCTCCAAAGGTCGTCTAGTCCAACCCCCTCTGCAGTAAGTAGGGGCATCCTCAACTATATTAGACTGCCCAGAGCCCTGTCGAGCCTCCCCTTGAATATCTCCAGGGATGGGGGAGGTGGTTGGAGCCCCACCCCTGGAGATACTCAAGGTGAAACTCGACAAGGCTCTGGGCAACCTGATCTAGTTGAGGATGCCCCTAAAACACTGCTGCATGTCCAAAAATTGACTTTATATGTAGTAGGGAAATGGGGCTACGTTTTTAGCTGAAACACAAGATTAATACTGAACACCACACTTAAGATTCATTAGTGTTATGTGTGTGCTATTATCATGCAGTTATTTCTGTGAACAAGGTATGTCACTAACATCATAGGGAAGGCTCATCTGCCCCCAAGAAGCATGGACGTAAACAGCATTGAAATTATTACTGATCACAAGGTAAAGACAGGGAATTGGAATCTCAATTGTAAATTGCTAGGTGAGACCTTTAAAGACCTGCTTTCTTCTTGCTCGTGGAATTGCAAGGTATTTCACATTCCCATGGCAGGATCTTTCAAGGTCCTTTTCAATCCAAACCATCCTATGATTCACCACTTCCTCTGTTCTTCATCCCTGGTTCTCCATAATGACTTTTATGCCCTCCACCTCACTCTGAGTTCCTCACAAGCCTTTATTCCTTTTACATCTCTTTCCCGCCTTCCACTGAAAAAAAAATAATTTCTTTTGTAAGACAGACTTTTTAATTGGAAACTAAATACTTGTGTGGCTGGAAAAAAAAAGAAAAAGATGAGTGAAGTATTGTAATTCTACTTTCTTTCAGCTATAGTATATGCCAGATACTGTTCTGGAAAATGCCTTTTATTAGGAAAAAAAAATCCACTGTATCAGCTATGAGCTGTTAGTTCAAGTCAAAGAGTTTTTTCTGTCTGCAAATGGCTTGCTAAATATGAGTAAATGTTTATCTCTCTGGATTGCAGTGTTGTATATTTAATAATAGAAAGCATGAGACAACAGCAGTTCGTGGCAGCAAGGATAGGGCTTTGCCATCAGAATGCCTTGCTACACAAGTGTTTGTCTTGGTTACTCTAACCAGCTGGCATAATTGCCCTTTCTAGGAGCTATAGATCCAAATGTCATTCTAAATTTAGCACATGTCAGAGGAATAAAGGTCTTGAGCGATAAAAATATTTTGCTTTGGATGAATTCAGGTTGATGCTTACATCCAGATACTTCAGATGCAGTGAAAATGTACTTTTCTTTTGAAACATTGAACTGCTAAAATAGGATGAAAATGACTGAGGTCTTTAACTACAAATTAATTATAACAAATCTTCAGTTTGTCATACCACAGGAGCAGCACCCTCTTGAAGTGGAAAAGCAGCTTTCAGAATCACACAAGACTAAACAGTGGTTTATGAACTAACAGAGTTAATTCTGCCTTTTTGATCTTACTAGGGCTCTAGTTTTCTACTCTGGGGATAGGCTTTCAGATTGTAGGCTCCAGTAACTTAGTAAATTACTTCCTGTTTTACTGTTCCTGATGCTGAAGTGCACAGAAGAATGCTTAAAATACTAGGTAGAAATGGATAATGATCCTAATAATGATCTCTAAATATTGGAAAGGCAGGTCTTCTAGGACTGCATGTAGCTTTCTAGTGTAAGACTGCCTTTTCTTCTTCTTTATGTTGTTCTTCTTCTGTTTTGTTCTTTATGATGTTAACTTCCCTGGCTTTCAAATAGAAAGAAATCCACCTTGCCACCTTATTTTGACATGGGGCAACAACTGGGCACAAAGCCCCTTGTCCAGGTTGCTTCCTTGTTTTTTTAGCCACATCCTTTTTTTTTATTTGATGTATTTATAAGTGAATGGAGGACACTGAAGCATGGATCCTGTGCTTCTGGGCATGCTGCAGATTAGTTTGAGATTTTAAAAAGGAAAAGAAGAGATTTTATGTAAAACAGGGCATTGAACCTGCACAACTGGAGCCTCAGTAGGGATCTTACCACCAGTATATCTACTTACCTCCACAGACAGGTAAGTTAGTAGCTGCTCGGCCAAACAGGGATAATGTAAAGGGATCACCTCTTGGAATCATAGAATCATAGAACATTAGAGGTTGGAAGGGACCTCCAGAGATCGAGTCCAGCCCCTCTGCCAAAAGCAGGATCACTTAGGGTAGTCCACACAGGAATGCATCCTGGTGGGTCTTGAAAACCTCCAGAGAAGGAGGCTCCACAACCTTTCTGGGCAGCTGAAAAGAATGTTAATTTTCTTGTGTGTACAGATATATAGCCCCTGTAATATATTGCTTAGATTAAAAAAAAAAAAAAACAGATTGAGTAACTTGCTGGTATAATAGAGTTAAAGAATGGAAATGGTACCATAAATCACTGCTCAGGTTTCAAATTCCAATTCAGGTTGCCTTTTCTCTTTTACAGGGGAGTGAATGTTGTTCCATTCCTGGAGTTGGTTGGCTTACCAGATAGCATAGTGAGCATCCTGAAAAATTCCCAGAGTGGAAATGCACTAACTGCATATGCATTGTATAAAGTAAGTATGATGAGAGCTTAGAAATAAGCTCAGAATCTTGCCTGGTGAACTGAACAGGGTTTCCTTGTTTACAGCAGAAAGAGTTGGTGCTGTTTTCTCTCTTTGGTAGCCACACGTGAGCATTCATGTTTGTAGAAAAACACTTGCATGCAAGTGGGTATGGGCTCTCTGCTCCTTTAAGGAGTCCATTTCTCAACACCTTTGTTTGCTGCCCAAAGGATTGTCTGCCCTCAGATTTAGCTGCAGTTAAGTTCATAGATTGCATTGGGTTGGAAGGGACCCTCAAAGTCATCTTGTCCAGCTCCCCTGCAGTCAGCAGGGACACCTCCAACTACATCAGGCTGCCCAGGGCCACATCAAGTCTGATCTTGAATGTCTCCTGGGACAGGGCCTCAACCACATCCCTGGGCAGCCTGTTCCAGTATTTCACCACTCTCATTGTAAAGAACTTCCTCCTTATGTCCAACCTAGATCTCCCCTGCTCCATTTCAAACCATTGCCCCACATCCTGTCACTACAAGCCCTTCTAAACAGTCCTTCCCCAGCCTTTTGTAGGTCCCCTTCAGATACTGAAATGTAGCTATACGGTCTCCTTGGAGCCTTCTTTTCTCCAGGCTGAACATGTCCAATTCCTTCAACCTGTCTTCATAGGAGACCACTCCACCACTGTAGTCATCTTTGTGGCCCTCCTCTGGACCCAGCAGGTCCATGTCTCTCTTGTGTTGGGGGTCCGAGAGCTGAACACAGTACTCCAAGTGAGGTCTCACCAGAGCAGAGTGGCAGAATCACCTCTCCCAACCTGCTGGCCATACCTCTTTTGTTACAGCCCAGATTCCTCTGTATCCCTGACACATTTAACAGAGAGAAACAGGTAAAGTCTAAACACCTCATGGTTTCCAGATAAAAGTACAGGATTGTTTATCCTAGAGGATTTGCTGGTTTGTCTTCCTACCTTCCATCACTTGTCAAGTGCTTTCTTTGCCATTTGAATCAGGTTTGGGTCTCTGGCACAGACTATGCTGGGGAAACTTGAAATGTGTCAGACCACAAAAAACCAAAGTTCTGCATTCGCTTCAACTGACGCTCAGATGTTTTGTTTCCAGATGTGGTCTGCTGCTTATCTGATACTAAAGGGGTTATTTTCCCTCTACTTTTGCCAATTATTCCTGTGCTTAAAAGACCAATAAATAAACATGGTTAAATATAAAGATTTTATTATACCTGGGAGATCTGGCAGTGCTGGAAGCAACTTTGAAGACATGGAAGCAGTAGAGTAGATTGCAAAGGGAAGATTGTGTGGGTTCTGAAAGAGCAGCTTAGTCTGCCTGCAGTAACAAACCTGTCTTCTTGTGTCTTGGATTAGCTGACCTCTTAGGGTCTCAGCTCTCTAGCTTTCTATCTGCAGGTCCTACTTTTGGACTGAAAGCTGTTTATAAACCTGTGAATTTCAGAATTTAGTGTTTCTTGTGGTCATTATTTCCTCTTTGCTTACACGGCTCACTGTTCACATACCATCTGTGGTGAATTGCATTCTGAGGGAGGTGTCTGATGCTTGTCCCACAAGCTGCACAGAATGGGCTTTATTTAAATGGAAGTCTAATGCCTGTGTTGGTGCCTGTCAAAAGGACACAAAGTATTTCTGGGGGATGCACCATAAATCAATTTGCTTCTTTATAAACAGAAGATCTTTTTAGTCTCTGGCACTGACCAAAATAAATTCTTAATGTTAAAAATGCCTTTTTGCTAGATAATATTGTCCTGTTTTGTTGATGCTGTGTGATCTTTGGTTTCTTTAAGATTGCAACTCCTGCCAGATACACTGTGACTTTGGGAGGAACATCTGTCACTGTTAAATATCTACGTAAGCATGGCTACATGTCCACACCACCACCAGTAAAGGAATATCTCCAAGATAGGATGGAGGAAACAAAGGATAAAATTACAGAGAAGATGGAAGAAACAAAGGATAAAATTACAGAGAAGATGGAGGAAACAAAGGATAAAATAACAGAGAAAATACAGGAAACCAAAGATAAAGTTTCCTTTAAAAAAATTAAGGACTAGGAGAGATGCTTCTTTTTTGGATATATCAAACCTTAGCACTTTAAACCCTTTGTGAGGCAGGATATACAAAGTGCACTTCTGAGGTAGTTTTTTTTTTCCTTCCTCCCCACCACCACTTTGTCTGGAGACTACAATTCCTCTGTGGATTAAAAATTCTGTATATTCACCAAGGTTGAAGTTCCCTGCGGGGAGAGATTGTGGCCACATTTTCAATTTGCAGAAGGAAAAGTGAATCTCAGAAGTTCATGTCCATTGGTAGCAGTTACTCTTCCCTTTGGGGTTTGGGGTTTGTTCTGTTGGGCTTTTTTCCTTCCCCTCTCAAAATGATGATTTCTTCCAAAAGCCACTGCTTCATTCTTCATAGTGCACAGCCATTACTCCACGAGGCTGAATCTTCCATTAAATGAGAATGAAGAGTTCTCTACTGGGAAAGGCAACATCTTTTGGCTTTCAGAGTATGTGGACCCAGGCACCTGAGTTGTGATCATCTCTCAGCTTGCAGACAGACCTTTGTCACTGCTGCTGCATGTGAAGGAATCAATGAATTAGCCACTCAGGCTGAATTAATTGTCATGGCTATACAGACTTCAGCTGAGCTGTGCTGGTTTACAGGTTGAGACTATGAATCTTTCTTGGACAGTGTTGTCTTCTCAGAAATCTCACCAGAAAGCTGCAGGAAGATGAATTAATCACAGCAGGAGCAACACTGTCCAGTATACTTTGCTTCCTACAGTTGATTTATAGGAGAAAGGAAGTTATGAAATTAATCAATACTTGTAAATTAAAAACTAGGATTTTATGGTTTTTTTATGTTAATGTTTACAAAACTGTTCATATTTTAGAACAATTCTGGAAGAGTTTACTTGAGAAATCAGTACACTAAGAGGCTTTTTTAGTACATGCACAGTTAGAGTTTAAACCCCCCCAAAGTTCCTCCTCCTAGTCAGGAGTCCCTCAGCTTTCAGCACCATGATGTAACTCCAGTGAGCCTCATTTCTGGGACACTGATCACAGGCTACCAAGATTTTGGGTTTTCCCTTCTGATTTTTCTTAGGCAAATAGTTACAGCTGAAGGCTGAAATGCTCTGAGAGGTGGAATAAAGGTGAAACCGTTCTCCCATAGATTTATTCAAATGAAGGCTAAATTAAATGTTTGGGGTTTTTTTTCCTATTCCTATTATAGGTCTCACTTTGTAGCAAGTCTCTGCATCTTGTTTAACAGTGGTGGGGGTTTGTAGGGGGATATGGAGAAGGAACAACTGGACCCTGAGCATAGTTAATTGGAGTAAAAGAACTGACACTTTATCAGCTCTGCCCCACTCATTGTCAGTCAAGTCACTGAGGGCCTCTCAATGTTTGAGTTAAACTTCATTAACTTAAATGTGCAGGATTGATTTTTGTACTCTCTGCCTCTGTCCACATGGTCAAATAGTAACTGTAATCCAATGCCTACCTCACAGGGATGTTGTGAGGAATAATCGTTGTATATTCAGTGCCCTGAAGAGGTGAAGTGCCATCTTGCTGAGAAATGTTATTAAAAAATGAATCTGTGAGCTCTTATGCTGCAGAGATGAACATTGCCGTAGGATTGGTGTTAACAGATGCTGTTGTTTTACTGTCCCCATGCACACGTTCTTCCGCTGTTGCTATTTGTTCTTATATCTTGCAGCACCCTGCAAAGCCTGAAGTCTGCCCCAGGAATACTGTGTGGTCATTCTTTATCTGGGGCCAGATGTGGGAACCTCTCAGTGTAGCTCACAGGTTCCATCTCTTGTTTGTATGTGGCAAGGGTTGCATAGGGGCACCTTGGTCTCCTGGGCTGGGGCTGTAGCCCTCAGGCGTGTTAGAATGTGTTCATTGCACACACACCCCTTTGGTACCCCGGTCCTCATGTCCAGCTGTCCTGTGACCATTGCAGTGTGGCTGTGACCTGTTGCTACTCAGACCATGTACAAAAGATCTCCTCTCTTAACTACATGCAGTAGCCTGTCCTCTGTGACCATTTCTGCAGCTGCAGGAACAGCTTATAGTGGCTATTTGCAACTGTTCGGGCCAGTTTTGCACCATGAAACACCTTGAGGAGCTTCTGGGGCAGCTACATCGTCCAGCAGGTCAATTAAGAAAACACTCAGATGTGGGTTGACAAAGCAGGAGGGGGAATCTTCAAGACTGAAAATCTGAGCTGAGGGGCTCTCTCTTGTGACAGCTAGTTCACTGCAATTAGTTGGAGTGGCGGCCTTGCTTCAGGTTGGCCTAATCAATGCATTGCTTCATTGGTGCACAGGTCCTGGGCCAGCTAGGGAAGGAGTGACATTAGTCCACTTGGCGCCCAGCAGGTACCCAGCTGCACCACTGTTTTAACTATAGGATGAAGTTGACTTTTGTCCTTGTGTCTTGCTTATAACTAAGCTTCCATGGCTGTTGCTGCAATACTGGGGTAGAGTTCTCCTTGCTGGTGGGTCTCTGTGGCTGGAAGCCAGGGTCCGTCTTGGGGGTTTTGGGGGGAGGCAGTCAAAATAATTGTCTGATTAAGGCCCAGTATTGTGGTTGAAATTACTGCCAGAGCTGAAGGTGCAGCCCAAATCGGGGCTGGAGCTCCACTGGTTCCCAGACAGCCCAGGTGATGACAGGTCAGAGCCCAAGGGTTGAAGGATTGGCCAGGATGGGGCTGGAGGTAACGTGAAAACACATTTCTCTGATTGTGTCCCCTGGCAGAGTGCCAGCTCAGAGCACTGTGCTGTTTGTCCTTGGTCATCACTTACTGCTGGCAACAATAATAATTAGAGCCTTGTAATTATCCCCTGACAATCACCTGGCTATTTTGATGAAGATGATCTTCTTTAACAAAAAGAATACATCTTGATTTCAAAAGCCTGTGGGGGCAACATGTAGTGTTGAGTTTGGGCTTGAGTTTGATGAATTGATTGGACAATCACAGAGAAGGGAACAGAGGAAAGGCCACACAGGATTGCTTAGGAATGACAAAAGAAAAGAAGAACTCCAGAGCAAGTACAGCAGGGGAAGGCTTGCACAAAGAGATGTAATTAAAGGGAGATTTCTGGCTGCTGCTGGGTCTGAACAAGTGGCCAGAAAGAGACTAAACTGCAACCAGAGGAGACCCTACTTCAGCTAAGTTCTCCAGCACTGGTTCTTTTTGTTTGCTTGTTTTCGAGGCGGGGGGAGTTAGTTGGTTTGCTTGTTTGGTGGAGTTGTTTTTTGTTGTTGTTCTTTTGTGGGTCTTTGGGTGGGTTGGGGATTTTTTTTAATTTGTTTCATTTTGTTTTCCAAAATTTATTTATTTTTTACAGGTACTGTTTAGACATAACAACCTCCAACAAGCAGTCTACAACTCACTTTTTCTGTGCAGAACTGGTCCAACTGAAAGGTGCTCAGAGCTTTGCAGGTGCCAGGTGATGCGAGACATCCCTGTGATGTGGATCAGCTCTATGAGTGCACAGAGAGCATTTGCTCCTCACAGATGCAGCAGCAAATGCAGCTCTGGCCAAGACTCTCAAGGAGTAATGGTAGTTGTGTCTCTAAACCTTGTCTGTTACCATAAAGATCAGTCCTAGATGGGGGAAAAAAGAAGGTGCTGGGGTTATTCAGCCTGGAGAACGTGCTGGGGAGAACCAATTGTGGCCTTCCAGTACCTGAAAGGGGCTTACAACAAAGCCAGGAAGGGACTTTCTTCAAGGGATTGTAGTGCTAGGGTGAGAGGGAATGAAGCCTGAGGGCAGATCCAGACTGGATATCAGGAAGAAATTCTTTACAGTAAGGGCATCAGCCACTGGAATAGGTTACCCATGGAGGTCATGGATGTCCTTTCCCTGGAGGTGTTCAAGGCCAGGTTGGATGAGGCCTTGAGCAACCTGGGCTAGTAGAAGTGTCCCTGCCCATGGCAAGGGGCTTGGAACTAGATGAACCTTGAGGTCACTTCTAGCCCAAACCACTCTATGAACCACTCTGTGAATCAACAATGCATGTGGCCCATCTGCTTTAAGAAAAGAGGGAAGATGCCAATGCCCAAGCAGCACTGGAAGCACAGCTGCATGAGTCACTCTTGAGTGTGGGTTTTTACTGCAGACAGAAGCTTTACTTCTTCCGTGTCACTGCCATGTGGCCATCTGAGTGTACCTGATGCCATTTTCCTGACAGAGCATCATTTTACAGTAGGGAAGTGCCTGTTTCCTAGCACAGGGCTGGAGCTAGGAGGTGTATTTTCTTATCTACAGGTAAGATATACATCAGCAGAATGTGCAGCCTCACTGTTAAAGGTGAGAGGGCTTGCATGTGGAGGAACTGGTGTGGTACTCTCTCAGCCATAGGGCTTTAAACAGGCACCAGCACAGCTCTTACTGTGACACCCAGCCACCACCCAAAACAAACACAGCCCAAGGAACTATCAGTGCCTTTGATCTGCAGAATGGAAGGGGCCAAAGGAACCAGACTGAGGTTGCAGTCAGTCAGTCAAGCCTTACCTGTTAGGCTTTTCCTGACAAAACATCAGTGAAAGTCACCAGCTCATCAGGATTTTTCCTCCCCGAGAGCTCTGAAGTTCGCAGCCATAAGCAGATTTTACAGCACTTAACTATCCTAACCCCATTGCCAGGCAAGAACTAGCTCCTACACATTGTGCTGTTGCCATAAACACTGCTGAATGGCTATGCAAGCACTTTTCTGCTTTTTCACCCAGGAAAGCCAACTAGGGCAAGCTTGGCTCCACTTATGAAATATTCACAGCATTATAGCCCAGTGATGTGTGTATGGATATACACAGGGGCACATAATAAGCTGGAACATTCTCAATGCTTTGAGATGAAAAGGACTTTTTTTTTTTTTTCCCTTTTCCTTTTTTTTTTTTCTTTTTCTCCTAAGAGTTTCTTGTTGCCCAGGGTTAAATGTAGGTCAAGCTGTCTGAGCCCATGTCTGTGGCACACAGAGCAGGCTTAAACTGGAATTTTCCACTCAACTCGCCTGTCAATCACTGTAATGTCTGAAAATGTTGAATTAATCTGGAGTGATCTGGTGTTGGCATTGAAGGTTGCTTCTGTTTCTCAAGGATGGCATTTTGGCCTCCTTGAGAAAGATGCAAGGGGTGGCTATGTTCTGGCTGCTTACAACTGTCACCCAAACACAGAATAAATCTCTCTGTACAAGACAGGGGTGAATACGAGTTAGAAGTGAGCAGGATGAAACTGTCTCACAGGTGGTCGAGAATGGTGGTGATGGGAAGTTTATATGTCCAGAGAAGTGGTTGATGCCCCCACCCCTGGAAACATTTCAGGTCAGGCTGGATGGGTGTGCTGGTTTGAGGCCAGCCAGAATATCTCTTGCCCCAAAAGGGACAAAAGAATGACAAACGCAAACGGATTGGAGAGTGATGGAAAAGTTTAAATGGAAAAGCAAATTGGTAAAGCTACAGAAAACTACAAACTACAAAGCATAGTGGAAAAGAACATCCTAAACCATACAGAAACCCCCTCACAGAATTCCCAAAAGCTTCCCAATCCTCCCTTCCTTGCACCTGAGGGTCTACCCAATCCCTCAGGGCTCTTCCTTCCCCCCCCTTCCCACTGCTAGGCAAGTCTCAGGCTGGCCAGGTCTGAGACTGCCCCCCCCCCCCCTCCATTCTCCTCCTGGCATTAGGCCTAGTCAGGCCTAAGAGGCCTTGAGATACCCCCCCGGCATTACCCGATAAGAGAGGACATCTCCCGTGGGAGCAGAGAGGGAAGAAAGAGGAAGAGAATGACTCTGCAGATGGCTTTATAGGGTGCAGGATTTATGGGTAGAAATACGCCGTTTCCTGTGTCCACCCCTGTGGGTGGGTACCTGGGACACCAGAGGTGTATCTCACGCAGCAGCAGTGGCAGGGGGCACCCAGCCTAAACTGCCACAATGGGGCTCTTAGCAACCTGATCTAGTTGAAGGTGTCCCTGCTCACTGGACAGGGGTTGGGCTAGATGACCTCATTCTATGATTATTCCCAGCATCATCACAGACTGCATAGGGACCTGCCACATCCTTCTTGATGTGCATTTCCTCACTGTTAAAATGCTGCTAGCACTGGTCTGCAATGTGCTTTCCAGTGGAAACCATTAAAAGGCACAAAATATTTTATGGTAAGCATCTTCTGGTTTACACCTTGGTCCCTTTATTAAGGAGAGGAAGCCTTCAATGGCCCTTCTCCAGCTGTAGTTAGTACCTCCAGCTGTAGTTAGTACATCCACTGTCAACCCAGCAAAGCTACCTCCAGCTTAGCATGTGACAGACATCCCTGGGTCAGACCATGCAGTCCTGCCAACTTAAATAAGGTATTTATTGGGGACTGTTGGGGTATTTCATGGGGCTGTTCAGTCTGGAGAAAAGAAGGCTCCAAGGTGACCTTATTGTGGCCTTCCAGTATCTGAAGGGGGCCTACAAGAAAGCTGGGGAGGGACTTTTTAGGATATCAGGTAGTGATAGGACTAGAGGGAATGGAATAAAGCTGGAAGTGGGGAGATTCAGGCTGGACGTGAGGAAGAAGTTCTTCCCCATGAGAGTGGTGAGAGCCTGGAATGGGTTGTCCAGGGAGGTGGTTGAGGCCCCATCCCTGGAGGTGTTTAAGGGCAGACTGGATGAGGCTCTGGCCAGCCTGATCTAGTGTGAGGTGTCCCTGCCCATGGCAGGGGGACTGGAACTAGATGATCCTTGTGGTCCCTTCCAACCCTGACTGATTCTATGATTCTGTGATTAAGGGCAACTTGGAACACCTAAAGTGAGCAGATATGGGCAGTGAAATAGTACCACACGCAGAAGATGGTTTCTCTTTTGTGATTTGAAACACTCAAGGGCCAAGCATGTTACTGACCATAGAAGATACTGAGAAATTCAGTTCATCTTTTACAGCATGCAAAGAATTGGTTATCTTAGCTCCGATCCCCACTCTCCGGTCTGGGGGGTTGGGGTGGGAAATAAAATGTAGAAAACAAGTAAAAACCAACAACAGCAACAAAAGTGCAAGCTTTTATCTTAATCAATGCTCAATTTCTGTCAAAGTGGCACAATGCAAGCTGCACAGAAGCAGGGCATTGGAGCAGCAGAAGTGAGCCAACAGAATAGGATTCAGCAGCAAGGTCTTTGAAATGTGCATTTTAATTAGAACTCATTTAAAGCACACCCGATCAAAACAGTGATAATGAGAGAAGCCTAATTAATTTTTGTCTGTGGAACGAAGCCTCATTATGGAGGGGGGGGTGGGTGGGTGTCTGTGGAAGAAAAGGGGCTGAGGATGTTAAAAACAGGGTGTTTGTAATGAGACGCAATACTGCTGGGAGCCTGGAAGCCAGACCTAGAGGTTTCACAGGACTTGCAGCAGCCACTGTATTAATCTTTTAACAGGAAGAAAAAAGTAACCCTACTGAGATGAGACATCCCATGTATAGCCCAGTTCTGAGCTGCAACCATTGGCAGAGATATTAAAACACAATCAAACAGAATGGCATATTATAAAACAAATATAAATACAATTAAAACCCCATTAAGTAAAAGATCAAAGCAGGGCTCCACAACAACATCAATTAAAAAAAAAAAAAGGCAGTTTCCAGGGAGTGCAGGGTTCAGACAGTAGAGGAGGAGCTTGGAGATTTGGTGCACTTCTAAGGACTAAGGAACTAGCAGTTTTCTATGTATTAAAGAATTCAAATGCTGTAGATGGAGGAGAGGTAACTCAGGGTGGTTGCAGGACAAGAAAATGGTTGCTTTTAAACCAAAAATGAGTATTGAAGAATCCAGACATTGCAAAAGGACAGCAGCAAGGGGAACGTGCCCTCATTCCTACCTGAGGGTAATACAAAGGCAGGGTGTCAGAAATGGGCTGAGCCTGCAGCTCCCGCAGCAGACCTCAAAACCTGTCAGAGAGCCCCAGGTCTGAAGTATGAGATCCAGCTTCAGCAAGCACAGGCACAGGTATAAAATACAAGATAATTATTTCATTAATAATCATGCTAAATAAAGCTTCACTTTAGATGTAAACAGAAAGAACTACACTTAAAACCAAAACTAAATCTTTCCTAGTTTGGTTAAGCTTTAGTGTAGCAAAGTGGCAGGCACCAACCAGGAGTGGCAGTTTGATCTACTTTCCAGGACCTGTGGCATTCCAGTATCTTAAGGGGGCCTAAAAGAAAGCTTGTGAGGGACTTTTTCAGAGGTCAGGTAGTGACAGAACTAGGGGGAATGGAGCAAAACTAGAAATGGGTAGATTCAGGTTGAATGTTAGGAAGAAGTTCCTCACCATGAAGGTGGTAAGACAGACACTGGAACAGGTTGCCCAGGGAGGTAGTAGGAGCCCCCATCCCTGGAGGTTTTTAAGGCCAGGCTCTGGGATATTTTTAAGGCCAGGATGTGGCTCTGGGCAACCTGATCGAGCGTGAGGTGTCCCTGCCCATGGCAGAGGGGTTGGATCTAGATGATCCTTGAGGTCCCTTTCAACCCTGACAATTCTACGATGCTGTGTTGCCGAAAGCATCACACGACCCTTTTGTCTACTTTCTTACTAATTGGGCCACAACTACTCTAATTTTAAGCACTATCCCAAGCAGGCCGCAGGTTGTGCTTCCCCCCACCCATGAGCCACACCTTCTATGTTCATTTTGTATCTGTTTTTTGCAACTCAGTGATTTGGAGCCACTGCTCATTCCCCAGCTTGTGGGGGAATGTGCCAGATGCAGACACCAACACCCAGTACCTTAAATGACATTGAGGTGAGGTTGGTTTTTGTTTTTTTTTTATCTTCAAGGAACTGAAATCATGAGTGGCTTAGATTAAATGCCTAGCCTGAACTTGCAGACCTTATTGTGGCCTTTCAGTACTCAAAGAGGCTTGTAAGAAAGATGGGGGCAGACACTTTAGCAGGGCTTGTTGTGACGGGACATGAGGTGAAAGGTTTAAACTAAAGAGGGGAGATATAGACTAGATGAAGAATTGTTTTACACTAAGATGGTGAAACACTGACCCAGCTTGCCCAGAATGGTGATAGAAGCCCCATCCCTGAAAACGTC
The DNA here is from genome assembly GCF_027791375.1 of Indicator indicator. Lineage (NCBI taxonomy): Eukaryota > Metazoa > Chordata > Aves > Piciformes > Indicatoridae > Indicator > Indicator indicator. The sequence goes on from NC_072015.1 coordinate 27,158,370, forward strand.
CCAGGTCAGGTTAGAATGGACTCTCAGCAACCTGATCTAGTTAAAGATATGCCTGCTTGGGGCAGGGGGTTCAACTAGGTGGCCTTTTAAGGCCCCTTCCAACACAAACCATTCCGTGGCTCTAACTACAGTGAGTGACAATCAGGTGCTCTGAAACAGCTGTCTCCTGCTACTGCCCATCCTGTGGCAGGCAGAGGGAGCACAAAAACCCCTGCAGTCAGCATTACCTCCAAAGGCTGCAGGTCAGAACATTGGCCCAAAATCATCACCAGATGCCCACTTCCCTGGGCTCACCCAGATGCTTCAAGGAGTGAGTCCACCCTCCAATTCCTCAGAGAGGTGATTCTGCCACTTTACTCTGGTGAGACCTCACCTGGAGTACTGTGTCCAGTGCTGGAGGCCTCAATACAGAAAAGACATGGACCTGATGGAGTGGGTCCAGAGGAGGGCCACGAAAATGATCAGGCTGGAGCACCTCTGCTATGAGGACAGGCTGAGGGAGCTGGGGTTGTTCAGCCTGGAGGAGGCTCTGGGGAGACTTAATAGCAGCCCTCCAGTACCTGAAGGGGGCCTAGGAGATGGACAGAGAGAGACTGTTTACAAAAGCCTGCAGTGACAGGGCGAGGGGCAATGGCTTCAAACTAGAAAAGAGTAGATCTATATTGGACGGTAGAAACAAATTCTTCACCATTGAGGATGGTGGAACACTGGAACAGATTGCCCAGGGAAGTGGCTGAGGCCCCATCCATGGAGATATTCAAGGTGAGGCTGGATAGGGCTCTGGGCAGCCTGATCGAGGTGGGGATGCCCCTGCTGACTGCAGAGGGGGTTGGACCGTTGAAGGTCCCTTCCAACCCAGATCATTCTATGAGTCTGTGATTCTATATCATCAGCCTGGTTGCCAGCAGCAAACAGGCAAGAGAAAAGACAAGTATTTATTTTGCAGGAGGCCACTCCAGTGTTTCACCTTTTTTTTTGACCTGTTTGAGTTTTGGCTGGGTTTGTTTTTGTTTTTTCTTCCCTTCAGAGAGAAAATAAATTCAACAGGAGACAAATGCATTTCATGATTTTTAATAACTTTGTGCCATGGTTTAACCACAGCATATTAAGAACAAGCATAAAATCTGTATTTAAAACTAACAACAGCACTTAGAGCAACATCTTCCTTTAAAAGTATTGCAATAAACAGACCTTAGGTCTAAAAACTAGGACATCACCATTTGCTCAATTAAAAGAGTCAGATACACAACAGTTGAAATCTTTTCCTGTATATAACTGGGAGTTAGGGTGGAAAATAAGCGACAAATTAATTGTGTTAAAAGTAAAATTGGGAAAAAAATTAAAATAATAATAATAATTAAAGCAAGCCAGGTTTGTCATAGCATCACATGAACAGCTATTGAGAAATTCCAATACAGTTGAAAAATAAACCAACAAACAAAAAAGCCCCCAAAAAACCAACACTTTACTGGTTTTTAATAGCTTTGTTTTTACAATAACATTTAAAAAAAAAAGAAAGATAGATTAAATATTGGTTGATAGTGCTGTACATATTTCAGAATAGCTTGAAACAAAGTGGACAATAAAAACAAAGAGATGCATTGAAAAAATGTGATCTTGAAAGCCACAATGTTGGAGATACCAAAAAAGAAAAAAGAAACAAAGAAGGGTAAAAATAATAAAATCCATATATCAACAAAGCATTTTACACTGTAAAGTAACCGGCAAGAAACAACAAAGAAAGGGTCAAGGCTCTAAATCCAGGCATTTGATGGTTAAATTTTAAGTGTAGCAGCCTATGTCCAGGGCATGGTGCGATGCTCTGTACACAGCAGCACTGGGCAGCTGATACCTATACAAAGATGAAACCCCTACAGGTCCTTACGTAGTCTATGTACTCCAAGTAGAAAAAGCTTTGTTAAAGAGTATTAAAATGATTTCTTAAATTATCATTATTATTAATTATTCTGGTTGTGTTGTTATTTTTGCTGTCCAGGTCTATGGTGCCTGAGGCTGTCATAACTTTTGCTTACACTTCTTTTAAACATCTTGGCTGCCTGCTGTGCTTTGTGGCAAAGGGAGAAGCGTGAATGCAGCTGTGAATACACTGAAGGGAGAGTCTGCTCTTGCTACTGCAGCTTCAAAGCAAATTAGTGTCTCTGAAAGGAGACATACTTGGGTTTGGTCCACTCAATATGCAAGTTTTATTATGATAAATCCTACTCTAGATTCCTCCATCGGGAGGTTTGCTCTGTACAGTCTTCCTAGTCAAGGTCTGGGTTTGTTTTTTCTGTTCCATTTTTTTTGTCCTTCATGCGCAGAAGTGGACTGCAGTGCAAACACAAATATGAAGGTGATACTTCCAAAACAATGAACTCCATGCCCTGACAAACAATAGATGAGTTAACAAATGACAGTCATGAAAAATATGTCCCTATGGTACATGCTTACTGATGGAACAGCTCAATAGAGATGGATACAAGCTACCTGTAAAGGCTTGATGATACAAAACTGGCCATAAAAAAAACTTACCCACTTCTTTAAAAACAGAACAAAAAACCCAGCCCTGATCAACATTCAGGTACAGGACTCCTTTGAGGGCTTTTAAAAAGGTATTTACAGACAAACGTGTGGCTGAAGTTTCAGGTCGACAGAGGAGTCATGAAGGGCTGTGCTCCAAGGCGCCGACCTCAAGTGTGACCAGACTGAAAGGTCCCCACAAAGCAGAGGAAGCCTCACCACTGACTTCACTGGGCCCTGCAGAAGGCCCCCTGAGTTTTTAGCATAGCTTTTAGGCAGTCATCTGCAAAACCAAACAGAAACATAACCCAACACACTGCTACCTTCCATCTGTGGTTAAAGCCTGACCAGTATAAAAAGCTACATACAGACACCAGTATCTATGAAAGGTCAGTCAGTATCCATATCTGTGAGAGGCCTAGTCTGGCTTGGACCAGCAGACTTCTCTATCATCTACCATTCTGGGAAAGTTAGAACAAACAGTTTAGAAAAATAAGCACAGCATCTGCAAGTCTCTACACTAGAACTTCATGGTGAGTTTTCCTGAGGTATTTGCTTTACCCAAGAGCCTGCGTGGTGAGGACAGCGTCAGAGAGCCAAAGGCGCAAGGACGCCAAGGGAGAACCAACTGCCCAGGGAGCCTGGCAGAGAAAGTGTTGAATTACTTTCCACACCGTTTCCCATGCTGGGTCTGAACAGGTCTGAACGTTTCTCCATAATGTTACAGACAAACCTGGGTTAAGCCATTGCTGTCCAAGGCCAACACAGCAGCATCAGCAGCGCTGCCAACAACTCAAAGCTCACGCTCAAACCCTGCAATCAGCTCGCTACCAACTTGCAGCTTTTCTTGTCTACCCTTGCAGCTTGCAGCCCTGCAACTATACAGGTCACCAGTGAGCCCCAGCTATGCACCAAGCCTGAGGACAAGTTTGCAGTGGCAGCATCACCTACCAGTGGTGGGCACTGAGCAAGGGCTGGCTGTTGTAACAAAACTCTTGTTGGCCTAGTTCGGATTTTGCAGGAGTGGTTTGGGTCAGTTCCCACTTGTTTGAGCTTCACTTCAAATCTAGGATTTGTGATTAAGGTTCACAAGGATTTTAACCCATTTCTAACTTAAAAAAAAATAAGGATAATAATAAATAATGTATCTGCTGGAGAAGTAATATGGAGAAGTAATAAACTAATACTGGTCCATCTCAGCAACAGAAGCAACAACCAATACAAGAAGCATCTAGCTGCAAAGTTAAAGCTGTGGAGGTTTTGTTTTGTAGGTGTTTTTTTTTTTTTAGCTTTTTCTTAAAGTGACACAAAAAAAGAACAAATCTTCACAGCCAAGATGCATCAAACAACCAATTACTATACACAGGCTAGTCAAAAAGGATTGGTTCCAACTTTTTCCCTTATGATATTATATTGGTATTTAATAGGAAAATAAAATCCATAGGCTTTTTGTCATTTGTAGGCATTCATTTGCAAGTTTTCTTACAAAAAAAAAAAAAAGGACTGAGCACAGAAGTTGGCATTCACAAAGTCTATGCCATTATCATTTCATTTGTTTTGTGTGTGTGTGTGTTAAAATTGTATCATCTATACATTATCTTACAGTATTAACAACATCTATTTGTTTTTGTATGTTTGTTTGTTCTACCCATTGGGTAGGATATGTGCATAATATATTCAAGTTATACACAGCACCATACAGAGGAAAAAAATCCAAACAAAACTCAGGGAAAAAAAAAAAAAAAAGGACAGATAACTGAAAAAAGCACCATTTTAAGTGAGGCACAACAAAGGTGGGAGCTTAAGGCCTGATCCAAAGCCTCTTGGAGTCAGCAAGAGTCTTCGTACCAATTTCACCAGGCTTTGGATCAGACCCTCTTGAGTGCAAGGGGGTTCCTATCTGCTCAGACCTGAACATGAGGCACCTTAGTTGCTTACAATTACTGTCAGGCAAACCTCCTCCCAACGATACCTAATGTGGACATGTACAATTTATTAATCAACCTACCACAGCAGACAGACAAGCATAAATGAAGGAAGGAAGAGATGAGACAGCTTCATCATCCACAAGATCCTACACACACCATGTTGTTCCAGAAAGCTCACACACCAAACCATTCAAACCAGCAGCAGCAATATAGCAAAGAAGCGAGAGAGTCCTCTCACACAGCTGTTGGAAGGAAAGGAGAAGATACCAAGTTTATTTGTTGTTAGTCAACATAAAAAGGGAAGGCCTTTCGGAGCAGGAAAGTGATGCTAGCAACACCCAGGTTCCTTGTGTTCAGTCTACAAATGGAAGAGATGACAGCAAGGCAAGGAGTAAGAGCCAGGAGAGCTTGCAATGTTCCTCAGTGGTGCTTGGTTTTCACTTTGGAAAGCAGGAGAAATGCAGTGAGTGGTTACAAAAGCCACTAAAAGAGTTGTGGTTTCAAGGAAACACCAGTGGACGCCTCCACTGGGGCCTGTGGTTCTCACTAGTGTGGTAAAGCACTTAGAGGAACTATCATCTAGGCCTGAGTTTGTGGGGAAGAGGTCTGACGTGGGGGTTGGAGGCTGAACTTAGTGGTGCAGCTTCTGCTAATTCCCTTAACAGAGTTGCACCAAGAAAAAATGACTGTTTTTTTTGCTGGTGCATGTTTTCAGCTGGGTCACTCTTCAAACGTTAAACTTCAGTTTCCTAAGGAAATAAGGAGAAGAGTACTTGGACAGGAATCCCTTCTAAGTTCAACACACCCTCATGAGGGACTGTTCCATGCTCTACAAGGCCTCAGCAGGTCTCAGACAATTCCGCAAGAGTGCCTCTTCCCAAGAGTTTAAAACAATTGCCACATTTGGGGTTAGTTTAGGAGGAAAGTTGTACTTGCACTTGGTTGGCAAGCAGGCAAGGCAGTGCAGGAAAAGACCAGACATGTAATGAAATTATCTTCAACAGCCTTTATCTAAGAAGCAAAGATGAAAGCAAGAGGCAGCCTTCATCTGAGCACATTGTGCAATCAGATCGCTTGGTTCTCAGCATCAGTTAGGTTTGAATAAGCTTCTGAAATTCAGAGCACATGAAGTGCATTTCCTTCTTCTACATTGGTACATGAGGTCTTTCTCAGTGCTCACCCAAAATGAGAGAGCTGTTGGATAGAAGATGCCCTAAGCGCACCAACAGGCAAAAATTGGCACAGCAAGAACCCATAAAAAAACCCCAGGGCTGTGATATTTACAGGGCTGGAAAGCAAATATTCCTCGTGCTTCCAGCTGTTTGACAAATGAGCTGTCATTGTTCCTGAGAGCACAACATGGAGCCATTAGCACTTCTGGAAGGTGATTAGGGAACAGGAACTACTATAATCCAGGGGTAGGATCCAGGCACAAGTTTGCATGCAGGTATATAGACACACACAAGCATGGAGATAACTTCAGGGTAGTCATCACACAATGGTCTGCGTTGGAAAGGACCTGAAAGATCATCTAGTTCCAACCCCCCTGCCACGGGCAGGGACATCTCCTACTACACTAGGTTGCTCAAGGTCCCATCCAATCTGGCTTTGAACACTTGTGAATGATCCTAAACACCCTCTCTCCTTGGGGGAGGGGGAAAAAAGCAAGCAAAGATAAATTTTGGAGCACATGCATTCTCACTAGCACTTTCTCTGCCTGTGAAATCAGGTTACCTTAGTTACCCTGAGTGTTTAAGGCTCAGAGTCAGAGAATGGTTAGTAATCAATCATCTCCAAACCATTCCAATGTTCCTTACAGATCAGAGGGTGGATTTTAAGGTCCAGTATCTCACTACCTGGCAGGGTTAGAAGTGACTGCTTTGGACAGCACTGTTCCAGACAGCTGACATACTGGGCTCTCCTGCAGAACAAGACTTTCTTCCCAATTGCAAAGAAAGCACATTCTTGCAGGCAAAAAAAATGCCATTTCACTCCTTGGCCTTCCCTGGACCACATTCACAGAAGAAGAAAAAAAGAAAATCTCACTTTTTAATATATTTCTGCAACACAAAAATATATAGATCTGGGACAACAAGAGCAGCTTCCAACTGGGACATATTAATGGGAGAAGTGGGCAAGCAAAAATAATAAAAAGCCAAACAAAGTGCAGCTTGACGCATGGTTTCTGCCAGTTCCACGACTGCAGGGACATAAATACCATCCTCACTAGCCATTGAGAACTTGTACACAGGGTACTCATCCCAGTTTTCATACTCAGAAAGAAGCATGCTTAATGAAGTCACACCAGACTGGGTTAAGTGCAGAATTCAGCAGTGACAAGGCTAGGAGTAGCTTCTGTAGGTCCTCCCTGACAAAACCCACCTTGTTACACAAAGCACCATGAATCCTGCACATGCCACACACCACAGGAAAGGGATCTGAACACTGCTCCATTGACCAGACTTCATATTCCTCACTCACATCTTTACACAGTATCATGTTTAGAGAGCCTGCTTGAACAGCACTGAGATGAACCCAGCCACATCCAGAACTAGAGCTGAGTGCTCCCATCAGAAACTGGAAAAGAAACTTCTCTGTTGCTAACTCCCCTGCCTTTTCCAGCCCTGCAAGACCACAGGATAGCACCAAAGATGATGCATATTTACCACCAAGACAGAAGCTGTGCCAAGCCACATAAGGGAAAAAGGAGCCTTTGCAGTAGGATAGAGGTCACAATGCTTTATTTTCTTAAAGGGACGATTAAAAAACAACTTGAAAGTTTCTGAAGTGGGGCCATCACTGGCCTGAATTTTGGGAAGATGAGTTACGAGACAAAAGTCAGGAGATGCAACCAGAATTCAGGTTAATATGACCCATCATACAGCAACTCCCCACACACATTATGGGGGTTTTGTGCACCCTACACAAACCAGAACACCAGCAGGGAGGTACAAATGGCTTGCAGAATCTCTTCTAATTTACAAAGTTTCCTTTGAGTGGCTGTGTAACAGAGTTTATTAATTCTGGATATTGTCAAAGGGAGTTTTCCACAAATGTTTGATAGGAACACTTATCTTCAGAGACTGCCAATTCCTAAGACTGATAGTGCCAACTGCTCCTGATATTCCTTCTTTTACCTCTCAGCAAGGGCATTGTCCCTTTCACTGCAACAAAAGGAAAAATAGAAACACACTATCGCAAAAGCACACACTATTGACAGCAGAGATCTCTCAGCAGGGACCACTAATAGTGACCAGAAAACACCATATTTACTCCTGGAAGAGGACCCAAAACCAAAAGTAGCAGATTGGAAGCTCACTTACAGCAAGCAACAGGTAGCTGCACTTTCAGAGCTGACAGGTCTGTTGGCTTCACATTAGCTTTGGATAGCAGAATAGGATGAGGAGGCAAAGATGCAAGAGGAAATGCAACCAACAGGTGAGCAAATACTAAGTTAGCATCTTTTAAAATTAATCTTTTCTACAGAACTGGAACAGATCAAATAAAAGCTTCCTCAGTCAAGAAAGAGAGCACAGTGCACAAATACTGCATTGATGGGAAGTGCATAAACCCAGGGGCATGCAGAGATGGGAAAAGTTAGCAAAGGGCTGTCTGCAAAGGAAGTAAGTTCCCAAGAGGTGACTTTGAACACAACTTCAAAGCTCACTTCATTGAGATCTGTGCATGGGGAAAAGTTGGTACTCAAGCAGTCCAAGCCTAAGGCCCAGTCCAGGTGTGCTCTGCCACGACAACTGAGTTTCAGCTGTTCTCACCTCAAGGCTTCTCGGCTAAATAATCCTCATTTAGGCAACAGCACAGTATCTGTGTAGGCACACAGGTTCTCTGGCTTAAAAACTCACTTCTAAAGGACAAGAAAAGTCACTGAAGACCAAAATCAACACTTGCTGCTTTGATCTTCTGCCTTCCTCCTCCCCACCCCCACTTTTTTTTAAATATATATAACTAAGAATTATGTTCATTGGTTGTCTGCAAAGGAACTAATTTCACAGCTTCTATTCCCAGGAACCAGACATGACAAGAGCCCTAGCTAACTGACAGCCAACTGACAGTCATCTCCTCAACATCTGTCCTGTGGGTCTGAGTGGAAAAATGAAAAGTAAGAAGTGAATCCCACCACGCAATCTCTATTTCTCCCTTCACATAACACATATATTAAAAGGCAGTTTTACTCTGCATTACCAGCATGACTCAACCAAAAAACAATTACAGAGACAAATGAGGCTGTGTACTCAGACTAGCAGTTACACAAACGTTTTCTCAACCAGAATAAAACCAAATTACCTTTGTGAAGAAAGTAATTCATCTACACTGAGGCCTGTAAAACACACACACAGACACGCACACTGTTTTGGCATTAAAACTCTGCATAGATCAAAGATGCACTTCAGTTATCAGAGCCCCTGTTATACAGAAGTCCTGCAGAAATCCAGCCTCTGGGATGGGCCATGGGTCCAGGTGCTAGGGCATGGTTTCCCTCTCCCCAGAGCCCTCAGGGTACAGAGTGCCTGCTGCCCCTAGCCATGCACAAGGCTTAAGGAAATAGCAAAAGGTCTATGACACACTCATACACAAGTATATTAGAAACTACTCAAGCTAAGACTTCAAAGGTTCTTACTTTTAAGTCCATCTCCAAAATGCATTTTAAGTGCAAGTTGTGCTTTTTCATGTGCTTGTGGTGCCACGATCACCATTTGTCAAATGCCTTCCAGTGCTGTGTGTGCTTCCACACAGGAACAGCCAGAAGACAAGCGCTCCACGTGCCACTTTACAGGCAGGTGACACTTTCCAACTACTCTTATGCCCAACATGGCAAAAACAGGGCTTATAGACACTTTGCTAACATGCAAGGAGCCATCTTCACCCACCAGCATAGTCTTGCTGGCATCAGCCAGATGACATCCATGGAGAAGGGTTTCCACAACAGGGCCCAGCGCAAGATGGTTTGCTGTGGGAATAGCTGGTGCTCCCAGGTCGCTACCAGTGACACTGCAGAAGCCAGCACCACTGCCACAGGCACTCTCAGTACTGCTGTGGAAACTGCATGGTGTAGGGGGGTTACAGCTAGAAAGGCCCTTTCAACTTCAACAGGATTCATAGAATGGTTGGGGTTGGAAGGGATCTTGAAGATCATCCAGTTCTAACCCCCCCTGCCACCAGCAGGGACACCCTCCACTAGCCCAGATTGCTCAAGACCTCATATCCAGCCTTGCTTTGAACAAGTGATCGATCTGCAGGACTGAACTTCAGTATCCAAAGGGTGAACAGAGAGCAGAAAGCACAGCGGAGTCTGATGTGTTCTACAGCATCGCAGGGGAAAAAACCCACCTTGCATTTTGAAACCATTTATTGCATAATGTCATGATATGTGAACTAAATACATCTCAGGCTACAGGACAAAAAAAAAAAATCATCTCTAGAACTGTTAAGTACTGGCAACACTGTGTTACGAAAAGGGAAAGAAAAGGCAGCACTTCCTTAGAGTCAACACTAATGAATGCATCTGGGATTTTGTTTCACCATCCACAAGAACAAAGAAGTCTGCAAAGAAGCTAAACCCTAAAGTGATGGAAAGTGCTGGGATTTCCTATTTGCCTTCTTCCATTCAAAAAGTCTCCAAGACATTTCATTGATGCACTGTTGTTTGAATGCAAATTATTGCAAAGAACAAGTGTCCCCTGTATTCCTTGGTTTGGGAAAGTCAAGAGATGTTAGGCTAAGTCCTATATGTATGTCCCCTTTATCTAGCAAACTTCAGGGGGAGGGGATCAAACTCCTCCAGATTACTTCTGGGGCTCTCTCATCATTCCACAGGTGAAAAGACAACATATAGAAGAACTTCACATAAAACAGTTCCCTCATATATATTTTTTTTCTTTTTAAAACATTAAGATAGTGCAACTTTTTAAAACACATTTATCACAACACAAATTAATTCCTTGCATTCATCTAAGTTCTCAACTTTATACCTTGGCACACAAAACAGGAATTTTGTTTCATATTAAAGAAAAAGAAAACAAACAACAAAACCAAAACAAAACAATCCACATCCTGGGAGAAAAAAAAAACAAAACAAAACAACAAACTGGCCAATTCTTCCCCCATTTATCTAGCAAAATCACCTTCTTCCTTCTGCAGTGAGTATAAAACAGGCTGCACCAGCCTCATTTCTGTGCTAAGTTAACTTTTAGAATTAAATAATTGAAATAGTTTATTTAAAAAAAAGAAAAAAAGAATATATTCCCCCCCCCCTTCCCCTGAAACACTGCTCATAGACAAACTGAATGGAAGTTTGTATTTCTTTCCATCTGCTTTGCATGCAATTCCCCTGAAAGGAATCAGAAAGAAAGGCCTGGTGTGCACGTTTGGTTTTACTGGTCTGTACCACATAACACCGCCGTGTGCCGCAGCTCAGGGGTCTTCCTCCGCCACCCTGCTGCCACCTCGTCTGCAGTTCAAACGCACCCGGCTGGCTCCCTTAGACCAGGTTTCCTGGCTTCCGCTCCTGGCCTTTGCTGGGGACTATTGTGCTCTCTGAATGGTTCTGCTGAAACTGAAGTCTGCTCCCCCTCTGTGAGGAAGGAGGCACGTTGCTGTGCTGGTGATGGAAAAAAGAGGAGCCTGGGTAATGCCCCATGACCTCGCTGTACGTCGGGGGTGGTCCTTCCATCCTTCCATTACTGCTATAGTTGGTTGCACTTATGCCCGAATTGCTGCTGGGTGGGCAGGGGCCTCCATTGTACATTGAGATGTCTATCAAGTCGCTATCAAAAATGGTTCTGTTGGGTGGTGCCCTGACAGATTCCCGGTTGAGCTCCATCTGCTGTTCTGGGTCCCGGAGCTGCAGGGTGCAGGGGCCTTGGTACGGCGGCGGCTCTTCCCCGTCGGAGAGGGAGATGGTTGGAGGAAGGTCGATCTCATGCTGCATGTAAGGGTAAGTGGGCTGGAAGCGACTGAAACGGTCCCGCTGCATGAAAGATGGGGCAGTAAACCTGTCCCGGGACCTTGGAGCATACATGATCTGAAACAGGAAGAGACACACATGACTCCACAATCTTAAGGGTCTTTTCCAACCTAAATGATTCTATGATTCTGAGACTCCATGTCTGAGCAAAGCACTGTGGGTGCTACATATTTATGAAGAACCAATACAAGAGAAAATACTCCTGTCTTGATTAAAGCCAGTGGATCCTGTGCACATGTGCTCCCACACACGCTTGTGAAAAGAGGTAGGAGCTGCAGGAAGGATCTAACATGAGACCCTTGAGAACAGCTTCATGAAGGAAGACCAAGACTTTGCAGTGCTCCTTCTGACATTAAAACATATGGAGCCGAGAGAAAACAATTCTGTTTCAGTACCTAGAAAACACTCTTGACAATGTACTAGCTATACAAATATGTCCCAATACTGGGTTTCAGCTGCAGTCTGAGCGTCACCCTCCCACCTCCTCCTGCACCACCACAGAACTCAGATGGTCATTTCAGTACATCTTGTAAAGGCCTAGCATATCTCACGCCTTCACCATCAAGAGTGTATCAGGTCTCCTCCACCCCTTCAGTTCTCAGGCAGAACTCAGCTTCTGTAGAGAACCTGCAAGGCTTCTGGCATGTGAGGGAAAAAATGCCCCCAGCATATTAAGCCGTGGAAAAGGCCAGGCTTTACAAAGGGAAGAGTTCAAGATAGTTTGTGAGAAGATACTGCTCCTCACTTGGTCTATCCCAGATTTAGAAAGATTCTTAGATCTAGATCTGTCACAGAATCTTAGAATCAGTCAGGGTTGGAAGGGACCTCAAGGATCATCTAGTTCCAACCCCCAATGCCATGGGCAGGGACACCTCACACTAGATCAGGCTGGTCAGAGCCTCATCCAGTCTGCCCTTAAACACCTCCAGGGATGGGGCCTCAACCACCTCCCTGGACAACCCATTCCAGGCTCTCACCACTCTCATGGGGAAGAACTTCTTCCTCACATCCAGCCTGAATCTCCCCACTTCCAACTTTATCCCATTCCCCCTAGTCCTATCACTACCTGATAGCCTAAAAAGTCCCTCCCCAGCTTTCTTGTAGGCCCCCTTCATATACTGGAAGGCCACAATAAGGTCACCTCAGAGCCTTCTTTTGTCCAGACTGAACAGCCCCAACTCTTCCAGTCTGTCCTCATAGGAGAGGTGCTCCAGCCCTCTGATCATCCTCATGGCCCTTCAAACTGCTCATTTCTGGGTCCATGAAGGGTCTTTAAGCCCCCAACCTTCACAGATGTGAGGTCAGACACCAGTAAGATTCACTATTAAACACAGGTGAGCTGGGTCACTTGGAGCAACACATTCACAAATGATCACTCAGACCAGGAATCTATGCTACCCAGAAGATGGGAAACTCTGGTGACAGGATATGCACTGCAAATCCAGGAAAAACTGGTCCTGCAGATTCCACTGAGAACTCAAAATACCAAGCCACTGCATGAGAGAATCTCCAACACCTACCTGTGAATGCCTGCTATGGGGTACAGGGAGCAATGAGGTATCAGGTAGGCATAATTTCAGTCTTTTAATGATAAAAGTCTTTAGCATTTATGGAATGGGAGTTAAGGCAGGCTCAGATGTACCTGACTGAAAAAGCTTTATTTAGTAAACAGATGCATGTTTTTGAGGGGAGTCAAATACAAATAACAGGAAAGAGAAAAGCATAAGGGTGAAGGTAGTAACAAACGTGTCTGTACCTCTGAAGCACCCTGTCGTGAAACTGAGCTTTCTGAAGGCCACAAGCACCCTTCCTGCAATGTAGAAAAACACAACGAGAGAGAGAAATTAATAGAATACATCACTACTGTACCTCAAATACCACAAATTCTAGGAGCAGTCAGCTCTAAGCACTGCCTGTCTCTACCTAGAGAAAGGAGGCAAACAAGCAACGTCCTATCCCTTACTTTCCAAAACTGGAGCAGACAGCAGCTCTGCACCCAAGCAAGGTAACCTAGGTCCATCTTGCAAGTGTCAAGACACCAGGCACAGCACCCAGCCTCACAGCCCATGAGGACATAGTAAGCTGGTCACAGCTAGGAGTGCATAGCACCATGCAGAGATGACAGGAGACATTTCAGATCTTATGTGCCAAGTGGTCACTCTTCACCTCCCAGCCTGTGACAAGGCTGAAGAAGCTGACCTGCCAGCCAGGATCCCTATTACACACCACAGCCAAAACAGTTCACAAGGAAACCTGGCATCTGTACCCTCAGTGAAGTGACAGTCACTCTAAACCCAGGTATATTCTGGACAAAACTGTCCTACCATAAACAGCAAATCAGCAGCTGAGCTTTCAGCCACCGGTTCCCCTCTTCAACCACCTCCCCAACTACCTTCTCAGGGCAAAGCGTTTTCTCTCCCATGCCTTGAAAGGCTGTTCTGACACTGTACCAGCACTCAGGGCTGAATCAAAAGTTGAAGAACAACATGTTTGTACCATTATTTTTCTTCTCAACTGTTTAGAGCAGCAGTACTACCATGGATTTATTTTGTTGGAAAGAAGACATTGGAGCAGCTATAGAGCCCAGAATTTGAATCTTGGTGGAAAAAAAGGAAAATCAAAACATTGTATGGTCATGACTGGGTTTGTTTTTTGGCTTTTTTCCTGATAATTCAAGTTTTATGATTTTATAGACATCAGAAATTTCACGAACAGGACGGGAAATGCAAACTGTTCCCAAAAGCATTACCCTGAATAAACTACTTTCAGATATTACTGTACTGCTTCTTCTCTGCATAGCGTCTTCCAACATATTTCAGATGTAAAAATAGATCTTAACTAGATGTTCCTCCTGACACTCAGAGACCAAAAGCCGTCTGTGATCTTGTCAGGAGAGTCCACAGACAAGGAAAGCTAGTCTAAGAGGAATTTCCCACAGGATTCAGCTGTTAAGGGAAATGCTTTGAATAACAAAGCTGGTCCATCACTTCTCTTCTGTAGCTGTAGAGAACAGACAGAGGGAGGCTGACAACTGCAATTATTTACAACTTCTCTTTGCAAGCATCCCTACTTGCAAAGGCCTGACAAAAGACAAACCTTACCTAGACTGATGTATTTCAGTGCCTGTATAAGGTTTTGTCAGTACAAGGACTTGTTACTATATCTGCATGTATACCCACACTTGTAGACACCTTCCTTCCCAACCCTTCATCACCCAGATGCCTTCGTTCTCAAATATCCAAGGGTATATTTGCACAATTCATGACCCAGCAGCCTCCAAGCCTGTTAAAATGGTCAGGTAAAGCATGCTGGTCAAAGCTGAAATGCTCAATTAACTGCCCATGAACTACAGGCCAGGCACAGCCTGAGTGATGGTGTGAAGAATATAAAGCATGAAACAGTTGCAGTAAGCATGAAGCTACAGTCTCTCCTTCAGTGTGCTCAGGCTCAGAAGAGAGAAGAAAAGGCAAAACCAGTGACCCAAACTAGAAATAAGTCAAACTGACCACCACCACTCACATTACCCAAACTTCCTTCTGAAAGAGCTTCCAGCATGGAAGTGGAAACAACAATCCCCATCCTAGGTTTTATCCTGCCTAAGGCAGGACAACAAGAAGAGATAAAGGAGATGAAGTTTATGGAGAAAAGCGCCTTGTGCTGAGATGGAGGAGCTGAGCATGTTGAGCCAGAAACATCTAACAGAAACTACCAGCTGGAACAGTGCAGTTGACCATTACTTCTACTGCTGTGTGAGCAGGGTGCTGGAATATCTGGATCAAGAAGATGAGACCAAAGCAGCTGAAAGCTTTCCCTGCTGGGGGCTAGCTACTTGAGGAGGTAGCCAGTTTGGGATGCAGCTCAACTCCAGGGCTGTGAGATCCTTAGGATGCAAGGATGTGTAACATCATGGTCCCTGTGACACCTGCAGCTACTTCCTTCCCTAACGTTTCATCTGGAGAGAGCAGCAGCCAACCCCCACTGAGATCTCTATCCCAGGAGCCAGAGGAACTCCTCAAGCAGATGCTGGGTTGCATGTGCTCAGCATGCCCACTCTTGGAAAACACCAAGCTCACACG
The DNA here is from genome assembly GCF_027791375.1 of Indicator indicator. Lineage (NCBI taxonomy): Eukaryota > Metazoa > Chordata > Aves > Piciformes > Indicatoridae > Indicator > Indicator indicator. The sequence continues at coordinate 27,173,876 of NC_072015.1, forward strand.
CCACGTGCACACCAACCTTGCCATGCATACATGGTATGTGCAGTGCCACAGTACAGGATTATCTCATCACCACTAAAAGAAGACCAGACCAATTGGCCTAGCGTGGGGAAAAAAGCACTACCCTCTTTCTTAGTGCATGGACAGGTCCCTAAAGGAGAAAAGTAAGGAACTGACAAGACAATCACAAGATAGTGGAGGTTGGAAGGGAGCTCTGGTGATCATCTAGTCCAACGATTATGCTAAGGAAGGTAAACCTAGACAGCTGGGTTTCCTGTACTCAGCTACAGAGGAACCCTTGACACAAACTTACTGTACAGTGACCTGCAATGACAAATAGAATCATAGAGAGAGGCATCCTAACCTTTAAGAGGAGAGTGGTATGACAACATGGGAAGAGATGTATAGAGAAGAGGAAAAGAAAGAGATAAAGACACAATGGCCAACATGCCAATGCTTGTAAATATAGAGCCCAGAGAACCATTTATAAGTATTTGAGGGATACAATAGCAGAGGAAAATCACTGATGCTTAATATCGCAGCCCAGATAACCCTTATCCTGCCACAGAGCACATCCACTCCATTAGGTACCTCTGAGCCAGCTGCTCTTGCTTGCTACTGAGCTGCACAGATCCCAAGCCTGAAGATGGAGCTGCACAACTCCATAGCTCTGGCCCCCCTGCACCCACTTCTTTAGATGTGCCCCTCCACTAAAATGCCAAGGCTAGGAGAAAAGTTAATAATTTCTTAAAAGTGTAACACCCTGAAGCACTTGGCGAATCTTGCCCTGGGATGCTAGAGACGTGTTCTGCACTTTGGCTTCCACCAATAAATTCCACCTCCTCTGCAAAAGGTAGCACCTGCGTGTAACAGGAGAGACAGATTCAAACAGCTGTGTGTCTCATCGTCCCAATTGGGGTCTTTTTATTCATTCTGCCCTCCTGAAACCTCTGCATCCACCACAGTATATTTAACAACTGCCTATGCCAACTCTTTATTCCAAGGAAATCCTGCTTCCTCTGCACTGGGGAGATATGACATAACCCAAGGGCTGGTGTTCACTTACCTTACTGTTCTTGGGGTGATGGCATGAAGTTGAGAAGAAAGGAAAAACCTCATTGCTGCAGAAGGAAAGTATCCCCATGACCACCCCCCTTACCCTAGATGTAAGAACTAGGACTGTCATGAGCAGTCTGCAGTGATTTACACCAAGGGAAAAGGCTGAGAGAGTTAGGTGTTCAGCTGCCTGGAGAAGACAAGGCTGTGGGGAGACCTTATTGCAGTCTTTCAGTACTTAAAGGGGCCTGTAAGAAGATAGAGCTGGCTTTAGCAGGGCTTGTTGTGACAGAACAAGAGGTGATGGCTTTAAACCAAAAGAGGGAACATTTATTTAGACTGGATAAAAGAAATGTTTTACCCTGAGGGTGATGAGACAGCGGCACAAGTTGGAGATGGTAAATGTCCCATCCCTGGACCAAACAAACTCTGAGCAACCTGATCTAGTTGAAGATGTCTGTACTCACCACAGGGGAGTTGGACTAGGTGACCATTAAAGGGCCCTTCCAACCCAAACCAGTCTGTGATTTCTTGCCCTCTCCTTGTACTTCTACTTACAGACTTTCATTTGACGTCTAAAATATTTCCTTGTGCTCAGGTCTGTGAATATCAAGTAAGAACTGATAGCATTTGTATTTATATTCCCTTATATGGTTTCTGTCTCTATTATTCTAAATACCAAGGTAGATTGGCTTAATGATAAAAAAATAACTGTTGACTTCTTTTCACTCGGTGAAATCTCATCCTGCTTCTCATGCTGTGAGCAAGATGACATCAGACACCGGCAATACAGCTCAGCATGGCAACTAATCACCCACCAGGCCTAGTGCAACCTCTAGCCCCAGCACTATACAGACAGGCATGTACCACCTAGCAAATCCAGCACTGACAGTCCTGCTAGATGCCCCCTTGCACCAAATGCCCAGAGGTTTGTACAGTAGGTATGGGCAATAAAGGCTAAGCCACAGGAAATACAATGTACTCTTTTTGTGTGCGTGGGCAACCTATCATTTACCTGCTTCTTACAGGTTCTCAATAGCTTCCAGTTGCTCTTTCTGAAAGAGACTAAAGGTGTTCAGGCATGAGCTTCAGTACTGAAGAGGGAGAGCATCCTTATGCATTCATTCCCTGTACTGTACTCATTTTAACATGGTTCGGTAGGTTTTGGAGTGAAAATCATAGAATCACTAAGGTTGGAAAAGACCTTTAAGATCGAATCCAACCATAATCCAACTACCATGGCCACTAAACTACATCCTGAAGAGCCACATCTACACACTTCTTGAACACCTCCAGGGATGGTGCCCCCACCACCTCCCTGGGCAGCCTGTTCCAACACCTCACCACTCTTTCAGTACAGAAATTTTTCCTAATATCCAATCTAAACTTCCCATGGTACAACTTAAGCACATTTGCTCTCATCCTTTTGCTAGTTACTAGGGAGAAGAGACCAACATTGGCCTCACTCCAACCTCCTTTCAGGTAGTTGTAGAGAGCAGTAAGATCTCCCCTCAGCCTTCTCTTCTCCAGACGAAACAACCCCAGTTCCCTTGGCCACTCCTCATACCACAGACCCTCTAAATCCCTCAGCAGCCTCACTGCTGAAAAAGGATGAGTTTCCAGGGTAATTCCTACCTCCTACAAATAAGACCAAAGCAAGAAAAGTCTTAGGGATCCAGCTCTGTCTTTTGTCATCTTTTGCCATTCCTGGATTTCATGATAACTCACAGAAATTAGTTTGGCAACTAGGTTATGAAGTAACAGAACCATTTATTAAATCTAACTGGGTGACTACTTAAATTATCTGATAGTGATGGATTATTTAACTTTATATTTAGAACTCAAGCAACTGGATAAGCCCAAGATAATTCATCTAATTTGTATTTTACAAAAGTTTACAGACTCTAGAATTAAACAGCTTAGGAAGATGACTTTTTGAAGACTTTCTTGAACAGTGTGGTTCCTGGAGCATGGAGTGACATCCAACTACCCCTGCTGAGCATCAGCACATTGACAGGCAGCAGGAATTTACCAGAATTTTTAGCTCAGGATAAATTACATGCAAAAATTGATGCTCATTAAGAAAAAAAATCCTCAAACTGTAATGAGGCAAAAGCATGCTGGTTTGGGCTGGCTTAGAGTTAATTTTCTTTACAGTAGGTTGTGTTTGGGCTATGCTTTGGATTTGTGCTGGAAACAGTGTTGATATCACAGAGATGTTCTCCTTACTGCTAAGCAGTGCTTGCAGGGAGTCGAGGCCTTTTCTGCTCCTCACCCCACTCCATCAGCAAGTAGGCTGAAGGCACAGAAAAATGTTGGGAGGGGACACAGTAGCAACAGCTCACCCCAACTGGCAAAAGGGATATTCATAGAACCACAGAATACCAGAGGAAGGGGCCTCCAGAGATAGAGATCAAGTCCTACCCCACTGAAAAGCAGGGCCAGTTCAGGCAGGTCATGCAGGAATGTGTCCAGGTGGGTTTTGAAGATCTCCAGGGAACAAGACTCCACAACCTCTCTAGGCAGTCTGTTCCTCTCTGGGCAGCCTCTTTCAGGGCTCTGTCACCCTCACAGTAAGGAAGTTCTCCCATGTTGAGATGGAATTTCCTGAGTTTGAGTTTATGTCCATCACCCTATCCCTGTGTATCACAGAAAAGAGACTGGTTCCATCCTCCTGACAGCTACCCCTCAGATGGTTGTAGACACACCACATGATTCTTTACCACACAATGTCATGCTCAGCATATAAAGCTGGAGGAAGGAGGAAGAAAGGGTGTTTGGAGTGATGGTGTTTGTCTTCCCAAGTCACTGTTATATATGATGAAACCCTGTTCTCCTAGAGGTGGCTGGCACCTGTCTGCTGATGGGAAGTGGTGAATGAATTCCTTTCTTGACTTATGTGCATGGCTTTGCTCTCTGTGTTAAACTGCCTTTATCTCAGCCAAAATGTTCTCTCATTCTTAGCCTTCCCTGATCTAGTTGAGGATGCCCCTGCTTACTGCAGAGGGGGTTGGACTAGATGACCTTTGGAGGTCCCTTCCAACCCAGACCATTCTATTATTTCTTCCCCAGCCCCACTGGAAGTGAGTGGCTGTGCAGGGCTTAGTTGCCAGCTGGTGTAAACCATGACAATTCCATACAATCCAAAGTTTTTTTTTACTGATCAAGAAGACTTTCAGTAAAGCAATCTAAGTTTCTAAGAATCAGAATTCTGCCTGAAATTGAGAAAAAAAAAAAAAAGTCAGTTCTTCACTTTCTGAAGTGATTTACAAGAGAAGTCCCCTCTTTTCCCCTTGATTAAACTCAGATGATACAGCTACCTGAAAGGGAGGTTGGAACAACGAGGTGCCCAGCCTCTTCTAGGTGACAAGCAACAGGACTAGAAAAAATCGTTATAGGCTGTGACATGGGAGGTTCAGGCTGAATATTAGGAAATATTTCTTCACTGAAAGGTTTCTCAAACATTGGAATGGTCTGCCCAGGGCCGTGGCAGTCTCCATCCCTGGAGGTGTTTAAGCAGCGTGTGAACCTGGCACTTAGGGACATGGTTTAGTGTTGACCCTTCACATGCTGGGTTGGACTGGATGATCTTGAAGGTCTCCTCCAACCAGATACATTCTGCGATGATGTTGCTTTTAGTATGTGCATACCCAGGCAGGCAAACACACACAGCTGCTTTACAAGCGCAAAAGTGCACTTTCTAATGGTGGCCCTAGGTGGCAGTGGCACCTTACAGCTCATTAAAGCCGTGGCTTCAAACGCTCTGAGAAGGCACAGGGACTCTTTCCTCCCTGCTTCTTCCTGGGAGACACAGGCAGCTCTGAAGATCTGATTTCACCTGCCCAACATAAGCAAACCAAAACTGTTACTTTGTCCCTAACAAAATCATAGAATCACACGAGTTGGAAGGGACCTCTAAAGCTTAGCTAGTCCAACCCCCCTGCAGTAAGCAGGGACATCCTCAAGTAGATCAGGTCACCCAGAGCCCTCTTGAGCCTCACCTTGAATATCTCCACGGAGAGAGCCTCAACCACCTCTCTGGACAACCTGTTCCAGAATGACAAGTATTCCACATGCCAGGAAGAAAACCAGACAGGTGGGGGTTGGTCTCTTCTCCCAGACAACCAGCAACAGAACAAGAGGACACAGTTTCAAGCTGTGCAAGGGGAAGTTTAGGCTTGATCTTAGAAGTTCTTCACAGAAAGAGTGATTGGCCATTGGAATGGGTTGCCCAGGGAGGCGGTGAGGTCGAAGTCCCTGGAGGTGTTTAAGAAAAGACTAGATGAGGCACTTAGTGCCATGGTCTAGTTGATTAGTTAGGGTTGGGTAATCAGTTGGACTTGACAATCTTGGAGGTCTCTTCTAACCTGGTTGATTCTGTGAATGAGTAGGCCAGGGATGCCAGCAGGGAAATAAGGAATAATGCCAACACCAGAGCAGAATAATTTAAAAGGCCAAGAGACAAGACCAACATTTGAAATCACCAACAAATCCCTGCACCTGTCAGCTATTCTGAAGTAGCTGTTCCAGGAAGGAGGGCAGCATTTTTACAGCTGTGCTCCTGGAGCCTTGCATTACCAGTGCAGGTCCTAATGGAAGCTGACTAGCCCTAACAGCGATGCTGCCCTTGCTGCTGGGAGGCAGGGCCTGGTCATGCTGAGCATCTTATGTGATGGATGCAGGGACTTTGCTGCCAGGAGTGGGCCTGGGGCAGTCCAAGTGTTCAGCACTCCACCTACTTTGTAAGAGGAAAAAAAGATGCAAAGACAGAAGCCACCAGGATGGAAAGAAGGAATCAATTTAGGAACATCAGAAGCTCATTAAGTACCTCCCTGTAAGTCACTTAATCTGTTTTCCCTCAACATCCCCCTGGAAGTCACTGGTGATGACACTAAGAGTTATCATCAGAAAGGAAGATTTATCTTGGGTTTATCCCAGCAAACAGTAGAGTGCTGTGGCAGCCACTCAGCTGCAGCTACCTACATTCTAGCAGGATGGTTCTGGTTACCAGCATCATTACTCTCCCAATACTTCAGTCCTCCCAAGGTACAACTAGCAACACAACACACACCTCCCCTAGGACACCAGACACACATACCCTGTGCACAGATGTGTCTTTCTAAGGCCCATACATTGACCTGTCCCCAAAACCCCCAGCACTGCCAGAAGTATCAGTCACTCCCACAGAAGAGGTTGCATTTTCCTAGTGAAGCAGCCCTGAGCATGCTCCGGGTATCCTCCACACCCTACAGCCTTCACATCCCCCTCAGGTGCTCTGCAAATCTTGACTTGCTCCCAACTGTGAAGCCAAACACTGCTGATGGATCAGCAGGCAGGAGGAAACATTCAACATTTGATCCACTGTGATAGAGGCACCATTCAGTACCCTGCATGCTCACTTCAGGTTGGCGCTCATGCCCCCACAGCATCATTCCAGCTCTTATAACCCCAAAAGTCACATTTCTGCTAATGTTAAAGCAAGGCTTCAATGTTTTAATAGCTGTGTTAGGAGAGGAAAGCAACACCCTCAGCAGCACTGCTGCAGAAACACCCAGTACTCCTGAGCACTCAAAGGTTGTCCTGCCCCTGCTGTGATCTTTAAGGCCCCAGTACACCAAGCTAACAAACCAAAAGACCAGGGGAAAGACTGGAAGATGAGACTCGAGAAGGAATGAAAAGGAGTTTAAAAAAAAAAAAAAGATATAGAGATGAACTGGTGGTCACACAGGAAAGCATGTTTACAGATCAGAACATAACTACTTTTCATCATGTAGTTCTCAAACAGCAACTCTTTCTGGGATCAGCCCCTTTGAGTGTTATTAACAATTGTGATACTAGTGGCATTTCACCTTTTAAACACTCCGACTTCTGGATATGGAAGACAATAAGAATCTCAAATTCCAGGCCTTTCAAGAAACCCACAAACAGATACTTCATTATTTTATAGGCCCAGCCCCACGAGTTTCACAGGTGTGAGGCTGGCAATAAAGGTAGTAGATAAATTATCTGCTCATTTCCATTATGCTTTCTGAAAGAACCAGAGTAAGAGAAATCATCTGTCTGATAGTTGGTCTTTATTGGGCCAGAAATCTCTGCAATTCAGCCATGGCTCAGCTGCTGGTAGATATGATTATCTAGAAATAGGACAAGTTTGAAGAGAAGGAAAATTGAAGGTAACAAAAGAACACACACAAAAAAGGCTCGTCTGAATAGGAAAGGTAGGATTCTGCCTCTTAATAAACTTTAACCCCCCCCCTTCTGTAACTGAGGTGGTAATACCACAGTTCACTACAGGAAGTTGCCAACAATCAATTCATTTGCTTTACCATTTTCTTTTCAGATACACTGCTGAACTTCCTGTACTTCCTTTCACAGTTTCTCCACCAACAGAAGGCTTTAGTCAGGATGGTATTTTTATCAGACACTAGTAGTTATTAAACATTTAAATCCGTTTTCAGAGTCTCTATACCATTAAAACAAGAAACCCCAACATTCCCTTGGAGCAGAATCCATTTATCAATAGCATTTCCACATAGAACAAGGCCTATCTGGTTAAAAAAAAAAGTATGTTTTAAAACTGTATAATCTAACTTGTGTCTTACTGCTCATGCTATTGACCTTGTGCACCTCCCCTCTGTGTGAGTCAGGAAGCTGAAGCATTTGCTCTGATGTGAGACTGGAAATGACTGGTCTGTTCTCACTGTCCATGGCTTTCAAGGCTGGTGCTGCAAGCAGCACACAACCAGCTTCTATCAGAATTTCCTTTTAACACTTGAGATAAAGGAGCATTCAGACATGTGACATCTGACCAAAGTCCCCTTGCCCACAAGTATGATCTTCTTAGAACAGCTTCATCTTACCAGAAATGCAGATGAGTAATAATGATGACAAACCTACACCAGAGAGTTTCGGCAGAACTAGTAACCAGCTCTTGCCAACCAATCATCAATTCCCATGAAGTGTTCACTCAGCCACCAGTATCATTACTTACAAGGGGCCACCAAACTGAAACTGAGTCAGTGTTTTAGAAATTATTTAACAGCAGTTCTGGATACTAAAATGTGTCTCCCAAGTCCCCACCACCAAACTGCATGTTCTTCTTCACAAGGTGGTGTTTCTCCCCTTGCTTCCAAGAGAGAAGGCACCACTTGCTCTGATAACAGACAACACTAACGAACCACATAAAGGAATAATGGCTTACTTAATGCATCTGACAGCTTAGTGCAGCTTTGGAAGATTTGTGAAGATGAAAATGCATTTCCTTCATCTTAAATTATTTCATTTTAGGTACTTTTAGCAATTATGGCTAACATTTTTTCGGACAAAAGTGTGGTTCTTGAATTACAGCATCCATTTCAAAGCATCACTCAAATTAATCCAGCCAATCTTTTTCCAGCCCTGAAGTCCACAAGGTTAAGGTCTGACAAGTTGCAGATTTATCTGTAACCAAATTAGCACTAGATATTCCTGCACTACCAAAGCACTAGGGAATGAGGTGACATCCTCTTGAGGAGGCAGCCCCTTTCCTCCCCACATAGCTATTCACCCCAGCAAAAAGGTGCAGTTAATATGATCAGCAAGAGCTTTGGTGACCCTGCATTTGCCACATTTTACAGCTGGCTTTCAAGAAGGAGCTGCCAACTGCCAGGCTGCACTGCAGCATCCCTGCCTCGGCACTTTGCTCACTGATATGGTTAAAATCTAACTGTGAAAAAAACAAGCAATTAGTGTTCAATCAGATCAGCTTCCCCTGAGGCCTCTCAACACGACCTTGGCAGCTGCCTATGGAGCACAGAGGAGGCACAGGATCAGGATGGAAAGAACGGAGAGACCGTGGAATTTTGACTGGCATAAACCATTCATGACACTGCCTTTCAGTTACAACCAGACAATTTTGTTGACAGTAAAATGAAGCAAAGTTGTGAACCCAATGCCATTGCCAGGAATGCAGTATATCAAAAGGCTGGCCTTACAAATGGCCTCTTGGCCTTGTGGCCAGCAAAGAGGCCAAGGGTACCAAGTTGAGGATACCCAAAAAAAGTACCTCCTGCTGGTACTGCAGGGTTGGAGGGGTTGATCTGTGGTCAGGGACACCCTGTGGTTAACCCTCACAAGGAAGGAGTACATCCCACCCAGCACACTCCAGGCTGACAAGGCAGGTTAAGTGCCCATTTACTGCTGGGCTGAGTAGGGACAGCCTTTACAATTCTAAACTGAGAGCTGTTCTTAAGCCTTTGGCTCTGAACAACACATCATTAACCACTCCAGTTCCTTGGAGAGAGAATTTTCCTAATATTTTCTTGCTGTTCTAGTAAAACAAACAACACATTTCCCTAGGCCATTACTGGACCAATGTTTTGGATCCAGCAAACAGTTACTCAGCTTCAGAAAACAGGATATTAGTAAACATATGGGAAGTCAAAGCAATATGCATTCCAAATCTTCATACCCCAGGTGATCTCCATTCATTTCCCCTTTACCTCCCCTCAAATTACAGCAGCAGCAAACAAGACCTGAACCTCCAAACACAAAATTAAAATATGCTACACAAAACATAAGCAGTGTCTAAAAATAACCAAAGACAGCTTATCTTAAATTTATGTTCTGATTTCTTCTACTAACAAATATAACCCTAACGAAAGATCTGACTCTAGGGAACACTAAAAGTGACATCAGAAGTTTTCCCAGTAGTTGGCTGTACTCATCAGGAGGCTTTGCTGCAGATCCATACAACACAAAAAGGAAGAGTTTAGTGCACCAGGCTCATACTCACTGTCTGCAAAGTTTCCTCCTGTCTTCTGCTTTGGCTCTGTCGGTTGATAAAGGAGCGTGTCGAGAGTTTGTAATGGTTCAGCAAGCAGATGATCACTACCACCATAACAGTTATAACCACAATGATAATGATGATTTGAACAAACTCCAGTTCAGCTAAAACAAAGGGGAGGGGGGGGGGAAAGAGGAAAATACATTAATCACACACAGAACGGTATCCATCAAAGCAATAACCTGCTAAACCCTCAGTATATCCACAAGACTGTAGAACATCACCAGTAAGATGTTCACTGCTGTCCACTTCGCAAAGTAAATTTTGTTCTACAAGACTGTGAAACGTTTCCAGTAAGATGGTTGCTACAGTCCACTTCAAAGTAAATTTTGTTCTAAAAACTATGAAAATCGTTCACTTTTTGGTAGCACCAATCTATTGGTATAAGTGGATGCACATCAAAAGTAAAAAACTTCTCAGTGATCTTTCTCTTCAGCCTTTACAGGTAATAAATTCTTCAACAAAAACCACCATAGATAAACCTTTTGGACAATCACAAACACTTCATTGGGGTGGGAGGGAACCCAGCAGAGACAAAATCCACTCTATTTTACTATCCATCTGCAATGCCAAGAGCCCAGAGGGCTCCATAAGCTTCAAAGCAGAGGCCACGGAGAGAGAAATCAGGACACTGTCTAGTACATTATCTTGAATTATTGTTTTTTATCAGCTAAATAGCACAAAAGCTTCCTAAATCAAGTGCAAAGCCAACTTTTTAACTGTTGAATCTAATCAGAACTCCTTTCGCAATGACTGACTTCTCTCCAGCCACAGTAAAATTAACTTTTCTAGGACATTCCCATTCAGGTAAAAGTTTTAAAGATACCTGCTACTCTAAACCAAGGTATGTTCCACTATGGTTAAAAATGAAACTGAGGTCTTGGCTGTTGCAAGAGATACAGTTACAGTGAACCCCATCAGAGCCCATCATCTTATCCAAAGTCCTGCCTATACCACAAATATGAAGTATATTTAGAAATGAGTCACTCTTGCACCCTTTCAGCTATACTGGAGCAGCAAGGATGAGCAACCTAAGGGGAGAAATTGCCCTTTGGAGTCACACAGTTGCTGAGATTTCTATGGAAACTGCATTGCTCACAGGGGATGCTCTCATCTTGAAAGACAACTCCAGTTAATGGGAGGAGATCTTTGGTTGCTAGGCCGGTAGAAAGCAGCAGAGCTATACAAGTTGCTCTCAGCTTCAGCACTTTCTAAAAACAGCACTAGTTTTGGGCACCAGAACAGTGGAGAACTGAAATTACATTTCTGGTTTAAAAAGTCAATGAGGAAAGATAGCAAAACAAAACAATAAAAAGCAAACACCAGAGAAAACAAGATTTCCTCTCCCCTGTCTCTTTCATTTCCATCCATCCTCAGCCTTCTGCGCAACAGCAGTTTGCTTACACAAACACAACTATGAAGCTGAGCTAGAAAAATGCTCTTCACACACAAAGCCCAAACAACCTGGAGTGGAACTACAGGAAACCCAAGGCTCTTTCATTATCCTAAGGTCTCTTGTGAGCAAATTCTCACACTACAGGAGATGCAGGTGCAATGGTGTCCAGTGGAAGCTATCAACAGCTGTTTTGTCACAAGTTGGGCACAGGCACTCCACCTAAGAACCTCGAAATGCTGAAGTTCTGACATCGTATTAATAGGAGGAACTAAACCTACTCAAGGCTAAGGGCAGCAACGCATCTACCATTTAAATTTCTTTTTGCTATTTATTACCATTCATTTATCATTAAGACCACCAATGTCAATTAGTCAGTGCTTTGCTCTCAACACTGTGTCCAGTGCAGCAATCTCTTACTTCCTCCCCCACCCCCTTGAGTCACTGGAAGCTAACAGCGTGAGTACCAAAAGATCAAAAAGCAGGAATTGATTCAAAACCATACCCACCCAAATGATACTGAAGTAAAAAGTCAGTTTTTCTTGGCTCAGAACCAGAGAGACCTGACACTGCTGACAATGGCTGCACCTCACATTCTACACATTCTATGGCTACTGAAGGTTTCTCTACCCAAAACGCATTTGTTTTGGGGCAGGGGGGGAGGGAGAAGGAGAGGGTCCATGTAATACATTAGACTGGAAACTGAGAGACTTGCTAAAGGGCAACATGCAAAACAAGTAATGTTGATTTAGGCTTTCCTAGAATGCAGAGATCACTGGAATGACACGTTACTTCTCTATCTGCCAAGGGCAGAGTCTTCTAAATTTATCAAGGCCCCAGCATTCCAGTAGCAGGGGACAGCACCTCTCTATTAGAAATAAATGTTTGGGTCTGTGAGCATTTCCCTGGGAGGGACCGTTGGGAAAGGTTTGACTAAAACAAAGCTAAACAATAAAGCAAATGAAATCTGCAGCACATCAGTGTGAGCATGCTGGATTTGCCAAATCTAGTTTTACATTACAAACACCAAAACCAACAAAATACCCTAATGATGATGTTCAAGAGGATTTCCTTGCTAGGAAGTGGAAGGAAATGAAAGGGGAAATGGAATCTTTAATCTCTTCTTCCTCCTGACACTCAATTAGCTTATTAACAGGAAAAAGCAAAAAGAAAAGAGTTACAATTTCTATTTACTGGTACTGCTCAAGGCAATTTGAACAGCTTCTGGTGACTGAACACACTCCAAGTAACCCCAATCTTCAAGACAGGCATCTCCTCCTGCCCACTCTTCCTATAAATCATCTGGGAAAGAGACTGGAGGGAGCTTCAGGAAGAGAAACAATAGATTTTTACCCTGCCACATCTCTCTGTTGCAGTTATCTATCCCTATTTCTTCACACAGAGGAAATATCAGGCTAATATATTTCATGGTAAATGCCCAACACGGAAAAAGCAACTATATACTGAACAGAAACACCCTGTTTCTGTATAGAGAGCATGAAAAAAGAGAAATCGTTTACAACCCTATCAACAACCACATAAGCAGAACTACCGGGTCCATCGCCCAAATCCTGTTCCACAAATGGACTCTCCGGGGACAGGAAAGCCCCTCCTGCACCCCATGGCTCGGCTGGGCTCTAAGCTGGGCTCGGCTCCGGTGACCGAGCCCGCAGCAGACACACGGACGGACAGACGGGTACCTCTTTCCAACAACAGGTCTTTTAACCGCGCATCCTTCGCCGCTGTCCTGTTGAGCTGCTCCCTGGACATGCTCGCCTCTGGCAGACGGGGGAGTCAAGCCGCTCCGCCAGCCTCCCCAGCGGGCACCGCATCACCGGCAGCCCTGTGCTCCATCCGGTGTGGAGACGCCGATCCTCAGGCTGCGCGCTCAGCCCTACACGGGGACCGGCTGACTGACAGTCAGTCCTGTCTGTCCGTCCCCGTCCTCAGCCCCAGCGCTCACACCGCAGTTAGCGACTACCAGGGACCGCCGTGGAGCGCTCGGACCACAGCTACTGGCCACTGGGGACCGCTCCGAGCGGGACCAGCACAGGCGCTCGGGCCGCAACTACCGACCACTGGGGACCGCGCCGGGCAGGACCAGCACAGGCGCTCGGACCACCAGCTGTCGCCGAGAGGCGGCCAGGCAAGGCCCGCACCAGCGGCTCTCGCCCCACCACCTCCCTCGGTGCACCCAGCCACGCCTGTGCGCGCACGCCCGAACGGATAGACGGACACAGGAGGGTTCCCGACGGCACCGGAACAAAACGAATAAAAAACAGCCTCAAAAAAATATTAACCGGCAGGAGCACACACAAAAAAAGGGGGAAGATAAAGGCCCGCGGCGCCCCGCTCCTCCCCAAGCCCCGCCGCGGGGCCTGGTCGGGCTGGAGGACGGGAGGGAGGAAGGAAGGTGCGTATCTTACCCGCGCCGCCGCCGCCCCGCCGCTCTTTAAGCCCGGCCTGGCCCGGCGGGCGTTCGGGGCGCCCCGGCTCTTCCGCCTGCGCCGGCCTCACCGCGCCTGCGCCGCCCGCCCCGCCCCGCCCCGCCGTCACGCTCCCCGCCCCCGGGGAGCCGCCGCCAGCCACAGCCGGGAGTCGTGCTGCTGCTGGAGGGGTGCCAGTCAAACACCTTCCCCGGTTAGTTAATCGGCCAGACTCCGCTGCCAGGCTCTGGGAAGGAACTCTCGCTCCCAGCGTCCGTCCCGGAGCGCTGAACAGTCACAAGGGGCAACGGGCACAAATTGGAACCCAGGAGCAGGATGCCCAGAGAGCCCGTGGAGTCTCCTTCCCTGTAGATACTCCAAACCCGCCTGGATATTGCAATTCTGGGCATCCTGCTCTGGGAGACGCTGCTTTAGCAGGGGGTTGGACCAGATGATCTCCAGAGGTCCCTTCCAGACCCCACCATGCAGGGATTCTGTTTTAGGGAGAGTCAGGAAGAAATAAGAGGCAGATGCATCCTGGTGCAATACAGCAAAACGATAACCACTAGAAGAAATAAGGCCCAGAACCTCAAACTGAGGGATTGTGTGCACAAGTTAAAAATAAAAATAGAGTGTGAGGGGAAAAGCAAACACCAGATATCTGGAGACTTGGGCTCCAGTCACCATGGGGTTTTTTATTTCTGTAGTGTTCGTGTTTCTGGCAAAATGCTCATCTCCAGACACATCTACCTTCTCCACAGCCACCCTGCCTGCCCCAGCCCTGCCACTGAGCCTTTCTGGCTTGGCAGTTTTACAGGCAGATTGGTTCCCATCCCAACCCTGACCTGTGTTCACAGCCAGAGCACCACAATGGAGGCCATCAGCAGGGACTTGAAGGCTGGCTGCACTGCTGCCGCTCCCAGGAGGAGCACAGGCCCACACACATGAGTCTTGTGACACCAGGAAGCCTCATTATCACCATGTCCCTCAGATTCTGGGAAGTCTCTCCAATACCTGCTTCACCTGCATGGCCAAGCCCTCCTCCCATTTACGGTTACTTCTCTGGATTATGGCAGAATACTGTCCTAGTTTCACTGGGTTAGAATCAAAGAACCAGTTTTCTGTTCAGGAAAGATGCATTTTTGTGAAGACTGCAGCACCTGATTGGGTGAGAACAAAGTTGATGAGACACTTTGGTTTTGCTCGTGGCCAGCCATGGTGTGTGAGTCTCCATAGTGATTGAAGTCTCTACCAATTATGAGTTTGCCAGGTGCTAAAGCCAGGCAATGTCAAAGCCAGGACAGCTGATCCAAGCTGGCCAACAGAAGTGTTCCATACCATAAATGCCACGCTCCCTCCAGGGATGGCAAACATTGAGGAGAAGGGACCATGCCCAGCAAACTTTGCTTGTTTATAAGGACCATGACTTTTATGGTATGGAATATATTTCTATTTCAACCCATGAGCCTCTTTCATTTCCCCAACTCCCCTTCTTGTGGGGATCAGAGTGTTGTCACTGAGTGACAGAACTACTGACTAAGCGAAAGCACATCCCCATATCACAAAGTAAGACACAGATGCTTGTCTAAAGGAGCATGAAAAGAGAGTTCAACCTCTGGTCCACAATTAGGAGCTCATGGAGGCAGAGAAGCTGGGCTGCAGCACTGGTGAGGCTACACATCCTGCTACCAGCAGGACAGCTGGCTCAGGACAGCCCCACACCAGCATTGCTGTCCCCTCACAGCATAGCCACAATGGTCCAAGCCCCCAGGACAGACTCTGGTGCTGACCATGGAGATAGACCTGCTGCTCCCCACACCTTTCAGATCTGCAAACCCCAAGGACCAGTCTCAAAAAAAAAAAAAAAACCCAAACCCTTGACTCAAAAGGTCAAGGAGCAAATGCCAGGAGGGGAAGGAGACTGAGAGGAGTGAGCCTGCTTGTGGTCACCCATCAAGCTAGCACTAGGAACTGAGTCAGAGGGCTTAAAATATTAGGGAAACACATCCTGAGAGACATTTCTCCACTGCAGCAGAGCCTTCTCGTTTGATTACAGGCTATCCCCTCTGCCTGGATTTATTAAACCGTTGTTGACATTTAGCTCAGTACTGCAAGGGCTAAGGCCCCAATCCAAACAGTGAAGTCAGGCTGGGGACAGCACTTGTGGACTGTAAATAAATATCCTTTGAGAGTTCCAAGAAGAGCAGAATGAGTTTAAATTATACATTGATGGAGTGCTTCTGTGCGAGTGGGACATCAACTGACTACAGGACCAGTACCAGCACAGGGGAATCATTTGTACAGAATTGGAGCAGCTTCAAAACTACAATCTTATCACCCCTAGACTGCTTTGAGAACAATTAATTCAACATTTTAAACATGGCTGTTTTGTGGGCATGACCTGCTTGGTATGTACAGAGTTGCTGGTGAGGCTGATTTTCTTCCTGTTCCAAATTCTCTGTTGTCAAGGACTGACTAAAACAACGTTTCTGAGCCAAGGATTGATCCATAAATATAATTCCCAACATGTTTAAAATGACAAGCTGGTTTCAGGTAAGCATAGTTTAAAAGAGTATAAGCATAAAATAAAATAAAATAAAATAAAATAAAATAAAATAAAATAAAATAAAATAAAATAAAATAAAATAAAATAAAATAAAATAAAATAAAATAAAATAAAATAAATATACTCGTATTAGTGCTGCTCTTTTTCTTTGGTCTCCTACAATTGAAGCCTGGATGTCTTCAGCTCTTGAAGGGCATCAACCCGTAGCATCAAACAATTGCACTGGGGAGAGTGGAGATTCAGTGCACACAGGGAATGATACATTACACACTTTACTCCCTCTCTTGACCACTACTTGTCTACCCACCAACATTGGTTTACCATTATTGTGTAAGTCCATGCACAAAATGGGTACAGACAGCTGTGTCCACAAGCAGCACACCTGGTAAGCATCCTCAAGAGCACCCTCAGAACAATGCTTGGCTCATCACCTATTTATTAAGAATTTATCAAGTTTTTAACATGCATCAAACCCTTTAGAAGCTGGAAACTGTGCAACAAGTGCCAGATAGCCCATGAAAGCTGCTCTGTAAGGATGGATGGAGGACTGGCTTCCTTCTAAATTTCTCTCCCAGAAACAGATTCCACCATGACCTCTAAGCAGGACGGCTGCTCTGGTGACAAAGCTGAAGCCCCCTAAGCAGGCTTTGGCATATCAAGTCAGAATCACAGATTCACAGAATGGTAGGGGTTGGAAAAGACCTACGAAGGTCATCTAGACCAGCCCCACTGCTGGAATAGGGCCACCTTGAGTAAATCACTCAGGATTGCAATGTCCAGGTAGGTTCTGAATGACTCCAGAGACAGAGGCTTCACAACCTCTCTGGGCAGCCTGATCCAGTGCTCCAGTACCCTCCAAGTGAAGAAGTAATGCTCCTCTAGAAGCCATTCCAAGTCTAGCATATTAATGACAAAGCCAAGGGCTAGTTAAACTTAGTATCGTTTAGGTGACATAGGACATGTTTACTGATCTGTCCCCTCAGTCTTGACTGGGAAAACAACAAACTCCTTCTGGAACCTGCAAGAACAAAATGTAATTTTGTTGTTGTTGTTGTTTTAATAATGGTAAAGCTGTTCATCTCTGAAGTGTAAGAAAACACAGTCATGCTTTGGTGACCCAAACTGGACAGATGCTTTCTCAATATGAGTTGCACACTTCTGCTATTATCCCTTTTTTTCTCTCTGCTTCTCTGAAGACATCACTGGCTGTGGGCAGGCTCCTGACCAGCTCTTACCCTGAAGAAGAAGTGAAAAACCACAACCTTGAAACTGGAAAATATGTGGGTGTTTCCACCTGCATTTTTTTGCCCCTTGGGATCCCTCACCTGGGGAACCTGGACAGGGTGGGGTGGGCGTTGATGTGACTCTCCTTCTCTGTGCTGTGATACGGCTTGGAGCCACACACCTAACCTCAGCCCACAAAACCAGCTACAAACATTAACGGTTCAGGCAGGGCCACGTGTCCTTATGTGCCTGGTGGCACCAGGACAATGCTTCATGGTCAAGGCTTGGTGGGGTGACAGATGCCTGGCACGGGAGTACCTTGCTTTAGCCCTATAGCCAGCCAGGCTGGACAGCTCACACAGCAGCCCCATGGGCCTTCAGAACTTCATTGACTCAGAGACTGTTTTGGATTATAGAATTGAATTGTAGGATGTTTTGGATTGGAAAGGACATTTAACGACCATCTAGTCCAACCCCTCTGCAACAAGCAGGGACATGTTCAACTAGAGCAGGTTGCTCAGAGCTCCATCCAATCTGAGCTGAAAGTTTCCAGGGATAAGGCATCTATTGCAACCTGGGCCAGTGTCTCACCACCCTCAGCATAAAAGATTTCTTCCTTTCTCTAGTCTAACTCTCTCCTCTTTTAGTTTTAAACCAACACCCTTTGTCCTGTCACAACAGGCCCTGCTAAAATGTCTGTCTCCATCTTTCTTAATAGGCCCTTCTATATACTGAAAAGCTACAATAAGGTCTCTCCAGAGCCTTCTATTCTCCAGGCTGAACAACTCCCTCATCTTGTCCACAGTGCAGAGGGGTTCCAGATCTCTGATTAATTTTTTTGGCCTCCTTTGCTCTCTCCTGTGCTGAAGGATCCAGAAATGGGCAGAGCACTTCAGGTGGGGCTTCAGGAGAGCAGAGCAGAGGGGCTCTGCTACCCATGCTGCTTTGGATGCAGCTCAGGATATGGTTGCCTCTGGGCTCACCTCACATCCAGCTTTTCATCCATCAAACTCTTAGTCCTTCTCCGCAGGGCTGCTCTCAATCCCTTCATCCCCCAGCTTGTACTGACACTGGGGATCACCATGACTGAAGTGCAGAACCTTCCACATGGCCTTGTTGAACCTCATGAGGCCTACTTCTCAAGCTTGTCCAGGACTCTTTGAATGGCATCCCTCAGGTGTGTCAACTGTACCACTCAGCCTGGTGTCATCTGCAAATTTGCTGAGGGTGCACTTGATTGCACCGTATCATTGATGAAGATATTAAGCAGCCCTGGTTCCAGTATGGACCCCTGAGGGATATAATTTCTCACCAATCTCCATCTGGACATCAACCAACTGTCCAATACCCTCTAGATGTGACCATCCAATCAATTCCAATGTTTCAGAACACTTTCAGTAAAGAAGTTTATTCTAATATCCAACTTATACCTCCCCTGGTTCAACTTGAGTCCATTTCTTCTTGTCCTATCACTTGTTACTAGGGAGAAGGGATCAACATCCACCTCACTCCGACCTCCTTTCAGGTAGTTTATAGAAAGCAAGAAGATCTCCCCTCAGCCTTCTTTTCCCCAAACAATCCCCGTTCCTTCAGCTGTTCCTCAGAAGACATGTTCCCCAAGGAAGGGCTGTGAAATTGATTTCTCTTTTATTTTTAAAATTACACTTTGCAGTCCTCCTTTGCTCCCTCCAAACCTTGTTTCGTAGAAAAGTGAAGCAGTCCTTCACATGGAGTTTTGGTTGTGCGCATCCTGGGCTGGAACAATCCTCATTGTCAATACAGACTAGGGGATGAGGTGATAGAAAGCAGCCCTGTGGAAAAGGACTTGGGGGTGCTGATGGAAGAGAAGCTGGACATGATTAGACATGTGCGCTTGCAGCCCAGAAGGCAAATCACATCCTGGACTGCATCAAAAGATGTGTTGCCAGCAGATTCAGAGAGGTGATTCTGACACTTTCCTCTGGTGAGACCTCACCTGGAGTACTGCGTCTAGTTCTGGAGCCCTCAATATAGGAAGAATACGAAGCTGATGGAGCAGGTCCAGAGGAGGGCCACAAAAATGATCAGGGGGTTGGAGCATCTCTGCTACAAGGATAGGCTGAGGGGGCTGGGGTTGTTCAGCCTGGAAAAGAGGAGGCTCCAGGGAGACCTCCTAGCGGCCTTCCAGTACCTGAAGGGGGCCTACAAGAAGGAGGGAGGCTGTTTACAAAGGCCTATAGTGATAGGATGAGGGGCAATGTCTTCAAACTGGAGAAGAGCAGATTTAGGTTGGATGTTAGGAACAGGTTCTTTACCATGATGGTGGTGAAACACTGGAACAGGTTGCCTGGGGAGGTGGTTGAGGCCCCATCCTGGGAGATATTCAAGGTGAAGCTTGACAGGGCTCGGAGTAGCCTGATCTAGTTGAGGATGCCCCTGCTGACTGCAGAGGCAGTTGAGCTAGATGACCTGTGGAGGTCCCTTCCAACCCAGACCATTCTATGATTCTACGATTCTACGACTCTATGATCCTGCACGGTCCATGTGCTGTCCGTGCTGTGCGGCAGTTTGTTTTCCTGCACTGGAAGGAGGGTTCAGTCTGAGACACTGAATTATACCACATTGTTTCAGAAGTAATCACCGTTTCAGACCTGACTAGCCCGAGCTGTGTTTACACTGGTGAGCAAGAAAATCTACTCATGAATTATCCCCACTGCAGCTCTGTCAGTCCTTGTGCGCCGGCTCGACGCAGGCAATTTGGAGCCGTCTCCTGCAGCAGGGTTAAATGGTACAGTGAGCATAATGTGCTGGCCCTGTTTACCCTGGAGATTATGCTGCTGGTAACTTCAACGCTCCCCCTGCCAGTGCTGAAAAACAGGCACAGAATTTCCTACTGCTGATGCATAAGGAATGAGAAACTCCGGGCAGGGAAAGGCAGCTGTAAATCTGAGGGTGATCATCAGCTCAGACTATTCAGACCATGAAAATGCCCCTAAAAGGATGAAGCAACCAAGGGGCTGAGAACCAGCACTTCATGCAGGTACCCATTATGCTGAAGGCTGCTACACAGTGGCCTCCCCTCATTTTAATCACTGACTAATTGAATCCTCCATTTAGTTCTATTAAAAGCTTGTGAACAACATCAGCTGCTCTGAAAATACTGCACCCCCTTCCATCCTTCATTTCTGATCATATTCCACAGCTTTTGGCTTATTCTGAGCTCAATTCTAATGGGTGGTGGTAAAGACAAGCTCTTTAAGTAAGAGAAGATAAGAGATGATCACAATGTATGTTTTTAATTCTATTACTCTCCCATCAGTAATTGCAATTTGTACCTGTACTGGACTCTGTGGAGTCTCAGTGGCTGCATCATGACTATCCTGCCTAAGCTCCCTGTGGTTTCCAGGCAATTCTCAGCAAGTACAGGGAAGAATCATCCCTCATTATTAATATTTTTTTTTAGCCCATTCAAACAGGAGCTAGAGATGCACTAAGGCCCACATTAAAAAGCTGAGAGATCACATCATACATCATCCTACCACAGGAACAGATGAAAGTTAAATGAGAGACAGAATTAGCATGGGTGCTAGAATCTCTGCATAGGCAAGAATCCACCTCCAACACAAAACTGAAAGCCCTGGTGTAGAAATACAGGTTGTTAAGTAAGCTATTAGGAGTATTTTAAACACACACACACAGACACACACACACACACAAAAGAACATTCATTCTTCCAACAAAAAAACACTCTTTGGAGTTAAGAGAGTCTTCTGTCAGGTGGATTATTCACTCCATAAATCTCAATTGCCAACGAACTCCCTGGCAGCCAAGGAAAAAAAAAAAACAATGGACACTCGACTGCAGATTAACAGACTATCAAGATATTTTAGTACTTTCTGACTAAGGTGCAGGGAAAGACTTCGAAAAGCTGGATGGTGCAGAAGCCTTTCAACATCACAAGAAAACCTAGATGGTCTAAAAAAGAAAGCTAAGGGCAAGACACAGAATGGAGATAAGAGGGGAAAGCAGAACCAGGATTACAATAAAGTACTAAAAATGCAAGTAGACTGTGAGGAGCTGTATTTTATTTCTGACATTGATCAGCTGGTTTAGAGATACAGAGCTCTGCCTCACTGATGGTACTGCCTAGTATCTGAACTTAAAATGCTAAAGAGAGGAAGATGGAAAAAGTATCTAAAGAGCTATGGGGGAGAATGGGATTCAAAATCATGCAAAACTGGAGGTCAGTGATAACAGAAAGCTTTTAAAGAACTGCAATGCCAATATAAGCTACTGTTGACGTTTAAGAGTAAGGGAAATACATTGATACCAAAGAGAAGAACGGATCTACAACCAAAATGGAAGGATTTTGTTTCCTTTTATCCTACATTTTTCTTATCCTTTGTTTTGCAGCATTTACATACCTGCTGTCTGAATGTGTAATCATAAGGGAAATTAACCCTGGATAACTCCATGCTGCAGCATGGTTACAGAAATTGCTCTGGAGAAAACAACTTGAGGAATAAAATGGAGGGGATGTGCAAACCACTAGAAACCAAGTAAGTCACAGGCACAATAGGTCTGAAGGATGGGAAGATCTCCTTATGAGAACATGCCATTAAATACTAAAGTCAAGCATAAAATTGCTCTGCCACAGTATTTTGGTTTATTTGCATTGTTAAATTCCCTCTCCTCACCATAACGGATTGTTTCTAGCACTAATGATTTACACAAAAGGATCTGTGCAAATGGGTGGCTTCTCTCTTAAGAATTTTGGACTCAGTTTCCTTCAGCTTGATGGCAATGCAGTGACTCACTAAATTTCACATCTGCCTCAGGACACACAATGGTGCAGCTTCTAATGAGGTTTCAGGATGGATTAGGTTCTGATGGTGCAAGTGAGAGGTGTAAAAACTTGGCACTGATTTAAAAAAGCAGGCTGGATTTCCACAAACTGCCGTGGTGTGAAAACTGGAGATGCTTTGCTGTTGACAACTGTTACCACTGAATCCTGTATGGCTCTTCTACTAAGTTCATTTCTTCTGGCTTCTGCAGCCCTACTTAAGAAAAAATACATTGTCTGTATATAATTTGTGTATGTTTATGCACACGAACCCAGGCATTTCCCCCAATAAATGTAACTGACAGAAAAAGGGAAAAGTTTAAGAGTACTTAAATTGGTCTGCAAAACACATTCACCTCACTTGCAGTGCACCCCTGAAAGAGATGAGATTTTTGGACATGCAGAATTATTTGGATTTGCCACAGTTTATAAGCCTTTTTATGATAAAAAAAGAGTATTTTATTCCCAATGCCCAGCATTCCAGAACTCTTAAAAGTCACAGAATCATAAAATCATAGAATCACAGAATCATAGAATGGTCTGGAGGAAGGGACCTCCAAAGGCCATCTTGTCCAACCCCCTCTAGGGCATACTCAACTAGATCAGGTTGCCCAGAGCCCTACTGAGCCTCACCTTGAATATCTCCAAGGATGGGGCCTCCCCAGGCAACCTGTTCCAGTGTTTCACTACCCTCCTGGTACACAACTTGTTCCTAACATCCAATCTAAATCTACCCTTCTCTGGTTTGAAACCATCGTCCCTCATCCTATCACTACAGGCCTTTGTAAACAGTCCCCCTCCAGCCTTCTTGCAGGTCCCCTTCAGGAACTGGAAGGTCGTTATTAGGCTCTCTGAAATCAGAAGAGCAGCATAAAGCAACACTTTGGGATACACTTTGATCGCATCTTTCCAGTGTTGCTTTAATCTTTACATCCAAATGAAGATATTTGTCAAATTCCTCAATTTCAACAGTTGAAGCATGAAGCAAACCACTTAATTTACAGTAAAATCTTGAGAACTGACAACTCAGGGAATAAAAACCAGAACGTAGTCACGGCTTGTGGGGAGGCATCAGGAAGTTTCTAATGCACTTCTTTTCTGACTAATGGCCTAAGTGAGTGTGTAGACAATAATCCTCATGGAGGAGATGAGGTGGAGAGGGGAGAGAAAGTCCACAAGGAATGTCAGTCATCAGATGCTTCCCTTCAGTTTTTCCATAACCAAAACTGGGAGCCAGTTTTAACACATCATCACAGGCATTCCTCAGCAAGCAGCGTTTCTGCCGCTTCCTTCAGACTGGCAAAGGAGTAAGACTTCCCAAAAATACATCCTCTAGAAAAGAGGGAATTTGTCGAGCGAGCTGAGTGCTCAACGGGAATCAGATACCTCACTGCTGCTTGTGAGAAGCAGACCTCTGAGTAAACTGCCGGCAAAATGACAACCACATTGCAGCAGCTACCGGGCTATTTTTACCAAAGCAGAATATGTTGTCTTTTCATTTTGCATCAAGACAATCAAAATTCATAAGATTCATGCTCCGCATTTCAAGAGGAAAAGCTTGGTAATCCAGCATTCAGACCACATGGTTTGTAACATCACCATGAATGGTCTCTGTTCTTCAGTCAGTCTTTTGACATGTTCACAGGGATGGTGTTTATGCTGACTCGCTCCTAGTACATCATATCACATTTTAATGACTCAGTTCAGCTCTGACAAAAGGAAACATCTGCCATGGGTTTGTTTTTTGTTGGTTTTTTTTTTGCATTTTTTTTCCTTTCGTGAACTTTATCACAATTAAAAATCTGACGTTTCACCAGCCTGTGTGCCAACCGAGGCGTGCGCCAAGTTCAGCACTTCCTGGTACATACAAATGTGTGCAGCATGAACAGCTAGTACCAACAGCACCCAGCCATCACTGACTTGTCAGTTACCACCACAAAAGAGAAGTTTGTGGGCAATAATTTCATAATCTTGATCTGGTTTCCATATGACAGAGTGCAAGAGAGAGAAAGGAAAAAAAAAAAAGAAAGGCAAAACAGGAACACTTCATAGTTCCGTGTGATGACAACATAAGATTTCTGTCTTGCCCTATTGCAGCCAGAAAAATATTAAAGCAGCATGTCAAAACTGGCATAGCTTCTGAAAATCCATTTCCAAACATCACTTGATGGACAGCACCCTAGCAACTCGATATGAAGCTTAAATCTGCATCTACTTTCCATAAAATGAGGCCAATTTCATCCGATGCTTTTGTGCTCAGAAGAATCAATGGTATCCACAGACTCAAGCCACTTTTGATAGGAAGGCAGCTTGACCATGCACCATGGAGACCATGCACCTCCTGCACCCTGTGTAAGGGTGGAGTACCTCTAGGCAGTTCCAGTGACACCGTCATTTGAGACAGAAGCAAACCCAGCCGGCTCATGGTACAAGCAATGCAGTTCTGCTTCATAGGTGGAGTAGCAGGGTCCTACTGCTTGGTGGACCACGTGATGTTACTGAGCCCAGAGATGGATGTTTCTGAACAGACTCCAGGAGAGGGCTGGGTTCTAAGTGAGAGCTTAGGGGTGCTTTCTAACCTGCTCCTCCATTACTTTTTTCCCAGTGCAACCAGCATAATGCTGGATCAGAAAGGGTACAAGTAAACTTGAAGTGTCTCATAGGAGGATTTCAGGGACTGAGAATGGAAAAACCATCCTGCACACAGAACTTACAAGGCTGCCCCAAACATATGTCATGGGAAATGTTAAAGGAGAAGCATGGTCTGCATGGGGGTGCTGATGGATGAGAAGCTAGGTGGACATGAGCCATCAACGTGCATTCACAGCCAAGAAGCCAACCATGTCCTGAGCTGCATCCAAAGAAGCGTGGGCAGCACATGGAAGGAGGGGATTCTGTCCCTCTACTCTGCTCTATTGAGACCTCACCTGCAGAAGCGTCCAGCTCTGGAGTTGGAGTGGGTCCAGAGAAGGCCACAAAAATGACCAGAGGACTGGAACCCCTCTGCTGTGAGGAGAGACTGAGAGTTGGCGTTGTTCAACCTAGAGAAGAGAAGGCTTGGGGGAGACCTTTTTGTGGCTTTTCATTACTTAAAGGGGTCCTACAAGAAAGATGGGGACAGACTTTTTAGCTGGGCCTACTGTGACAGGTCAAGGGGTGATGGGTTTAAACTAAAGAGGAGTGATTCAGATTAGGGAGAAAGAGGAAATATTTTACAGTAGTGTGTTGAGACACTGGCCCAAGTTGCCCAAAGACGTAGTAGATGCCTCATCTCTGGAAACATTCTAGGTCAGGCTGGACAGGGCTTTGAGCAACCTGCTCTAGTGGAACATGTCCCTGCTCACTGCAGGGAATTTTGGACTAGATAACCTTTAAAGGTCCCTTCCAACCCAAACCATTCTATGATTCTGTTAGCTACAAGATCATACTGAAATTAAGTTTGTCTCTCCAGCTCTAGCACAGATCTGCTGGGGAGTCCCTTCAACTCTCCAAGTCCATCCCCAACCTTCTCTCGATACCACAGCAGCACATATGCAGTGCTTCTACGAGCATGGCCTCATTCACTTCAGTCATAAAACCCTGCCTGATACTGGTATCATATGAAATTAGGGCTGCTAAGCTACTTTTGAAAATGCCACGTGAGCACCTAAATGACAAAGGTGCACTTGCCAAAGCTGCCAAGTGGTAAGCAGACAAATGCCCTTTCCCAGCAAGCAAAAGGCTGGGCCCAGGTGGCTGCCATGGCATTTTTCTGTGTGCGACAGCGAAACCAAAAATTTGCTTGAAACCTCCCCAGACACGCAGGGAACTGACAGCTAATGTATCTTGCAGTTGGTTGGCTGGTATTTTTGGACAGGAGGCTGCATTTCAAACTACTTCATCCTATGTTCCCACTCTGTGCAACTGCACATCTGACACTGTACTGACTCACTGGCAGCATTTTGTGTGAGCCCACTAAGGAGATACCATTATACCCTGTTTGGGTGGGGTGATACTTTCTGGGTGAGTCTCCTTGTTGAAAAGGAAGTTTTGAGAATAAGATTCTTGTTTTCAGAGTTACAGAGAAACTGAGCAGGCTCCCTAGCAAAGTGGTTGAATCACCATGTAAGATTCAACAATTCACAGACAGCATTGGGTTGGAAGGGACCCTCAAATGTCATCTTGTCCAACTCCCCTGCAGTGAGCAGGGACACTTCCAACTAGATCAGGTTGCCCAGGGCCACATCAAGTCTGATCTTCAATGTCTACAGGGACAGAGCCTCCACCAACCCTGGAGGTATTTAAAAGACACAGAGATGTGGTGCTGAGGGACCTAGTTTAGCGGTGACCTGGCAGTATTGGGTTAATGGTTGGACTTGATGATCTTAAAGGTCTTTTCCAATCTAACCAATTCTATGATTCTAAGCACTTTGACTCCCTCTCACTTCTCCACATTCACAGATTCATAGATTCATAGAATGGTTTGGGTTGGAAGGGACCTTAAAGATCATCTTGTCCCAACCCCCTTCTGGCATGGGCAGGGACACCTTCACTAGACTTGAAAACCTTCAGGGAGTCCCCACCCACAGCCTCCCTGGCCAACCTGTTTCAGCGTCTCACCAGTCTCACTGTAAAGAATTTCTTCCTGATATCCAGTCTAAATCTGCCCTCCTCAAGTTTCAATTCATTCCCTCTTGTCCTATTAGAGGATTGCAAAACTTCTGATGCTTTAAATTTGGTGCCCTCCTCATTTTTAATTAAAAACATTGTCTTAATTGGGATTCAAGGGTTAAAACCAAATAAAAACCAAATTGTTATGCAGCCTCCAGGGAGAGGGTTGTGCTCTCTGGCCATCCTAGGACGGGACACTGCCTGTGCAGGGCAGACAGAGCCTTCTGGGGAAGCAAAGCTGAGAAATCTCTCTATCATCCCATTCAGCCTGAGATCAGCGATGTCTGCAATACTTCTGATCCATGGAAAAAAAAAAAGAAAAGAAAAAGAAAAAAATTTAAAAGCCAAAGCTGCAGAGATTCAACCTGAGCCAGGCAAGTTCTTTGCAACATGGATTTGTGATTCCCTGCCACCAGGACCCCTTCATGCATCCGTGCCACGATTCCAGAAACAGCCTTGCCTGCTGAGCATTAAACATGGGGCATAAGGCAGGTTTGCAGTGCTGGGGGCCAGACTATTTTTACAATCCTTAGGATGTGCTGTCACAACAGTAAATCCCAGCTGCAGATTTACCAAAAGAGCTAAGGGGATTTGTCCAGGATTTCAGGACGCCCAGCATCCTGATCCGCAGAGCAGCTCAGACCAGGCTTTTTGCCATTCAGAAGTCCCAGACAAGGCACTGGCGGGAGCCTGAAGCCTGCCAGCACAGCATGTATCCGGCAAGCATGTGGAGTCTGGGACACGGCTGGCATGGCAGGCACCTGCTGGCCTGCACACACTGTGTGGCCTCCCCACATGCCGAATGCAGATGTCACTGAACATCTACGTGCACACATGCATCCCCTCTCCCATCTACCACAGCCAGGTACACCAGACCACAAGGACCATGCAAACATACTCGCTGTGGCACACAGTAAGGACGTGGGCACACAGCCCCTGCCCTCAGACAGGACCATGTATACCCTCTACACATCCCATGCTGCTCCTGTTCCTGTAGTACTCAACCCAAGTGCAGGGCAAACTTGCAATAACTTCCCTCATAGCAAGAGCTTCCCGGCCCACTTCTGTTCTTAGGGATCTGATTCCCTGGCTGCAGTAGGTACACAAAAGAGTCTCATGGAAGAAACCTCAGTTCACTTACAGCTCACACAATCACAGAATGGTGTGGGTTGAAAGGGACCTCTGGAGATCATCTAGTACAACCCCCCTGCTGAAGCAGGGTCACCTACAGCAGGTTGCACAAGAGTGTGTGCAGGTGGGTTTGGAATCTCTTCAGAGAAGGAGACTCCACAACCTCTCTGGGCAGCCTGCTCCGGGGCTCTGTCACCCTCACAGGAAAGAAGTTCTTTCTCATGTTCAGATGGGATCTCCTGTGTTCCAATTTGTGCCCACTGCCCTTGTCCTATCACTGGGTAAGAAAAGAGTCTGGTCCCATCCTCTTGACCCTCACCCATTAGATATTTATGAACATTTTTAAGATCCCCTCTCAGTCTTCTCCAGGCTAAACAGCCCTCAGGTCTCTCAGCCTCTCCTCATCAGATAGATGCTCCAGTCCCTTCATTGCTTTTGTAGCCTCTACTGCACTCTCTCCAGTAGTTCCCTGCCTCTCCTGAACTGGGGAGCCCAGAACTGGACACAATACTCACAAGGGCAGAGTTAGAGCGGGGGCAGAACCTCCCTTGACCTGCTGGTCCCACTCTTTTTAATGCACCCCAGGACACCACTGGCCTTCTTGGGCACATTGCTGGCTCATAACGAACTTCTTGTCCACCCAAGGCTCATAGATGCAGTGTGAGAAACATTGCCAGCATCCTACCTGCCATACTTTCTGACTTGGAAGCTGCAAGTCATCGTGTTAGCAGAGTTTTGCCTAAAAAGGCACACCCTTCCCAGCACTCATCCTGTTACTTTAGACATGTCACATACCCTCAACTTGTTGTCAGTGCATCTGGGTTTCTGTTTTACACACAGAAGATGAGAAGAATGGAATTGCTCAAGCCAAGGTTGTGCACATAAGGAACAACCCAAACTGGCTCCCAGCTTGAATCTATCCTTTTTTGGGCAGGCGGCTTAGACTTTTTGAATTTACAAGGACTCTGACATTTTTCCTTCATGTCCTCTCAAACTTCTAGCTCTGAAAGCTCAGATGAGCACTTTTTGTTCATTGTAGTCATCTCTCTTGAAAGCCAGCTTAAACCAGAACACCTCCCAAAAAATTTGAGGACGGTGTTTGTTGGCTTTTTTTGGTTGGTTGGTTGGTTGGGTTTTTTTTATGGGGAGGGGGGTGGTTCTTTCTTTCTTTTTCTTTCTTTCTTTCTTTTTCTTTCTTTCTTTTTTTCTTTCTTTCTTTCTCTCCTTTCTTTCTTTCTTTCTTTCTTTCTTTCTTTCTTTCTTTCTTTCTTTCTTTCTTTCTTTCTTTCTTTCTTTCTTTCTTTCTCTCCTTTCTTTCTTTCTTTCTTTCTTTCTTTCTTTCTTTCTTTCTTTCTTTCTTTCTTTCTTTCTCTCTTTCTTTCTTTCTTTCTTTCTTTCTTTCTTTCTTTCTTTCTTTCTTTCTTTCTTTCTTTCTTTCTTTCTTTCTTTCTTTCTTTCTCTCCTTTCTTTCTTTCCTTTCTTTCTTTCCTTTCTTCCTTTCTTCTTCTTTCTTTCTTTCTTTCTTTTCTTTCTTTCTTTTTCTTTCTTTCTTCCTTTCTTTCTTTCTTTCTTTCTTTCTTTCTTTCTTCTTTCTTTCTTTCTTTCTTTCTTTCTTTCCTTCTTCTTTCTTTCTTTCTTTCTTTCTTTCTTTCTTTCTTTCTTTCTTTCTTTCTTTCTTTCTTTCTTTCTTTCTTTCTTTCTTTCTCTTTTTATTTTGTTTGGTTTGTTTGTGTGGTTTGGGGTTTTTTGTCAGTTGGGTTTGGGTTTTTCGTTTGTTGTTTTGAGTTTTACTTTTAAAGCTAAGAGCTGGAGTTCCCAGTAATAAATCACAAACCATAGAGGGTCTGGTTTTCTGCTGAATTCCACCACCCTCCCTGCCACCCCCGGTTTACTCTTTTTTTTTTTTTTTTTTTTTAAGCCATGTGAATTTCTGTCACTTAAAGAAGGGTCTGAGTCCCAGTTTCCCAAAATATCCATATTTATCTTTTCTGCTCTATTTCTTCAGTTAATACTTCACAATTCCTCTTGAAACTGAAGTAGTTTTAGCTTATTGCCTACACCTTTTGTCATTTCTAACACAACCATGCTGTAATCCATTTGTTTTCTCAGTGCATCTTTCAGCATCGCTTGCATTTCACAGTGCAGATGTCTAATGCAGATCAAGGCGGGCGCTGCAGTATATTGTGTTCCAAAACACATCCCCACCTCCCCGCTTGTTTTGCAACATGGTTATCAAAACCTTAAATAAATAACAGAATAGTGAGCACATATCCATTCTTTTACATATTCTGAATGGTTGATAGATGTTACTTAATTTCTTTACATGCTGCCCCTGTGAAATAGATACAGAGGTGATCATTTGATATGAATTGCAGCTACAAAGCAAGTCAATAGGTACACTAAATAATCAGATTGACAGCCCTTTCTCAGTTTCCAAGGCCAGAATAATCACAGAATGGTGGGGGTTGGAAAGGCTCTCTGGGGATCATTTAGTTCAGTCCCCCCCAGCTATTACAAAAAAATCAGGTTTACCTAGATCAGGTTCTCATTTATAAGGACAAAACTAAAAAAAATTATAGTCCACCTCCTGCAAGCAGATTAAATGTAGGCTAAACTTTGATCATAGCTTTTTCTCCCCGAGCCTCTAGCCTGAACCTGAAGCCCAAGTTCTCTCCCACCCAGAGGCACAGCTCACTGGTCAATGTAATCTTCAAAGTTTCCCATCTTGAACAATTTATTTTCAGGAACAAAGCCTGGAAAAGATCCAACCCCTCCCCCCACATGGGTTGGCAGCAGCTCAGGATGCTGTCTAGGTGTGTCTGGCTTGCCCAACTAACAACTCTTTCCACTTCCTCCATTCAGAGCACACTTGTGTTTGGCCATACTGTGGCAAGCCACCCATTACCTTTTATTCCTTCATTTCCAAAAAGGCTCCCAGTTTCTCCACTAGATCCCCAGCTTTATGGGCTGTCAGACACTTTGGGTTTTAGCTGGTGGCTGAGAATTCCACAGTGAATGTACACTTTAGGATCTGCAGCTGGGAAAACAATTTCCCAAAATATCTGTCTGAATGCAATGCACAAACATGCCACCTTTTAATGGTGAGTATTCTTTCTCAAAATGGAAGTCTTAAACTTCAAGCACATCTCTGTGCCTGAGATGAGCCAAGAAACTTCTGGAATGAGTAACAGGCCTTGCTCAGCACCCTGCAAGCAAAGTGGCCCCCTCCTTCCATCTCCATCTTCCTGCTCCAGGTGGTCCCAGCACAATAAAAACTCATTTCTCACCTATGCTTTTAAGCCAGATTCTCCTCAATACTGATACCAGAACAGCGTTTCCCAGCTGCTATCCTCAAATAGTTAAATCCTGAAATGGGTCCCTCTGAAGGCTATTAGAATCATAGAATTCCAGGTTGGAAAAAAACCTTTAAAATCATCAACTCCAAACTTAAACTAATTTTCCATGTGCAGAGACACAGAGGGAAACAAACACCAACATTAACCTCTTCAAACAGCAAGAAATCCCCCCTTCCCTCCCTCCCCCCCCACCTGCTTAAAGCTACAAAAAATCAAATCCATAAGGGCGTTTACAGAGAACATCTTATTTAGGGGAAGAAAACAAAAGTGACTGACAGAATTATTTGTCACCGCCGGTAAATAAATTTGCAGGGTTTACAATCTTTACTCTGGGGTAGGGCTGAAAAATGTGTTTGTGCCGCATTAGAAACCCTCCTCAATGACAAACTCCAGCTCCCCTGCTCGAGCAAAGCTGATGTATTGACTAGACAGGTAAGATACGAGGTGCTCCGACTGTCTGGGTGCTATGGAAATCACACCGCACGCATCTGACCGTTGTCAGCCGCAGAAGACAAGCGCCGGCCTCATTCTTATTCCAGCCAGGAAAAAGGCCTCGTCTGCATTAGCCTTTTTACTGAAAGGCTGCCATATTTGTCAGTTCAGACGCCTGTAAGATAAGCTCTTTCCCCGTTATCTAATATTTCACCAGGCAGTGGAAAGGAAGGATAAGCAGAACCTAATAGTCTGTGTGGGCAGGAGATCTTGAATGCTGTCAAGCTCAGCGCAAGGCCTGGATGCCCTAGACAAGGGGAAGTTTACAGCAGAAGTTAATCACTTCATTTTGAAGAAAAACTCCCAGGGATTTGGAGGAACAGTTACGACTTATCCTGGCTATGCAGCAAGCAAGGAGACAAGTGTAAAACCCTTAGTGCAGCATTATATTAGGCGCCTCTCTCCCCCTAGAATGGGGGTACCATGCAGCTAAAATTGCAGTCCAGTCAAAGGGGATTAAAGAAGGCAGCTATAAAAACCTCTGCTTTCCCTAAGCAGCTGGAGGGAAGAGAAGGACAGGCAGGGGAAAGCAAAATTAAAAAAAAAATCAAATTCTGTGTTCTTGCAGTGTCCAGTGTAAGGGTGGTGAGATGCTGGAAGAGGTTGCCTAGGAAAGTTGTGGATGGCCCCTCCCTGGAGGTGTTCAAGGCCAGGCTGCATAAGGCCTTGAGCAACCTGGGCTAGTGGAGGGTGTCCCTGCCCATGGCAGGGGGATTTGGAATGGATGATCTTTATGATCCTTTCCAGTGCAAACAATTTCATCAATCTATGAATCTCTCTCTTTATGAATTATTGAAAGGTAGTTTCTGAGCTGTCTAAATAATCCTGGATGTAGCCTTTGGGGTTCTCAGTGGCAATCAAAGGCAGACAGCAGAGGTACTAAACCATTCTATAAATGATGATGATCAGTCCCTTGCACAGCAGCTGGCAGCGAACCCCAAAGTACCACTGCAGCCTGGTTTTCCTGTACCTCTCCTCTCTAAAACTGCCCAAGTCTCGTATGGAATTGGTAGCAACCTGGCAAATGGATCAGACAGGCTCTTGCTCAGTTGCAGGGCTCCCAGGCGAGCACATATCTAACAGGCTTTTATGCTGCATAATGTGGATACAACAGCGTTAAGCAGATTCTGAATAAAATTAAGATAGCCTGTTTCAGAGCTCACAGAGTAAGGCTGACTTAACAGCACGTCTGTTGAACAGAGACACCATCTTCAACAGTAGTGACTATACGGTCACACTGCTCCAGATTAATGCAGTGACAGGAGAATCAAACCTGCACTGAAGTGCAGCCCCAAGTATAAGCTTTCAGCATGGTTTTGGCCCACCCTGAATGGCCAAGATACACCCAAATGTTTGTTTTCATCTGGCCAAAGCGGATTTTTTGGGCATAACTCTGAATAGGTGTCCCACAAAAACGTATGCGACAGGCACTGAGGGAAGGGTTACAACATGCCTGTGGAATGTGGTATCCAACATCCCTCTGCTGCCTATTCCTGATCCACTGCCCACATTTTAAACCACCCTGTAAGTGACACGGTGAGTTGTGCCTTCTGCGTGGACTGCTAACGTCAACGCTGCACTTAATACCTCATCTGGTCACCAGTAATAATTTTGATCCTCCCTGTAGTCAACAACGCTTTGGCCATCAATAGCAACAGTCCCAGGATAGCTGCTGTCAGCAGTGCCCGCACGTGACGGCAGCCCTGCTGTGCCACCCGTCTGCTCCCACCGTGTGATGACGTGGAATATAGAAAGTCACAAGGAACCTATTCCCAGGGAGTCAAGTGCTCCTTGGTGTCAGCACTTGCCATCCTCCTGGAGCAGGCCAACTGGGGGAAGACACGTGTGGCATGTGAGCCTGCAAGGAAAACAAAGCCTAGCCTGCATCTAATTTTAGACATGGCAGCCTTAAGGATGTTCTGGGCCATCTTTTCTTTGGCTTTTTCAAATCCTCTTCCTTTATGGCCATACCCTTAAAAGCAGTTGCGATACCTCTCACCACAGATCTATTCCTTTCCCCACATCAGCCTGGCCAGAGGGACCAGCAGTGTGAGAGCTTGGTGCTCCCGGGAAAGCCTTCCTTTCAGAGAGCCAGTAAAAGCTTCCAAACCTGCCAGCACAGGTGGGACAGGTCAGGGATAATCCCTTGTGCTTTATCTCATCCCAGCTGGCTGCACGGCTTTTTGAATCACCCTTGTCCTTGGGTCAGTCAAAAGCTGCTCTGCATTTTCCCACATCAGTCTTGCAGAGTGGTTTTGCCTTTTTCAAAATTTTGTTTTTATTCATGTACATCAAGCACTTAATTTAAGATGATCATTGCAGTCTGCTTTAGGTGAACCTAGCAGGTTAGACTAGATGATTTCTAGAGGTCCCTTCCAACACTCAACCTTCTGTGACCAGTTTCACATTACTGGGAAAGGAAAGGGAATGGGAAAGTGCCCGGAACTGATGCCACATGGAGTCTTCTAGCTGGTGAAGCTCCATACCCTTATAAAGACCCACCCAAGGCCTGTCCAAGGGGATGCAGATACCTATTTCTCACACAGGAGCAGGATGCCATCAGCTAGATGCTTTGCAGAAATTGCCTGGAGGGACAGGCAGGATAATGCCATGTGTCCTCCTGCTCTCTGCAAGCCACAAGCTCCCCACTGAGGCATGCCAGGGGGAGAGGAATGGATGCTGGACCACTATGTCCCCATTGATACAGAGAAACTGCTTATCCCCAGGTTCCTCAGTCTGGGGCTGGTCCCACTGTCTAGGCACAGGCCCTCTCTCCCAATGGCAGCCAGCAGCTGGCAGTGCCACTGCCAAGCCTGCCCTCTCAGCCCCAACATCCAGCAAAATGTCACTTTGTGTTTAGAAAACACAGAAATGCAAAATGGAGAGGAAGGCTACAGCAGCTTTCCAGAATGTTTTTGTTTCACTCTTCATTTCCTAAAATGCAGAAAAGTTTTGTTAAAAATTTGAAGGAAAACATAATACTCCAATGAGGTTATTCACCCTTTACAGTATTCCACCTCTGCTGGTGTTTTGCACACCCGTATCTGGAGAAGGCAGCAGGTTACTCATCACAATATCAACAAGCCTGGGGGTACCATGCAGCCTCCTGCCCACTTGTGGTAGGGCTGAAAACCCACCAGCTTCTAGAGGAAAATGCCTTTTGTGCAGCCATAAAACATGACCTCTTCCTTTCCCTTTGCATGCCACTTCCCACTCTGAAGCTTGCACAGAAATGAATAATCTCATTTTTGCTGCTTTTTAGTATTCTGAGAGGTTTTTTTCAGGGAGAAGGAGAAAATCTTGATGAGAGGCTACATGGTTACTTAGAAGTTGTTTCTAGCATTTCTAGTTGTATCAGTGTGAGAGCTGAAATCCCCCCCACACAGACAATAACCAGGCTAGCTCAGTCTGGAAGCGAATGAAAGCTGTATTTACAAGCAAACCTACAATCTATGATGAAATGCAATGAATATGTACAAATATCCAAAATACGTAACATTTACAAATATATCCAATCAACAGAAAAGCACAACCAAGATCCCTTTGCTTCCCCCCAAAGGGGCCTTTCCCAAGGGGCCTCCTCCCCCCAGACCCCCCTGGCAGAAAGCAGAGAGTTAAGAAGCAGAGAGGCTGTTAAACTTAGCTCGCCAAGGTCAGTGTGTTATCTTCAGCCAGAAGAGAAGCAGCAGCAGCCAGACAGCCCAGCAAGTTGCGAACTGCAGACCCCGACTGCCCCAACTTTGTTTTGAGTAGTGGTTCTTAAACATTTCTATCTATCCAATGGAAGTGTTTAGAACAATCAGTATTTTGCTTTCTTACACCTAATAGTGCCTTATTTATATTCTTTCGCTTTCTCTGCTTGAACTTTGAAAATTAAAAAGACAGTTTTAAACCACCACAATTAGAGGCTACATGGTTACTCAGAAGTTGTTTCTAGCAAGTCCATTCTCTGATGGAACAACTGGGGCAGAATGGCTCTCTGCTAATATTACATTTAGTCATTAAAAATGTGCATTTGTGATTCTGAAAGCTGCTAGAGGCAAAACACACTGGAGAGATACATAATCAGATCTACACTCAGTTTCCAGCCTGGTAGACTTAGTGAAACATCATCTATACCTTTCATATGCATTTATGGACAACCATACACTGAGGAACAACCACCACTGCTGTGCACATTTGAATCCTCTTTCAGCAGAGGACTTTTGAAAACCCCAAATAATTTAGCATCATAACAGTGTGAAGTGTGTCAGGATC
Organism: Indicator indicator; assembly: GCF_027791375.1. NCBI lineage: Eukaryota > Metazoa > Chordata > Aves > Piciformes > Indicatoridae > Indicator > Indicator indicator. The sequence continues at coordinate 27,210,070 of NC_072015.1, forward strand.
CTTTTATATATGCTACTGTATCTAGCTCTGGGGCATAGCATGGTGGGGGTGTCATCATATTGAGGTGCTGAAGCGGGTGCAGAGGAGCGCAACGAGATTGATGAAGGGACTGGAGGGAAAGTCTGAGGAGGAGAGGCTGAGGGACCTGGGGTTGTTTAGCCTGGAGGAGTCTCAGGGGGAACCTTACCACATTCTACAACTACCTGAAGGGAAGTTGTAGTAAGGTGGGGGTTGGACTCTTCTCCCAGGCAACTTGTGACAAGATGAGAGGGCATGGCTTGAAGCTGTGCCGGGGTGGTTTAGGTTGGATGTTAGGAAGCACTTCCTGATTGAAAGAGTAATCAGACACTGGAATGGAATGCCCAGGGAGGTAGCGGAGTTGCTGTCCCTGGAGATGCCTATGGACAGATTGGATGTGGCACTTAATGACATGGTCTAGTCGATATGGTGATGTTGGGTCATAGGCTGGACTTGATGATCTCAGAGGTCTATTGAAGCCTTAACAATTCTGTGATTATCTTAAAGCAACAACATGATTGCTTTGGGCAGGAAATCATTGAATCACAGAATGGCTTAGGCTGGAAAGAACCTCAGAGATCATCTACTCCATCCACAACCTCCTTGAGGAACCTATTCCAGAGTCTCACCATCCTTGTACTGAAGAACTTCTTCCTAAGATCTACCCTAAACCAACTCTCCCTCAGCTTCAAGTCATTCCCCCTTTGTCCTGTCTCTAGACACCATCATGAAAAGTCCCTCTCCAGCCTTCTTGTAGATCCCTTCAGGTATTGGGAGGCAGCTCCAAGGTCCCTCTGGAGTTTTCTCTTCTCTAAGCTGAACAACCTCAGCTCTCTCAGCCTACCACAGAGCTAATAGATAAAAGGAACAAAAATACTTGAAAAAGAACAAAAGTACTTGAACTGGCCTGGAAACCATCACTCAATAGTAATAACAGCTAATTAAAATTAGAATAATTACAAAAATTATTAGAGTGGAATCCTTAATTATGAGGATCTACAAAGTCCTTGGTTTCACACTTCATAGAATCATAAAATTATTTGGGTTGGAAGGGACCTGTAAAGGTCATTTACTCCAAACCCCCTGCAGTGAGCAGGGACATCTTCCACCAGATCAAGTTGCTCAGAGCCCTGTCCAACCTGACCTGGAATGTTCCCAGGGACAAGGCTTCTCCCACCTCTCTGTGCCAGTATTTCACCACTCTCATCATAAAAAATTTCTTCCTTAGATCTAGTCTCTCATCTGTGCTTGTCAAACACCATCTTGGTAAAATCAGTTCATTCTCATAATTCCTTTGTATTACAGGACCACAAATATCCTTCAACCAAAAGTCACAGCTGCAGTGGCCTTTGTACTGCAGAATTGAAAAAGGACAGTCCTTACACCTACAGTCTTGAGGTCTGGAACTACATCAAAAAAGATGAATTGCTTATGAGACAGGAGGTGAGGTTAAGGAGTAAGATGGTCACATCCACTGTACAAAATTCTATGTATTCTTAGCTCAACAGCTACCTAGCCAAAAAGAATCCCAAGCAAGCCACCCTGAAGGACACCTGCCAGACTAAGGGGAGTAGCAGGAGAAATCAGCATCCATTGGATTTTCCATATTCCAAATGCTTTCTGCTCACTTTTTTTTCTGAGCAGTAAAAGACACTTAAATCAAGGTCCAGATACTAACAGAAGTAAAGCTGTTTCCTCTCTTCCTATTGCCTCTTGTACAGCACTCTGGGTCTCAAAACTCAACGTGCACTGGAAAATAATTTAAGGTTTAGTAAACCAAAATGGCAATCTGAAAGGTTCAACTTAAGTAAAAGCATATGCACCAGATGGACACACAGCTCGAATGCTGTGGCCATACTTCCCAAGACTACCAGCACCCAAATTTTGCTTTGCTTCCAGACTAGGCAGACCAGGAACAGAAAAATCAGAAAACTGTACTTGTTTCTCCCATAACTGTTTGCAAATTTCACAGCCCCACTTCAAATAACTTCCGGCAGATTTATTTGTTGCCTTTTTTTTCCCCCAGAGCTCCTTGGAGCAGGGAACCTTCAATAATTTTCTCCTGCAGTGCCAAGCAGAATGCTAACATGAAAAAAGGAAAGAAAAAAAAAAGGGAAATCCATGGAGGTATGCAGAACTGAATCAATGACAAACTAAATTTCAGTGTAAAAAAGTGGAAAACCCCCTAAAGTGAGGCGAGGGACTATATGAAACTAAGTGGGTGAGATGAAACGTTCAGGCACGCACGTTCTCAGAAGCAATGACCTAACAGTCTCCTGATTTCACACCTCAGAAGCTCCTGGCACACCACTGCCCTATCTGCAGCATCTCTGTACTGGGAAGAGAAATCGCCCTCTACAACCCAGCTGTTAAAAAGCGACTCTTTAGGCTACTGAGAGACAAAAAATCACAATGCTGAAATTTTTCTTTGTTGCTGAGGAGAGCAGAAACAAACTTACTTCTCCTCTTCTATGGTGGTTTAAAAGCGCAGCGCAATTTCAAGGGCAGATCAAAGTTAAGCTAATTATTTCCTTTCTGCATATCCTATAACTAAATGTAACAGGTCACTAGGGAAGGGTGAAACAAAAGATGAATGTATTTGCACACACTGACAACAAACACTAAGAAAGGAGGACACTATTTATATAATAAAAAGATGCATAAGGAAAAAAACATCAAAGTCTGTATGAAATATAAAAAACCCACAAATATCTCATCAAGGGTGCCTGAATAACTAGGGAAAGAAACTGGCTGCTCTTGCTCCACACTTCAACTTAAGTGCTGAGACAGTTAAATCCTTCAAGAGTCTTTAGCATGCCTGATCACAAAGGTTTTGTAATTGTGGGATTGCCCACTTGAAGTCAATCCCAAGATTTAAAAACAAAACAAAACAAAACAAAACAAAACAAAACAAAACAAAACATTGCTGTCTGGTGTTCAGAACCATTTGAGTTTACTAAGGCCGTATCTTAAAGATTTAGACTGCAGCCACGAAGGTTCAAAATATGCTTTACTTAGATAATTTATTGTAGATAATGGTTGGACTCAATGATCTTAAAGGTCTTTTCGAATCAAAAACAATTCTATGATTCCACACTGTAATTTTTTTAATGAAACTTGACATTCTCATTTAAGCAGTTCCAGGAATTGGAGCTTTAAATTACTCCAACTATCATGAGAACTGTGGTCAAGAGTGGTCAAGAATATAATTTGCCTGTAGAAACTTGCAGAAGCAAAACAGCTCCTGTTCTGCATTAATTCCTCTCTAGGAAACCTCAACAGGGATATTTTGCTTATGTTACTGTTCCTTTGTCATTTTCCCAGGTTGCTTCATCTGTTAGTCAAGAAATTGCAAGCTTTTGGGGGAAAAGTCCCCAGTGTGTAACTCTAGTGTCTTGTCCATCTGTCAGCAACTGCAAAAGCAGTCTCTGTGGCAGACCTTCAAGCATTCCTACTTCAACCACTGCTTCAAAGTACCTATACAAGCTAAGATGACCCCAGTATACAGGAACTCCTCAAGATAGCTCACAATACACAGCAGCATCTGTCAAAGCTCAGGCAACAGCCCAACGTCTGCTAAGACCCACTAAACTCTCCATGATTCAAGACAGCTTTTGATATAGAATTAGCACTGCTTCTTGTTTCAAGATCTTCCCCTAAAAATCATGTTCTTGGACAATATGCTTTACTTTCCCCCTCAAAAGGCAAAAGAGGTTCACTGGAAGAGGAGGAGAAATGAGAACAGGCCTTTTCAAGGCAGACAACTGGAGGTCTTCAGAGGAAGCCCTCTTGAAGTGAAAGGTGGCACATGGGGAAGGTACCTGAGAAGAACAGAGGGATGGCCACGGCTGCATGGAGCGGCAGTCCTGCGGGAATAATACTCTGCATATTTATTGCTCTTTCCATTCATTCCTGAAGCCTGAGGGAAGGCTGTCACCTGGCTCACAGCCAGGGAAGGTTGGTCAGATCAGGCTGAACACAGACAGAAGACTACAGCCTGGCATGCAGAGGTCTGAATGGCACACCTAAGTTTCTACAGCAAAGGCAGGAGCAATCACAAGCTGCTTCTCCATTTCTACACGGAAATAAAGGGCCTTTTATTTGCTTGACAGTGCTCTTTATTTTTCTAATGTGTGCCCTTTTACTGTTCCTTGACTAAGAGTACAGATACAGGCATTTCTCACCCACACGGTACTCAAATGACTTTCAAACCTTTGTGCTCGCTTGTCATTTTTGGTGGCTTTCACACCCCTATTGAAACAAAGCTTAGACAAATTCTGAAAGCTAAGGATCTCTCCAGACATGTCTAGACTCTCAGTTCAACAAGGCACAATATTTTTGAACTCTCTAACCTTTATGGGAGGTGACCAAAGCCAGCTCAGACAGACTAAACTGACACACTGCCAGCTAATACCCTGAACACCTTAAAATGCAAATAGCTCTAATCTTATTAAAAATGATGCAATTCGCCTGACTGCAACAGGAGGAGGGGGAAGGGAAGCAAAAAGGTACTTCTGATAGCACAGGCTACCGTTCTCATCAGACAAACAAAACTGTAAGGTTGATGAATTATTTCCATTTGCAGTTAAAGAAGATGAAGAATTAGGATTATTGTTATTATTTTAATCCACATTGAGCCTGGTAAAAGACTGTATCAAGGCTAGGTGTGGGAGGTGAAGAACTGCCACCATCTCCCCAAGACGTGACTAATGCAAGATTTGGTAAGTCAGGAAGACAATGCCAAGTCTTTCCTCATACTGTACAAATTGGATGAAAGCATGTATGTAGGAAGGTAGAGAGAGCATGGTGGTGTAGGCTCATGCTATACCCCCCACTGTAAAACAGGAACCTCACTAACTTCGATGGAGCAAACGATGTAGAAACACAGTACTAAAGTATCTCTTTGCAAGCCAGAGCTGTCATGCTGCCCTGTTTCCTACCTCCAGTGTGGGACAGTGTAATCAGGGAGCTGGGCAAACATAAGTCAGTTCTACTTGGAGAAGGGATCAGGCCATGGATGTAGTGAGCCCCACACCTCACCTGATTCAAATTCCCTAAAACTTTCTCATTTCCAACCTCTTATAAGGTATGGTCTCAATTTCCAGTTCTGCAGGGCACACTGCTTCTTGGTGAGAAGTTCCTCATTCTGATGGGCATCCAGTATACTGGAAATATAATGCTGCCTTGGATTCCTCCATGCCCTTCTAGACAAGGATTTCCAGGTTCCTCCCAAAGACTTCCAAGTCCTGAGTGTGACCTTCCAGGAAATAATAGAATTATAGAATGGGTTTGGGCTTGGAAGGACTTGCAAAGGTCATCTAGTCTAATCCCACTGCAGTCAGCAGGGGCATGCTCAACTAGATCAGGTTGTCCAGAGCCCCACCCAACATGACCTTGAATGTTTCCAGGTGATTGCTCACACTTCCAGTTACCCAATTCCCTCCTTTTTGAGAAGCAGAAGCATATGATCAGCCAGGATTCTCAAAGTATCAAAAAGGACACTGATAATAAACTAGTTTCTACCGTGCAGCAGCAATGGATGTGCTGTGCCACAGCAGCACAAAAGGTGTTTGGCCATGCTAACAAGCAAAGGCATATGGGAGATGGGACTGCTAGAATGTGGAAGCTGTTTACTGTGGTGATCTGCAACTGGTGCAGAGCAGCATGTACAGAAGGAGGGTGGCAAGTGGACAGAAAGCAAGTGGTAAGCTTCTAAGTCTTTTATTGAGGCTTTCCTCAGCTGGGTTGCCTCATGCAACCACCGTAAGGGCAAATTCACCAGGGAAGCAAGAGGAAAAAGGGATGATTTATCTTAAACCCCATAGAGCTTCTTCATTCTCAGTTTTGCAAAGAGCATAGGCCCAAAGCATGGATCCTACCATGTGAAAGACCTTTCAAAAATAAAAACTTAATCATGCTACAGGCATCCTCAAACATACATTTGCCTCCAGGTCAGGGATTATTGTTAAATTGGGACAAATCTCTTTTCAAGTAACATCTCAAGGTACAAAAAAACCAACCATACCACCTAAAGCCAAATGAAACCAAAGTCCTACGTCCTGCTACGCCAAGCAGATGCACACAGATCCATGTTTCTGTCTGTTGTGGATCATAAGAACAGAACTATGAATCAATTCTCAGACAAGCATTCCCATGCCAATAAAAAAATTGCCAATCAGTCTTCAAAACTGAAAACCCTGAATTAAGTCAGGTCACAAAAGAAAAGGTGGAATAGTCCCTTGGGTTTTTTACTCCTGGATCTGAGATGAGGCATCTGGTGATGGTCTGCCAATCATGGGACAAAGGGTCAGCAAGGATGTCAGCAATTAAGGGATGGACCTGTGGGGAATAGGAAGGATCTTGAAAAACCCTTAAGGATGAGAGTGGGAAAAAAGCCAGACTGCTTCTGCCATGGTAGCTGGAAAGCAGCTCCCTGTAGTGACTGGTGATCTTGTAAAGGCAGTTTCAAAAGCAGAGGATGGCATGCCTAGTCCTCTCTCTCAAGTTGCACTGCACCACAAAACAGATCAACCCCATTAACAAAAAATGAAATTCTGTGGCTGTGAGACACTTTGAGCAATATCAACACCATGGTCTGTTTTTCCAGCTGACACAAGGGTCCAGCTAACCAGAACTGCAACTCTCAATTCTAAACTTTCAGAGTCTCCAAATTACTGCTGAGTGTCTTTGAAATCCAAAAATAAGCCATCATTCCTCTTACCATTCAGACTGCTTTGCAGAAATTTTCCTGCAGGGTCTGAGCATTCCAGTGGAACATGCTGGGTCTTAGCATTGGGCTTAGTCTCAGAAAGAGTTGGCAAATAAAATGGGAAATCTGAGTGTGCAGTGAAGCACTGGAAGGATGAGACGGGAGTTCCAGGATTTTCTTCACGGCCCTGAAGACTCCACAGAATTTAAACCCAGCTCAGATAATAACATTGGAATAGGATAGCACAAAAAAGAGGGGCCAGGAGGGCTTCCAGTTACAAGCTCCACCTTCAAATTGCTAGAAAGACTTGGGTCAGTCATTCCAAGTCAATAACCTAAGACCACTAGTGCAGAGCTTCATCAAGGAAGGAATTTTGTTCACGTCTTTTGCTCCTCTGCTTTGGCTCTGGCCCCAGTACAGCACTGCTGACTGCTCCCATGTTCTGGCATGTGGAGACAGGAAATTGGAGAGGCACCACACTACTGGGAACATAAGTGGTGCCAGCACAGTGACAAAGAAGCAGGAGACGAAAGGTCTTCTCCGTAACACCCCATGACCAAGCTCAGCAAATCCATTTGGATGATCTTGTCTGTGCTACAGAGAATGAAAAGATACTAAAAAAAAAAAAAATCTTCTGAACACTGAAAGAGAAATTGGGAAATTGTGTGCCACGTTCCTTCACACTGCTTGCTCGTTGAGGTTACTGAGTGCAAGGGAGGGATGGTAGATGTACCACAGGTGTTCCACATGGCATGCACTGCTGCACATCAAAGACACAACATCAGAAAAACAAAAGGAACCATAAAAATACTTCGGAGTTCTATCAGTGCTGTTACTGCTAGCACTGCACCTTTGAAACCTGCCAGGGATGGCAAAATGCAGAGAAACCATAGTGATCATCAGATGAAACAGAAGAGAGATCCAGGCACTCAGAAAGCATTTATGATACAGAAGATCTTTTTTTCATCTGTTCAGGCAATGTTCTTGGATCCCCTTGCCAGCACCTATGAAGGCTACAGAAGTCATTCTCATGCATAGAGCACATGCTGCACTACCACTGGGGAACCTGCCCAAAGCCACTGAATCCTTCAGGCTGGAGGGGCCCTGGGAAGTGCTCACTCAATGCTGTGCCCAAAGCCAGGTCAGAACTGACTCCAGATGAGGCTGCAACTCATACTCTGCTGACCAGATGGACTATAAGAAATGCCTTTTAACTCATCAGGACAAGGAGGGTACTCTACAGGCTTAAACTAATTAAATTCTAAAAAGGTACTAAACCAGTATCACTTGGTTCTAAGTAAGGCTGGCAAGGGTTTCTGAAAACAGGCCATCTCAGTGACAGGAAACATTTCTCCTGGCATGAGAGCACTTAACAGAGTTATAAAGTTCCACAGGCAACCATCTCCTATTCCTACACAGTCCATATGAGCAAAGAACCCCTCAGACAGTATAGTTTAAACCTGCTTCTTGAAAGGAACAAGCCACACCAGCAAATAATGTCTTTTATTTTCTGTAACACATACATAACGTCATCTACCCTCCAGTTTCCACTGGCACATCTGAACGTGTTAGGAGAGTGATTTACTCGCAGCCCTAGCTGATGTTACCATTTTCTAGTGCAGACTAAGCTGTGCTCATTAACCAAGAGAACTTCAGCATACAAGGAGGTTAAAGGAGCTCCCCAACCAGTTCAGAAATACATGTCAAGCAATTTTTACAAGCACAGCAAACAAGTCAGAAGCCCTTCCTCTACAGAGGAGACTGGTCTTTCAAAAGGTTCAATGCAATCACTGTGGTCAGTTTTGGTACAGCTCCTGGTGACATTTAGGATTTCCCTAAATTAACAGCGCTGGAGGAGGAGGACAACATTTTAGCGGTGAAACACAGAGCTGCATAGTCTGAGGAACACCAAGTAGATACGCTGGGGACTTGAGCATCTCCCCTATAAATAGAGACTGAGAGACCTGGGGCTATTTAGTCTTGAGAAGACTGAGAGAGGATCTCACCAATGTCTACAAATATCTGAGGGGTGGGTGTCAAGTGGAGTGCTATAATAAGACAAGGAACAACAGGTACAAACTTGAACATAGAAGGTTTCACCTCAACATGAGGAGAAATGTCTTTACAGTGAGAGTGACCAAGCACTGGAATAGGCTGCCCAGAGAGGTTGTGGAGTCTACTCCTCTGGAGATTTTCAAATCCCACATGGATGTGTTCCCGTGAAGAGTCCCCTAGGTGATCTTGCTTTGGCAGGGGGGTTGGACTTGATGATCTCTGGAGGTCCCTTCCAACCTCTAATGTTCTATGATTCTATGATTCTGTATTGTGCCCTTGAGTTTGTTTTAACACAACGTGGGTATTATCACTGTGAGCTGAGCTGATACCTGAAAAGGTATGAAAGTATGTTTTAAGATGTGCCAGCGCTGTAACACCTCTGCTTATGGCCCGCAAGCTGACAGTGACAGAACAGTGAATAGAAAAACCTCCTCTTTATTTAATTTAAACAGCAAAGTTCTCACCTCAGTTGACAAGTTATGCTTGCCCTACCAAGGTAAGCAATTTTCTGAACACACTTAGGTTCAAAGCTGCAACTGTCCTGCACACAGGGTCCCTGAAACCTCCCTGGAGCACTACACTTTTATAGGAAATAATTCCATGTGCTTTTGTTATTTTCCTTACTCTGCTCTCCCTTCTGTTGTCCCCTGCTCTAAACAACCCACTGCCACTACCACAAGCTAAAATTACATATAGCTGGCACACACACACACAGAGAAATACGAAGAATCGTTTTCAATGTGATGTGCTTTTAAAGGCAAACCAGCAGTTACTAATTGGTTGACCTATTTCTACTCTAATTTGCCATACTTAAAAAACACAACCCAAAAAATCCCTCTTCAGAAAGGAAAACAAAACATCTCCAAAACTTAACTGGGGTAGAAAAAGCAGTAAAGATGCCATTACGTACTAAATTCTTTGGGGGGAAAGAAAATTGGTATTTAGAAATAAGATTAACTACAATAAAAAGAAGAAAAGAAAGGAAAAGCTTAGGGAAAAGATCCAGGTCATGAGGATGGTATTTCCAAATTTTTTACAGCTGCAATGCAACATTCCCAAGCTGAGAAAAACACGTTCCCTGCCCTCACAGCAACCCCACCACTGAGATGCCAGTGGCCCTCTATCTCCTCTTCTAGCTCTCCGTGTCTCACACATTCAAGCCCAGAGCCTGACTCCTCCAACCAGGCGCCAAGCTTCCTGCATGCCTGAAGGAAGACTGGCAGAACTGAAGACACTGCTTACACAACATGTCCCTATGGGTATTAGCAGAAGTGTCTGTTTTAATAGTTTCATTTATTTTCACCTATTTGTACTTTTAAAACAAAACAAAACCCTTTCTCCTTGAGCAGGTCATACAAAGAGCCCCATCGGTTTCCCTTTTTTTCGCTGGCACGGATCCTGGGCCCAGTGCTGGTGCTGGCAAGATGCCTGTTGCTCTCAGTGGGAAAAGGATCAGGCCCAGTCCTGCAGATGTTACTCATGCAAGTACTCCGCTCCACCCTTTGTTTCTCACATCGTTCCATGCTCTGCTGCTTAAAATAAAAAGGGACAAACTGGAACAACAAGCACGCAGCACTGGGCTTCCTGTGCCTTCTCACCTTTATTACATACTGCCCCTCAAAGCTCTTTTGTCACTGCCTGGCCAGAGACTGATAACACACAGTGTCAATGGCCAACAGCAGGCCGTCCACAAGCAGATCTTCCTGGGAGCCATGTACTGTCATCTTTGTTTGTCAAGGACCATGGCTCTTCTGGCCTGTGGGAAAGTCAAAAGTCAATGAAGCCACCTCAAATAGTGCAGTATTTGCTCTTTTTCTTAACGTCCCAGTGCCTGGAGTCATGTTTCTTCTTGAGAAACTTGGCTTTCATTTAAAAACTAACCCTTCTGGGTTCCCAAAATTGCACAGTATAGGCTGCAAATCTGGCTTCAGAGTTTCCCAAGAGGAAATAAAAAGCCAGTAAACAAATAAAAAGAACTGGAAGTTTTTCTTGGTTTGATGTCATTTGTTGATTTTTCTTAACATCACTATTTTAAGCAATTGTCTAATTTTTTAAAAAAGAAAAGTCTTGGCAAATTATTTTTGAATGCTTCAGACAGGCAATTTGCTCTGAGCTAAATTCTGATTCAGACTGCCATGACTGAAGATTAAAAAAAAAAAAGTTTCTTCACTTGTTTTTCAGCATTAGCCAATGTTCATTAATTATATTTTTATATCTATTCTTTTATAGCAACAATTTAAACCTCTTTATTGGATTTGAGACAAACTTGGGAAACAAAGTCCGTTCTCCATCTAGAAAACTCTCAAGGCAACTTGGATCTCATTTTACGCTTATGAAGCTGGTGCAGGAATTGTAAATATATACCTATGAGACACCCCAGCTTGGACAAGAAAAGCTGACTGCTGCCCCTTTGCAATTGGACAATTCACAAATAAGAATGTAATTGGGCTGTAGTTGCTGACCTGTGTAATGTACTCTATTTCAGTATTTCCAACGCAAATCAAGTGATGCTCATTAGGAAAATGTTCAGCTTGCATTATTTCAGTACTCAAAACTGCTCTTTCCTAAGCAGAACTGAAATAGAAAACAGGGATATATGCTATTTATATATCTATATCTATATCTCTATCTCTCTATAGATATATCTCTACACAAAAACCCAATTTATTTTTTTTTTAAATCACACTTTCTGCCTTTAGGAGTGTAAAATATGCAGCTTGGATATCTGCAGATGTTTAAGGGGAAAGTCTGACAATACTTAAGGAGAGAATTGTGTTTGCTTAATGTCTATGTACTTCATGCACGTGGGTGCGAGACCGTGTTAGCTGGAGCCCTTGCTTTGCATTGTTGGTTAGGGGGAAAAAAAAAAGAGAGAGAACAGAAGAAGACTTTCAGTGCAGCTGGGTCAGCTCATACCATGGGACTCGTATCTGGCACTGGGGTGGCCCAGCTGCACAAAGTTACCATATGCCAATGTCACGACCCAGCTACTACAAGTAAGGGCTATTGCGCAGTGGTGGCAATCTCTAGCAGCAGGCTGTCTGGGCTGTAAATACACAGCCCTGTCTTGTCCCTGGCCACCTGGAACCATGCCTGGCTGAGAAAAGTTCCTGCTCGCCGACTGGCACTGACTAAGTCATTGATGCATCCCAGAATTTATGACCCTCTACACTTTGGCTGCTTACAATAGCCTTCCTCATAAAGCAGCATGAGATGGGCTGGGCTGTCGGTGCCAGGCTCACCAGGGTGGCAATGCTTCCCCCACTCCCTGAAAGAGACCCCATGTGCTTCCCTCCGCGTACCCAGTCCCAACAGCCATCCTTCTCCATGATCTGCCATCGTAAAACAAGCTGCCTACAGACAAATACTCACAAGGAGCTACTTCATGTGATTTGTTTTACAGGGATTCAAGCCTGGGCTCCCTAAAACAAACCCATGAAGGTCTCTGGATTGGCCTCTAACGAATTATATCACCACACCAAAACCAAAATGCCATCAGTTCATTTTTTTTTATGTCAGAAGTGAGAGGCAGGAGGTTGCAAAACAGATTTTCAGCAGCAAGGAATTAAAGAACCAGAAAGTAAGTTTAAGGTACTGCCACTGCCATGAAAATAATAAGATGTTGCAGACAGGATGCCTCAGGTCAGGGAAAAGATGAGACAAGATAAAAGCACCAGGAGGACACAGTGCTACCAGGACTGACTCCAAGTTTCTACACATAAAGCAGGGACTTTTACTTGGGATTTTAATAAAGGCCAAACAAACCAGAATGATGGATTCAGAAACTGGATATTACCAAGTCCTTTCTTGTCAACTCTCTCTCCCAAGGACTTCAGAGTCATTAAGGCTGTTTCTCAATGGTGAAACTAATTTGGGAGCAAAACAAAAGACAACTGATTTGTCTAGAAAATAACTGTTCCCTTTTAAAATGGCAGCAAAAAAATGTACTTGTTTGGGATATGTACACACCCAGAAGACCAATGTGTTTATAGTACAAGAAAAATAACACATTGGTTCATGGAGAAGTCAGGAACTGTTGACTGACCTCACTGTGACTGCACAAGGATCATTTTTCACAAAGACAAACTTCAGAGAATTTTCTGATACGAATGCGAGTCTTTGTTGTTGTTATGACAATTTATTATAATTCAGGAAGACCCAAATAATCTTTTCCTGGTTTGTTCTTGAATTTCAAACTTAACAAGGTTAAAAAAAAAATTCCATAATTTTTTCCATCCCCACAGAGGATTTTTTTGCATGGGTAGTCTGGACAATGCTCTCATTTAACCAAATGTAGCCTTTCAACCAAACATTCCCTAGGATTAAGCTAGAATTCACAACATCATGGAGAAAATTTTGCGGTGAGGACAAATCCTTCCCCCTCTAACCTGCTTAGCCCTCAGGAGGTTCAAGCAGTAACAGTCTGGAGGACTCGAGGAATAGCAGCACTGTGCAGTTCTGCAAAATCCAGCAAAAAGCTTCAAAAAAGCTTCAATCTAACACATGGTAGAAGCCTTCACATCATCCTCTCATTCTCTTCTTCTCCCTTTACATCTCTATGTTTCAGATAATCCCGATTTTTCTTAGCAGAGAAATCTGAGAGTGTGTTCTCCCATACTTCCACATCTTCTTTCAGATTTTTTTTTTTTTTTTTGCTGCTCTAGATGCTTTTCTGGGAATATGGGTATAACTAAGGATAGGGGAATTCTTCACATCAGCATGGAAAATTGGACTCCAATTCTTATTCCTCCCACAGTAGTTGAAGTCAATGAAAATCTCAGTGAAAACAAGTGAGCTATAATGGTGAAAACTTCAGAAAAAAAAAAACAACAAACCAAAAACCAGGCTATTGCCTCACTACAGAAATAGATCAGTGACGTATGTTTAGGCAGTGGCGTTTTCCAACCACGCACTAATAAGCACATTCAGCTTGAATATTCCACAAATTCCTTAAGATTCTGATGGCTTTTCCTGGGATGATCTCGTCATTATATTCAACGACTCCTTAAAACAGAAAATGTCTCTACCACCTGCTAGCATGAATTCAAGCTAGCTAGGTAAACTTGGTCACGAAAATTACTCTGGAAACTTCCAAGACATTTAGTGGGATAGTGATTATGTGCTTACACACACAAAGGGGGAAAAACCCCAAACCCAACCTGTTCAAAGACAAATTCCTGCCTTCCCCTTTACAGTCCTCCCCATGCCCCAACCAGAAAATATGATTTACCAGAAGGAGCTCACAATGCTGCTCTGGCTGAGAAAGTACACTGAGAACTTCACAGTCAGCCCAAAATAGCCTGAAAAGAGGAAATGGGTGGGGGTGATGTTCTTTCTTCTCTTCACAAAGGACTTCACCAGCCGATACAGATCAAGTAAAAACAGTCCTGACATGCGGAGAGGCACTTGGTGACAGTCCTCCCCTCTTTTCCCAGTCTGATCTATTTTAAGATCACATCACAGGAAACTTGGCAGCTACACGTTTCCGAAAGTTGCCCCTGCCACTTCCACAAGTTCAAATCTTTTGTAAAGGCACAGCTCGCAGCACAGAAAATTGTGAAGGGACAGCAAAGGTACTGTCAGGCTACTGAGGGCATGGCGTTCAAAGGAAGAAGACAGTTACTGATAATTAAATGGAGCTGAAACCAAGCTGACTTCCCAGTACTGCATTGCTGTTTATCAAAGCAATGCAACATTTACATGAGCTGTCCAAGTGCCACGTGATGGACACTGTGTGCTTGCTGAAAGAGAAGCCCTCTGCATCGAGTGCCCCTGTACTTGGCACTGGTGAGGCCACACCTTGAGTACTGTGTTCAGTTCTGGGCCCTTCACTACACGGACATTGAGGTTTTGGAGCATGTCCAGAGAACAGCAACGAGGCTGGTGAAGGGCCTGGAGCACATGGCCTACAAGGAACGTTTGAGGGAGCTGGGGCTGTTCAGTCTAGAGAGGAGGAGGCTGAGAGGAGACCTCATTGCTCTCTACAACTACCTGAAGGGAGGCTGGAGCGGGGAGGGGGCAGCCTCTGCTCCTTGGTGGCAAGTGACAGGACTAGAGGAAATGGTTTCAAGCTGCACCAGGAGAAGTTCAGTCTGCATACTAAGAAATATTTCTTCAGAGAGAGGATTATCAAACATTGGAATGGTCTGCCCAGGGCAGTGGTGGAGTCAGCAACCCTGGAAGTGTTTAAGCAGCACATGGGACCTGGCACTTAGGGACATAGTTTAGGATTGATTCTAAACTGGGTCGAAGGTTGGACTGGATGATCTTTGAAGTCTCTTCCAACCGGATGTTTTCTGTGATTTGGTTGTGTGAGCTGTACCCTTATGACTTGTCATGGACCTCCTTCACCTTTTTCCAGAAAAAAATTAATACTGTTAATTACAAACTAAAAAAGGAAGCAGGACGGGGTGGGGGAGTGGGAGGGTATGTGTGTTTGTGTTACATAGGCAGACACAGAATCAGGAAGATAACCCAGTGTGGTTGTGGCATGTGAACCTCAACTCTGATTCCCATTAAGCATGGAATAGGAGAAATGTTAATGGCATGGTCTGATTAGAGAAATTAATGGTAATTAAAATACTAACAGAAATGAAAAAGAACATAAATATTGCTAATGCCTTCACCCTGCATTATAAAATTATCCATATGTACAAAAGATGAAGCAGGAGTTTTCTGAAACTAGGGAAATGAAACAGTAATTACAAGTGAGTAAAATTATTTTAAAACTCCATGTTGTCATTATTTCATAACCATCTTTTACAGATACCAAAGCTTCACCGACCCCCTTGCTCAGAGAATGAAGTTTCAGAATAACCTGAGCTCAAAACAAAGCTGAAGAAAATATTCAGCAGGGGAAAGCTGCAATGGATTAAAACAGCCAAACAGATATTAATCTTCCTTTCCAGAAGTAATTTATTTCTGTGTATGGGAAGAGCATTCCCATCCGCAGAAGGCAGTTTTTGAGATACCTGTAAACTTAAAATACAGGTCCTCAAGTTCAGTCTGTACACTAACATGATTATTGGAACACCATGGATCTGGAGTGGCAATCTAAACCTATTTAAAACCCTCACATTAATATTGTCTACAAAGAAAGAGAAGAGGTGCAAGCCCTTGCCACTTTATGGTGTGCAAAACTACACAAAAGCATTCAGGATATTTTACATGGCTGGTGTTTTGTGTTTTAGTGACAACTGCGTCAAAAAGAAGGCCACCAGAGGAAAGGTGTATTAGATCTCTTCCTGCGGAGCTCACTCACTGCTCCCATGCCCCCTCACGCTAGGGCTTTCTGATTGGGCTCCACGCACAGATGGATTATCTTAAATTGCTGTAAATAACTCCTACTTGCTATTCCTGAGCTCTTTATTCCAGAGTGCTCTATATTCTTAAACTGTACCTGAGTCACCTTCATGTGTTATCCTCAGCACTCTGGGAAACTCAGGGTTTAGTAAATAGGTCAAGCAAATGAAAAAGATTAGTCAGTACTGTACTTCTGATGGATGCAAGATGAGATTACACTGAAACCAAGGATATTAACAACATTAAGAAACAAAGGTTTCCAGAATCTTGGCACTAATCTAAACATGTACCACACACACACAAAAAACAACCCCAAGTTTTGTGCTTAAGGCTGATATTGGAGACCATTACTGATACCACAAGCTCATTGGGTATGCAGGTTTTCTAGCTGTTCTAGAGAACACGGACATTCTGAGTTCTTTGTAACTGAATGTAAAGAAATTGGAAAGAACAGAGAATAAGGTGGCAACTAGTTAATAATACTGGTTATGGAAGACAAAATAGCACAGCAGACTTCCATTTACTCCTCACCCTGTGTTAATGTGTATCTCCACAGCAAACAGCATGAAATTCAATATACTTAAACACTCTTCACCACACAAAAGAAGAACTAAGGCAAGTTAAAGCATGCTCAATTAAGAATGAACACTCACATTTAAGAAAGCCTCAAGATTACATTTCTTCATCCATTTTGTAGGTTCCCTCCCCTCAAACAAGCATGCTAGTGGCACTAGGGCATGACAAGCCATCAGCAGTTTGAACTCAAAGCCTACCAGGGATGAAAACATTAGGTGGGAAGCAATACAATCCAACCAGTATGGCAATGGACAGAAAATCTACAGAGGCTTGGAAAAAATCCAGTCTGTTCCATTCCTCTCTGTACTTCTGCTGCAAGTCAGTCCAGTCCTCACAGCAACATTTTCTACTGGCCATGAGATAAGCCATGATAGTTATTCCTCTGTAAAAGCAATTTATAGACGATTTTTGAAAAAGTCTGTTCCAGAACTTCTTATTCTTACGTCCTAAAAATAGTTCCTCACATGAGTTGGCTTTAAAGTCTTAGTTTCTTTGTGTTATACGGTCCCTCAGCACAAACGTGTTCAGGGTCTGTAAGCAATGTCATCACCTCAGTGTTAGAGGCTTTGTCCATCATCTTGGATAATTAACAAATCAGTATCCTTAGTAATGAGAAGGGGAAAGAATAACAGAGAAAATATTTTGGACACAGATCTGATCAAGCAGAAGAGGAACTGGCTGAGTTTTAAAACTGAAGAACTGCAAACCAAATGAAAATGTCTGCTGCCAGTACCCTTAGTAACGCAGCCCTCTAACAGTTTTCTGATGTAGTCCTTCAGCTGTAAGATAAAGTGACTATTACAATAACTCTTTACATATACAGATACCACACGGCCACCAGCAGAGCTGAAAAAGTTTTTCCAATTCAGTGGCATCAAAGTAAGTTAACCCCCATACTGGTGCTGCTGCGTGTAGCAGCGTGGTACCTACGAGTCCCTGCAGTGCCACATGCAGCCCACACACACCGTGTGACCGTAACTAATTAATCACAGAATCACAGAATGCGAGGGATTGGCAGGGAACTCTGAAAATCACTGAGTCCAACCCCACTGACAAAGCAGAATTACCTAAGGCAGGTCACACAGGAACACATCCAGGTGGGTCTGGAAAGTTTCCAGAGAAGGAGACTCCACAACCTTTCTGGGCAGCCTGCTCAGGATTCTGTCACACTCACAGCAAAGAAGTTTCTCCTTACCCTGAGGTGGAACTTCTGTGTTCCAGCTTGTATCTAACTGCCCCTTGTCCTGTCACAAGACACCACTGAAAAGAAACTGGCCTCTTCTTCTCACCTCCAGCACTTTAGATGTTTGTAAACATTAATAAGATCTCCTCCCAGGCTGCTTTTCTCCAGAAGTGTCAGTGGATGTAAAAGGTAAAGGGTAACCAGAGAAACAGGCACATTGAGATAAATCCTCTGTCCTGAGCACCAGCTAAAGGCAATTGGCAAAGCCAAGAAGAAAACCTAAGGCTGTGCCTGCCTGGTTGACTTATAGAGAAGCCATAAACATGATGTACCTTTCCTCACACAGCAAGGATGACCTCCTTGTCTCCAACACAGAACACGCATTCCTTGTTTGTCCATTCTCCCATGCAGAATGACATAACATCTTCCCAGCTACCTGGACGCCATCTGATTATTTATTTCCTTTGCTTTGAAAAGATTCACCATGATTTCATACAGTGGAAAGCATTCTCAGAAGTTCTCAGCATCCAGAAATGTTGAGCCTTACAGAGCTCAGCACTTCACATTTCCTGAACATGTAATGACATAGCTGCAGATCTGTCTTGTTCAAAAATCTAACCTCAGTAACTTCTTTGGAAGCTACACCAATCAGAAGAAGTTAAAAGTTGTTGAAGCCCTCCTCTTACCATTAAAAAAAAAAAATTGTTCTAGTTTTTTAGTAACAGCTAAAAGTTATCACTCCTGGAATTCAAACAAGTGTGCCTTCACAGTCCATGCCAATGAAGTTCTCATACAAGTGCCACCAACTTTTGTTATGTCTCCAAGCTGTTGAGCCTCTTGGCTAGCTTGAGGCATACTCTGAGCCATGTATCCTATCAGTCCAGTGGTCACACATCTACCTTTCTTCTTTGTTTTTAAATAACCATTTTTATGGTATGAGGCTGCTTTTCAAAGATGCTCATCACTCTGTTTCCTGTTGACTACTCAGGAAACAGGATCCTCAGCATCTCTGAAAACTAGGCCATAGATGACTGTAGATCTGACCTGACGCTCACTGAGATGCCACCTTCTGCACAGTTACACAAAGTCAGTCTTTCAAAACCAAACAATAGATCAAGGAAA
The DNA here is from genome assembly GCF_027791375.1 of Indicator indicator. Classification (NCBI taxonomy): domain Eukaryota; kingdom Metazoa; phylum Chordata; class Aves; order Piciformes; family Indicatoridae; genus Indicator; species Indicator indicator. Next base: position 27,229,035 of record NC_072015.1, read on the forward strand.
GAACAGCTCACAATGTCAAAATGTGAACTACTCTGTCTACACAAAAACATTAGAAGAAAAAAAATCCTAAAAATCTGGCTAATTTTAATATACTAGGAGCCACACTGTAACATAAAAGGTAGCCTATTTTCCAACAGAGACAAGTCCGGATGAAGTGAAGGATCTGTTCTGCAGCTGGGAAAGGTTTATGAAGAAGAAAATAGCTACTGCGATAAAAGACAAGGAACAAAGCATTTGTTCCACCAGCTCAGCCCTGGCATACATTGGCAGAGGTGGTTGTTAGCCAGGGAGGAGCGCCTGGGCCACCACCAAGAGAAGAAGGCAGGAAGGTCCTGGAGGACACCTGCAGGGAAGGGAAGGTGCCACAGGCAATATGGTGAGCAGGAACATGCCTCATTGAGTAAGGACTGAAATAGTGAAACACAGTGCCATCAGACAAGGAGCAAAGAAGAAAATCTGGCAAGCTAGGATAGATACCACCAGCATTTGCATACTTGATGTCTGTCCACTCTTCTTTAGTCTCCTCTGTTTGAATTGCAGAATGTTGGTCTCATGCGTGTAGAAAATGGTGGGGGAAATTTAGTCCTCACCTCAGGCTCAGCTGCTGGAGACTTTTTTTATTTTATCCCATCATGTTATGGGGACAGCAGGCAAGGATGTATGTTTAGGCAGCTCCAAAGAGCTGCTTGGAAGGCTTCAGTACGGGAGGGTAGAGAAAGGGACTAATCAACACATTACGAAATACCTACAGTTTAATCAAATTATAATTAATTTCTTTATTAAACCATTATAGAATTACGCAATCATTTAGGTTGCAAAAGACCATCAAAATCATTGCATGCAACCATTAACACAGCACTGCCGGGTCACCACTACATTACGTCCCTCAGCACCACATCTACACATCTTTGAGTACTTCGAGGGATGTTGACTCCACCACTGCCCTGGACAGCCTGTTCCTTGGTTTCACAACCTTGTCAGGGAAGAGGTTTTTCCTAATACCCAACCTAAATCTCTCCTAGTGTACCCTGAGGCTGTTTTTTCTTCTTCTATCACTTGCTACTTGGGAGATGAGACCAACCCCTACCTTGCTGCAACCTCCTTTCAGGCAGGTGTAGAGAGCTGGAACATTTCCTCTCAGCATCCTTTTCTCCAGGCCAAACAACCCCAGTGCCCTCAGCCACTCCTCTGAAGACCTGTTCTCTAGACCCTTCACCAGCTTCATTGTCTTTCTTTGGACACACTCTAGCACCTCAATGTCCTTCATGTAGTGAGGGACCCAAAACTGAACCCAGCATTCGAGGTGTGGCCTCACCAGTGCCATACAAAGTACAGGAGCACAACCACTTCCTTCCGGCCTCCTTCCAGCCACACTGTTGCTGATCCAGGCCAGGATGCTGCTGGCCTTCTTGGCCACCTGGGCACACTGCTGGCCCATGTTCAGCCAGATGTCAACCAGCATCCCCAGGTCCTTTTCCACCTGGCATCTTTTAAGTCACACTCCCCCCCACCTACATGGGGTTGCTGTACCTCAGGTGCAGGACCTGGAACTTGGCCTTATTCAATCTCATAACACTGCCTTCAGCCCGTTTCATTCCCCGTTAGGGGATTTCGGGTTAGCTCCAAGGTGATAGTTTAGCCCTTACCTATTTTCCCGAACCTAGAAAACAACTTTTATTTCCTCCCGGCTACGACAGGTAGAGCCCACGGGAGCGCATCCAGAGGGAAGGGGGCCGGGAGTCCGCAAGGGGGAAACCTGGCGGCCGCTCCCGGGCGGTGAAACCCAGCGGCGGTGGATCCGGGCGTTCAACCCGCCGGCGGCGAGAAAGGAGGCTGCTCCCCAGCGCCGGGGACACCTGCCGGCCAAGGGCCGCCAAGGCGGGAGGGCCCCGCAACCCCGGCCCGGCCCCCGCCACTGGGGAGGGCTTTTTGTGGAAACACGACAGCCGGGGACTCAGGAGGTGGGGGGCCGGCAGGACGTGAAGGCGCGACGTGGCGACGGTTGTTAAGGGAGTGACAACAGTGCGATCAACAGAGGGGCTGCTGCGCGGGGAGCTGCGGGCCGCGGGTGTTTATAGCCGCCCCATGATGTCAGCCAGCCGCTCTGGCCGCCACGCTCGGAAATAGCCGGGCTCTGCAAACGCGCGGCCATCAATCCGCTGGCAGGTCTGCAGAGAACAGCTATTTTTGAATGTCCTCAGCAAGATAAAACTTGAATCGGGGGAGACTATCACAGACTGGTTTGGGTTGGAAGGGATCTTTAAAGATCATCTATCTAGTCCAACCCCCCTGCGCTGAGCAGGGCCATCATCAACTAGGTCAGGTTGCTCAGAGCCCCATTCCAACTTAACCTGGAATAGTTCCAGGGATGGGACTTCTACCAACTCTTTAGGCAACCTGCACCAGTGTTTCACCACCCTAGTTATACAAAATTTCTTCCTTCTATCTAGTCTAAATCTCTCTTCTTCTAATTTAAAACCATCATCCTTTGTCCTCTCACAACAGGCCCTGCTAAAAAGTCTGTCTTCATCTTTCTTGTCAGCTCCTTTAACAACCAAAAGGCTACAAGGTTGCCCTGAAGCCTGCTCTTCACCAGGCTGAACGACCCTAACTCTCTCAGCTTGTCCTCACAGCAGAGGTGTTCTAGCCCTCAAGTAGCTGATTTACAGCCACTTTAAGGTCAATTTGCTTTGCTGCAGAAAGTAAAGCTTTTTAGCGTTGTCATGGTTTGAACCTCGATAAGGACACAAAACCAGGACAAGTGTGTGCAGAAACATTTCAAATTATGGCCCCAATAGCAGCATGCTTCTCCAGCACTGCCCTGCCAGTCCTAACACACCTCTGCAGGCAGTGGGTGCAGCTTCAGAGCAGGAACAAAAGGCAGAGCCAGAGATCTGGCTTCCCACCTGTGCCATCCCAGCCATAGGACATGCCCTGAGCGAGCGTGCGCTGGTCCATGGGCCATGCTTTCTCCCACGACAGCTGGCCCTGTGTGGATGGCATGGCTCCCCAGCTCTCTTCTGAGAGGTGGCGGCAGGCAGCTTGGGCCACAGAACTGGCTTTGGGGTTTCCAGCCTTGCTCCAGAAATTCAGTACTGCATCTACTCTGAAAACTGCTTCACTCATTCAGATTGGGTCTTCTGGCCAAAGCCTCTGTACCTGGACGGCAACGATGTACAAGAAAGCCCAACCTGTTTAAGCTCATGCTGCCATACTCTGCCTTAGAAAACAAGGAAGATGTGGAATCCCCCAGTCACAAACCTTGATGTGCTGAACTACAGAAAAAAAGCCTTAGCAATCAAACTTCTGTTCCAACAAAGCAGTAACAATAATCTCCTACATTGCTGTGGCAAGGCTCTGAGTCGTGTTATATTTTCTCTTTTTTTTTCTTTTCCCTTCTTGTTAAATAGGGAAAAGAAAAGGATTAGAAACATATATTAAGCTTTCAGAAGAGCAAAAGATTGGATACCATAAAAAAAAAAGCATTATTTCAATGCAAATATGAACTTATCATAAACTTCCTGAAGCACACACAACATAAAGGCAGTATCACTGCAGAGAAAGTATCTGCTTTCAAGAGGATTTGCATTCTCATCGAATGCTGGACCAGGTCCAGACCAGCCAGAGGATAACCACCCTCTAACCTCCCTGTGGAGACTTACAGAGACAAGACTGAAGCAGTATCATTTCTGACAGAAATCAAATCCTGGCTACTGCACTGCTGTGAGCACTACAGGCAAGAATAAATAAAAAAAAAAACAGGGAGGAATTTGAATTAAAATTATTCTCTAGAGCTCATTTAGATAATACCTTGTCAAAGGGCCTGATAGAGGAACACTAGATATTTTCTAAATGCATGCAAAAATATCTGCTAGCATAAAATATAACCTTAATGATTAGGAATGTACGAATATTAAAGCTGACCTGATAGTAAACCAGTTCCTTACATGTCCAGGTTAACCAGGCTAAGTAATATATCTAGTCAAATTGTATATAAAACCATGGAGAGCATTCCAAAAAATGAAATTTGTTCAAATCTCCATCAGTTCCCATTTCAGCACTAGCATCTCAGAGGACAGGATAATGCCTTGCAATCTGCCTCCAAAGATTCAAAACTAAGTGACCTTAATGAAAGCTTATGAATATTGCATTAATGGGTGCTGGGTACATATTCAGCACCTCCTTCTTGATGTTACATATATATATAAAAAAATCCCAGGACACACTGAGGAACAGCTTCTAGGTATTCCCTATCCTGCCATACCCATTCTGCTGTAGTGGTAGAAAGCTCTGCGCAGCCACACAGCAAGCTGGATCAGAATAATGATACACAATTCTTGAGCACCAGTAAAGTGCAGGAGGCAGCACAGGGATGGGAGCAAAGTGACTGCATGAGGCAGCAACTGCTCAAATGATTTTGCCAGTATGGCAAATAAATGAGTAATCTTCATATATTGTTTTCAGCACCAGTGAGCTCTAAGAATGTTCCCAAAGTAGCAGTATCTGAATTGTGTTAGATCTACAGAGACTCTTGGCCATGGCTGGACTGTTAGTGAAAATCTGCCTAGACTAGAGGAAGATGTAATGCTTTAAAACATCCTAGTTGGCCTCTTTTTATTGTAATGTGGGTAACCCAAATTATAGATATGCCAGACTCAAATGACAGTCACATATAAAAACTCAACATTACAAAAGCATTGGACACAATTTATTTTTTCACCTGATACCTTAATTTGTACTTCTTTAAATTATAGTTTAAAATACTTCCCATTAGAATCTGCTGCTGGTTTGCAGCATTTGTGGCAGAAAAGTTAAAACTGGCCAGAAGAATGTATGTCTGTGGGTAAAAGCACTGGGCAAGGCAACAGAGCAAAGTTATGAAAAATCCTCCAAAACATTTTGATAACCATGGACACAAGTGACAGCAATGCAACAGGTAAGCACTAAGGAATGTGGTGTTTGCATCACCAAGTCAAGCAACGTGGTGAGAATTTGGTGGGTGATGTCCCTTGTCCTCCAGGTGCACACAACTGATCCTGGCCAGATCACTTCTCGGGCATACATGTCTCAGAGCTTAAGAGTGGGGGGGTTGTGAGAGCAAGCATGAAATTGGTAAGAGAACAAGTGTGGGAGGAATCAGTTTTGGTTTAAACAGATCTCACCTTCCTTTTCCATAACTGTCTGACTGGGGTGGAGGGCAGGGGGTGGTGTTACATTAATTTCCACGTCACTATGTGTTATGATTAAAGCTGAGATTCTCAGATAATCACTAGAACTTCAGAGTTGAAACTTGAAGAAAACTGGAGAATACGCAATAAAATCACAAGAATTAGCAGGCAGTACTGCAAGTAAAACACTTCAACATGCTAGCACATAAAAGAAGGGCAAGCCAGCTGTTCATTTTACATTGCTATTGATTTTTAAAGTACAATTTGCTCTATTGAGAGTGTCTCAAGAATCTCTTTTAAAAGCTTACTTTCTTCCCTGTATTTACATGCCATCCTGGTGCTGCAGGAGAAGCTCAATCTATGTAGGTAGACTAGGTTTGGGGTCTGAATGTATTTTAATATTTGCATAGGTAGAAACTTTGTTGAAGGGAAAGGAGAAGAGATATGCAGTAATTGTTGTGGCCTGCCTCTGAAAATGGGACAGATCTACCAGAGGGGACAGTACTTACATCAAGCCACTTGTCAGCATTAGTGCTTTGCCATCAGGTGTCTGTGTGGATGCAGACTCTGTCACCACATCCACAAAAATCTAGTGATCTTTGCCTAGGGAAGGCAACCCTTCACCCGATACACAATTCAGGACATAATGTAGCTTTGTAGTATTTGAATCAAACATTAGGAAAGGTAAAAAAAGGAGAAACTGAAAGGATCAGGGAAAATCTCGTAAGAAAGATGATCTGAAGATATTCTAGATGTGCAATTTCCTCCTGGAATGAAAGCAATTATTTATCTGAAAATAAACTGACTTTTATGCTGCAATGAATTGCTCGCTCAGATTTAGAGGGAAGGGTGGGAGTGTCACATCAGTACAGCTACAGCTGGGCAACCACTCTGCTAACACTATGCTGGGGATCCTCCCAGTACAAACCAGCTCTAACATTTGGTCTGTTTGTTTTTGTACAAGTAGATTTGGTTCAGTTATTGGTGTGATTCTTACCTAGTTTATACCAGCAGAGCCTGTAATACAGACACTTCTACACTCGTGCAGAAGTTCCTGTGATGCTGCTACAGCTATTCCCACATGGGAACACTCTGATAGGAGACAAATTACACCCATACTGAAATGAAGCTATTTCCACACCATTTCCAAAACAATTTGTTGCTGCAGTGCTGCAGAGTGCCTGCTTGTTGCTCTTCAAGCACCAGTTGCTGCTTTCTGGGATTTACAACTGAAAGGATTAAAACCAAAGAAAACTAAAATAGATCTCCAAAAGATATTAATAGCTCCCTCATGCTTTGTCACATTTTAGATCTTACTGTTACAGAAAAATATTCTTAAGGTAATAGAGCTTCCTCAATTTAAATGTTCTCTTCCCCCCCCCAAAAAAAGTAAATTTTTATTAATTTTACAAATATCCCATATCCCAAGCACAACCATCCATGCAAATGACAACTGGGTGATCATTTGCCCCATTTGCACACATATTTAAAGAGCAGTTAAAAATGTGGACTGCTATAAATGTACGTGCCCACCACTGTTTTGCAAACATGGGGCTAATGCCCCAGAAACATTCAAATGCCCAGTGGCATTGGTGGGAATCGAGGGCTCTCAGCATTTGGCAGAACTGAGCCATTCTTATGCGTGGCTAGAAGCACATTTGCTCGCACATAGAGAGGTTCTGAATACCATGCAGATGGTGGACAATAATTCCCCATTCATCTGGACATTCTGGGAGATGACATTCCTGACTGCAGCTTTAGCATTAAAAATTAAGATTTGATAGCTCATTTAAACCTCATTCATTTATTTTCTAAAGATTCTGCTTCTCAGCAAATGAAGAAAACACATTCCCAGCCAGTAGACCAATCATAATACTAACTCTCATAATATTAACTCTCTCCCACTTGCATGTAACCTTTAAGGAAGCTTTAACTATTTATATCACAGCCACACACACACAAAAAAAAAAATCCCAGAAGCATATTAATTAATAGTGCTAATAAATAAAAAAAGCCTCCAGTCATGTGTTACATTCAATCACTTACACCATATATTTTTAAAATGCACAAAATATATTTGCAGTTTGCCGGGGAATTATTTTAAGGTCCTGGTGTCCCTTAGAATCTCCTCTCACGTCTTTAGATGTCTGCCTTTCGCTTGCGTGGACTGAAATGTCTAGACATCCAAATTAAGGAGTGACCAATCACCGACTAACCAATCTCTCTGCCTACAAGGTCAGTGCTACAGAGGCACACACACTCTCTCTCACACACACACACACATGCTTGCAGCAGGCACTGTGCAGGAGACCTTTATTTGTGCACAAAAATATTGATGTTGCTAAGTGATATGCAGGCGGTCACTAGCCCCACATCTTTGTGTTTGTTTATTACTGGGTCTTCTTTCCCCAGTAAACAATGCAACGGTGATGCAGAGATAGAAGAACACATCTAAATTAAAACAGCTAATTTATTATGTCTCTATGATATCAACCTGTTACTTTTCTTCCTTGTTGTGTTCTGTTAAGTCAGAAGGAAAAAATTTAGGAGGAACTTTAGCACACGTGTCCTGAATGACTGTTCATCCTACTTCCCTTTACTTAAATAATAAAACTAATCTACTTGCAAAGGCTCCTCTGCATCTTAGGCTTGCTGGCACTAGATTTAAGGATGTTTTTTTGATGATAAAATAATGGTCCTGTATTAAATTCATATGCCTAGACAATTGGAATAGGAGGCAACCTAAAAAAAGTACCTCATGACACCACATAGTAAGTGTGGATACACTTTGCTTATCTAAAACTCAGTCCAGTTCCATTCAGTCCAGATCAGGTTTTTATTTAAAAAAACCCAAAACTTTAATAACATCCTCCCAAAACAAAACCACCACCTCTCCCCTCTGTTTTTGAGTCATCCCAAATTTCAAAACCTGTATCTTTGGTGGTACTAGGAGCAGGTTTCTGGAAACATAAGTGTTCATGACAGGGGTCCTGTGTGAAGTTTCCAAAATAAAATGGCTTTCTTGACTCCAGAGAAAGCAGAGTATGGAGCTGGGCTTCCATCACCACCTCCCTCAGCTACTCTTCATGGTTTCTGGGGAGCCCTGAAAGTGTCACAGCCCCTAAGCTTCTGAGCCCTCTTGCTCAACGCAGCCCCTCAGGTGAAAGGCCCACGTAAGAGGTCACTAAGTTGTCTGCAAACTGGGAGGAAATTAGCCCAGTCTCCTCTTCCAGATTTCCACGAACTTTTACAATTAACATGGCAGGCCATAAAACTGCAAATCCATTTTTCAAAAGAAAAATGTTTCACAGAGCTTTGCCATGTCATAACAGAGATGCCAATGGAGTGAGGCCATTTTCCCTCTCACCTACATGAACCCATGGAACTGACACCTGGAACTACTACTTACAGAGAACCTATCAACAGGAAAATACTGAGTGTATTCTGACTTGATTTGATTTGATTTTAGCAGTGAGATACAAAGATGACTGTCAACAGTGACTGGCTGTGGCAAGCACTGCTTGAGGAATATTTCAGAACCTTTACAACCTACCAGAACAGCTAAAGCCTGCCCAGCAATATAAAGATGAAAATGAACTGGGAACCAACATAAAACAGTAATTCAGGTAACTTGGTTGGGTTTTGCCCTAGATCACTAGAAGTCCTGTAATAAATCACTAGACAGGTAGAAACTGCTGGCTTTAATTGTCATGTAGATACACATTCCTTCCAGACTGTTTCTCCCACTAAAAAAACAGCGCATTTACAACCCCAGTATCCTGTTGAGTGAGGACAGTTTGGAAGTCTTGACACAGAAGCATACCCAAAGCAGTGCTGCTCCAAACCACCTTCTGTTCAGTCAGTCGAATCAGAGATGGCAGCAATAGGGCAGGCAGGAAGCTGAAGGGACAGGACAGCTCAATGCCTTCCCATCAGCAATTTGCTGGATGAGTCACTGGCCCTCTCTGTCTCAGTCTGTCCATCTGTACAACGTTAATAGTAACGATACCTTCCAAGCAAAAAGCACTGCTTTAAATTCCAGAGATCAAAGACAAGAAACGTTCCTGTTCTGGATAAAAGCAATACTTTACCTTATTCCCAAGCTGCTTGCACAGCCAGCAGCACAGGCAGACCATTCCTGCAGTAATTATGAACTAAACATATTAACCCTTGTGCACCAAATCAATACTTTCCATTAAAGCATTATTTCTGCAGATGTGCTCTGGACAAATACTTTAGTTGTGAAGTGGGGGGAAAAAAAAGGGAAACAAGGACATAAATAGAACACATTGTATGTTAATTAAAAATACTCTTTTACAACAGACCTCTCTTTGTGGGAAGAATGAGATGCTACAGACAGCAGTGGCACTACTTTGAAGGACCTGATTTGCCTTCAACTACAATGTGACCTCTCAGACAGCCAACACACCCTGTGAAGAGCATATGAGTTAATCAAACGTGAACTTATTTATTTTACTTCTTCTTCCTCTTTTCTTAGAAAGCGTTTTACATCTCACTAAAAATCCTCATTGTCCTACCAAAAGTTCACGCTTCTGACTTTACCTGTCTAGAGGAGAAAGCTTATTCCCAAATAAACCTTGCAGGATTGAAAAAAAAAATTATGAGGAAGAAAAATATCGAGTCAGACAAGTATGACAGGAAAGTCAGATGTAAAGAATTCAGATATCTCAAAAGATGTCTTCATAGGTATATTCCCACCTCATTGCAAGCAAATAAGATTAGCACGTATTACTGAGAATTTTATGCCTCAGTAGAAGGCCCTAATTATATTTCACACTGCTCTGAATATTCCTGTAATATAGACACATCTTTAATGAGGAATTTTATACCCTATTTATAGCATATGGGCTCTTTTTGGTATTATTACTTTTCTGTGAAAGTTCCTTTGAAGTCAGGTAATTACCTTAAGCGAAATATTTCACCTGTTGTGAGGACTGAACTATGAGATTTGTGTTGAACAAGGAAGTCATCGTGTAGTCCGGTATAAAGGTTTCTGAACCATAAGTGGAGATGGAAACATTAATTATGAAGACAAAGCCAAGAATGCATTTTAAAAAGTCATTTAAAGTGAGAGCTGATAAATCTCTATGGATCTTGCTTCATGCATGCCCCTAAAAACTAAACTGAGCACTGAAGAGTGTAAAATTATTTCATTGCTACTTACTATCCTTAGTAAAGCCACAGCTTTAGGTTACCACAGACCTGGCCAGAGTCAGGCTATAACCATGAAAAGGTCAGGAGGAGTTACTAAAATGGCTAATAACAACCTGCAGTAACATCTCCCCAACCAGAAATGTCACATCATTAAAGACTTGTAAAGCTGGATCTCTCCCATGTTGGAAGAAAGCCTGTCCCTTTCCCTGCAAAGCTACGAATCTCTTCAGTGAGATAAATGACCTGTGGCTGCCATAAGTCAACGTACCAAGTGATATCATTTTGATACTGCATCCTGATCTAGGACTGAACCACAGCCATTTTGTGTCTGATGGGAGCATTTTCAAGAGAAGTTGCTTTTAATGAGAGGTCAGCAGCAGGCTGCCTCTTTACCTCCGCAGACACAGCTGAGAAGTATGGATCTGCAATCTGTCATGCAAATGTTATCCTTCATGGGCCATGGATAATATAAAGCATGAGTCCAGAACTTCTAGATCTTCTAGATCTAGATCTTCTAGAGGAAGGGGCCTCTAAAGGTCATCTAGTCCAACCCCCTGCAGTGACTAGGGACACCCCCAACTAGATCAGGTTGCCCATAGCCCTGTCAAGCCTTACTTTGAATATCTCCAGGCGTGGGGCCTCAACCACCTTTCTGGGCAACCTGTTGCAGAGCTCAACCATCCTCATGGTAGAGAACTTGTTCCTAACATCCAGTCTAAATCTACTCTTCGCTAATTTCAAACCATTGCCTCTGTCACTGCTGGCCTTTGTAAATAGTCCCTCTCCAGCCTTCTTGCAGGCCCCTTTCAGGTACTGGAAGGTGGCAATTAGGCCTCCCCAGAGCTTTCTCTTCTCCAGCCTGAATAACCCCAGCTCCCTCAGTCTGTCCGTGCAGCAGAGGTGGTCCAACCCCTGATCATTTTCATGGCCCTCCTCTAGACCCACTCCAGCAGGTCCATGTCCTTCCTGTACTGAGGGCTCCAGAGCTGGATGCAGTACTCCAGGTGAGGTCTCACCAGAGCAGAGTAGATGTAACAGCACACACACAAAAGGTCAGCCAGCCAGTGCAGGGCCACAAAACACCAATTCATTATCATTTTTCACAGAAGGAGCAAATTCACATAGCTGACTGTATCCTGACAGGTCTCCCCAGCCATGTGCACTTCAATAATGTGAGATTTGAAACTGCTTCTATTGTATGTCTTGCCTAAGCAAAAGTGTGTCTTCTTATTAAGAATGCTTACTAAAACCAACACACATTAAAAGCAGTCAGCAGGGAGTGTTGCAATTAGATGCTTGCACAGTGCTTCCCTCTGTGCCTACATGCAAATATTCTTCGTCTTATACAGACTTTCAGAAACTTCATCATGCTGCTGCAGTAGGAGAGATCTCCTCCCTTTTTCTTTCTCTGAGATGTGAGGTCATCAATTGCCTATCAGCATTACTTTATAGAATAGAATAAAATGGAATTACTTGTAAATTGCCTAAAAATCTGAAGTTCCCCACCTCCATGTGGGACATCATTACAGCTTAACTGAAGACATTGATACAGCAGTTTTATTCATGAAAAGTTAGAGATGAAGGAGAGAATAGGACTAAAAAGGCAGATGAGATACGGGTCATTACATTAAAGAAAAATCACATCTAAGATGACTGAAGTATTTACATCAATTATGTGAAACATTTTCCTTTGCAGCGTACAGAAATGCTGTTGAGTGCATTGTTTTCTGAGGGAAAAAATGCTTGGGATACTAAGGACAATGACAGGGAAAACAAGCTTACAATCCATCTCCGTTGAGCTAGATGCAAACCTCACTCTGATTGCTGTGGGATTCTCTACAGAGTGCTGCGTGCTCTCAGTGCAATTCCTTCCATCTGAGTGAACAAAGCTCGGTGGTTTATAGGAGGTTCTCTTCCATCTTGTAAAATTCATAACAGTGCCTGCAATCCTCTGTCTTCTTACTTTTTTTCCTTCCCAGGGTAACCTCCTGAAGGGACTACAGCAGGAACATGAAAGAAATCAAACCATCAGGATGAAACTTGAGGAAGAAATAGGAGGAAGGCTCTGAATCACAGGCTCACAAAAAGGTTGAGGTGAGAAGGGACCTCTGAAAGTCATCTCATCCAACCCCCCTTCTCAAACAGGGTTATCAAGAGCAGGTTGCTCAGGATGGTGTCTGGCTCCTTCCAGCCTTTCTCTGGTGAATGAGAGGCTCGTCAGAGGAGAGTAACTGTGGCTGTCTCACTTCACCCCAGGGACACTACAGTCCTTTCCTAAACCAATTCCACAGCCTATCTTTTATGGAATGTTCAATCTCTCTGTAAGGGCTTCCAATTGGAAATGGTAGCATTTGACATTAGCTTTTCTGATGCCACAATCTGACAGAGGAGGCTTCCATTTTGTCAGTGCTTTGTTCCCACTGCCATATCCTAGCCTGCAAGCCTAGCAAAATAGCTTTACCAAAAAAAAAAAAAAGCTGCAAAAAATATTCAGTGTGAAGGAAAGCCACACCATCATCTAGGTCTGCCCAAGTCTGTCTTCTCACTGTATTTATATCCTAATATCCCAGGTTTGTTGGTTCATCAATGACCAATTTGTTTGTGTGAGTCTCTAGCACATCTGTTATGGTCTTTAGAGAGATATTCCTTGCAAACGCCTTGGGGTCACACTTAAAACCATGGTGTGAACTATGCCAGACACAGGGTTTGTGAAAGAGATTATTCCAGGACTGAGCACTATGTCTGCCTCTCTGCACAGAGCAATTCAGGAAGGAGGTGCAACTACAGCAAGCCCTTCCCCACCACTTAGCAGCCGCCGTGTCTCCTCTCGGCCACGGCCAAGTCCCACAAGATGGCAAGGCACGATTTAATCGGAGCTTAATCTGAGATTTGAAATGATGACTCCTTCATTGACGTAAGAGTCTGCCAGCATGCTGCCTCCCTACACATCTCTCATGATCCACTTCTCTCCATTTCCCCTGAATCAAAACATTGTCCATCTCTCCCTGCTGACAAGAGCCCTGTCTCTTTACAGCTCTGCTGTAAAACAAAGTTGCATAAACTCAAGAGTTTTAGGTTGTGTGACCTAACTAAAACACCACTCAGGCAGTGAAACATTGAAATGGGAAGCAGTTGAAAATAAAAGTGAGACATAAATGAAGAGTGTATTTTGGGTTCGGGTTTGGATTTTTTCAGTTCTGATGGTTTTCAGTGCTGCTAGCATTTTGGTTTATAAATCAGTCATAAACCAGAATTTGCTTAAATCCTTAGGAATAAATTTAAACTGAAATGGAAAATTAACATTCCTTCAATCCATAACACACTTGAGTTACACGAAACCTCCATTATCAAGTGGGAAAAGGAAGGAAAATATAATTTCTGATAGCCATGTGTGAAGTTGGAGAGAAAACAACCTTTTGCCAAAAGCTGAGTAAAGGCTTCCTTCTTCTTTTCATGTTTTTCACCACGCTGTCTGCCCAAGCTGATATTTCAGCTCCCTACCCAGGAGCACTCTGCACAGCAGCTCCCATGCTGCTGGATGTGTCCCTGCCTGTCTGTAGCCAGGAACAAAACAGTTAAGTTGAGCAGCAAAGCGACAAGAGAGGCAGCAGCCTCCAGCAGCCATGGGAACAACATTTCTACAGACTAGAGGCTGAAATTTCAGAGGGAAATAACCCCAACTGCCAAATCCCAAAGAACAGAGGCCCCCAATGGCACTGGCTTGAGTTTTAAGGTGAGGTGTTACTGTAGACGTGCATGGACCTGACTTTACCATCCTCTAAAGGGCCATAATGACAGCCACATACCTGCTAGAGGTAATAAGGCAAAGCAGGAATTTTGCCTGCACAAAATGTAAACAACAAAACAGATGGCGCAGTTATGTTAATCAGTTAATGTTTGCAGAGTGCTTTGAAGATGCAAAGCTCTGTAAAGGTTCTAAATACTTGCAGTCTTGTCTAGACATCATCAAGTTCATTTTTAGATTGCAACCTTTGCAGGCCAAACAGTGCCTCTCTATGTGTTTGCACTGCACCTTCTCTAACAGGCTCCAGTCTGTGGATCTATTTGTAGAGGAATAACAGAGAAGCAGCTCCTGGAGGTGAACAGCACAAGCCAACAGTTCCTGCTAAAGCAGCACGAAACAGCAGAGCAGTAAATTGGGCTAAATACCATCAGAGAATCAGATGGAAGTCAAAGTGCACTATAGGAGAATCATAGAATTGTCAGGGTTGGAAGGGACCTCAAGGATCATCTAGTTCCAACCCCCCTGCCATGGGCAGGGACACCTCACACTAGATCAGGTTGCTCAGAGGCACATCCAGCCTGGCCTTAAAAACCTCGAGGGAGGAGGCTTCTACCACCTCTCTGGGCAACCTGTTCCAGTGTTTCACCACCCTTATGGTGAAGAACTTCCTAACATCCAACCTGAATCTACCTATTTCTGGTTTTGCTCCATTCCCCCTCATCCTATCTGACATCCATCTGACACCCTCCTCATCCACCTGACACCCTGAAAAGTCCCTCTCCAGCTTTCTTGTAGGCCCCCTTAAGACACTGGACACTGGAAGGCCCCAAGAAGGTATCCTTGGAGCCTTCTCTTCTCCAGGCTGAGTAGCCCAAACTCTCTCAGTCTGTCTCCATAGGAGAGGTGCTCCAGCTCTCTGATCATCCTCATGGCCCTTCTTTGGACACATTCCAGCATGTCCAAAATAAACATCTTGTTCCTGTACAGTTCAATACTTAAAATATAACAAAGACTGTTTTTTTGAGGCTTCACCAGAGAAAGAGGTAAAGATAAGCCCTTACAAAACAATTTTCTGTAACAGTGAAAAATGTTTACTGCACTAACAAGCCAGGATGAGAAAAACCCACCCTTGAGAGAATAAACCACCTATTGTCAGCTTTGCAGAGCTGTGAGAAGCGCCTTGGCAATCACTGCCACATACAGTCTGAGTAAGGAATTTAACACAAGGAGTTGTGAACAATGGGAGCTTAGATTTTGTTGAGGTTTGGGAAAAATCCATCTAAACCATTTCAAAACTCACACTTTTTATTTGCTCTAAGGAATGTGGCATGCAAATAAAATTAAACTCCAGAGACTTCTTCTGCAATAAGTGAGCCTTCTGTCTCAGACTGCCTTGCAACCTAAACCAAACCTTGCTATCCTGATCTTAAGAAACCACAGATTTAAGAAACCTTTTTTTCCACTCACATTTCCCAGTCAGCTCAGACTGTAAATGGGGAAAGAAGTCTGGTGTTACATAAAAGGTGTAGACAGATGAAACACGTAATCCTTATTCATACCCTAAAAATAGACCCAAACTGACCACCCAGTGAATAACCAGTGCTACTCAGCATGGAATCAGAGTTGGAGATTTCAGCTCCCAGCTAGGAGCAGTGTGGAGTTGGCATGTGGAGGCCCAAGGGTCAAGCATCTTCCAGTTCCTCTGACACAGTCCCTACAGCCTGCTCTGAAGCAGCAGAGACCCAACTCATGAGGGGAATGGCATCCCTCTTCCTTTCCCTTGAACTGAAGTGATGCTTTGGTCAGGGGGCTGGTAGTCAGGGTAGCAAAGACTAAAGGGAGAAAGAGGTGTTTGTGTTTAGAAAACTCATCTCTTTCACTATAAAATATAGTTATTTTCATGTACATTCTGAAATGCAGGAGGAAAGGTGGTTTTATTCCTGTCTGCACTGACAAGACACCACTCAAAATCTACTTTCTCGCTCTGCTGGGGGACAAACTCTTTCTTCCCATACACAGCTGTATGGCAAAGGTCATGTGCTGCAGATTTGCTGAATATTAATGAGAAGTAAGATTATTTTCTTGCCTTTTAAGATTTTATTTATTTTCCAGCCTCTTCAGCTGTTAAACATTAATTTCTAAGCAGAAGAAAAGCCTTCATATCGTTACAGCTCCTACTTCTCAATTTGTTCTAAATTAATTTCTGTTCCTGTCCCAGAAAGAAAAGGATTCAAGTAATAATAAAAAAGTTGTCCTTTGTACTGGCAAAGCACATTAAAGAGCAGTGCCAACCCCATAGTGACTTCTTTCCAGGAAACGTTTTGCCTCTCCCTCCCTGTTTCAAAAAGCAGAAATTTTCAGTCTCACCCTGAGTTACCCTTTCCTTGCCTATGCTCACGTCATTATGGCCTGAAATTTGCAAATACAATTACTTGCTGACACACTTTGTTATCTGAATGATAAAGTATTTGATTGTATCCAATGAAAACAAGATCAAGACATGGGAGCAAACGTGTTTTAGCAAACCTAACATACTAACTTAAGCTATTATTGTCTTATGGAAACGTGATCCTCTAACAGCATGTCTACACCCTGCAGTGAAATATTATCTAGACCTTGCATTAAAAGCAGGAGAGTGGTATTGCTGTGTTACCACATTTGCACTGGTCTGGTAAGAAATGCAGAGGAACAATCACCCTTTTTCCTTTTACATAACCTGGCAAGTTTGCTTGCATAAAAATCATCAAGTTAACTGTGACATATAAATGAAGCCACAGAACAACTAGCAAAAAGCTGCTGCTGAATTAAACTGATTTAGATTTCAGATTCTGTCTTTAAGTTCATCACATACAATAAAACTTTCTGCTTTCTCTCCCCAAGAGAAAACTTCCCAAAAACGTTAAATCATCATCAAAACTGAAACACATCTTAGCAAAAACGAAGAAATTTTTGACTGTGTTTAGTTAGGTTTGTCAGTGACTTTTGAAGCCATGTTTACTTCTCATTAATGCAAAGTTAACAAACCTGTCACTAACAGAATTCCACAGGAAATCCTTCATGCTCCACACTGGGTCTATCTAGGAGGTCGCTCTTGTAGAGTTTTTTCCCAGTGCTCACCATAAAGACAAACAAAGAACTGGAAAATCCAGGTGAGGTTCAACTGTATTTCAAGAACAGTTATGACTAAGACCTTCTTGAAACAGAGCACAGATGGCAGGCTGGGGAGATTACACCAACAGCTCATTCTGGTTAGCATCTTGCTGCAGAGAATGTGAAGTAGAGGTAAGCAGCTGACTAATTACATTGAAAGGTAGTATTCACAAAAACTAAGGACAGCAAAAAAGATACCAGCATACTTAAGAGGCATTATCAGTAGTAACAGGAGGAAAAAAGCTTTTTTGGTTTTAATGGTTTTGTTTAGGTTTGAATCATAGAATGGCTTAGGCTGGAAGAGACCTTAGAGACCATCTATACCTAACCTCTTTGCCGTGGGCAGGGACACCTCTCAACTAGGTCAGGTTACTCAAGGCCCCATCCAACTTGGTCTTGAACATCTCCAGGGAGGGGGCATCCACAACCCCTCTGGACAATCCATTCCAGAGTCTTTCCACTCTCGTAATGAAGATCCCTCTTCCTAAGATCTAATCTATTTTCCTTTAATTTAAATTGATTTCCCCTTGTCCTATTGGTGGACACTCTTGTAAAAAGTCCCTCTCCAGCCTTCCTGTAGGATCCCTTCAGGTATTGGAAGGCAGTTATAAGGTCCCCCAGAGTCTTCTTTTCTTCAGGATGAACCATCCCAGTTCCTTTATCCTCACAGTCTTTATCCCAGCGTATCCTCATAGCAGAGGTGTTCCAGCCCCTGGATCATCTTCATGGCTATCCTTTGGACCTTTTCAACAGATCTATGTCCCTTTTACAGTGGGGACACAGATCAGAATATATTGTCACCAATGGAAAGAAATTATCCAGAGCATAGAGTCATTCATAGAATAGAATCATAGAATCCTTTTGATTGGAAAAGACCTTTAAGATCTTCAACTCCAACCATTCATTTCAGGTCTTGAAGATGGCACTGAAGAAAACCACAGCCAAACACACAGAGAGATCTTTAACGAATGAGTATTATGTGGAATCAATCAACATAACAGGAGTTGCCACTTCAAACCATTCAGAAATTATGGCAGTGCTTATATCAGGAGAGCTTAAAGATTCTCATTCCTTTTTTCCTTAATTTTATCTGCTTTCAGAGCCTTTGGGGATCATGTGTTTAAGCTTCGCTTTGCAACTGAGAGAGACGGAAATTAACCTTTTTTACAGTGAGACCAAAATTCTGAAGTATTTATATAATCAGCAGCCTTGGAAGGCAGGTCTTAAAGAAAATGCAGATTAACACACAACTACAGAGGAAGACTGCAAGAGTTGGTAACACTAATCCAGCAATGACAGCACACCATAAATTGGATATTAACTTCAGGAAGAATCAAACAGTGAAATTCCAATGAAATCCCAGGCAGTGTCTGCTTCAAGTCATAACCCAGGATATCTGCAGTGTGCTGGCCAAGCCATAGATAAAGCATCGCACAAGGATCTAGAGGACAGGTAACCACCAAGAGCAGCTCAGTATTTACTGCTGCATTTGACACAAGGGTTTATACATGAGGGTTGACCTCACTTGGTTGTGTTTCAGAACCCCTAGGTGGCCATACTTAATTACCCATACATAAATACCCCAGCAGGCCAGGAGGAAGTCTACTCTTCGTCAGGTGTATTTACAGGACTCGCAGTCAATCACTGCCAGAAAGAAGTAAAACACTTTTCTGCATGGGCTGCCAAGTGTTGCTCCTGAACCCAACCTTAACACGGGTTTGTATTCCAGACTTCTGGAAACTACATAGGATCAAAAGCTGTTTACTCCTTTAGCTTAGCTGGTTCTGCACCAACAAGGTTACAGGAAAATGTGCCAAAACCACCACTCAGGGCTTTCATGTTGTTGCTAAAGCCTAAGGAGGGATGACACAGTGTTTACAGCTCAGGCAGCTCTGAACTCTCTGGTTCTCTGGGCAGGAAAAAGACAGCACTAGCACAGTCCCCTCATTACAGCCTGCATTTTTGAAATGCTCAAATCTTTGCAGCCTTTTCATAGTATTCAACACATTTTGACCATAAACTACTCCAATGTGCAGGCAAAGACAGCTGGGGAAATATTCCTCCTCTCCTTATACAATGAGAGTAAAAATGAGAAAATAGAAGCAGACAAATACCTAAGAAACTCCTCTCTTGAGTGGATTCCCTAACTCTACCTTCTACATTCACAGGAGAAAAATTATTTTGGCATATAGAGATGAGAAGCTGTGTCAGCTCAAGTTAATTTTGTGGCACAATTATCAGAAAATGTTGGTTTGACCTTTAAAGAAAAATAGAGCATTTCCAGACTTTCTCCCACTCTTAAAACTTAATTCTAAATCTTGTACAACAGTTCTTGCAAGCTAGATGAGGGTTTTTTTGTTTTGCAGACAGGGCAACAAGATAAAATTGTTAATTGGCTTCCCCAAGTCATTATTAAACGCAGAGAAAACTTCAGACTTGGTCTTGTATCCTGTGTCGTCCATTAATCAGCACTCCTGATGCAGTAGGTAAGTATGAGCTATCACCACTGTAAAAGTTTGCATTAAACCTAGTAAATAGCTACACGAGTTGAATAAATTACATTAAACTCATCTCTCTTACTGAGTTGCCTTCCTGTTAGGTCAGTGTTGCAGTCTAGGTCACCATGCAGCTGTGAGAGAACTGTCACAAGGAAGTGGGCAAGAACATGTGGCCGGAGGTAGAGCAAGACCAAGTGCAGACAGAGATAAAATTAGACACGGAAAGTCGACAGAGATCTTGCAAAGTCCTCTGTTGTAGCCACAGGGTGCTGTAGGGCTTTTTATTCATGTATAAAAAGATAGAAATAAGGAGATGAAGAATTCAGGGATTAACTGGTCCAACCTCCTACTCTGAGGTAGGATCAAGTGCATGCAGACTGTCTATGACTGATGATGAAGCTGTTCTCACCTCTAGTGAGGACGCTGCACTGAGTAACCCTCAGGTAGCCACTGATAATATTTGACCATCTCAGCAATGGAAAGGTCTTACAGAATTTTAGCCTAAATCCCCTCTGTGGCACATGAGATTGATTTCTTTGCTTCCTCTTGAAATTACAGTAAGCCATTTATCACTGTCACTCAAAGCTTCTGGTTTCCTTTTTTTGTAGACTAAACAAGCCAATTTTTTCTGTCTTTTTTTCCTATGGTTACCTAGTTGGATTCTTTGAGCATTCAGAACCTTCTCTACATGAGTTTTTGCTCTCTCTCCAAGTGAAGGAACTCAAACCAAACACAGTATCCCATTGACAAGGATCAGTACCAATCACAGAAGAAAAAGACCTCTGGTGTCCCACTGTTAATTTATCATTACTTGCAATGGAAAACTAAAATCTCACTGAAGAGGCTGAGTGATTTCCAATAGATTTTTATGTGGAAAATAAAATGAAATATGATGTGAGGAAAGTCCCTGCCTTACAGAGCTAGCTCATCTTCTGAAACAACGTAATTGCCCACAGATTTCTCACACACTTTACAATCTGCCTACCTGCCCCTATGACCTATACGTTCTACTTGGCTTTATGGACTTTTCCTTAGTCAACAATTTTCAGATCTGCTGTGTGCCATGACCTTGGCCTTATGGTCACCCAATCAAGATAGGAATGTCCTGGATGTGACAATAGTTGCACCTATTAATAACTGCATGGACTGTCCTTTCAGACAAACATACCTGAGCTGCAGGCAAAGTACTCCTTCTAGTTTCAAGTCTATGCTGGGCAAGTAATGAGTCCCCTGGAGATGCTCTTTGCCTCTTGGGTCACTTCAGAAGAGAGAAATCAAAACGTAGAGAGGAAGGCTCCTAGCGGCAAGGCTTCCAGAGAACAGAAGAGATAGGGAAAAAGTGCCAAAAGAATGGTGCTGCAGTGAGGAGAGACTAAGTAGGCATCTGGGAGCAGGTCTTCCTACTTTTATGGGGCTTCCCATATTGCATTCTGCCTGTGGTCAGAGAGACTTGCATGCAGATCTTTCTTTGGCAACATTATCTTTTTTAAGCAGCATCAATTTTTTTAGCAGGGCCTGTTGTGACAGGAAAAGGAGCAAGAGTTTTAAATTATAAGAGGGGAGATTTAGGCTAGTTAGATGGAAGATATTTTCTACACTGAGGGTGGTGAAACACTGGCACGGGTTGCCCAGAGAGGTGGTAGATGCTCTGTTTCTGGAAACATCCCGAGTCAGGTTGAACATGGCTCTGAACCTGTTCCAGTAGGAGATGTCCCTGTTTACTGCAGAGGGGTTAGACTAGATAATCTTTAAGGGTTCCTTTCAACTCAAACTATTCTATGATTCTTTCCTTCAAAGATGAACCTGAAAGAATTGCCTGAGAACTGCTGGCTGCCAGAGGACCAGGAATCCGGGGAAGCACCTGCTCAAACTACTGGGTATGAGGATTGATCAGTACTGGCTGTGTGGACTGATCAGTACTGGCTCCAGTGCTCTTTGTTTTTTTTCCACATGATTTTTCTGCCAACTAAGCTGCCAGAAATAGTTCGCACTAGCGGAAAACACCTGTATCTGCATAGCTCAGGGCAGGAAAGAGTGGCACAAGCTGAAGTCACCACCATTAACTCAAATGTGAAACCAGAGCCTTCAGTCCTTCTGGCCAGGCCTGAAAAATCACAAAGGAAACTGAGAACTCAGTTCAAACCAGACTGCTTTTGTATCTTAAGGAAGTGCAGACCACTCATATTGATTATCTGAATATTGCACACTACATGTTTTCTTCTGAAATGCTCCAGCTACCAGCACGTGTTGGACTTCACTGAAATTGCCTTACATAACTCATTGTAACACAAGCAATCTATAATGTTTTTGCAAATCATGGCAATAGATTTTCTTTAATTTCAACCAGTAGCTGTTGAGGCAGACCAATAAATAACCACAGCACAGTTCCCACTGAGCTCCCCAATAAAGGCTGTAAATATATTTAACAACCTGCAGCATAAATGCATCTTCTTTCAACCACCACTGAATACCTTTCAGAAAGTGCTTTTGTTATGAGGGCATTTGAGGAGAAGAAAGGCTTTAAAGGACACAAGTGAAATGCCTCTTTTTCCAGGGGATGTGTCCATGCTCCCTGCTGCATTGCATCTCCCAGGTGAATCAGCAATCTACAAATATACCACCAGCTAACCATGTCTCTGAAAATGAATGTGGTAACCAGTCTGATTAATTTAACATTTACTTATTTTAACAAGAAAGCTTTAACTTGGGGAATATGTCACAACTGATGGAAACCATAGAAGCCTGTAATTGTGTCTTGGTTGGCTCTTGGTATTTCCATAATATGCTCCCACTGTTGGTGCTTAAACCAACTCAGATGTCTCAGCAGCAAGCACGGTGGCACTAGACAAATGTCTGGCTATGGCAGTGAGCTGAGGTTTAAAGGGTTCCACTCACCTGGACTCAACACCACAGCTAGCCACCACAACTGCCTGTGCCACCATCCCACAAAACACATCACAGAACTGGCATAACAATATCCACTCTTTTTCCTGTGGAGTTGTTTTTCCACACAGATATTTTCAGTGATGGCTCAGCAATCTGGCCCTGTCAACAGCTGCACTGCCAAAACCTCAGCGGTGGCAGGCAGATATGCAGAGCCAGAAGGCTCTTGCACTGACTTCTCCAGCAAAGCCACTGTCTTAATGAGTTACACTCTCAGGAGGCAGCAACCTCTAAACCTTCCCTTGAGCTTCACTAAGAAATGCCACTACGGTAGCATATGTAACATGCCGAGGCAGCTCCCAACTTAAAACCGGAACAAATGAAAAAGAGATAGAAAAATCAACCCAAAATATTCAGGGAAAAAAAAAAGTGGTCTTGAATGAAACTTCAATTAATAATTGAATTATATTTCTTTACATAATCAAGGTACTTGCTAGTTCATCAAATTTGCAATTCATCAGAGTTGCACTGAATCTATGTATAAAGTGAAACCAATTACAGGCTCCCCCATCTTTAGTACAAGTGACAGTCCTTGGGAAATGTGTAACACAGTGTATGCTCAGAAGAAGAGTCCTTAAAGGGACATCTCTAGGAGACATCTGATGCAGGTTGAGAGATCTGGTGATGTAAGCCCCACTACCCTCCTTGCCCTTGAGACCAGTCTATCACAGTCTCGGGTTATACTAAACCAGGACTTTACTAATGCTGGTGCTGAGTGTCTCACGCTCATCCTGAATGTCAGCTGTGCCTTAAATTAAATGTCAACCCAATCTCCAGCTGGGGTAAGCAAGAGTCACTGGGAAGGTATTAACCTTCATCCAGGACCATTCCATCAAGGATTTTAAAGAAAAATGACTAACAAAGAGACACCAGTTTATGTGGTGTGCTGTGTCACTGGGAAAACTCGTGAGTTTTGGCTACATACAAACACATTTTTCAGTTTAATTCTACAGCTCTTGGGTATGGCACAGGAATTAGGGCAAGGTGAAAGTCAGGGTGGTTGGATCAGGTCACAGAATCACAGAATATATCTGGTTGGAAGAGACCTTCAAGATCATCCAGTCCAACCTCCAGCCAGCATTGAAGGGTCAACACTAAAGCATGTCCCTAAACACCAGGTCTGTAGGGTGCTTAAACACCTCCAGGGATGAAGGCTCCATGTGGTGGGTTGAAAATTCCCCCCAACATAAAATTGCCAGACCAGCTCAGTTAGAAAGCAAATTAAGCCGTATTTACAAGCAAAACTACAAGCTAAAATATGGAATGCAATGAATATGTACAAAATATACAATATGCAATATTTACAAGTATTTTTAATTTGTAAACAGCACAACCCCCCCCTGGACAAACCAGAGAGCTACTGATAGCTTCCCTGCTCCCTGCTCCTTTCCCTCCCCTGCTGTACACAGAACAAAAGAAAGAGCAGAGAGTTGCTGTTTGTTAATACTTAGCCACAACAAGAACATATTCAAGGTCAGCAAAGCCAGCAGAAGCACGAGCTAGTATCTGCCAGAGCAGAGGAGTTGAAAAG
Source organism: Indicator indicator (assembly GCF_027791375.1). NCBI lineage: Eukaryota > Metazoa > Chordata > Aves > Piciformes > Indicatoridae > Indicator > Indicator indicator. The sequence continues at coordinate 27,253,245 of NC_072015.1, forward strand.
AGACAAGTTAGTTTACAGATCTAACTTTTACATTTGTTATCTGTCCAATGGGATTATTTAGACCTTATCATTCTTTTCCTTTTCACATCCAATGGTAATTTATTTACATTCTACTACTTTCTGTTCAAGATCTGTGGAAAATTTTCTAGACACAGCCTAAAACTACCAAACTCCACAACACTGCCCTGGGCAGACCATTCCAATGTTTGAGAGCCCTCTCTGTGAAGAAATATTTCCTAATATCCAGTCTGAACCTCCCCTGCCACAGCCTGTAACCATTTCCTCTAGTCCTTTTGCTTGTCATCAAGAAGAAGCTGCCCCCTCCACTTCAGCCTCCCTTCAGGTACCTGTAGAGAGGTAGGAAGGTTCTAGTATTCATGCTCCAATTCTCTGTGAAAAAAGTCACCTAATTTTCTATCTCTGTTTCCTTCCATTGCTCTGCTCCTTCCTTTCTGATTTGTGGTTTTTTTTCCATGTCACCATTCTGAGGCAAAGACTGAAGGCTTCTGCACAGCTGTACAGCTCGCTGGTTGCCTGGCCATTCTATGGCTTGCTGTCTGTTCTACCTTGCCTTGTGTCACAGTTCTTTTGCTACTGTACAGCACTCTAGTTTCTAGAGTTTCTGTTCCTTTTTATAATTGCAGAGCACATAAAAGACACCAAGTTTTTACTAATGACAGTAAATCACTATCAAACCCAGAAAGAAATATAAATTTGAAAAGTTCTTTCTTTAAGCAGGAGTAAATGGTTTGGGTTTAAAGGAACCTTAAAGTTTATCTAGTCTCTCTGCCATCGGAAGGGCCATCTTCGACTAGACCAGGTTGATCAAAACCCCTTCCAACTTGGCCTTGGAACACTTCCAGGGATGATACATCTACCATCTCTCTGGACAACCTGTTCCAGTGTCTCACCAGCCTCACAATGAAGAATTTCTTATATCTAGTTTAAATCTACCCTCTTTCAATTTAAAGCCACTACCCCTCGTCCTGTCTCTATATGCCCTTATAAAAAGTCCTTCTCCAGTTTTCTTATAGGCCTCACTAAGTCTTGAAAGGCTTCAATAAGGTCTCCTCGAAGCCTTCTCTTCTCCAGGTTGAACAACCCCAACTCTCTCAACCTGTCTTCATAGAATTATAGATCATAGAATGGCTACGGTTGGAAAGGACCTTAGAAATCATCTAGTCCAAGCTGCCTGCCACGGGCAGGGATGCCTCTCGACTAGACTTGGCATTCCAGCCCTCTGATCATCTTTGTGGCCCTCCTCTGGACTCATTCCAACAGGTCTGTATCCATGATGAGATAAAGTTAACAAGAATTAATTCCAAATCAGAGAGCCCTTACCTCAAGTATGGAAAACTACCTCTGCTGGATTTGAAGAAAACACTTGACCTCAGGCCTCTCTGAGATTATTGCCAGGCTACATAAGGAGTCTCTGTTTGTATTTGCTGATGCTTTGAAGTACCTGCTCAAAAAGGAAATTCCACCAAGCAAGCATAAGATTGGGGTGGGCAAGATCTCTGTGTGAGGTGTGTGGGGGAAAGTGCCTTAAAAGTGAGCAGCATGGCTTTAAATGGCATTTGCCTAGGAGCTACTGCTGTTATCAGTGCAAGTAGAAACAACCATGTTCAGGTGCAGAAGAAGAAATGCACTCTGCTGCTGTCAGAAGCCCTTCAAACAAACCCTCTGTACGCTGGCAAGGACGTCCTTTGGTTCACAGAATCACAGAATTGTTTTGGTTGGAAAAGACCTCTAAGATCATCAAGTCCAACCATGGACCTAACAGTACCATGGCCACTAAACCACATCCCAGAGTGCCATGTCCACACACTTCTTGAACACCTTCAGGGACAGTGACACCACCATCTCCCTGGGTAGCCTGTTCCAATGCCTGACCATTCTTTCTGTAAATAAATTTCTCCTAATATCCAACCTAAACCTCCCCTAGTACAATGTCAGGCCACTTCCTCTGGACTTACCACCTGATACTCGAGAGAAGAATCCTTACACTGCAAAACAGTCTCAATAAATTCTCCTAAAGCAGTGACAGAAGGAAACTTGGGGTTAAAAAAAAATAAAGAAAAGAAAAGAAAAAAGAGAGCTTATGACAAAGTTTCTTGATTTTATTAGCTTAGACATTTGGCTTTTGGAAAAGCTGTACAAATAACTGTCCACAGTGACATCACCTCAGCTACGTATTTGTTAGAGGAGCTGAGCGGTAGAGTCTGGGAAAAGTGCAAAGTGTTTCTCAAAGTCTGTCTGGCACATTTCAGGGGACAGAATGTCTGGGTCACATAGGAAAGAAGCTGTAGTCTCTGTGAACCTTGACAGAACCATGTTGCAAGCTGCATGAATTGCTTCAAATGAGGCAGCTAAGGAGGTGGGGGGGAAGTGCCACTGTAAGTATCTCACAAAAGCACTTAAAATACTGTAAAGCTTATAGCATGAGAAGCTCAGTGTTGCAAACCCTTGCAGTTTTATTGCAAGTCTCACGATGCTCTATTTCAAGTCATAGCTTTTGAAAACAATTGATTACCTTGGAAGCAGCCTCCAGTAAAGGTGGTCTCCACCACAGATGCACAGAGGAGCCTGAAAAGCCCAAGTAGGAAGCACTTCCTCAAGAAAACAAGCCATTTATTAAAGGCTTGTGATTTTTAAGCTAATCCTGATTTTGACAGACTGCCTCATGATTTTAATAGTTGGCATTAGCAATATCAGAAAGGTGAAAAAAAAAACCCAACAAACCCTGCCTCAAAACTAAGCCTCAATGAATTCCTCAAGAGCATGAGAAAATTGGCAGCAAAAATGGAAAGCTATAGCCACATAGAGAGACTTTGAAAGTCTCTCAACAGAACAAACCAAACCACAACACAAGTCTCATACTTCTCTAAATCAAAGGGTAATAATAAAACCAGCAGAACTCCAGAAGTATGTTGGACTTTGGAGCCATTCCTGGTAGGAAAGGTAATAAAGCATGGAAGAGAATCTCTGGGTTGTTGATTCCAGCATGATAGCTGGAGCCTGGCAGTCAGCTGCAAAATAGGTATAGCAGCCTCAGAAACAGGAGATGTGGGAGCTGGTGGAAAACAGATGGATGGTTTGCCTGCTATGCCAGGGAAGGTTATTTTTTGCTGCTTCTGCTTCCATCCACAAAAATTACAATATACATCCTGTGGATGTTGACTGTGAGGGAAGTGGGGCGAGAGGATCAGGCCACGGCCACAGCCGTGGGAAGAGAACTATCAACACCCATCAAGGGAGCTTGGATGGGAAAAAAAAAAACAGTCTTCAAGTAGGGCAGATCAAGATAACAGAGATGTAATGCCATGAATAAACCATCGCTTCCACCTTGGCCACATTTATCTCTTCCTTCATCATTATTTCTCCACTCCTCCCCACTCCCCGCCTTCCCCTTCAGTTTTCCATTTCCAAGTAAGACAAAAAATCAAGACACGTGCTTCCATTGAAAAAGGAATGCACAGAGGAAGACACAAAGAGATTAAAGCAATCAAACTTATTTCTCACTTGAAAGTTTTGTTTTTACAGGGAAGAGGCTGGTCTGGTTGGATTCAGTCAACAGTGTTTTGTAAGGGTATCATTGCCATGAGTGGCCAAGAAACCAGCTGAGCCTGCTGGTGAAAGCCATGCCAGAGACAGGGGCAAAGAACAGGGCAGGGAAATTCTTCCTATCCATCTCATCTGGCAAATCACCAGAGAAGAATAGAAGTGTTTTTTTTCCTGCACAAAGGGAGTCTGTTTACCTCTACTAGACACACATCGATACGTTCTCTTCACAGTTCTTTCCAAAGCAGCTTCCCTTTCAAGCTGCTGTCATGCCAAATACTGTTACCAATCAAAAGCATACTTTTTCTATCTAAGAAGGAGATTAAAAATACCTACAATTATACACAAAATTCCTGGAGACTCCCAACCAATGCCTGTTGGGTCTGTCCCTGCTAAATTTGCTGTATGGAAATAATTTAGAGGTAGAAAGCCAGCCAGGTAACTCACAGGAGACTTGTAGCCCATATTTTTCTAGAGTTTGGTCAAAGTCTTGTTTCAAAGTCTTGTTTCCCATTCAGTTTTAATATCCCCAGGATTCCTCCCTGACCTGCTAAGTTCTGCCCCACTGTTGTTCATTCCGTTTAAAATCTGTTCCACAGACACTAGAAACAAACAGATAAAACCAAAGCCCTTTGGGGAATGGGGCACAGCTGCCATTTAAACAGCACTAAGTTTTCCAAAAGCAACTTTCACTGGCCCAACACCCCTCTAGACAATGACTACCAAGCAGAAGGCTAGAAGGCCCAGTCTTCCTCATCCAAATGATCAGACATTTAAATGGTTAGAGGGAAATATGGATATTTTCCTTAAAATGAGGTCACGAATGAATGTGGATGTCAGTGCCCAACTGCAGGGCCTGACTTCAGCAAGGAGAAGAGAGTAGGAGGGAGCAGTGGAATTTAGTCTGATCTTTCAGCCACCTGTCCTGCGGTGAGCAAAGCAGAGTTGCTTAGTTAAGAAGGGCTGGTGCCCCTGCAAAACCTGTATGAGACAGCTACTACCTTGTAATGGTGTTGCTAACTACTTCTGAAGCTTTGGTCAATCTTTTTACTTTGGGCAATCCTTGTCACAGGTCATACCCCACCACTCTCCCAGAGTTGACCTGGTCAGGGCTGGAGGGAAGGCTGCAGGTGCAGGGTTTTTTGCAGACTTGACAGTTGGTTTGCCCAGGCTGCAGAGATATGACTGCTGTTCAAATGCAGCTTAGGAAGGCTTTGGAAAGATGTTTTTGCTTCACTAGCAACTGATGAGGCAGGTCATAGAATCATAAAATTGTAGAATCATAGAATGGTCTGGGTTGGAAGGGACCTTCAAAGGTCATCTAGTCCAACTGCCTCTGCAGTAAGCAGGGGCACACTCAACTAGATCAGGTTGCCCAGAGCCCTGTCCAGCCTCACCTTGAATATTTTCAGGGATGGGGCCACAACCACCTCCCTGGGCAACCTGTTCAAGTGTTCCACTACCCTCATGGCACAGAACTTGTTCTTAACATCCAATCTAAATCTATTCTTCTCTAGTTTGAAGCCACTGCCCCTTGTCCTGTCACCACAATCTCTCTCAATCCTTCTTGCAGGTCCCTCTCAGGTACTGGAAGGCTGCTATTAAGTCTCCCCAGAGCCTCCTCTTCTCCAGGCTGACCAACCCCAGCTTCCTCAGCCTGTCTTCATAGCACAGGCGCTCCAACCCCCTGATAATTTTCATGGCCCTTCTTTTGACCTGCTCCATCATAGAATGGTCTGGGTTGGGACCTCCAAAGGCCATCTAATCCAACCCCCTCTGCAGCAAGCAGGGACATCCTCAACTAAATCAGGCTGCCCAGTCACTGCTCAAGGACAGAGAACTTTCTGCTGTGGAGACCCCAGAAAAACTGTACATTTGCTGGTCTCTGAAGCCATGTGGAAGAGCTGGGATGGTGCCATGCTCAAGTACTGAAGTCAGGCTGACAAGCTGCTTGTACAGTAAGATGTACATAGTACAGTGCAAGGAGACTGTATAGACTGATAAATCACTGCATGGAATGTATTTATACATGTCTGCTGAGATACAGACCACCACCCTGAAGCCCTGCCTAGAAATGTAAATATTTAACAGCAACACAGGGGCAAGTCTGTGTGAGTATCCAAATATTTTTCACTCAAGGGCTTTATTTAAAACTTGTAACATGCCAAATAAATATTACTCGCTGTTTTACAGAATCTGTGGTTTGTTGGTGATTAATGGTTGTCTGCTCAAAGCCTGTATGGACTGTTTGAGGCTGACAGTTACTAGCATCTCTCTATACACAATGGTCCTCAGAGGAATGTGCTCCTTTCTAATATTTCCTGAAGAGTCACAGCTCTGCCCTGTGTGAAGATGATGCAGAGGTAGGACAGAACACATTACAGTACATAGAATGCTAGGGGTTGGAAGGGACCTCCAGAGATTGAGTCCAACCCCCCTGCAAAGCAGGACTACTTTAGGGCAGGACACACAGGAGGCATGTCACGCTCTACCAAGAACAGATAAAGCTGAAAACAATTTTCAGGTAAGTAGCTCCATACTATAGATAAAAGTACACAAATGCATGTGTTGCACAAAACTTTTTCAAAGCCTGTATGTAGCTAGATATGAAATCAAATTAATGGCCAACAAGATATTGTGCAAGCATAATTATCAAGATAATGGGATGTCTTGAGTTAATTTAAGGAATATTAACAGGTTCATAAATCTTGTCAGATAAATTTATCAGATTGGAATATTTTGAAAACCTCACCAAACAAGCTCTGACTTTAGAAAGAGGCAGATTAGGCTCTGCCATTGCACATCTCCTACAGAAACAAAGCAGAAAGGTCAAAGCAGCGTGCCTGACATAATCTACACTTGGAAATTTCATTACGGATTGGCACACACTCCAGTCGCAGCTTTATCTAAAGTTACCTTCAGCCAGGAAGCAAAAGATAAAAGGTTCCTCAAATATTCAACAGAATATCAAAAAAAGGAAAACTCTATCTCGAATGCAAAGCCCTTGAAGATGCTTAGTAAAACATATTCCACCTATGAAAATTAGGCTCCAGTCAAAGGAATATTTAAGGACTGTTCTGCTTCCCAAGCCTTCCAGCAGGACCCAGCCATGCTTCCCAGGCACAGATCATGTCCTAACTCAGCACATAACTCCCATAACACATCTGCAACTCCTTTTAGTCTGAGCTACACAGACAAAATAAAGCATGCCAAAGCTAAAGTGATAATGGTATCAAATTAATTATTTGCCATAATTGTAACTGGAGTTATGAAACTCAATTTTGTCAGCAAAGTACCAAAGGAATTTGAACATATCCTAGACAATGATTCAGTCATCTACTAAGAGACCTTATGTCATATATACTTTAGGTTAACATCCACACATACTATACTAGGACCTCCCTGATGCAACAGATTTTATTCCATTCCCTGCTATGCCGTCAACAACAGTGTTTCAAGGTTTACTGTTTACAACATTTAAAACCAGAAATAGCTGGGAGTGTGTCACAGTTGCTACAAAATCCTGGAAGTTAGGAGGAACATCTACACCAATGCTCTTCTTCTAGAACAAAGCTGAGGGGGACTTCCCCTGTGCCAAATAATTTTCAACAACAGGACATCCAGAATGCCTCAGGTGAAATTTCTGCAGTCAGGATAAGGGATTTCCTCTTGATTTAATTATTTTAATCAATTTTACTTCCAACTGTGTACTTCTGTTCATCTGAGGTATTCAATAAGCCATTAATGATTAGAAACAGTCCTTTGTGAAATAGCTTGAGTCAGGTGTTTTGCATGGTTTTAGAGTCCTCTGATTTGAAATCCAGAAACATCATTTAACAGGCTGTCAACTCTAGCTGAAAGGTGGAACTCTCCTCCAGGTTCTGCTAATTCCCCCCATGATTCCCCAGATACACAAATTCAAAGCAGAGGACTCTCCTGCCTTTCCATATTTGTTCATTATTTCAGGCATTAAAAAATACCAGATAAGCACATGTCTTCATTCCAGGTGCACAGAGCTGTGCTCTCCCAGGACTCTGCAGCCTCCAAATCCTGACCTGAGCAATTTACAACTTGATCACATCTAAACATTGGCTTACCAGGCCTTGAGAAAGACTGCTGACTACTTTCATAAAAGGAAACACTTTTCCCTGCAATATGCACATGATGGTAGCAGTGCCTGTTAGAGACTGCTGAGGGTAAGAATTTCATAAAGCATATGATGACATCTGTGCAGATCAGAAGGCTGTCCAGAGTTACAACAGTTCAGCAAGAATATTAAGTGTCTGACTTCTGAGTTTAAGCTAATCACAATGAGAAATCAAGATGAAGCTTAATATTGAGCACTAAATTTGGTTTTTGTTTTTTTTTTTTTTCCTTAAACATACCTCTAAAATCAGAATGTCCACTTATGGTCAATTAGGAGACATTTTCCTTCTCATCCAGCTCTCTGCTTGTCCCAAGGATGTTGCAGGAAGAGTATCCATCTATAAGACCAACACAGGACCAGTCCCAGCTGCACTGAATGGAAGCAGAAGTGCTTGTCACCTCTAAAGTGATGGGATGAACTCACAGCTGGAACATGGCACTCCATGGCTATGGCACCCACTAACGAGGGTCCCAGTAAACTCACAGTGGGAAGGTGGAGCACACCATATACATGGTGCTGGGCAATTAGGGCATATCAACTCCTGGTCCTTTAGGACACTATGGTGGCAAATTGAGGGAGAGGGCAGCTCACTTTGGGCATGAGGTCAGCCCTGAGCTGAGCTGTGCTTTCAAGGTACCCAGAGCTTAAGAAGTTCAGTGCACTAACGCATGTCCTGCTGCATGCAGCCCAATAGCCACTGAGGCATACGAGCTAGCTCAGTGCTGATGACAAGTGATCACGCTGTTGAAAAACCCTGGAAGAGCTCAGCTATTCCTATGCAGTGATGCTTGAGAGCTAAAAAAATCTTTTCAAGCCAGAAGTGGCTCTGCAGGGGGAGAAAGCTCTTGAGTTCCTGACTCCTCTTAATCGGCCACACAGCTAGTGGAGCATGACTGTCTTTCTCCAGGTGCAAGACTCCAGTATTCCTTATCCATAATCTGTTCACACTGCCTCACTGCCTACCCCATCCTCCTGAAGCCACTGACTCTGCTACGTACTGAAATCTCCATCTTTCATTTTCTTTCACATGCTTTTGACAGAGCTGTACAGCAAGCAGCGTGCTAAATGATTTACATGACCCACCAGGAATGGAGAGGAATTTACAAGGAAAAAAGTATCACTGAGCTAGACAGATGGCTGTGCCACAGGGGTCGTGGCTCAGGAAGAGGCTGCAGACACTCATCAGAACAGGGAGGTCCAGACTTCGCAGCACACTGCCAAGTAAAGGGTGGGTAGAGACTGCTGGACTGGGGCAAGGTTTATGTTACAGGCCATCCAGTTAACTTTAAGGTTGGGTCACTAAGCAAACATGTAGGCAAAGGGTTTTTTTGTTAGATGGAGGTTAACAGTTCCAGTATGCAAAGACGAACAAGCCTTGTTGCAGAGGGGGCTACAAAAGCTCCCTGCTCTACAAGAAGGCACAAGCAGACAAATAGAGTGAGAGTGCATGGAAACTATCGGGTGGTGTAAGCCAGAGCAATACCCTAAGCTCATTGTTGCCAAGTTTCTGCAGACACAACAAACAGCACGGGAGACTTCTGAGAAGGATGCTCTGAGTGCCCAGATGGAGCTTTCAAGAAAGAGCATTGGTGTTGAAAGGAAAAAGCTACGGAAAGTTTGCCCATGTCACTCTTCTAAGCCTTCCACCAATTTCCCTTCCTCTGTAACAAAATCTCCAGCACATAATTGCTTGCCTTTGCTTTCAAGACCTGTTCATTTCCTACCTACCTCATTTCTCACTGAAATATCAGCTCCTGCCTCTGATCAACCAGTGATGCCAACATTCATCACCAGCTTCAGTGACAAGCTGGGACAACAATCTTTGAAGGAGCATTTGCCATGATTATGAGCAAGACTGCATTTGTCAGGGCAAGAGAAAAGTGAACGGCAGCCGTTGAAACACGAAGCTGAATTTTAGCTAGATGAGAAAGTGGGCAGCAACAGAAGATGTTTTGAAGAAATTCTGATTTGTCCTAGACTCTTCCCAGGCTCTTTGTGCAGCTGCAATTCCACATGCTTTATCCCCAAACCCAAACAAGGCTGTGTGCTGAGGCTCCTTGTGACTTTCTGCACCATTTCCTGGCATTTGGCTTCATGTGAAAAAATTCCAGTGTTTCCTAAAGGGAAGCTCAGCTCCCCAATTAATGATAATGAAAGGCAGCAACACATTCATACAGACAAAACAGAAAATTGAAATGCTTAATAATAGTTCCTGTTAAAAGGAGGCTACTTAACATAAATAAAGGGTTGTTTTGATTTCATTTCTACATTCCTTCACCTTTATTCAGACCCACACTATGTATCAACTTGACCACGTTGTTCTAAGTGCAGTAGCTGCACAAGCTACAGAAAACATCAGTTCGGACTATAGATTTAAATTGTGAGCTTGTGAGTAACTGGGTAATCACGACACGGTTACTGTGGTGCTGAGGGACATGGTTTAGCACCAGACTTGGTAGAGTTAGAAAATGGTTGGTCTCGATGACCACAGAATTATAGAATGCTAGGGACTGGAAGAGACCTCCAGGGATCATCAAGCCCAAACCCCCTGCAAAGCAGGACCACTTACAGCAGGTCACACAGAAATGTGTCCAGGCGTGTTTTGAAGATCTTTAGAGAAGGAGACTCCACAGCCTCTCTGGGCAGCCTGTTCCAGTGCTCTGTCACCCTCATAGTAAAGAAGTTTTCTCTGATGTTGAGATGGAATTTCCTGTGTTTGAGTTTATGTTGCCCCTCATCCTATCACTGAGTATCACTGAAGAGACTGGGTCCATACTCCTGACAGCCACCCTTCAGATTTTTGTAGACACTGATAAGATCCCCTCTCAGCCTTCTCTTCTCCAGACTAAACAGCCCCAGCTCTCTCAGGCTTTCCTCGTAAGAGAGACGCTCCAGTCCCTTCATCACTGTCATAGCTCTCCACTGAACTGTCTCCAGTAGTTCCTCGTCCCTCTTGTACTGGGGAGCCCAGAACTCTACATCACATTCCAGATGTGGTCTAACAAGGACTGAGTATAGGGGGAGGAGATCTTCAAGGTCTTTTCCAATCTAAATGATTCTGTGATACTATGATTCCATTGTGCATCCCTGCATGTTATATCCCATGGATCACAGACTGGTTGCATTTGGAAGCAACCTCTGGAGGTCAGCTGGTCCAGTCCTCCTGCTCAAGCAGGTCTTCCAAGGGCCAGTTTCCTAGCACTATGTCCAGTTGGCTTCAGAAAATCTCCAAGACTCACCAGCCTCTTTGTGCAACCCATACCAGTTTTCTGTCACCCTCACAGTAAAAAAGCATTTCCTGATATTCACATGGAACTTCCTGTGATCCACAGGTCCCTTTCAACCCCCTTGCAGGGTTCACCAACCAGTTTCAATTCAGTCAACACCAGCCTTCAAGCTCTACCTAGCTTCCACTGTATAGACTTCATTAATTTGTGTATTTGTGAGACACAAGATTAATCTCAGACAGACAGATCTAAGACTACTGAAAAGAGCATCTGGGAGTTGGGAATATCCACAGAGCACTTTATGTTAAAAAAAGGCATATGCCAAGCACATCACTGTAGCACTCTTCCAGGACAAAATATTCATCTATCACTTTACCAGAAAATTCTACCGTGCACTAATCACAGTAAGTGTGAGGAGCAAGCAGGAAAATTATTGTCAGCTCAGCATAAACCACTTCACTTGGGGGTGAGAAATTATTTGCTAAAGCTCTTTAGACAGTCAGCAGTTTTACAGAGGGTTTTTTTGTCCCCCAAATCATACACATTTGATTATAATAATGGCTCTAATCTGCCAGGGTGGACCTGACATAGCAGCTATTACCGATGAAGCACAAAGCCTTGAGTGAAGCTGTCAAGTCCTTCAGGACTGGCAAGATGCCAGGTGATGATGGTTCCCATCTAAGTTCTGCAGAGCCCATCAAGGTCCAATCTAACAGTCAGCATTTCAGGAAATGGACAAAGCCAGGTTTTCACAATCCTTCTCCAAAAGCTATCAGTTCTTTGATAGAGACTCCCAGAAAGGCAATGAGATGCCACGGGTGATGAATACCCTCTAAGAGTTTAGGTGGACCACTCACTCCAAGAATAGTCATGTAATTTTATAGCCCAGTTTGCCTTTAAGGGCTGCGTTAAAATATCAGGGAGATTTAATGCCATATCAACTGCATGGAAATAAATGCAAATGTGGAAGATCTGTTGTACCTCATGGAAGAGTTGCTGGCTACCAAAGGGGTTTTTGACTGGGTGGTGAGGACCTTCTCAAAACTCCTGAAGAACACAGTTATTTAACTGCAAGTATGCTTTGCTTTCGGATCACAAATGAAAAGAAAACCCAACCAAACATAACCAAGCCCAAATCAAAATTTTTTTGTGAAATTCCTCTACCATTTAAAGCACTTGAAAGTATTTCTCACTCTACTATTTCAACTCAAAATTTCTCCTGGGAACAACTGGGAAGAACCAAACCAAAAAGGCATTAAGATGAGCAATCAAGTCTATAAAAATTATATGATGCTGAAAGAATGCTGCAGCCACTCCAACATTCTGTTAGTGATATTTAAAGGTTGGTTTGCTGAATCTGAAGATCTTCAAATTAACCAAGTATTTAATGTCACTGCTCTGCATTCCTGGGTTAACCAAATCTGAATGATAATTTGAAGTGAGCAAAATAAAGCATGACCTAAATTAGGTAATGGATGATGAGGTACAATTAACATCACCATTCAAAATAATAGGTCAGATTCTCTTCACTATAGAATTTCTGCTTGGTTCAGCAGGAAGGAGGGTCAGAAAAACAATTACAGCTCCCTACTTACTTGTCCAGCCTTGAAGCATGGACAAGCCTCAAGTCTGCAGAAGAAAGAAAAACTCCTCAAAACACTCTGTCAGCTAAAGAGAGCTGGAGCACTTAAACCACAGCTTGTCTCTGTCACTACCACACTGCCTGAAGATACCTGTGATGTCCCAGAATACAGCAATAACTGTGTAAAGAGTAACTATCCTAGTCTCAGGTAAAGCTTTTGATACGGTTTCCCACAGAATTCCACTGGAGAAACTGGCTTGGATGGGTGTACACTTTGCTGGATAGAAACCTTGGATGGCCAGGGCCAGAGTGGTGGTGAATGGAGTTAAATCCAGTTGGTGGCCAGTCACAAGTGGTGCTCCTCAGATCAAGATGAAGGGATGGAGTGCACCCTTGGTAAGTTTGCAGATGACACCAAATTGGATGGGAGTGCTGATCTGCTTAAAGGTAGGAAGGCTCTGCAAAGGCATAGGGACAGGATGGATCAATGGGCCAAGGTCAACTGTATGAGGTTTAACAAGGCCACATCCTGCACCTGGATCACAACAACCCCATGCAATGCTACAGGCTTGGAGGAGAGTGGCCAGACAGTTGCCCAGCAGAAAAGGACCTGGGGGTGTCAATTAACAGCGGCTGAATGTGAGCCTGCATGTGCCCAGGTGGCCAAGAAGGTCAACAGCATCCTGGCTTGTATCAGGAACAGTGTGAGCAGCAGAACCAGCAAAGCCATCGTCTCCCTGTACTCAGTGCTGGTCAGGCCACACCTCAAATAACGGGTTCAGTTTTGTGCCCTTCACTACAAGAAGGATAAGAGACATTGGTTTAGTGGTGGACTTGGCAGTGCTGGGTTAATGGCTGGACCTGATGATCTTAAAGGTCTCTTGCAACCAAAACAATTCTGTGATTCCAGACGAAGAAATCCCCAAGATGTATATGAGCAGAGCCCCATGCAGGTAGGTATGAGGACAGGAAATAGGAACCAATTAAAAAATCGAATGCATTATGTAGGAAAAAAAAATTGGTATTAACCGAAATAACTGGATTTTGTGGTGCTGCAGCTTTGCTGCAGTGCAATTTGGGTACTTAGAGAGTAGTATTACAGCTACCTAAAAATTGAAAGAAATATGCCAGGATTCATTAGGAAATAAAAATCCAACTTATTTCAATTCAGTATAAAGCAAGTAGCTGCCTGAGAAAATATTAAAAATTGGATTAAAAGCATGAAACTGCAAGCTTTTCTATCTTTTGTCATTTTTTCTAATTCCAAAACCAGACAGCAATACCCTTATGAAAAAGCAAGAGGCATTGGGATATAAGCATGTGTTACACCAGACAAAATTCTGCTCTGGCTGCTAAATCAAAGAGAGCTCAACAGCCCACAGACAGCTAACACAGACCTGTGCTCCTTTTCTTCTCAAGATGTCTTCATATACCACCACGACGACTTTTACCTGCTAAGTAATCCAAACTCCAGAAGATGTACCTTCAATAAACCATTTTTTCCTCAAATACAGAATGAGCAGTGTCCAGCTTCTCAGTGATCTAATAAAGTCTGCTCACAGATTTCATAGAATGGTTTGGGTTTGAAGGGACCTGAAAGATCATCTAGTTCAAATCTCCCTGCCATGGGCAGAGACACCTTCCACTAGGCCAGATTGCTCAAAACCCTGCCTAACATGGCCTTGAGCACCTCCAGGGAAGAGGCATCCAGCACCTCCCTGGGCAAACTATTTCAGTATCTCACTACTCTCACTGTAAAGAATTTCTTTCTATTATCCAGTCTAAGTCTACCCCACTCAAGCTTCAATTCAATGCCTCTCATTCTATCACTTGTAAAAAGTCCCTTACCAGCTTTCTTGTAGGCCCCCTTCAGGTACTGAAAGGCTGCTGTAAGGTCTCCCTGGAGCCTTCTCTTCTCCAGGCTGAACAATCTCAGCTCTCTCAGCCTGTCCCCATAAGGGAGGTGCCCCAGCCCTCCGATCATCTTCATGGCCCTCCTCTAGTGTTGGGCACTTCTGAGTTCCAAATGACTAGTTTAAGTGGAAAAACAATTAATTCATACACACACACAAAGCTATTTTACATTTCTTTGAGGAGTTTCTATTTATACAGTAGAAAACCTACAGGGTAAGATGGGGAGGAGAGGGGGGAACAAACCAACACACAAAACAAACCTGCACAGCCTGGAATCTTCTCCAGGCTCCAGGTATTAAGAAAAACTTCAAAGGAACTCACTAAATACTTTCTTAGCAACTCATCCACATCATACTGCTTATTGATGCAGATTTGCAAATGTCTGGAACTTAGCAGAAATGTCAAATGCATAGGAGCCAAGCGTTTTTCCAACAAACTGCCATTGCCAATCTGAGAGCTGGTACCTATGCATGTCACTTCTGAAGAAGTTAGGTCCCTGAAGTGGCATCGAATACCTTTCTGGCAAAGAGATACTGTCAATAGATGACATTAGATACCAAACAGCCTCCTTGTCATGGTTGCTTACAGGGAATGTC
Organism: Indicator indicator; assembly: GCF_027791375.1. Taxonomy (NCBI): domain Eukaryota; kingdom Metazoa; phylum Chordata; class Aves; order Piciformes; family Indicatoridae; genus Indicator; species Indicator indicator. The sequence continues at coordinate 27,268,272 of NC_072015.1, forward strand.
TGTTCCCACAGATAATCAGCAAGGCAATGGCACTTCCCCTGCAGTAGCTCTTTTGGAAGTTGTGCTACTTGGGCCATTTCAGGATTTCTGGTGATCATTAGGAACCAGCCTTGACTGAGTGACTCCTGCAAGAGGAAATAACAAGCTGATGAGAAAGTCCAAAGGAAGATGGAAATCTTGCCCAGCAACAAATCCTGCATTTATTGTGGACCCTGCTCAAAGCCTGGCATCTGCACCAGTCTCTCCCTTGATGCCTCACACACTGATCACTATGGACTATGCCTTGCTGCATGATGTACTGACCCTGGGTTTGCTTTTGATGATGCTTCTATTTGCATTGTGTCCTCTGCAACACTCATATCTGCCACTGAATGCCAGGAGAGACCTAACCACTAAACCTGAGCAGCCCAGACACTAAGCACCTTGTCCCCAGCAGAAGTGCCTTGGGGTCATGCTCTTAACTTGCTCTGATGAGTCTGCTTTAAATAGCACCTCCAGAACAGTCTCTGAAACCCATTTGGATGTGATGAGTTAGCAATACCCACAATGTCCATCCCCACAGCACAGAAGTGCCCTCTTCCAGACACTGGTATCTACTCAGTGAAGAAATTCCATCTTCTCTGTGAAAAAGAGGGATAATTTAAACCTGAATGGATCGCTATAGGAAGTGTGAATAGAGTAACTCTTGGGCTCAGCAGAGTCTAAGCTGTTCATCTGCATCCATGTACACAACACCGATGCCTATCAGCACCATCGTCCACTGATTTCAAAACTTCATTTTAATCCCTGTTTTTACTACCATCTTCTCAGCAAATAAATAAATAAATAATAAGAGAGAAATAAATCAGGAACAGCCAGGAACATGTGACTCAACACTTCAACCAAGACAATCTCAGAAGAAATACTTAAGACTTATCTGTTGTTTATAGATTCACATCTTATCATCTCTCTCTTGTTTTACTAACCTACAGTGTACAAGCCACACCTCTGGACATGTGGCAGCATGATCCTTATGATAACATGAAGGGAGATTAGTTGTTCCTCAACCTCTCTAACTATGACTCAAAACTTAGATATTGTTAGAACTACAAAATCTGGCAACAAAACCCCTCTCTGAAGCATTCTGTTCCCTTTCTTTCTGGGAAGGGCAATGCTTCCAGTTAGTGAACAATGAACCTGAAATCACCTTCACCAGCTGTGATGCATCTAAACATCTTGGAGTGCTTTCAGTGCTAAGTTTTGACTCAGCATCAGAGACTACATCACAGGGAGAGAAATGTTGCATCGCCCTGATACTGTAGGTGACTGCAACTGGTATCACATAATCATGGAATGGCTTGGGTTGGAAGGCACCTTTAAAGGTCATCTGTGCAGTGAGCAGGGACATCTCCCACTCGACCAGGTTGCTCAGAGCCCCATCCTGCCTGACCTGGAATATTTCCAGGGATAGGGCTTCTCCCACCTCTCTGGGCAACCTGGACCAGTGTCTCACCACTCTCAGTGTTAACAATTTTTTACCTCTAAGTAGTCTGAATCTCTCCTCTTTTTGTTTAAAACCTTCACCCCCTTCCCGTCACAACAGGCTGTGCTAAAAAGGCTGTCCCCATCTTTCTTCTAGGCCCCTTTAAGTACGGGAAGGCTGCAATAAGGTCTCCCTGGAGCCTTCTCTTCTCCAGGCTGTATGTAAGATATTGTGCCTAAGTAACATAATTTTGGTGCAGTATTACTTTGATGAGCAAATAAACCAGAAAAGGCATGGGATATAAAGGTCTGCTATCAAAACCAACTGCCATCCTTCCCCGGAACTTCAGCAAAAAGGATTATTTACCATTTTACTGCTTTAGTCATTAATTTTTATTACATTTTTGGTAGAACAAATGTTTTCTCTCTAACACCCAGCATTTGGTGATTTGCAAGGTCTGTTTAGCTTTGAGCAAGAAAATTAAAATAGGTGCAAAATTCAATACCTGTTACAACTGCTCCTCTTTGTTCCCTCTCCCCGTGCCTGAGACTTTCAGACCCTAAAATACATTTAACAAAGTATTTGCAAGACATGGGTGCTCTGCACATGCTCGTAGTATCATGTACAAATACTTGGGGCTACAGTCCCAACACTTTGGCCCTACATCTATGACATCAGCTTTTTGTTTTCAGAAGCAGAATATTTGTCTTTGGTTGTCTGGGTTTTTTTCTCTTTTATTGTCCTTTTAAAAAAATTTCTGTTGTTTTTTTTTTTCCTCTATTTTCTTTTTGTTTCTGTTTTATTTTTTCTCTTTTTTGTGGTTTTTTTTTCCCCAGACTGATGTTTAATTTAATTGTACTTGCAGAGTGCATTTGTTCAGATTTTTTTTGCCAGAAGACCTTTTTTTTTCAGTTCCAAAGAGCATCAGAGGAGTCTTAAGATCTGGTATTCAAACCCAAAATGACTGAAATCTAGTCAATGTGAGCCCAACTGCACACCCAGCCACATGCTTTTCATTTCAGATGCATGCTCATGCACCACTGTCTTTGTATGAAGAGGAGCAGAGACATTTTGAGATGATGTTGAAGATGTGGGCCTTCAATTAAGTAGATGTGCCCAGTCCAAAGCAGCATGCCAATGTGATGTGGCATTTCATCGATTCCCCTTGTGCAATCTTCCCCTATTCCTGCAGTGAAGCTTTATGTAACTAGATTTCAGCATTACATAACATGCATGGACAGTGGTCACAGCTGAGTCAAGTGAGTGCATGCATTAATAATGGCCTTAGAATAATTTTCTAATAGTTTTGGAGTTAGAAACTCTGGAGTCTGCCTTTAATGTCGATTAGCTGCACAGCACAGCAAAACAGGGGTAAGCTGTTCCTGTCTCACTCCACCTGTCATTTAAACACAGGAAGGGTGCCAGGATGTCAACCCCACTTTGACAGCCTTATTGTGGTTGTTAAATTGCTATTTGTGAATTATATTATGAGCCTTAAGATAAGAAGACGTTTCAATTATACTTGTTAAACAGTCACACTTGACGCATCATCATTTGCCTGCATATCTGTTCTGCTACTCATGTGAAGAGCAAGGACTTGCACAAGGTCAAGGTGCCTGAGATCCAAAATGATCTCAGAAGGCTGGAAGTGACTCTTAGTCACACAGAGACAAACTCAAAAGTATGTATGAGCAACAAATCACATGCACATGCCTGCATCTGCCCACACATGCTTTTTACAACATGGATATCATGTTATCCAGGGCACAGTGATGTGCCCTGGTGGCCAAGAGGGCCAATGGTATCTAGCGGTATACTAAGACAAATGTGTCCAGCAGGTCTAGGGAGATTCTCCTCCCCCTCTACTCTGCCCTAGTAAGACCACACCTGGAATACTGTGTCCAGTTTTGGGCTCTCCAATTCAAGATTGACAGGGAACTACTGGAGAGAATCTGACAGAGAGCTACAAGGATGAATGGGGAACTGGAACATCTCTTCTGTGAAGAAAGACTGAGAGAACTGGAGCTGCTAAGTCTTGAGGAGAGAAGGCTGAGAGGGGATCTTATTAATGTCTATAAATATCTGAGGGGTGGGTGTCAAGATGAAGGCACCAGGCTCTTTTTGGTGGTACCCAATGATAAGACAAGGAACGATGGGTATAAGCGAGAACACAGGAGGTTCCACCTCAGCATGAGGAGATACTTCTTTATTGTCAGCATGATGGAGCACAGGGACAGGCTTCCCAGAGAGGTTGTGGAGTCTCTTTCTCTGGAGACTTTCAAAACCCACCTGGATGTGCTCCTGTGTGGCCTGCCCTAAGTGATCCTGCTCTGGGGGTGGGAGGGGAGGGCTGGACTCGATGATGTCTAGAGATCCCTTCCAACCCCTAGCATTCTGAGATTCCTAGCACCACACAAGCTCTCAAATACTGCATGATCCAGAAAAAAGACTGCTACAAGAAGCAGCTCCATCATCCACTGATGCTGAACTGCATGACCCTGGACTTCGGGGAATTCACTGACTCTTCTTGTAAGCAAACAGTGTTTTATCTGAGCAAGGCCAGCGATGGAGAACATTCCACACACAGCTGTGTGTACATGGAGACAGATACACATTGCAAGGAGCCCAAAAAATATGAACACTTTTAAGATTCTGCAAATTACTACGCATCAACTTTCCATAAATCAACAGAGTTTATGAAAATAATGTTCTGCTCCTTAATCTCCAACTCAACTTCCCCTGCTTAATTCAATTTAGCTTATATTTAAGCATCTCTCAAGGTATGTTCCACAGCATGTTGCAAGACGATCACAAAACGCAGCCCAAATGAATTCAAAACTGTGGGCAGCCCTTCAGCAGAGGAAAATCCTCTCAGGCAGATGCCTCTTCTTTTATGTCACCTTCTTACTACTGCTTTTGAAAAACACTGTCCATCTTTTGCTAGAGCCAAGACTGATGCACGCCTCAGTAACTAAACTGGGCTTTCAGAATTCTCTCATATGGCAACTAAAAGCAGGTTCTAAAAACACAAATGAATTCTTACATGTACTAACAGCACCACCTTAATGGTGAGTAAAAGCTAAAGCATTTAGCACTTATTTCTTGTTTCCTCTTTAGCGTATCTAAGCAAACAGGATATTGCAAAACCACTTCAACAGAACTCTCTATTCAGCACCACAACATAAATTTATCTAGCTATGCTTTCTGCCAATTTTTAAAGCTTAAGAATAAAACCTGCTAATACAACCTTAACCTGTTGCTCTTCAGTATCAGTCACTTAAAATTCCAGTCTTTGTTTTGAACTACACAATACAGAAATAGGAAGAAAAAGAAAATCTACAACAGAACTTGTGAACTGAAAATCAATTCACCAGATTCACACCTTACTAAGAAAAAAGGACCCTTGTACTCACATTGCTCTTCTCTCCTTTTGCCCCCAAAACCGAAGTGAACAAAATACTTTTTTTTTTTTTGGATGCTAAATTGCCAATTAAAACTGGGTTAAATGGGTTAAAAACTGAAATCAGTTGCTGCTCTGAAGGGTTTTTGGCTTAGGTTAAAGGAATCTGAGGTCCCAGTCTAGCTCCAGGAGCAAAAGTGACCACAACATGGCCCATCACAATTGATTTGTCTTGGCAAGTTCCTCTCGACAAGAAGAAAATGGAGACGAAAGGGGAAGCACCTTGGAGCTTTTGCAGGCAGCAGAAGCCTTGCCTTGCTGAAGAGCTTTGATGAAATGTACAGACAAGTTGACATGGCTATTACACACACTACTTTGCCATTGGAGAGCATACAGTTCTGAAGATACCAACATGGCAGTATTCAGCCACCCTACAGGTTCTTCATAATAAAGGTTAAAATCACACATGTGAACAGAAGAACTAATAATATCTGATTTCCCTGTGCTTTCTGGTTGGATTGCTGATATTCAGTAAGATGCAAGCATTAAAAAAAAGTTCTTCCAGTAGCTGAAGCGGCCATACCATCCCTTTCTCACACTGACTCTGGAGTTCACTAGGCACTGGGTGCTTCCTGCATCTTCTCATTCAATGGGCTCACTAAAAGGTCTTTCACTTTCACCTACTTTTCACTTTTGAAGAAACCATCCCATCTCTAAAGCCTGTTCCTGTTTTGGGGAATTCATGGTTCCAAAGCTGTTGTGGAGGGGTGAGCAGTAGGCAAACCAACAAGCAAATGAACATCTACAAGCACATGGATGCGTGCACGCACACACACAACACTCACAATCATTGATGCCTATTTCTTGGGAATTTTAAACAGGGAAGAAATGCCTTGCAGTGGTTTTAGTACCCAGTAATTCTCATTTACTGTAAAGTGTCTGAAACATTAGCAGAGAAAATATGCAGAGCTTACCAGCATCCAGTAAACACTGCACTCTACTAAACAAAGTAGAATCATAGAATCACAGACTCATAGAATACTAGGTTGGAAGGGACCTCAAGGATCGTCTTGTCCAAACTTTCTTGGCAAAAGCATGGTCTAGACAAGATGGCCCAGCACCCTATCAGGCTGAATCTTAAGTGTCCTGTGTTGGGGACTCAACCACTTGCCTGGGGAGATCATTCCAATGGCTGATTGTCCTTGTTGTGAAGAACTTTCCTCTTGCATTTAATTAGAATCTCTCCAGGAATAACTTGCACCCATTAGCCTCCATCTTTTCCATGTGACTCCTTGTAAAAAGGGAGCATCCATCTTCTTTGGGGCCACAAAGTAGTTTCAGCTTCTTGGCAAATGAAAGTTGCCCAGTGCTCCTGGCTCAGCAGAGAGGTGTTATCAGTAGCCCTGTTCCCAGGGAGACAAGCCAAGCATCTCTCCCTGCAGTTGGAGGAGCCTTCTGACACTTGCTCCCAGTCTGTTCTGAACCATGGATAACACTGCACAAAGTACACTGTGGGCACTGCTGCACCCTCCCACCCCAAGCAGCAGCAGTTCAGCAGCTGAGAATCAGCTGAAAATTTAGAATGCTGAGGATCCAGTCTCTTCCCTTGCAGTTTCCCTACAGATCAGCATTAAGAGTGTGGCCAACAGGTCGAGGGAGATTCTCCTCCCTCTCTACTCTGTTCTGGTGAGGTATGAGGCCTCATTGGAATACTGAATCTAATTCTGGGCTCCCCAGTTCAAGAAGGAGAAGGAGCTGCTTGAGAAAGTGCAGTAAAGAGCCACTAAGATGCTGAAGGGACTGAAGCATCTTCCTGATGAGGAAAGGCTGAGAGAGCTGGGGCTGTTTATCCTGGGGAAGAGAAAATTGATGTGGGATATCATTAATGTTTATAAATGTCTAAAGGGTGAGCATCAGAAGGACAGAGTCAGACTCTTCTCAGTGGTGTCCAGTGACAGGGTAAGGAGCAGTGGCCACAAACTGGAACACAGGAAGTTCAACATAAACATAAGGAAAAAATTCTTCATTTTGAGGATGGCAGAGCACTGGAACAGGCTTCCCAGAGAGGTTGTGGAGTCTCTGTAGGCACTGAAAACCTCCCTGGATGTGTGATTTACTCAAGGTGATGCTGCTTTAGCAGGGGCATGGACTAGACAATCTCCAGAGGTCCCTTCTAACCCCTACTATTCTGTGACCTGAATGGCACTGGCAGAGTGTGGCAAGCAGAGACTCAGTAGCCTCTTCGCAGATCTGCCTATTCCACTTCTGTCTGCAAACCACACGACAACATTTAAATTCATGCCATTCAACAGCTTGTCAAAAGCCCCTTCTCTTACAAAAGGCACACAGGAAATGTTTTACTTTTATATTCTAATGTAATGGGCCACGAGACTTTGTGTATTTGGAGTTGTAATTTTATCAATAAAACAATAAGGAACTGGCAAAAATCAGATTACCAATGCCCAAAGCAGTCCATGATCTGAACTGCTGATAGCACTGTAGTATTGCTGAAGAACGGAAGGTACATTTCCTATCCATTTGACAACTGCTGTTGACACTACTATTAAAAAAATCCCAACAACATAACCAACCAAACCAAAAAGCAAGCCTTGCACTTGAATTATTAGTTCCTTATTTATTGAGTGAAGTGTATTTTACCTGTTTGTGTAAGCAAACCAGGATAGCTGTTACACTTTAAAGACATCATATCCTAGGATAAATATTATTATGGAGTGAGAGAGAAAGTGGTAAAATAAAAGAAAAAACCTGAGTGAAAACAATTTAGAGAAGCTCACAGTTCAGGACAGGGGTGGAGATGCAGGAGTTTATCATGACCATGTGAAAGGACATATCTGCTTAATGCAGAGCTCACACCATTCAGTCAATGGATCTAGGAGTTAAAGGCCATTAAGAACATACATTGAAGAGGAAGTAGCTTCATTTTCCACGAGGTATACAGTGCCAGCACTGTTTTGTCATGTTGACGCAGGCAGAGATGGCTGATAAGATAAAATATTATGGAATCTACCACACCTCCCTGTTAGCAACCTGCTGCAACTCCAATTTAGATCAAGATGTAAATTGTCAGGCCAACAGATAAGCCACAGGACAACTTCTAGATATTTCTCTTTTTTGAGTAGAAGGAGAAATGCTTGCTAGAGAGCAGTATTGCAACCAACAGCTTATACTTTTTCTTTGTCTGTTTTCGTCTGAGCCCTGAGATTTAAAGAGAAAATGTAACTGGGGATGTATTGAAAAAAAAATTTCATCCACTCTTGCTTGGTTGCTGGCCAAAAACCAGCACAAGTTGTGCTATCACTGTACATGGCTACTGAAATGACATCCTATTTCTGTCACTTCTTAAGCAATGATGTTCTTGCTTTTGCCTTAAGTGAGGAAATAGAATCTGAAAAAAAGAAAAAGAAGATTGTGTTCTGCTTCTGTTTTCCCTTGAGAAAAGTTTAGAGAGGAGTGTCATAACCCAATGTCCATTCTTCTCATCTGCAGATGACAGAATGGAAAATGCCACTTTATTTCCAAAATGAGCTGCTTTTTGCTTATTCCATTAGCCATTCCTGCCTGCAGGCACCAGGGTTATGGAGATGACTCCTTCGAAGTCATGTTTAGAGTACTGGAGCTTCTTCTATTCAACAAGCTAATGCTTGTATGCTTTGGTAACTCAGGCATCTCCATCTTCCACCACACTAGTTGGCCCTGACTCTATGAAAGATTTAATTCTTAAATCAATACTTTCATAATTTAGCTACAAATTAACATCCAGAAATATCTCAGTGGTCTACTTGTCCTTTACAAAGAAGACAATATGACTTTGAGTATCTTTTACCACTTAAATAACCTGTCTGAAACATTTTCGAGGTCTTCTGCCTACATCAAACTAGGCCAAATCACTAGCAACAGGAGAGAGCCTTTTTTTGACTATGAAGTATTGGACATATGGAAATGATGGAGAATTTGATTATCTTTTATATTGCTGAGGGAAAAAAAAGGCAAAAAACCCCCCATAAAACAATCAGATCAGGCACCTGACAAATTCCAGAACATAGTTTACCTAGATCAAGCAAACATCCTTTTCCTTCCCTGCTCCACAGGGCCACAAGCTCCTGCTGTTCCCTTGAGGAATGTCAGGACACTGCTTACCTTTTTGCTGATGGCATCTCTTTTATGCTGCTGCCTCATAACACCTCACTCTAAGATGGTGCTGCTGTTTCAACCAATTTACTGAAAACAATGACAAAATCCTTGTAAGCACCACTGAGCATCTGGATCCCTATTCCTTTGTGAGCTTTCTTTAACATTTCTGACAGAAATATTAACCGCCACTTAACCAAAGTGATAGCCTTACAAATTAAAACATTCTGCTCTAGCAGTAATTAGAAAGTGGAGAATCAGTGGGTTTATAGTGTCTTTATCACTGCTGTTAGAAGATACAGGATTTTTTTAAAAGGATCTTCTCTTTCTTTTAAAACACACAAGAGACAGCAACTGGCTGCGGTTTACCAACAGAAAATTCCCCTCCTGGAAAATAACTCAGCCATTATGCAGCTCTACTGGTGCAGGACTCTCCAGTCCCCACACCATTTCCAGGAGAGCCATGAGTGTTTCAACAATAGGCTTCCACAGAATTAGGACCAGTCATGGTGAGGAGAAAAGTTACTACCAAGAGCTTGGCCTCCTAGTAGAGTGGGTCCAGTAGAAGCCATGTATGTTTTGGCAGGACAGAACAAGGTAGAACATGCTGATCAATTCAGGTCTTTTCTCCATGAGGCAGTCCCTCATCATTTCCAACAGCAGAGAGGACTGCAGTTCAGAAATACATCCCCACTGATCAAACCAGGTAATAAATGTACTGTATAAATACCAGCCTAGTGTGGAACGACTTCAGATTTATGAACACCAAGACAAAAGAACAAGAGGTTTCATAGAATCAGAGAATTGCAGTGATTTGGGCTCAAAGGGATCTTTAAAGGTCATCAAGTTCAACATTCCTGCAGTCAGCAGGAACATTTTCAACTAGATCAGTTGCTCAGAGCCCCATCCAACCTAACCTGGAATCTTTCCACGGATGGGGCTTCCACCACCTCTCTGGGCAACCTGTGCCAGTGTTTCACCATCCTCACCATAAAAATTTTCTTCTTTAGATCTATTCTAAATCTCCTCTCTTTTAGTTTAAAGCCATGTCAGCTCACTGGACATTGTAAGCAATGGAGCCAGATGAAGAGAAAGCACAGAGGTGGTCAGGTGGCCAGCTTTATAAAGGTTTGAAACGGAAATAGCTAGAATCACAGAATTGTCAGGGCTGGAAAGGACCTTAAGGATCATCTAGTTCCAACCCCCCTGCCATGGGCAGGGATAGTCCCCACTAGATAAGGTGTATACATTTATCAACAGCAAGGTAGAGGGATGACCTATGGACATCCACAGATCTTGAATGCACAAAGGCATTACTGTGAGGACTTCATCAGTTACATTGATATGGTGTCCTGGACTCCTTGAACCTTGCTATGGAAAAAAAAAAAAAAGAGTAGAGGTAGCCAAGCAGGTGGATGGTCTGATGCTCCTTTAAAGGTGCTGCAACAAAATCAACTGTAGATTTTTTTTTTCTTCTAGTTTGTTTGTTGGTTTTTATTTTCCTATTACTATTTTTATTACTACTTGTCAGACTACTTGTCTGAGATACATTATGAGGCTTAATTTTTTAAGGAATATGCTGCATGCTGGGAGTCTGTGATAGAAGACACTCTACCCAGGCCAACTATCATAATTACGCTATGATTTTACGCCCAGCAGGAAACTTATGATTTGCCACCCAGGAACAAAGCTGAAGAAATGATCTAAGGTAGCCAATTAAAGTTTTCATAAAGAAACCCTCATCTGTTCTCAAAACCCAAAATCTCCTTTTATAGCACAATCCTCTTAGCACTTATCTCTCCCTTCCTTATTAATCCTGTTTCACCTAGCTGGCACCAACACACGCAGAGACAGGGAGGGAGATACACACAACATACACACTTTTACTTTTTTTCCTTCTGTTCCTCTTGACCTTTCTGATTTGGTTCAGCGTTTCTACCAGCCCACCTGTCTGGCCCATCTCCCCTGCAAGATGCCCTTCAAGATGAAAACCAGAGTTTGATAATGCTGGGTGACAAACCTTGTGGAGAGCGAGCGGGCGAGCAAAAGAGAGAGAAAGCGCTAAGGGAAATCGCTTCTACCCAGGATCTGCTGCTGCACAGCTAATCAGGCAGGTATTCAGTTGTTCACTCCTGCAGACTTGCTTAGCATAGAAATAGGCTGTCTGCCCAGGAAGATGAGGTAATGTCTAGGTTTAATGCCAATCTCTGTAACTGGCAGGACACATCGGGTAAATATTTCTGCTGCAGGAGACCACATTAATTTGATTTTGCTACCAATTTTCATTATTGTTATTATTTCTATGACTATGAATATGCATGAGTTTACCTGCTAATGCCAAGGATAGAGAAGGCACAGGGCTCCAGGTGAGGCTGCCTCTCCCCCCTTATTTCTCTTCCCCACACTCATTATTGCCTCCACTCTCTCCTTTCATTGTGCTGAAGGACTGGGCATTTGTCTGCTCACATATCTTCTCTACTCCATTTATGTAGTATTAGAACCCCTTTTCCATACACTTTTTTCCCTCCTTATTGTACCACAAAACCCACCTTTCATTCAGTGCAGCAATACTGTGGTCATCCACAAGCAGTTCTTACGCAGGCACTGCTTTACCAGTGTATTAATGCAGCTGTCTCTTCTGTCAAAGAGTGAAACATAAACAAAACCTCCAAAACATCGAACTAAACTTCTTATAACACTGCCAAGCAAATATACAGAGGGGTCTTTTCACTCTCTTTGCAAGCAGAAAAGATCTTGAACAGTCCAAATAAAAACATAAAAGAAGTGTGAACGTCATGAGGTCCAACAAGGCCAAACGCAAGGTCCTTCACTTAGGTCATGGTGATTCCCAGGCTGCAGCATGAAGGGACTGAGAGCAGTGAAGGACTTGGTGGTGCTGGTGAATCAAAAGCTGGACGTGAGTTGGCAATGTGTGCTCACAGCTGCAGCATGGGCAAGAGGTCAAGGGATGGCATTCTGCCTCTCTGCTCCGTTCTGGTAAGATCCCACCCCCACTGCTGGGTCTAGCTCTGCAGTTCTCAAGACAGGAGAGATGTGGACCTGGGGGAATGGGTCTAGAGGAGGCTACAAAAATGATCATAGGGCTGCAACCCCTCTGCTATGAGGACAGGCTGAGGGAGTTGGAGATGCTCAGCCTGAAGAAGGCTGCAGGGAGACCTTATTGGGGCCTTTCAGTACTTAAAGGGGCCTATCAGAAAGATGGAGGCAGGGCTTTTTTATGAAGTCCTGTTGTGACAGGATAAAGGGGTGATGGTTTCAAACTAAAAAGAGAATATTTAGACTAGATAGAAGGAATAAATATTTTACAATGAGGCTGGTGAGACATTGGAACAATTTGCCCAGAGAAGTGGTAGGTGGCCCATCTCTGGAAACATTCCAGGTCACATTAGATGGGACTCTGAGCAACCTGATCTAGTTGCAGATGTCCCTGCTCAGTGCAGTGGTGTTGGACTAGATGACTTTCCAACCCAAGCATTCTATGATTCTATGATTCTAAGCTTGAGCCTGTCTGTGTCTCTCAGAGCTTCACAAACACAGCTAGAGCTCTAAAACTTAAGAGGTATTTAAAGTAAGTCAGAATCATGAGAGCTTGTGAACAGCAGCAACAGGAAAGTGGAACAATCCTGTGGGAACAACAACATGAACAAATTCTGCATGACACCGTGGCTCCAAAATGGGCAATGAGCTGGAAGAGAAAGGTTTCATGACAAAGTGGGACATGGACTTATGGTCCAAGAATAGTTGCAAAAAAGTATTTCCCCAAAGATAGTTGTTCTTGGCCTTAATCACTCTCTTATTTCTTCTATGAATTCAAACAAAACCGTCTGTCTCGTAAAACAAACAAAAAAAATAAACTCCCAACCTTGTTGAATATTCTGCATTTTCAGTTTCATGTGCTGTGGAACTCCATAGTTTCTTGTACAGAATATACTGAGGACACAACTGTGCTTGAAACAGAGACAAGGGCAAAAATTTGGTTTTGGCACATATTAAAACATTCAAAGTTTTAATGCTGCCTTTATTCAGTTTTAAAAACCTCAAATATAAATTCAAACTGGTTTTTTCTTCCTTTTTCATGAGGTCTCTACAGAAGAGCAGATTCCACCGACCTAGAACCATAGAATGGTTTGGGTTGGAAGGGACTTCTAAAGGTCATCTAGCCCAACTCTTTCTGCAGTCAGCAGGGACGTCCTCAACTAGATCAGGTTGCCCAGAGCCCTGTTGAGCCTCACCTTGAATATCTCCAGGGATACAGCTCCCTGGGCAACCCATTCCAGTGTTCCACTATCTAAATACCATCCAGATTAATTTGTTTACATTTTCAGGTTTCTCAGCATCATGGGTATGATCAGCTACCATGCTCTAAGACAGTCGTATGCAAACTTGCTCCACTCTGGAAAACAGTGACAGCAGAGAGCTCAGGGTGGCCATCCCTCTCCTCTAAGGGGGTCTGTCTGTCAGCCCCAGATACGGGACAGGCTCATGCTGCAACTGGTTCCCCAGTCAGAACCAGTCTGCAAGCCCCCAGTTCGGGTCTGCAATGAGGATGTCTGCATCCTGCCTTTCAAACTATTCATTTGTATTTGCTTGTTGTGCACAACTGTAGCAATGTTGGGTACAATCAAACAGGACTTTTTTCTGTCATTCACAAGTCTAACGTGCTTCAAACTATCATCTCAGTGTTAAACTGAACAAAGCCTTTGAAAACTCCTAGCAAATCTATTCAATTAAAACTACTTTTTTCCTTGCCTCACCTTTCATCTCTTGAATGTCAGCACATATTTTACTTCACATAGCATCAAAGAGGGTGAGGATATGTTTGAGTTCAATTTTTTCCCTTTGGTATCAGTATACAGATGAACATTTCAGTTTAAAATCTGTTACCGCTTGTGATTAGCATCCACACACCAAAGACTGTACCCTAACTCTTCATTTCTTTCCCTCTTGCTTCAGGATTTGTTGTCTTTTCAAACTGTGCTCTTCCATTTGGTTCCACCAGAACCACTCCTTGCACCAGACTTCGTATTTAAATGATATGGTCTACCACATAAAAGTAGTATGCCAGCATCCTTGGGGTTCAACCAGGTTTCAGTCAAGTTCTTTGTAGTCTCTGCTAATGGAACGGTTTAGGCACACAATTACATTACAAATTTGTTCCTGCTTCATCACTACCAGCGATTCAAAAACATGAAAGGAACATTTTATGCAAAGAAAGACTAAAATCTGCATGAAGAGGAGAGGCAGAAGGTGTCGTGGTTTCTTCCAGACAGCTCTTTATGGCAAACAGCAAGGAGAACTGAAATTAAGGCAACATATGTAAATCTCAAGTCCCAGGTGAGGTGTGCCTTCTTTCCTCTCACGTGTGCAGGATACCAGTGACACCTGACAAACCTGAGACACAAAATGATCCAGAGAACTTTGTCAGAACTAGAAAGGAACGTGACTTTGTTTGGCAAGAACATGTGGACTATTCCCAAGATGACTACAAGCCAGAGCACGAAGAAAGAAGCCCATTTTCAGCATTAAGGCAGGCACAGAAATCCAACTTGGCAGGAAAAAAACCCCAAATTTCCTCTCACTATGATAGAAAGCACAGCTAAAAGGAAATCTGTAGACAAGGGAGTACTGCAACCAAGAAAGGAGACTCTTCCCAGCAAGCCTCAGATGCTCAGGCTGACAAGACAATGGCAACGGACATGCTCTGCACACTGCTTCTCCTGATGGGAGTATGTTTTCATATTGCCTACTCAACGGAGGCCATGCCCTGGCCAAAAAAAAAACAGCACAGATTTGACAGGTGATGCATTACAATGATTTTTCAGTATTGTGTATCAGAAAAATATGCCTATTCAGGCTAAGGCTGGAAGATTGCACCCAGTGTGCATTTGCAGCCCAGAAGGCCAAGTATCTCCTGGACTGCATCAAAAGAAGTGTGGCCAACAGATCAAGAGAGGTGATTCTGCCACTTTACTCTATTTTGGTGAGACCTTGCCTGGAGTACTGCATCCAGCTCTGAAGCCCTCAATAAAGGAAGGACATGGACCTGATGGATTTGGTCCAGAAGAGGGTCACAAAAATGAGCAGGGGGCTGGGGCACCTCTGCTATCAGAACAGGTTGAGGGAGTTGGGGTTGTTCTGCTCTGGGGAGATCTGATTGTGGCCTTCCAGTACCTGAAGGGGGGACTAGAAGAAGGCTGGAGAGGGACTGTTTCCAAAGGCCTGTAGCGACAGGACGATGAGCAATGGTTTCAAATTAGAGAAGAGGAGATTTAGGTTGGATGTTAGAAACAAGTTCTTTACCATGAGGGTGCTGGAACACTAGAAGAGGTTGCCCAGGGAGGAATTTGAAGCCCCATGACTGGAGATATTCAAGGTCAGGCTTGACAAGGCTCTAGGCAACCTGATCTAGTGGAGGATGACCCTGCTGTCTGAAGGGGTTTGGACTAGATGACCTTTGGATGCCCTTTCCAACCCAAACCATTCTATGAAATATTGGACACCACCAGATTGTCCTGCACACCGAAGTACTAACAGAGTTCTTTGTGTGCTTTCATTTGCTGCCAAAATACTCAACAAAACAGGTTCTCCTGTCTTGGTCCTTCGTGTGAGCATCCTTTGGAAGGGACAATTTCACTTTATTGTTTTTAGCAATTCCAATTTTAAGCCATGATGTCACCAATACACAGTAATCAAGGACAGTGCTTTTGAGTGCCAGCACCCTGACATGTTGACAATACCTGTCTTATGCCCTTCTCTCTCCTTCTGTATGAAAGCTCCCTCAAGAGGTTCTTACCAGAGATTCAGCCATGTTCAGTCTCTACCCTGGAGACAAGATAAAAAGAAGCTTCAATTGTGGTAAGATGCCTGTTGCAACACTCAGCTTTCCCAAGGATGTGCAGGCTCTTCCTGCACAATTTTGTCCTCAGTTTTATACAGAAGAACTTGTTTCTCTGAGTAGTGACATGAGTAAGTTGTTTCTGAGCAAGACAGACCTGTTGGACCAAGCCCAGAGGAGGCCACAAAAATGATTAGAGGTTTGGAATACCTCTGCTGTGAGAACAGGCTGAGAGAGTTTGGGGTTGTTCAGCCTGGAGAAGAGAAGGCTCCAGGGAGACCCTATTGGAACCTTTCAGTACTTGAAGAGGCTGATAAGAAAGATGAGAATAGACTTTTTGTCAGAGAATGTAGTGATGGGATGAGGAGTAATGGGGTTAGACTAAAAGAGGGGAAATTTAAACTAAATAAAAAGAAGATATTCTTTTACACTTAGGGTGGTGAGACACTGGCCCAGGTTGCCTAGAGGGGTGGTAAAGCCCTATCCCTGGAAACATTCCAGATCAGATTGATTTGGGCTCTATGCAACCTGATCAAGTTGAAGATACCCCTGCTGATGACAGGGTTGTTGGTCCAGGTGACCTCTAAAGATCTCTTTCAACTCAACCCTTTCTATGATTCTGTGATTCTATGACTGCATCTTTTAAAAACACAGAGAGCAAGAGATGGAAAAGTTTGTGTCCCAGCCAAGAACCAGCTCTGTGTAGAGTTAACACTCTGCACTGGTACAAACCAAGCCTGAGCCAAAACACTGCCCTCAGCCAAGCAAAGAACAAAGAGCAGGTGGTGGCTATGCCAGATTCTCTGTGACATGAAGTATCTGCCATATTGGGGGGCTAAGCCTCAGCAGCCAGAGCAGGAAAGCTGTGGTTAGGTCTCTTGTGATCACTGGATCAGCTGTGACCATCAGCTGAGGTGGCAGATATGTCTTTGGGATTCAGCAAGAGAAAGGCCTCTCTTCTTGGCCACTAGATTGGACTGTAAGCATCACTCTGCAGCTGGCGGAAGGGGATGAGGCCACTTTGCCAGTGCTGAGCAAAGGTTCTGATAACTAGAACAGGAGGTCTGGTGGAGACGAGGAGGGCACAAGGAGAATATTTTCTTTCTAACAAAACTCAAGAGGATTTTGACAACAGGCTGTACTAAGGGCATCTTCCACAAAAGTCACTTGGCAAATCTCACACATACCTCCAGGCTGATGTGAACTTTTCACTCTTCCCTCCGATGTGCTGAAGAAATTCTCCCAAATCCCCTCAAGTGGTGACAAGTGCTCTTATTCCTGCTGGCTGCCAAGGCTCCTTCCTCCCCCAACCTGTTACAGTAGCAGTCCAGGAGGAAGATGAAAGGGCTAGGAGATAAAAAGAATCTCTGACATGGCTTTCCGGAATCCAAATCAGAGAAAAACCAGGTTGATAGATCTTTTCCTGACAGAAAAAAACTTCTTTGTAGTTGGAATATTTCTTATTTGCTGTGTTCTAATTGTGCTTCACAAGCACAGAACTAAAAAGAATACTTGTCTCCCTTAACTCAAACAGAAATCAGGAAGGTGACGATAGAAATTAAGTGAATAACAAGCAAAGCTTTTTTTATTTTTAATTAATTTAGTACTTAAATTTTTTCCAACATAAGTTGTTTTGTAAAAAATGTGAAATTTCAAATTTAAAAAAATCTGAAATGAAATGTTTTGACAACTTCAAAACTTAAATACTTCTCTCAGAATTAATTACTAAGTTTGACAGAAATTTGTGGCAAGACTGAGTTAGCTCCAAAACATTGTTTCTCACCAAGTTAGCACATCACCTGCTTTGTAGTTCACACTTTTGCACAGCTTAAGTTTTCACTCAATCATATGATCACAGAATGGCTTGGGTTGGAAGGGACCTCCAAAGGTCACCTAGTCCAAACCCCTGCAGTCAGCAGGGACATCCTCCACTAGATCAGGTGGCTCAGAGCTTTGTTGAGCCTGACCTTGAATATCTCCTGGGATGGGGCCTCAACTACCTCCCTGGGCAACCTGTTTCAGAGTTCCACCACCTTTATGGTAAAGAACCTGTTCCTAACACCCAATCTACATCTCCTCTTCTCTAACGTAAACCCGCTGCCCCTCATCCTATCACTGTAAACAGGCTCTCTTCAGCCTTCTTGTAGGCCTCCTTCAGGTAGTGAAAGACTGCTTTTAGGTCTCCCCAGAGCTCTTATCTTCCCCAGCTATCTTCAATAGCAATTTTGCACCAGCAGCTGCAGGTCAGACTGCATCAGTCTAGAGATCCATTGAGATTGGCTTGATGCTTTCCAGAGCAGCAGGCCATCACTGACTACCTATTGATGTTAGCACAAAAAGTCCAAAGTTCAAAACATTCATTAATTTGTTAACTTTGTGACAATTTCAAATATCAGAGACTAATTATTCCCTAATTAATTCCTTCACATAAAGCCACAGATTTGGTTTAATGCTTAAGTTTTGTGAAAGGGAGCAAACTGATTTTCCACCCTTCTTAAAAATCCTACTCCCTGACCTATCACCACATATCCTTGATGACAAACTGGTCAGTTGGTTTCTTTGACACACTCTTGAATCAAGAACAAGATTCTGATTTTGAAAAGGCTCTACCGCACTGATGCCTAGGACTTCCAGAATTGATTATCATTTATTACTTCTTAAAGAAAATGCCTTGATTGCTTCCTCATTGTACTCTCCCAGCCCATCTTTTGGGTTTCTTCACTCTACCCTCTGAGTGCAGCAAAAAAAAAAGCATTGCAGACATTTTCACACAGCTAATCTTTATGAACCAACAGTGTTTCTGACAAGCCATTACCTACAAACTATAGCTATTACCGGAGGAAAGACATTTTTCAACTACTCACAAGGATACAGCAACAGCTGACAAAAAGCCCCAACAAGAACATTGTATGTATCACTTCAAAACTTCCTGCTCTGCTACATCATCGCCCAGCAATCCTGACTCTCCAGGGAATCATTTTTCTTATTTTTTCTGCTTAAAGTCTTGTAGTTTGCACACACAGCCTGTAAAACCAGGCTCTCTCCAGAAGATAAACAAGTTAAGTCATTGGAAGTAGCAAGCTTAAAGATGGTTCTTAAGCTGATGAATGCACTTGTTTACTGAAAAACAGTAAAGAAAAATGTGGGGCTTTTTTTGTCAACATGCAGCTTTAGTTTTCAAAATTGCTCTGAGAGCAATGCCTTCAATGTCTCTTCCTTGTACTAATTAATAAATTCAAAAGGTGTGAGGAAATGAATACTAGACTATTTTAGCCCTTTCTCCAGTTCACAGAATCACACAGAAATGTTCAGGTTGGAAAAGATCCTCAGGGTCATCAAGTCCAACCATTGACCCTACTCTACAAGGTTCATCCCTAAACCATATCCCCAAGCACCACATCCAAATGACCTTTAAACACATTCAGGGTTGGTGACTCAACCACCTCCCTGGGCATCCCATTCCAATGCCTGACCACTCTTTCTGTGAATTTTTTTTTCCCTAATATCCAGTTTAAACCTATCCTGTTGCAACTTGAGGCCATTCTCTCTTGTCCCATCGTTAATTACCTGTGAGAAGAGACCAGAACCAGCCTCTCCACAACGTCCTTTCAAGTAGTTGTAGAGAGCAATGAGGTCTCCCCACAGCCTCCTCTTTTTCAAACTAAACAGTCCCAGCTCCTTCAGTCATTCTTCATAAGTTTTATTCTCTAGACCCTTCAGCAGCCTCTGGACTCACTCCAGCACTTGTCCTTCCCCAGATCTATGAGCTCCTTCTCACTCACTGCCTGCAGGTAATGCATGCAGCAAACGATGGCTGCAGTGAAAAGCTACCACCAGGAAAATAATGGCTTCAGCAAAACCAGGCTGACTGATTTGTCTCCATTTCAGCTCAGAAAGGATCATATGAAGCAAAAAATGTGAATTACAATTTCAACCGCCCACTCATGCCCACTCATGACACTGTTTGCTTACACTACCCACGCTGCAGTGCAGGGATCGGTTCCAAATTACCACCTCTGAGAGAAAGAGCCGAGTGGAAAGTTCTCCAACCTTTCCAGAACAGCACGGTTTAACATCAAAATTGCCTCCGCACACAACACTGCCTTCCTCATTGCTAACCACGTTTCATTCCTATACAGTTATAGACTATTTTTATTTCTAGAAACAGTGCAGGATACCATCCTTTCTCTAGAATCTTTAGTGGAGCTGGCCATATGACATTAAGATCAAGGAGATCTGTTACACTAAGGTCTGACTTAGCATCCCAAAGTTATCACCGTTGAGTAGTAGATGGCTCTAACAAAGTCAGGCTTTCACCCGCTGGAAATGTACTGAAATTCCCTCGTTAAATACAGCACATTGTAGACTGCTGGTAAGTCTCACGTTTTTCACTACTTTGGTACCTGTTTATTAAACCCATTTTTTAACATGGTGAGCTCATTAAAGTTTCCATTTCAAAGAAAATGGTTTCTACTGATGACAGTCTACTCTGTAATCTTGACGCTCAAACTCCAGTAGCCCTTGAGACCAGAACTGACGTCCCTTCAGCCTCCCAGATTTAGAAGAAAATGACTGAATATATTTTTCCTTTCTTTCCCCTTTACTTTGGGATAGCCAGATCACTGACAAGAGGCTTTATTTCCCATTTTCACTGAATATACATTTTTGTGTCAGCCAAAGTGAAAGCTAACACAGTTGGACTGTAGCAAATGTCAATATTTAATCTGGCCTTTCCTTTCCCATTTTTTTAAACCACAATGCATCATCTCAGCGTGATTAATAACAACTCTTCTGCTGCTTTCCCTGAACCGACCTGAGGTATTTTTGTTGCTAGGTAATGTTTTGTTGTGAGCCGTCCTCCCAACATAGGGAAGATTAAGAGATCTCAGATGGAACCAAAGACAGCATGCCAGTAATCACAGCTGAAAGACGCTTGCACTTGACATCTTGAGATGGGAGCAACATGTCTATTGTTTGGAGCCATCAGTCCTTTGCTGTAATGCATGACAGACAAAACCACCTACCTTGTCAAGAATTGGGAACCTTGTCAAGAAGTCATTTGTGTTGATTGGATAAGCAAAAGTAGAATCTGGAGAAGCGGGTTCATAAAACAAACAAAATGTCCTAGAAATAGCCTGTATTTGCCATTACATTCCAGAGCATAAAGGAGCTCTCAAACTACTTTAAGTGGTTGCAGGAGAATCCAACACTCATAAAGAAATCTTACACTGACCTCAAGCTTCCATGGCAGCTTTTATAAGAATACAATGTGGTGCTGCCAAGGGACTGGGTTTAGCCAGAGAAAAGAGAGTTTTGACCAAGACATTCCTCCATCTGATTAATCCCTGGCTTTCCAAGAGCTTGTTGGAGCCACTGGCAGCTGATTCAAAAGCCTAACACCTTTCTAGTCCCAGCTTATATGAAATAGTATTTCAGCAGCCACCAAATCAGGAGAATGGGAAGTCAGGTTGCAGACTTCCGCCAGACTTTAACTATTCTTTTGCCCAGCTGGAGCATTTGTTGTATTTTTTTCTATGAAAAGGTCAAAATTCTTATTAGTGCATTTACAAAAGCACACAGATCTATCTCTGAGTTTCCCAGTGATATCCTTGGCAGAAATAAAGGAAGCCAGCCTGACAGAAAAGTTATACTCCAAGATTACGGTGCTGTATTCCTTGCCAAAGGGTAATTTGTCAATGCAGCTGACAAATTGAAAAAGGGGAACACTTTTAGTGCCAACCCCAGAAAACAACAGAAGTGAAAAACAACCCTCATTCCCTTACTGGAAATATCACCATACAGCCTATAAGAGAAGGAGAGGGGAAATACGAGGGAAGATAACAAAGTCACTGCACCAGGGAACCTAACTCCTTCACCTTGTGTTCTTTAAGACAATCTGAGTGAACAGAAGCACAGTCTACTCTTCCCAGTTAACAAGCTATTTGCACATTCTGGTGGCACCTAGACTCCCATCAGGAGTCAGAGATCTTTTTGTGCTAGGCACTGTAAAAACACTTACTAAAAGGACAGACAGCCCCAAAGGTTTTATTATCTAGAATAAATAAATTACCACGAATTAAGACTCAATTTTCTAGCAGTGCAGGTAATTAAACACTAGAACAGGTTGCCAGGTGATAGACTCACCATCACATGGAGTCCTGAAGATTGCATTTCTCTCTAAAAAATATGGTTCCAACTCATTTATAGAAAAGTCTAACAGGCTAACTCTAACAAGGAAGGTCAAGCTGAACACTTACAGTGATCCGTTCTGACCCTTGAACCCATGAATCCCCAAACAATTTCTTATTGTATTAAACCAAAGGCATGCACTCAGCTGCTACTAATGCTTCCCATTGTGCATAAAGCAGTAAGAGCAACCACACTGCAGAGCTTCAGCCTCTGAGAATAAAGCTTTTCCTTGCCGCACAACCCAGTTTTATTTTCTTCTGCAAACTGGAGCAGTCCTCCAAAGTGCCAAGCCGCAGCAAGAGCCTCTGGAAAGAATAGAACAATATTCTACGGTAATATACAGAATTTTACTTCTTCAGTGTCTCGTCTGGTGGGTGTTCTTTGGCTGTATCTGGTTATGCTGGCAGAACTTCTCAGACGTGGAACTCTAAAGGAATTTTTCCTGCAGTTGTCTCATGACACCTTTGCTTTCTTTTTTAGCATAATACATGAATCACAGGGTTCAAGCCCATATCTCCACTTATCCATATGGGCACCTGAAACATCCGATGTGATCTCTGCTCTCATCTCTTTCCTAACATGGCATGCCATAATTTAATCCAAATAAGACTCTTGGTGTCAGTATTATGGAGGGCACATGAATGAAATTCCAAAGCCTTTCAGACCCTCAAGTTAAACAACCTAATGAAGTCCTTTGGGCTCTACAAGCTGTTAAGTTGGTTTAATGCCTTCTCCACGGGCAAAAAGCATCCTAAGCATTCTTTTCTACCATACATAACTGTTACTTTCAGTTTAATTACTACTAAAGAGCTTAGTCTTTATTGTATATCTCACTTTGTCTATGCAACTGTCTCAGCTACTTTGAAGCATTAAGCCACTTGTCCCAAATGATTTCTTAATTAAAACGTTCTTCTACTGCATGTCTGGGAGCTTCCCTCCCTTTATTAGCTGTATTGTACAGTGTAGTAGTGTACAGACCATGGTGCACAGGTGGTCATAAACAGTCTGCTACATCTATACAACATAGATCTGGGCAGCACTGGAGCAGGCTGCCCAGAGAGGTTATGGAGTCTCCTTCTCTGGGTGTTCCTGTGTGGCCTGCCCTGGGTGATCCTACCTTGGCAGGGGGTGCTGAGGAAGTCCTTTCCAACACAGAACATTCTGTGGATTCTGTGAGTCTGTGGTTTTGTGATTCTGTGACTGTGATACTGATATGAGTTACTATATTAACCAAACTCAGAAATGCAGAGTAATGTCAAAATAAAATAGGTTTCTTCAAGCCAGCATTATTCTCCTGTATTAATACAAACCTCTGTGAGACATTTCACTCCCTTAGGCCCCTACAGACCTTCCTGGACTGCAGCAGAGGGCAGACAGCAGTTGAGACCTTCAAGATTATGCTGGATTTTGTTATTGCAGCTTTAAAAAAGCTGGCAGATTGCTTGCCACATCCCACACCCTTCCCATATCCCTGCCAGTTGTCTTGAAGAGTGAAGGCAAATTAACCTTAAAAACCTCAGGTCATTGGCCAGCAGCTGTGGAAATGCTAAAAACAAGGAATGGTTGAGCCAGCCAAATCTCTTAATTTCCTTAGGCAACAAGAAAGAGAAAAGGGATTGGGCAAAAACCTTTAAGACATGGTGGACTTGGGTATGTATGTATTTATACTTGAGGGGAAAGTACTCCCCTCCTGACTCAGAGAAGATAAAATAAGTTGGTGTTTCATGTAAAAAAAAATTTACAAAACCCCCCAAAACTAAACAAGAAAACCCATTCCACTTCAAACTCAGCAGTTTTAGCTTCTTTACTTGAAAGTCACTGACCGAGTACCATTTTTATTATTATGTTCTCATTCTACTTGGAATTCCAGGAATAATGCAAAGCACAGAGAAAACAAATCTACTCCTATCAAAAAAACCCCAAAACCCAACAACCCACATAACCACCACTTTTGTTCAAAGAGAAAGCTTTGCTAATAAAACATTAAGAGAAGAATCATTTGTGTCCAAATGCCATTAGAACTGGCATCGCTACCCAGAAACACTGCCCAGTATAATCAATAAGACAGATTCTAACCTTCAGGGATATTTTACTCTTCACAACCATCCATGCTTATTAGCTCAAATTTTGTGTCCACCTCCAAAAAATCTCTTCAAGGCGAGTTCACTGTACTGGCACTAGTTTTAGGGCATGTATTTTATGAGATAACGAGTAGCTACAAGTCCAAGAGGACCACGATGTTTCTGAAATGTCACGGGCATACCACCCTCCCATAAAGTATAATAAAAAGATATGTTGCATCAGTGCAGGACCTCAAGTTTTATGCAGAGCAGACATCTGCCTGGTGATCACCGTCAGCACAGAGCCTGGTTGAACATTGCAGCAGGAACATCTTAGGTGCTATTTGTCCATAGGATCACAGGATGTTAAGAGGTTGGAAGGGACTTTCAAAGATCATCAAGTGCAACCCCCCTACCAGAGCAGGACCATAGACTCTAGCACAGGTCGCACAAGAACACATCCAGATGGGTCTTGAATGTTTCCAGAGAAGGACACTCCACGACTTCTCTGGGCAGCCTGTTTGGGTGCTGTCACCCTCACAGAGAAGTTCCTCTTCATGTTAAGGTAGAACCTCCTGTGCTGTAGTTTATATCCATTACCCTTGTCCTATCACAGGGTTCAATGGAGAAGAGACTGTCCCCTCCCTCTTGACACCCAGCCCTCAGATATTTATAAACATTTATTAAATCCCCTCTCAGTCTTCTCTTCTCCAGACTAAAAAGTCTAGCAGGATTTATGTTGGTTTCAAGCCAGAGTAAGCTCCCATCAGTGCAAACAGCAAACACAAAAAACGCCAACCCACCCCACCCTACATCACTTCTCAGGACAGTTACACATGAGCTGTGCACCCTCCCCATCTGGTCTCGAGAGAAACCTGGACTCTGCCTGGATGCTTTCCAGTGTGATCTGCCCCAAGGGGTCCTGCTTTGCAGGTGGGTTGGACTCAGTGACCTTTGGAAGTCCCTTCCAACACCAACTTATTTTATCTTCTCTGAGTCATGGAGGGAGTACTTTACCCTCAAGCATAAATACATACATACCCAAGTCCAGCAGGTCCTAAAGGTTTTTGCACAATCTCTTTTCTCTTTCTTGTTGTGTAGGGAAATTAAGAGATTTGGCTGGCTCAACCATTCCTTGTTTCACCTGAAAAATTACAAAACCCAAAAAAACAAACAAGAAAACCCATCCCACTTCAAGCTCAACAGTTTTAGCTTCTTTACTTGAAAGTCACTGAGTATCCCTTCCAACCCCTAGCATTCTGTAATTCTGTGATTCTAGAGAAAAGCAAGGAGCAAGACCAGACAGCTCTGGGGAGGATGACCCACGTAGATAACTCCACAGTTATCAAGACCTGACTCATCTCATGTCTGCAGCAGAGCCACTTGCACTGCACCTTAGTTTGATGAGCACCTTAAAAACCCCACCAACCCAACCCCCTCTCAGCCACAGACAGGCATCATCTGCTTGGCATAACCACGCTGCTCCTTTCCAGATTGGGGTGAGAAAAGGCTTCTCCTCCAAAAAAGCTGTGAGACAGCCAATTAAACCTTGTGATAAAAGAAGTTTCTGATCAGCAGGTGCTGGCAGCAGGCGAAGCTACTCCTGTCTGTCAGCAAACACATGGACCCCCAAACAATGAGGTCTCCCACCTTGGGGGCTCTGCCAGAAACACTATCACCACCAGTACCAAGTAGCTGGCAGCACGTGGCATTTGTGCAGAGATCACCCAAAAGTCACTGAACATTTACCTTATAGTAAAAAGCCAAAAGGAGATTATCCCCACGGATGCCACCTAATAAGCACACACACCAGGCTGTAAGGGATGCCAGCTTGTCTGGAGCAAAAACCTCTCACAATGCTTGTGCTGGCTGGCAGGAGGGGAGCATGGAGAAGGAGTCTACCATGCCTGCACAGCCCCTCTTTGGGAGGAACTCCAGACATCCCCACCACCCTCTTTATAGCCCATGTGTTGCGTTTTCATCTTTAAAGCCTTGCCCTGTGCACTTGTCAAGTCACACCACTGAACTGCTCCAGACTGAAAGAACTGGGGCTGTTCAGCCTGGAGAAGAGAAGGCTCTGGGGTACCTAATGGCTGCATTTCAATTTGAAGAGGACCTACAGGAAGGCTGGGAAAGGACTGTTTAGAAGGGCTTGTAGCAACAGGATGAGGGGCAATGGTTTGAAACTGGAGCAGGGTAGATTTAGGTTGGACATCAGGAGGAAGTTCTTTACAATGAGAGTGGTGAAATACTGGAAGAGGCTGCCCAGGGACATGGTTGAGGCCTTGTCCCTGGAGACATTCAAGATCAGACTTGATGTGGCCCTGGGCAGCCTGATCTAGTTAAAGATGTCCCTGCTGACTGCAGGGGTCTTGGACGAGATGACCTTTGAGGGCCCCTTCCAACCCGATGCATTCTGTGAATCTGTGAACTGCCTCCATGCACCCAAACCAGAGCTGGTTCTTCTCACCTCCCAGCAGGAATTTGGTTAGGTGGGTATTGCAACTGACAGCCACAGACTGGTACAAGAATTATTACACAGAAAACTTATGTGGCAGTCACCTAAAATGTGGGCAGTCCTCATAAAAACTACATTCCTGTCAGAGAGAGCACTGCAGAAGAGCTCACTTTGCACAGACTCCAAAGGTGTTATTTAAAAAACAGCAACACAAATTTCCCTCAACCTAAGAGGAAAGGCCTGCAGAAACTATGGGGAAAATTAGATCCTTTGGGGGTTGATTGTTTTTCTCACTTACAAACATCATTTCTACAATCATAGAATCAAAGAATGGTAGCAGTTGGAAGAGACTTCTGTAGATCACTTAGTCCAAGTCCCCTGCTAAAGCAGGTTGCACCCAGAGCAGGTTGCACAGGATCCTGTCCAGGTGGGCTTTGAGTATCTCCAGAGAAGGAGATCAACATTACGATGGCACAGACATCAAAAACCCACAAGTGGGTAGCACGCCAGGGAGGACTGTTACTTCACAGCAGTTCAACAAGGTACAACAGAGTGAAAAATGACGCACTGTGTCAAACTGTCACAGATAAAACCATTCGGCACTCTGTCAAGAAGCAAATGCTGAGAACTCCAGGCCACAAACCCAGTTGATTTCCAAATAAGGCACCATTTTGTCCTGAAACCTCCTCTGCCATCCCAGCATGCTGACAACTGAAATTCACAGGTAGCTCTTGGTTGGTGACTTTGCTGCCAGTGAGCAGCAGGATTTGCAGCTTGCTGTTACCTCCGCCCCCACTCCTCTCACTGCCCCTTCCCATCCCAACCTGCTGCAGCCTTGCTAGCCGCTGCAGTAGGTGGGACACTGTCTACACTATGAACTTGAATCAAGCCAACACACTGATTCCTCACCAGTGCTATACTGCCAATTAAGAGAACAGTAAGGAATATAGGGTGCTGCAATGCACTGCACTGGGTTATTTCTGACTTTCTCTCCTCCTGCTTTTCCACCACCAGCTTCTCCCTTCTTTGAGAGGTGCTATAGTCTGTTCCTTCAGAAGACTGGCTAGAGAGCTTAAGTTTCCATACAATCCAAAAGAAGCCTTCAACTGAAGACCATGTTATTTGTGGCAAACATTATTTGTCCCTGACATGGACACCACTGATAAAGATTTCTCCTACTGTCTGTGATGCCCCAACACAGCACCAGCAACAGACATCTCACACACGTCTAACAACTTCCACAGCTAATATGAGGAAACAACATCAGAAAAATAAATAATCCCCACTGCAGGATCAGATAGGTTAAATGTGTCTAACTGCTCTTGGGACACCCAGGAGCAGCCTTCCAGTAGCTGAAAGGGGCCTAGAAGAAAGCCAAAAAGGGACATTTGACAAGGGCTTGTAGTGATAGGAGGAGAGGGAATGGATTGAAGCTTGAGGAAGGCAGATTTAGACTGGAGGTTAGAAAGAAATTCTTTACATTGAGGGAACAGGTTGCCCTGGGAAGTTGTGGATGGCCCCTTCCTGGAGGTGGTCAAGGCCAGGTTGGATGAGGCCTTGAGCAATGTGGTCTAGTGGTAGGTGTCTCTGCCATGGTAGGGGGCTTGGAACTAGATGATCTTTAAGGTCCCTTCCAACCCAACCCATTCTATGAATCTATGAATCTCTCTCTTTATGAATTATTGAGAGGCAGGTTCTGTGTTGTCTAAATAATCCTGGATGTAGCCCCTGGGGTTCTCAGTGGCATTTGACAGGTCAACACTTTTTAGGATCATGACCATATTATTATCAAATGTCTCTTTAAAACAACTGGCACTTTTAGTTTGTTGCCTTCACAACATTTGGAAAACAAACGTCCCACCTCACACCAACTAATAATGAGCTGACTTCACCTAAGTCAGTGGACAGACATTTGCATGACCCCCAGAATATCCCACTGTTCATCCTACACCAGTCAAAGGCACCATATGGCCTACTATATTGGTGCCCTATCTCATTTCTGAAATTATGTAGGGCACTCTTTCAGAGAAGTAGGTCGCTGTGATATTTTGGATGCAAAGGTCTTCCACCACTCTTGGAGACTTGAATCAAACTTTCATGTAAGCACAGTGCTTGTTGCTATGACATAACTGCAAGCTTGTTTATGTTATGAACACTGTGTCATGAAGTCTGCATGTAGTCTCCTCTATTCTGGGATTGAAAGTACTTTGACTTACGAGTTATGGCAAACATTTTCAGTCTGGGTATCTGCTGTCACAGGAACTATTTGGAAGGCAATGGGGCAGAAAGGCATGCACAAGGGGAAGGTGCTCAAGGACGTGATCAAAGGAACAAGAGTACTACTCAAAAAGCAAACCCATCAAAATAAAAAAGTGCATGAGGTAGGGTGCTCCTCAGACTCCTCTCTGCTTAACATGAGGCTATTCCTAGTAACCCCCTGCCCCTCTCCAACCTATACTGCTAACTGTGTCACTGATCTGACTCAGTACACACATCAGACGCTGCATATACATCAATTTGATATGAGACAATTCACCAAGTCATCACCACTCCTTCCCTTCCCTACAGCTGGCACAGTCACCCAGTCCTCCCAAAGAAGATGGTATTGCTGGAGTAGGAAACAGTGGCATGACTTTTTCACAAGAAATTTGTTCTTAGACCCCCATGCAAGAAAGAAATATTTGGGTTGCTGGGCAGGTGACATAATTTCCCAGTCTGCAGTGGCAAGGGAGCAGACTGCTCTACACAAATGCTCTTGAGTACTTACCTGAGGCTTACAGACAAAATAGCTTGCACACTCCTGTTTCCAGAAATCACACATGAAAAAGTAGCAATTGTCCTTCTCCAGTTGATTCAATCACAAGGGCAGTAAGTATCTCAAGAGTAGAGCATCACCCAGAGCCATCTTGGCACTGTTATTGCCCTCCTCTGACCAAGACAATATTTTAAATTTTTAAACATGTCTGCAACCTGATTTTAAATGAAGTTTCAAAAATTGTGAACTATTTCAGTAACAAAGACAAGAAAGAAAATAAAAAAGAGAGAAAGAGACACACTGAGATAGAAACTATTTAAAATTCATTGTTTACTTTTAAGAGAGAATTCTGCAGGAGCATGGCAAGAGCATCACTTGAGAGTGGAGCATTGAGCACCATAGCATTAATTGCTTTAGCTGAAAGCATCACAGTAATTTAGCCAGGCTTCTCCTCTCAGAGTGGAGTCAAAAAGCTTCATTTCATAAAACTGATCCATGGTACAAAACTTCATTTCTCCTCACAAGGAAAAAGTACTATTTTTTCCCCCTTCAGAGCTTCATAAGGGAATTTTTCTTCTATTTTCCTTGAGTTTGCAACAAAACGCAGAAGAACTAAATATATACCCTGTCTAGGAAAAAATGCTCAGTGTCAGGAAGGCCACAGCACTCTATGAAATAGTTTGTGAAATGGAGGTTACTGAGGGATTAACTGCACGACATGCTCTAGTAGGGGAAAAATAATGGAGGGACTAAAGCTACATTCAAAAAGGGGAAAAGAAAAGAAGCCAGATCATCTAAGGGCAGACCATCACTCAGACTTACTCAGGGCTTGAAAATCATATCCAAACATTACTGAACAACTCTCTCCCAGGTGTAGACACCACCACTGTAAAGCCAGTCCCCAGTAATTACTTTCTAACTTTACACTAGCACTCCTTGCAGCTCTGAGAGCCAAGCTTCTGAAAGATGCTCCTGCAATCAGCTGCAGAAGAAGCTTGTCTGTGCTTCTGGACATTCAAGGTAAGGAGTCGAAATTGTGAGAAGGCTTTGAAGGACCATCAACCCTCAGGTTATTCAGCCTGTGCTCTCACTGCAAGGTGATACAAGCCTCAGTGAATGGAAGGAGAGAGGTTCTTGATTCTCAGTCCTATCCCCAAGCAGATTAATCTGCCTGAGGACAAAACACCAACAAACTGTATTGAGAAAATTGTGTGTATAGGTAGGAGAAAAGCTAAAGGGAACACTTGAGAAACCAAGTTAAGACAGAAGCTGGAGTGTTGCAGAGATGGTATCCAAATGAAAAGGTAAAAACATTTCTTTTTGGTCTTGGTCTTAGCATTTTCCTAATTAGAAATAAACACACAGAGTGACCACCTAAGACAACAGTTTCAAAATCAAGAGAAAATTGCTAGGAGAAAGTGAGCAAAACAGCAAGCACCGACTGGTGGAGATTTGCATAGAGCCAAATGAAGATCAAACTAAAACGTGGATGTAGGGCAAGCTGAGTGCTGGAAGAGTGCCAGAGGTCCCAATAAGGTACTGAGGAACACCAGCTAAAGTACATTTAAGGGAATACCAATAGCTTAAAGCTACACTATCATACTTTATCAAAGTCAAACTAGAAAGCTACCTTACTACAGCATTTATCTTTATGAACGAGACCCTGTGCTGTCTCTGGTGATTTGCATCTTGTCTGCATTGTTTGCCAAATGCCATCAACGACGTCTCAAGGCCATTTAAAGTCAGGAGCATCCTTTATCTGTTTTAAATTAGCTAAGCAGGTGTATATGGGATCCTAGGAAAAGTAGTTTGGTTTAAGCAAGAAGGGTAAAGCATTCAGTAAAATAATGACTGGAAGACAAGTATGCATTTGAAAACCCACCACAATTACAGTACAACCTCAAGCTGCAAGTAAGAGCCAGCTAAGTAAAAAAGCACAAAAGTGCAATTTGCTGTCAGCCTCCATACAGCAAATCCTGAGAAGTCCCGAGTGCTTCTTTGCTAGGGACAGCAGTTACACAAGGCACCCTTCCTCTCCTGCTGCCTTACGTAAGCTTCCCTGTCTAGACACAAGCTTGACTTTGATGGAACATGTTGGTCCTACATTTTTCTCAGGACGTTCCTCACCATCTGCAAGCTCCAGGGGAACAACAATGCACTCAACAGTGATGCTGCCTCCCTTCATCTGCTTATATAAAAAAGTCTGTTCTTTTAAAGTATTCAGTGGAGGATGAAGGGAGTAAAAAAACCAACTGCTTTGGGTTTAATTTCTTACTTCAATGCTATTTCCAAGGGCTTGATCTGTCATGCCAACACAGACAAGAATCAATATTCCTCAGTTACTTCTGCAAATACAAAACAGAATCTGGATCAGCCTAGAAAATAAACACAGAGAAAGGATAAAAAAGGAAAAGAGAGGTAATAAAGGACAAGGAAACTACACCTAAGCAAGCTATATATAAACTGTTTTATAGAAAACACCTTCTATCCCCACATGGTATTTCAAGGCTTCCTGGCAATAACAAATGGTACTTTGTTCTCTGGGAAATAGCATGGTCTAAATCAATGACATGCTGAACTCTTAACACAAGAATGTACTGAAAGTAATGTAAGGGTTTGGTTGAGGTCACGATAATACCTTTGCTAGACAAGCTAAAATTGCACCTTTTACTGGAGTTCTGAGAAAATCTGGCATTTTAATAATTCTTAAGGCAAAATGGGGTCAGAAGTGTTTCTATTAGATGTCAGGAACTGGCAGGAGTTCGTGTACCAAGATCTGTTTTCCTTTACACTACAAATACAGGTACATGCAAAAGGAAACCAACACAGGCAGTGCTCATTGCCACTGAAAGCTTGCTTTCTGGTAGAAAATAAATAGGAACAAAAGGTAATGAAGTTGATCTCCTAGCGGAAAACATCTGGGCATGCTTTCTGCTTTTGTTTGGCTGTTGTTTGATCAATACTTGCCCATCCTAATTCAGTGGCTTGACACAAGCCAGCCTGTGTACAAACAGATGCAGCACAGGACTAGAAATAGGAGATGCTATTTTGCATACTTTAACATATTTCCAATGCCAAGCAAAAACTCAAAACCAAACAAGTTTCTGAAAATTATCCTCTAGAGCCTGTGCAAAGCAAAGCAAATATCATTTGAGATCAGCCATAAAATAAAAATAAACTTTAAAAAGGGTGGAAAAAAAGAAGGATGCTGTAGTTATAAATGGCTTGTTAGTGGAGTTCAGCAGCAGGGCAGTCTGTGATTGATCAAGTTCGCTACCACCAATGGGAACCACTATAAAGGTTTTCTGGCAGAGGAAGTAGGATAAGAAAATGAAGGTATTTTCTCAACTAAGGAAAAAAAAAAGAATAATAATAATGTTGAATAAAATTAATGTTAAAAGATATTCACAAACATGGTCCATGGTAACCCTATAAACACAAGAACTTCCTGCGGTGACATAAGAGGACTGAGGAAGCTGCTGAAAGGAGGAACGAAAAGTATTTTATTCTTATGTGTACATAATAAAAACCACCCTGGGCTTTTGTAAGAAGCCAGATAAAAACTGTTTGGCATCTCCCAAGATTCCTCCTCTTTGATGTCACTGCCAACATGATCCACACTAAATGAAGAAGCAGGGCTTACACTATGTATCTGTCAGTAAGAGTCAGGAGAGGCGTTGGGAGAGGCATCAGAAAGGAACACCATGACATTCTCACTCATGTCATTCTTGCAAATCAAGGCAGAGATTGCTATAAAAGGAAGAGGAGCACGAAAAGCCACCACCTCTGTGAGAAAGAGCTGTTAAGTAATGGGTGAATAATGCAGCACAAGATGATGACATGAAAGGCTGTGTTCACTACTAGAGACATGCAACTCTCATGGTTGCAAAGAAGAAGAGAAGGGTGTGAGTTGACTGCTAATATGGATCTTCCATCCACCACCCCAAATTCCCAGCACTCATAATATCTGTGCTTCTGGGTCCTTATATCTCTCCATTACAGACTGATATCCTCAGCATAGCAGTCTGAGGAGAATAAGGAAATTAAGAGGAGTACAAGTGGCCAAGGAACGCAAACCAGTCAACCATGGAGATGCTGGCCTGCTCGTAGATTCATAGAATGGTTTGGATTGGAGGGGACCTTAAAGACCATCTAGTTCCAACCACCCTGCCATGGGCAGGGACACCTTCCACTAGACCAGGTTGCTCAAGGCATCATTCAGCCTGGCCCTGAACACCTCCAGGGACATCCACAGGCTCCTTGTGCAACCTGTTCAAGTGTCTCACAACCCTCACTGTAAAGAATTTCTTCCTAATATCCAGTCTAAATCTGCCCTCCTCAAACTTTCCAATTCATTCTCTCCAGCAGCTTCACAGTTGCCCAGTGGCTAGGGCACAGTTGGTACCTGCTACCATAAGGAAATGTGGAGAAACATATTTAAGGAACAATAAAACTGAAATTAAACAAATGATGGCTGGATCTTAATTATTCTGCATTTAGCAAAACAAAATGTCTGGTCATAGAGCTGGAAAAAAAAAAAGGTGCTAAACCACCAAACTTGAATGCTCATAAGGATTAAAAGTGAGAGGTGAAAAGCTGAATAAATCTTGTAGCAGTGTTAAAATGGTTGTGAGTGGATAGCTTGTGAACAGCCTGCATGAGATCTCACCTCTCTGTGTATTGTACAAGTGTCCACACCACAAAGCCACCAGCCCAGCTGGCACTCTTACTGTTACAGCAAAGAAGTCAATACTTCAACCTGACCTGAAGACCAAACACAGAAAAGGTATTTGCTGCTGAGACGCTATTGCTGGCCAAGCTCGTGGTAGCAGTGTCCATATGTTCTGCTCATCACAGGACTGCCAACACCAAGTACTCAAAAATATTGAGTCAGGTGCCATAAAATTTCACATTTGGCATAAAAACAGACACTTCTTTACTAAATAATCGACTTTAACATTTTGTTTCCTTCTGATTTCTGAGCACTTGCATCTCCTAAGCACTCTTCAGGAATGTTAGGAAGGTACTCCTCAAACCCAAGGGTTGACATCCTCATTAAATCCCATGACGCTAGCAGACAGACTTTCCAGTAGGACAAAAGTAAATGCCATGAGCCAGGATGAAAATCAGAATCTTAGCAATGCTTTTGCATGAGGAACATCAAGATCATCATCCACAGAAAGGGAAGTGGATGGGGCCAAGCTCTTTTCTGTGGTGCTCAGTAATAAGACAAGGAACAACAGATTCAAACTCAAACAGAGAAGATTTCACCTCAACGTGAGGAGAAACTTCTTTACAGTAAGGGTGACAGAGCACTGGAACAGGCTGCCCAGAGAGGTTGTCGAGTCTCCTTCTCTGCAGACTTTCAGAACCCACCTGGATGCATTCCTGTGCAGACTACCCTACGTGATCCTGCTTTGGTAGGGGGGTTGGACCTGATGACCTCTTGAGGTCCCTTCCAACCTCTACTATACTGTGATACTGTGAGGACAGCAAAGCATATCCAAGGGATGGAACACCTCTGCTGTAAGGCTGAGGGAGCTGGGGTTGTTCAACCTAGAAAAGAGAAGACACTGGGGGTACCTTATAGCTGCTTTCCAATACCTGAAGGGATCCTACAGGAAGGTGTGGAGAGGGACTTTTTCTAAGGGTCTCTAAGGGCAAGACAGGGGGGAGTAGTTTCAAGTTGAGGGAGAGTAGGTTTAGACTAGATTTTAGGAAGAAATTCTTCAGTATGAAGGTAGTGGGACTTTGGCATAGGTTGCCCGGGGAGGTTCTCCAAGGAAGTTGTCCCTGAGGGTGTTCAAGCCAGGCTGGATGAGGCCTTGAGCAGACGAGTCTAGTTGAGAGGTGTCCCTGCCCATGGTAGGGAGGTTGGAGTAGATAATTTCTGAGGTTCCTTCCAACCTAAGCTGCTCTATGATTCCATGATTCTTGGTCAAAGCCCAGAGTTCAAAGTCAGTATCTCATTTTAAGTGACTTTATCTCAGCTCTTGCACAGTAAGTGAATTACTTGCACTTCTTGCACAATGTGCTTTCCACGTTGGAATTTCACATTGCCATTGTAAGCTTAGAAGCAGGGCTGCAGTTCTGCATGGAATCACACAACTGAGTTATATTTACTTGCTCTCACAGAAGGAAAAAAATGCTTCTTTTTTCATGGGAACTGTAGCCCAAACAGACTTTTAGTTTTGAAAACATTTTTATTCAGCTACCAAAGGATCAGAGAGTGGCAGAGCATACACAGGTGAACATCAGCATTCTGGGGATCACCAGATCTCTGTCTGCCAGCCCCATAGGACAACACCAGCTTTCCTCAGTGGACCAAAAGCAGCTCATTCTTCATTCTTAACATTTCCTCAGTCTGACAAACTTCAAACCTGTAAACATCAATTAAATATCCTGAGATTGTATCTCTCCACAGCTGAGGATGTGCTACCTTAGATCTCTGTGACTCATCGCTGGGAAATGTGCAGATTCACAGGGCAGTGTCTCTTTAAATAACTGTTTTTCCCAGTTTCATTAAGCTGTGTGTTTAATTTAAGGAACATTTCTTCACTGCAGAGTCGAGGGACTACTGTGATTTATTCTTCAGTGATTTCTCATGGCACAGAGAGAAGTGGTGCCATGAAGAGTAAGGAGGGTGGGCAGCAAGTCAGTAACCTAGATGATCATCACCATCCACATGGGAGCTGCTGTCCTGTGAGCTACTCACAGAGCAGAGTGGATGTGGAGGGGCTCCAAACCTCTGACCCAGGGGCTCTCTGTTGCTCACCTGTTCATGCCACCAACTTAACTCACAAGGAGATGCACTGAGACAGACCAATTTGATTCTCCTCAATCCTTGTCTGAGCACTGTTATCAGAGCAGCAAACAAAAGCCTAGCTGTGGCTATAAGATGTCTGACCAGTTATTGGCAAATTCATTTCTCCCTGTAGTCTCCTCACCCAACACAAAGGTGTGCCAATTAAGGCACCACCTTACCATTGCTTTCTTCACATTTTCCTTGTTTTCCGATACTGAGCAAAGCACAAATACTTCCTGCTCTTAAGAATACATCTTGTAACTTGTTCCATGGGCTTTTCCAAGAGAAGTTCTGATTTTATCATGGAAACATAAAATTAAAGAATAGTAGGGGTTGGAAGGGATCTCTAGAGATCATCTAGTCCAACCCACCTGCTAAAGCAGGGTCACCCACAGCAGGTTGCTCAGGATCACAATGTCCAGGTAGGTTTGGAATCTCTCCAGAGAAAGAGTCTCCACAACCTCTCTGGGAAGCCTGGTCCAGGGCTACAGCACCTCACAGCAAAGAAGTTTTCCTCATGTTCAGATGGAATCTCCTGCATTCCAGTTTGTGCCTGTTACCCCTTGTCATGTCACTGGGCAGCACTGAAAAGAGTCTGTCTCCATCCTCTTGACAAGTGCTCTTTGGATATTGATAAGTATTAAGAACTGGTTCTCAGTTGTCTCTTCTCTAGGCTAAACAGACCCAGATCTCTCAGCCTCTCCTCATCAGAGAGTTGTTTCAGTCCCCCCACCCCCCTCCCCTATTATCTTTGTAGCATCTGCTGGATCCTCTCCAGTAGTTCCTTGTTTCTCTTGAACTGGAGAACCCAGAACTGGACTCCAGATGTTGCCTCACTAGGCCCTCCCTTGACCTATTGGTCACTCTTCTTAATGCACCCAGAATACCACTGGTGTTCTTGGCCATGAAGGCACATTGCTGGTTCATGGTGATTGCTGGTGCAAGGCGAACTTGTTGTCCACCAGCACTGCCAGCTACTTCTCCACAGAGGTGCTTTACAGCAGGTCACCCACTAACCTGTACTGGTACAGGGGGGTTATTCCTCCCAGGTTCCAGACCCTACACTTTCCCTTGTTGAACTTCATTAGGTTCCTCTCCACCCAACTCTCTAGCCCAGAATTCCCTAAACATTACATGGGAGATGTAGAAGGGACAGAAGAGAATAAATGGGTAAACCTGGGGAAAAAACAATGGTGAGAGTGGCCACATACGTATTATATGAAATTTTGAGGGACCAGCAGAGCCACCCTATGCTTGCTGCTACAGACAGCCTTGAGGGCACTCCCCATTCACCACCTTGCTTGGTTACTCCTGAGTGCTGCCCACCTCTCGGCTATCAGTTGCAGAAACGTGGTCATGTCACACAGAATCACAGAATACTAAGGGTTGCAAGGGACCTCTGAAGATCATCTAGTCTAATCCTCCTGTTAAAGCAGAATCACCTACACTAAATCACATGCCCAGGTGGGCTTTGAGGGCCTCCGGAGACAGAGACTCCACAACCTCTCTGCGCAGCCTGTTTCAGTGCTCTGCCATCCTCAAAAGTGAAGAATTTAGTCCTTTTCTTTTCAGGGAACCTCCTGTGTTCCAGTTTGTGTCCATTGCTCCTTGTTCTGTCACTGGACACCACTGAAAAGAGTCTGGCCTTATCCTCTTGACTCCCGCCCTTTAGCTATTGATCAGCATTGAGAAGATCCCCTCTTAGTCTTCTCTTCTCCAGGCTAAACAGCCCCAGGTCTCTCAGCCTTTCCTCACAAGGTAGATGGTCCAGTCTTACATGACTACTATAAGAAAGATGGGGAGAGCCTTTTTAGCAGGGCCTGTTGTGACAGGACAAGGGGTGATGGTTTTAAACTAAAAGAGGAAGATTTAGACTGGAGAGAAGGAAGAAAGTAGTAGGTTTTTTTTTACAGTGACGGGGGTGAAAAACTGGCCCAGGTTGCTTGGAGAGGTCAAGTATTCTACCAGGGGACTCTGATCAAGCTGATCATCTAGTTGAAGATGTCCCTGCTCATGGCAGAGGAGTTAAGAGTAGACAGCGTTTAAAGGTCCCTTCCAACCCAAACCTTTCTATGATTCTATGACAGGTGTGACCACAGGATACTCTAAGTCCAGCAAGCTGTGACCCCACAGATCTGAGCAACCACAGAAATAGGTTTGAGCCTGAGCTGGATTCATGTTTTCAAGCAGCTGGGCTGAAGCCTGGCTTCTCCAATCTCCACTTCTGCCAGGGACTCAGCCCACACAGGTATCTCTGCGTCCATCATAATTAGATCTCCAAAGTGTCATACAGGCTCGCTGGTGATAAATCTCACTCCGTGTCTATACACTCTCCCCTCAGCCTCTGCCAGATCCAGCAGGGCATCTGAGATGCAAATGCCTTCACACCTATGTGTTTTGTTTGATCCACCACAGATGCTCAGATTGATGGGGCAGTGATTTGCATAGATTAGCCTGATGTCAGTATTATAATGCAGGAGGAGCATCATGCCAAAATCCACCCTCGAGGAGGTGTCTGCTCACAAACTCAATAATAATTGGATCACTTTTGTAGTAGAAAAAGAGACCAAAAGTTAAGAAATTGAGATCTTCAAGTCAAATTTATCACACTTCCTCAATCTTTGCACCTCTTGCAAGTTTCTATCTTCTTATCAATCTGGTGACATCAGAAATTTTCTTCCTAGAACAATGACAACAGCTGCCAAAGTTGTCACTGTGACCAGATCTACCTGAAGGGAAGATGATCACAGAATCATGGAATTGTTGGGGTTGGAAGGGACCTCAAGGATCGTCTAGCTCAAACCCCCCTGCCATGGGCAGGGACACTTCACACTAGATCAGGTTGCCCAGAGCCACATCCAGCCTAGCCTTAAAAACTTCCAGGGATGGGGCTTCCACCACCTCTCTGGACAACCCATTCCAGTTTCTCACAACCCTCAGAGTGAAGAACTTCTTCCTGATGTCTAATCTAAGTCTACCCTCCTCTATCTTGGATCCATATACACACTGAAAGTAGGCATTTCTACATATTGTACTTGGTATCTTCCTACACATGGTAATCAGTATCCTTCTTGGAGCTAGTTCTGGGGAACAACCATTTTGCCTATGAAAATCTTCATGTTTGAGCAATAAAGTGAAATAAAAGTGGGAATTATTTCAGAAGTTCAGTTTAAAAGTAGTAAGAGTTGTCAAAAAGAGGTCTGAAACCTGTAGGAGTTTTCTGACAAGAAAAAAAAATAATTTAAGACTTTATTTCAGACAATTGGAAATTGCCAGCACTTCTAAGCAGCACTAATTATTTTTCTGCTGGCCTAAATCACAGACAGCTACAAGATCCACTTTTGTATTTCAGTAATTTGCATAGTGACTGTCTTAATTTAAAATGGATTTTTGAAACGGCCCAGAATATGGAACTCAAAAGGAAGAACAAGAGACTGAAATTAAGTGCTGCGTGTTTGTCTGGAATTCAAGTTAAGCATTTTGTGGCAATACAGTGAAAGATGCTGAGCAGAGATCACTTTAGGCAGGATATAATTCCCATTTTATCATGTGAGAAATTAATACCTATTTTATAGCAAGCCCTATAAACATCTATCAAGACAGCAGAGAACATCACTTGCCATTTGAAATGCTTACCATGACCAAAGGATGTTGAGTGCAGGCAGCTGTCATGAGATGCAAGTACTACAGACAGCAACACAAACCCCAAGCGCTTCAAAGAGTAAATCAGATGGCTTTTTGCAGACCTTCAGAGGGACTGGCAATATTAGCATTACTGTGCCAACAGAAAACTAAGGAGTTTTATCCCCTGGAATTTCAAAACGATTGATTGATTCATCTATTTTACTGCCTGCTTCCAGGGACCAATCTGGATTCAGTTTCCCTTTTTTCCTTTTAAATTAGATTCACAGATTGCACCGGGTTAGAAGAGACCCTCAAAGGTCATCTTGCCCAACCCCCCTGCTGTCAGCAGGGACACCTCCAACTAAATCAGGCTGCCCAGGGTCACATTGAGTCTGATCTTGAATGTCCCCAGGGACAGGAACTCAACCACATCCCCAGGCAACCTGCTGCAGTATTTTACCACTCTCATTGTAAAGAACTTCCTCCTGATGTCCAATCTAAATCTCTCCTGCTCCAGTTTCAAACCATTGCCCTTCATCTTATTGCCACAAGCTCTCCTCAACAGTCCTTCCCCAACCTTCCTATAGATCCCCTTCAGATACTGAAATGTAGCTATAAGGCATCCCTGGAGCCTTCTCTTCTCCAGGCTGAGCAGCCTCAACTCTTTCAGCCTGTCTTCATAGGAGAGGTGCTAAAGCCTTCTGATCATCTTTGTGGCCCTCCTCTGGACTCGTTCCAGCAAGTCCTTGTCCCTTGTGTGTTCCGGGCTCCAGAGCTGAACAGAATACTCCAGATGAGGTCTCACCAGAGCAGAATCACCTCTCTCGACCTGCTGGCCAAGCTTCTTTTGATGCAGCCCAGGATGCCATTGGCCTTCTGGGCTGCAAGTGTGCATTACTGGCTCATGTCCAAACTAACAGTCCAGGACCACATCCCAAACATCATACTATCCATAGGCACAAAAATTCAGGACCACCAAATGCAGCTCAGGCATTACTGCCATGGCATATCAGCTACAAGTTATCTTCATCCCTGGTTTACCTCCTCCAATGATGCCAAACAGATTCCAGGCCACTAAAAACTAGCTTGGGGATGAAAAACTCATTTAACTTGTTTTGAAACCTAAACATAACTTGTATTCTGATAAAACTGGAGTCTCAATTTTGCATCAGAAGATTCTAAAATGAAACTAAAAGAAATGCAGAGACACTTTATTTTCTAAATTGCTTATGGTTTTATGTATGTTACACAGTAAACAGAGAATCAAGAGTGAATTTGAAGACTACTTTAACTAATGTAGATTTAAATTTTACTCTATAGTTCAGTGCCGTAACACTCAACTAATCTGAAAATACCTGGTAATAAGACACACACTGATTGATTTTAATGTCCTCTTGCAGATGTTTTGTTACCAAGATGTTTCTTCCTTGCTTTTATACAAAGTTGGGAGTATTTCTATGACTAGCAAATTTCTAGAGCGGCAAATTCCTAAGCATGGCTTTAGCTGGCAGTTAAAATGGACTTTTTGCTCCCATTAATTTTCATTGAACATCTGCATGCCCTGATGAATCTTCCCATACTTCCACTAGAAAAAAGCAAAGCTGTTAATAAATGAAAAATGAAGAATAGAAAAAAATTCAACAACCTCCAAAATACACAATCCTGTCCTTGAACATCAAGACAACATTTAAGAGGTAC
Organism: Indicator indicator; assembly: GCF_027791375.1. Classification (NCBI taxonomy): domain Eukaryota; kingdom Metazoa; phylum Chordata; class Aves; order Piciformes; family Indicatoridae; genus Indicator; species Indicator indicator. The sequence continues at coordinate 27,309,728 of NC_072015.1, forward strand.
ATAAATTCCTGAGGAAGATGCAGTCAGCTATAGGGAACGGTGCTAGGTATGGTGATGATGGTAGAAAAAGCATTCACTGACTGGCTGCTTGTGAACTACATGAATATGCACTTTTCTCTCTACAAAATGACCAATTTACTGTTTTGAAACTGCAAAGTGATAATTAATGCACAAGGTTAAAAAGAAAAGGAGTGGGGAAAAAAGAAATCTTTCAAGGATGCAGCAAGAGAATTTTCTGCCTGAGGCGACATTAGCCAAAATAAGAATGTCCACTGTACAACATCTAATTTCACACATGAATGCTTCTCTGGGTCACTGCTGCTCCGTGCTCTCTCCCTCTGAAGCTTCCCCATTCACCCTTCTACCCCAGCCTAAAATCCTGCTATTTATAAACTGCCTGGAAAAACGGTAACCCAAAAGCCTCACAGGTTTTATAAACAAATGTGTCTGTCTAACCTGATATTGAATTTGTAACATTTTCCAAGCAAGAGGAGTAAACAAGATGATGCAGAAAGCCATTACTTTCAGATTCAGGCAGAATGGAGAGAAGCATTATTGACAGATGAAAAATTGCTCCTATTTTTGCCAGCAAAATTAAGAACTCTGCTACAACAAAATGAAAACTCCTTCCAATTCCCATTAAAACATTTTCCCCCCTCTTAATAACAGAACTCTGGTTTGTTTTAGGGAAACCATCCTCAGGGCCAATCATGATATGGTTTATCAGGACAAACATTGTAGTTTTTTTATAATTTCAGTTTAGGAACAGCTAAATTGTTTAAGTATGTCCTATAATACACCCTGGGGGACTGAACTCTATGCTGAAATAAAATGAGGGCAGATAGCCAAGCTCTAGATCAGCAGCTTTAGGGCTGGCTTACACAGGACAGTGTAGTAACATAGGTGAGCAAGGGACTTATTTATCCACATTAGCATGGCATTTTCTTAGACTGATACAAATCATGCTTCTGATAGTCAAAAGGTTGGCTGGGCTATCTCAGCAATCATGACTGCATCCACATGGACACATCTTAGAATCACAGAAACCCAAAATACTAGAATTGTTTCAGTTGGAAAAAACCTTTAAGATCATCAAGTCCAACCATTATCTAACTCTACCAAGTCTGATGCTAAACCATGTCCCTCAGCACCACATCTCTGTGTTTAAATTTTAAACACCTCCAGGGAATTCAACCACCTCCCTGGGGAAGCCATTCCAGAGTTTGAGAACCCTTGCAATGAAGAAGCTTCTTCTAATATCCAATTTAAATCTGCCCTGGTGCAACTTAAGGCCATTTCCTCTTATCCTGTCACTTGATGCTTGGTAGAAGAGACCAGCTCCCATCTCACTACAACCTTCAGGCAGTTGTAGACAGTGAGAAGGTTTGTCCTGAGCCTCCTCTTCTCCAGACTAAACAACTCCAGTTCCCTCAGCCACTCCTCATAAGACCTGTTCTCCAGACCCTTCACCAACTTTGCTGCCCTTCTCTGGACATGCTCTTCTGATGTTGTGTTGAATAAACACAATGATTCACCCATTTCAGCCTTCAGTGACAGTCTGCATAGGGAAACCAGGCACAAGCTCAGAGGGAAGGCAAAATGAATCCAGTACCAACTTGCTCTGTGCACCTGTGGAACTGCCATGATTGCAAGCGAGATAAGCTGCAAATAACAGTTTTATCTGTCTAGACTAAAGGTTCAGATTGGCTTGCAATGTACTGCTTCAAATAAGGCACATCTCCAGGCCAGGAAGATGAAAAAGGAGGGAGGAAAACCAGCATACGAAAACCTCTCTAAAGATAAGGCTTATTTTCATGGAATCACACAATGGCTTAGGTTGGAAAGGATTCCAGAGGAATTCTGGTCCAACTCTCCTGCTCAAGCTAGAGCCAGCTCCCCAGGACCATATTCAGGCAGTTTCTGAGTATATCCAAGGATGGAGAGTTCACAGCCTCCCTGGGCAACCTGTGCCAGTGCTCAGTCACCCTCACAGTGAAAAAGTGTTTCCTGACATTGAGAGGGAACCTCGTGTGTTTCAGGTTGTCCCTACCGCCTCTGGTCCTGTCACTGAGCACCACCGGAAGCAGACTGGCTCTGTTCTCCTTGGACCTTCACCTGGGGTATCTATAGACATTCCTGGGCTGAGCAGCCCCAGTTCTCAGCCCTTCCTCATAGGAGAAATGCTCCAGCCCTTCACTATCTTCATGGTCCTTTGCTGGACTCTCTCCAGGAAGCCCAGATCTCTCTTGTGCTGGGAAGCCCTAAAAGACACTGCCCAAAAGACAGTTTTTATAAAAGACACTTTTCTCAGAAGATATATTCTCAGGCTGAGAGTAGCAGATTTCTCCAAATTCAAAAGAGCAAAGAGTGAAGATTTACTTCAGATGGTTTACATTTTCTACTTTCTCACCTAAAGTCTTTCTGATTTAAGGGGTCAGCACTACTATTAGGTCCACAAAGAAACCACCAAAGTCTCTAAACAACAAAATTCTGACGCATACCAGGGACAGAATGATACATTTACTTCTCACACCATTTATATCTGTCTTCTACAAAAGGCTTGAAAACTACTAAAAAGGAAAGTTTATTAAATTGTTTACTGCTTCAATACATTCTGAAGCAAAAATAAATGCCTTGCCAGCTGGTGTTCCTGTGCTCTCTGCAAAGCAGCAGTGTTCGACACTTATCTCATAGGACCCAAAATTCTTCTGCCTTTTTTCCCTCTGTGCTGTCAGGGTTCTTTTCCCAACATTTCCTCTTTCAAAAAGCAAGATAAATAAATAAAATCTTGATATTCCTGTTTGCATAATGTCATGAGCATTGTGGGAGAGCAAAAAATGATCCTTCACCTATCCCTCCCTGCCCAGGGCAGCTCGGGCAATGCCATGAGAGGGAACAGACCATCCCTGTCATGTCCCAGGCCTGAAGCCCCAGGTGCCCCACCTGTTTAAATGAGAAGATTTCCTAACTCTTTAAAAGATGAAGCTTCTGAAGCCTTAAAAAGAAATGAGGTGGGGGGCAAATAGGAGAAAAAAAAAGCATCTGCTAGAGTCCTCTATCTGTAAGGAAGGAACTTGATAGAGGATTGTTAAAATCAACAATTTAATGAAACCAAAGACAGGATATCAACATTGAAACTGCTCTGCACAAATTTTTTCCAGTCTATGCTGGGGAAAAATAACAGCAAGAACATGTTCATCTTGTTCTGGCTTACTAGTAAGTTATTTATAACACACTTCAAAATTTTGGAAGGTTATATTACAGAGACTGAGTTGTATTGTCTATTGTTTTACAACCAGGTGCAGGAAACTCAAGTAGAGTCAACACGCTTACTGAAATAAAAAAAAAAACAAAACAAGCAAAACCCAAAACACCACCAACAACCAAACCAATCCAAACCCTCTGGATTGCAGACCCTGCCTTTTCTGCTTTTCTCACATATTTTAGCAAACATAGCTGTCTCATAAATGAATAAATGTCAAGCATAAATGAAGACACCCTCCCATGTTCCTTCTCTGTTCATCTATAAATGCCAGTGTCTATCAGAGACTCATCTTTGAAGGGAAACTCCAAATTTAACTTGAAATTGCTCTACCTTGCAATCTGGTTCCATACTAAAGATGTATCATTTACAGTGGTTTTGACAGGGAAAGGTGAGCTTTTCTGTAACGGTCTGGTCTCTGCACTACAAAGCAGAGACAGGAAGTCTTCTCTCCCTTTTCTGAACAGACAAGTAACAGAAAATTATGTGGGCTATGCTTTTTTCTTACTACATTCTTGCAGACCAGATATAATCACCTATTGAAAACATCTCATCTCACTAGGGAGCGCATTCCCCAGGTCTTAGAGAGCTGGAGAAATCCAAGCAGCAACAGCACAAACGGGCAAGAAAGGAGTCTGTATTTTAATCTAGATGAAACAATATTGACTCCACCAAACACATGCCAAACGTGATATTTTTTCCAGCAGCAGGCTGTGTGGAACAGCCACAATTATTAGGCGGCTGCCAATTCTCAAGGAGATGCTTTTGAGATCTTGTGCAGTAACAGCCAAAACTTTGCTTAATTTTAGCTTTAGGTCAGGTAGCCCAACATGAAGCCTGTGTCTGAGGAAGTTATATTTATGTACCACTTATCTGCTCTTCCCCTCAGAAAGCTCATTATCCAGTTTTCCTTCCTGCTTAACCTTAACCTCGACTTGCAAAATAATATCAAATTCCGCTTACACAGAGTTCTTTATAATTAGACACAAATTGTTCAGCACGTTCAATTATAACAGTTTCTGCTGTAGCATCTAAAAATCATGCTGGATATTAATAAAAGTTTTAATTATCCTGAAAAACACTATGCTTTCATAATTCTGTTTCATGTTTTTATATTCCTCTGAGCAGAAAGAAATATAAATACTGATATATTAATTAGTATTATGCACGCAATCATCATTTGATGAATTTTAAGATTGGGTTGCAACGGTCTTAGAGTGTTTAGAATACACCTGTCAAGTTTTCATCTATGGGGTTGGATGCAGCAAAGCTTATTTTATCATAGATGAGATTTATACTATCATAGAATCACAGAATGGTTTGGGTTGAAAAGGGCATCTAAAGTTTATCTAGTCCAACACCCCTGCAGTCAGCAGACACATCCTCCACTACATCAGGTTGCTCAGAACCTTGTCAAGCCTCACCTTGAATATCTCCTGGGATGGGGCCTCAACTACCTCCTTGGGCAACCCATTCCAGTGTTCCACCACCCTCATGGTAAAGAACTTGTTCCTAACTTCCAATTTTAATGTACTCTTCTCTAGCTTGAAGCCACTGACCCTGACCCTAACACAACAGGCCTTTGTAAACAGTCTCTCCCCATCCTTCTTGTAGGTCACCTTCAGGCACTAGAAGTCCACAATAAGGTCTTCCCAGAGACTTCTCTTCTCTTCTCCCTCAGCCTGTCTTCGTAGCAGAGATGTTCCAGATCCCTCATCATTTTCATGGCCCTCCTCTGGACCTGCTCCATCAGGTCCATGTCCTTCCTGTGTTGAGGGCCCAAAGATGGATGCAGTACTCTAGGCATAGTCTTATCAGAGCAAATCAATATATTATCAGAGTAACATATTAATATATACCTATATATTACTATACATAATTTATATAGCAATATATTAATTAATAATTACTATATATTCATATATAGTAACACATAGTTACATAATCATATATTAATATTAATATATAGTGGCAGAGTAATGGAAATATTAATTAAAATGTAAATGTTCCATATTACTTTTGTTAATATAGCTTTTATTGTATATACAGATTATACAATACACAACATATTAAATATGTGCATATGTGAATTCACAGACACATGCACACGAAATGGCAAAGGAGGTGTTCAGATCTGAGGAGGCTCAGATCAGGTTCTGAGACTTTATTGTGGCCTTCCAGTATCTGAAGGGGGACTACAAGAAAGCTGGGGAGGGACTTTTTAGGGTGTCAGGTAGTGATAGGATGACGGGGAATGGAGCAAAACTAGAAGTGGGTAGATTCAGATTGGATATTAGGAAGAAGTTCTTCACCATAAGAGTTGTGAGACACTGGAACAGGTTGCCCAGGGAGGTGATAGAAGCCTCATCCCTGGAGGTTTTTAAGACCAGGCTGGATGGGGCTCTGAGCAACCTGATCTAGTGTAAGGTGTACCTGCCCATGGCAGCTGGGTCAGAATTAGATGATCCTTGAGGTCCCTTTCAACCCTGACAATTCTATGACTCTATGATCCCTGGGAATCCTTGGTGGGCGATGTACAGAAGACCACAGAGCAGATCCTCAGACTATCCTGTTTAAGTATTTCAGTACTGGTCTAACAAAAACATATTGTGACACAAAATCTATCACTAAAGCTAGAGCAACCCAGCAAGCCACATGGCCACTGCTAACAGAGCTTCTAAGGCATGCTAAGTGTCCAAAATGTATTTTTATGCTTCTGAAGTTTTTTCCATACTCATTACAGAATGTTAGGGGTTGGTCAGCCTAATAGAGGCATGGGGGGAGTTTGTTGTCTCTACATTTTAAGTACATATCATCTCGGTTTTCTCTCTCAATTGTCTTAAACCTTTCTCCTTTAATTCTGCTGCCTACTAGCAGGTCAACCCTCCCATTCTCATTTTCCACATTTTCCACATTTCCTTCTTCGGTCATTCACTGGCAGTTGTCAACAAGATTCACCTGCTAACCTGCCTGCCGATGTTGACATTTTCCAGGAATTGGTGCGTCACTTTACAAGGTACTTAAATAAAATGAAAAAAAATGCAGGATTCCTGGAAGATGCTGTATTAGAAGTCCCTAATGCAAAACCTCTTCAGTTACACAAAGACTGGGCACCCAGAGTAATGTCTTGCCAGATAAATTCGAGTACTGCTCTTTGCTCTTTCACATCAAGCGGCTTTTCCATCATCAGGTTCTGCTTCTACAGGCCCAAGGTTTGGAATTTGCTATGGCATCGCTGGTATTTGGGAAGTTTGGTAAGCAGTTATGATGGATAAATACAGTAATGGATCACTGTACACTGGAGAGTCCCATGGTTAACACAGAACTTAAGGTCTGCGGTTGTTTAAGCTGGAGAAGAGGAAGCTCTAAGAAAACCTTATGGCAGCTTTTCACCACATAAAGGGGCCTGTAAGAAACATGGGGACAGACTTTTTAGCAGGGCCTCTTGTGACAGGACAAGAGGTAACATTTTTAAAATAAAAGAGGGGAGATTTACACCAGCGTGAAGGAAGACGTTTTTTACGATGAGGGTGGTGAAAACCTGGCCCAGGTTGCCCGGAGAGGTGGTAGAAGACCCATTCCTGGAAACATTCCAGGTCAGGTTGGACGGCACTGAGCAACCTGATCTAGCTGAAGATGTCCCTGTTTACTGGGGCTTACTAGGACCTAAGTCCAAACCTGAGGATTCAACAAAGCAATAAAACTCGAGGGCTCATGACAAGCCAGATCCAACAGTAATTTTGGGGCACTTCACATTGAAGGCTCTTGGGAAGAAGATTGCTTTTACTATAACTGTTTTTTTTTTTCCAAAAGCATACATTGTGTTTGTTTTTTTCCAATGCACCAGTCCAAAAGTAAAGTTTCACTCTAAAGTAAGTGTAAATTTGGCCTTGTTATATTAAGCACTGAAAAAAATCACAGAAGAAAATGTAACCTGTAAATACTGAAGTGCAGCTGTTTTTCAGACAGCAAAACCAGCCTGTGCTAGGTCAATTTAGAAACAAAACAAAACAACATAGCACACCATATCTCCTTGTAATCAGCTGGAGGAGGCAGAGCTAAAGAGAGAAATGAAATCCAAGCAGCAGCAACACCAGGGAGTTTTCCAAGAAAAGAACAAAGAAAAAAAATCAAGTGTGCTCATTTTATTGAAAATTGTTAAGAATAATTCAAAGAAACCAATTCCCAGGGTTGGGGTTTGTTTGGTTTTGGTTTTTTTTCTGGCCTGAATGACTACAACCTACTGAACTGGAACGCTCTGATGAAGGCATGGTGTAAGAAGCTCTTTATTAGCAATGGAGAGGACCTAAATCCAACTGCGTGAAGTTTTGGTTTTTTTAATTACATAATAAAATCAATTTTATGAGAAACCTGGGAGAGCAACATGTGGGGGTTGTGGAGTTTCCCTCTCTGGAGATATTCAAGAACTGCTTGGACGCATTCCAGTGTGATCTGGTACAGGTGATCCTGCTCTGGCAGGGGGGTTGGACTGAATGATCTTTCGAGGTCCCTTCAGGCCCCTAACACTCTGTGATTCTGTGGTCTCTTCTCCCAAGGAACAAGTGGCAGAACAAGAGGAAATGGCCTTAAATTGCCCCCTCCTTGGAGCTATTTACAGCCAGGTTGAATGAGGCCTTGAGCAACCTGGTCTAGTGAAAGTTGTCCCTGGCAATGGCAAGGGGTTGGAACTGGATGATCTTTAAGGTCCCTTCCAACCCAAACCGTTCTATGAATCTATGAATTAGGAGAACTAGTCCAAAAACTGCTTTTGAAAATCTATGTGGCTTCATTCAACCATGCCTGTTAATAATTATTTTTACACTAATAAATATTTTTATTAATAATTATTTTATATTAAATATTATATCACATCTAATACCTATTAGCATTAAGCATGAATGTTAATCAATATTAATTTTAATTACAATTAATTTAGCGGTTTGTTTATAGTAGTGCTTAGTTTGTTATCCTTTTGTGTAAATGAACTTCATCTGACACTTTAAAATTCTTGTTTGGTTGGGGGTTTATTCCTCTTTTTTCTCTCATGCCCTTTTCAACTTAGCAGTTTAATTAATATCTATTTCTGAGAATAAGAGTAGTCCTGGAGCATTTAACCAAACATGCTGAATTAACCCTGTTTCTGAGAAGACCTACAACAACACGCCAAGCCTCAGCTGAGCTTTGTTTCCCAGAGTACAAATCTCTCCTTCAGCTGGCTGTAAATTCTGACTTATCACTGAGAATATACAAAGTTTGTGTGACGTTTTGTGGAAAAAATCTGTAGAACTCGGCTCCAGTTAATACAGACCCAAATGGCCTTCTCCACAAAAACTTCTTAAGCTCCCAGAAAATAGTTCTTTGTGATAAACTGGAGATTTTTAAAGCAGCTCTGTAGATCTCTTCAGTAAACACAGCCCCTTCCAGCACACTATGACTACCTCTTTCTGGGAAGATAATATTAATACATTTCACAGTATCACAGTATATCAGAGGTTGGAAGGGACCTCAAGAGATCATTGGGTCCAACCCCCCTGCCAGAGCAGGATCACTTAGGGTAGTCTGCACAGGAATGCATCCAGGTGAGTTTTGAGTCTCCAGAGAAAACAATAGAAAATAATTTCTAAAGAAGATATAAATCTTTTAAAGCTGGAACTGCTCATCAGACAGTGGCACATTCATGCAAAGTGGCCCTGTGATGTGACATGGGTCTAGAAAATCCAGACTTTGCCCCTGAACTGGCTCCTGAAAATTTCTGCTACAGTGGCCAGAGTGGATGACTGCAAATAACAGGAGATGGAGAATGGAGAAGGAAGAAAGGACATGAAAGAAGGAGAAAGGAGAAGGGAGATGGGAAATGACAAGAAGGAAAAAGGAGATGAGAGGGAGTAAGTAGATGCAAGAAGGGAACTGAACTGAAAGGTCCATTTTTTCATTAAACTTCCCCTGGCTCAAAGCCTGGTGCTCAACACAGGGCAGGATAAAAATCCAGCTGATACAGCACTGAGTATTTCTTTGCTTCATCCTAACACATTTTGCCACAAAAAAATCTCCCACCAAAACAAACAAAAAAACAAACCCCAGAAGCAATACTGTTAGACTGGAATATGTCACCAAACTTGATTTTTTTATCTGAAACTGAAGTCTAAATGACTCCTTTTATTTGCCTTGCTCGTTCCTTTTCCCTCTCCACATGCTTCAATGAAAGCAAAGAAGCCTAAGGCTGATTTCCAGATGTTGGTGGACATCACAACACCCATACTTTGAAGGAAGTGGATTGACTTGGCCAAAAGGACTTTATGAGAAAAATCATCAAAAGGTGGTATGAAGCAAAAAGAAGGAGAGGAGACCACTTGGCAGTTCCAATCTTGGCACTGATTGAAAAGAAGGATGGTGAAGCTGGATCTAACAAGCCCCTTTCACTGCCGACCATAGCAATGCCCAACTGAAGCTGCAGGTATGACTCAATGAGAGGAAAGCAATTTACTGAGTTCAGTACTTCTACTGACAAGGATGGATTCAGCTCCTCACAACTAGTACTACCATGCTATTTGTTTGCAGTGTGCAGATGTTTCAGCATCAGTTTGAGCTGTCAGTGCATCTGTTCACTTAGAGTATCATTATCCTATGACCAGAAGCTGCTCTCTCACATCCTTCTCCTTCAACCTTCAACTTACTGAAGCTTATCCAATATACAGATTTGCTGTGGCACATATGGACTACATCAAGAAACATTTTGGAAGAACCCTCTTTTATGCTACCAGGTATCAGTTTTGCTACTCTGAACATCCACACTAAAAAGCCCTCCCTGGATGTGTTCTGTGCATTTAGTTTTCAACTTCTTTTAATATTAAAATGAAAAATTTAGAAGTACTAACCCCTTATACTATGTTTGCTGAAGACAAAGAATCAGCTTATACTGCAAAGAGAAGTATTATTAAAGCACAGCTTCTTCCACGTTCTTACTATTTAACCCTCCCCACCATCAAAGGTGGCAGTAACTTCTACCTTCTCTTCTTCCTCAAGTCCCTCACCATGAGCAACAGGGCTGCAAATAAACCAGAGCCATGTACATACACCCAGATCCATGGTACTTAATTTGCCAGTCAGTCATAGCTCTGAAATACACTCAGTGCTTGAAACGTTTTCTTTTCTTTTTCCCCTCTTTAGTTTTTTACTTTATAAATATTCTCTATATTTAATACTTAGGAAAGTAACAGACAAGATGAATAATTAGATAACCAGCAGGGCTAAATCAACAAAGCTCCTCTGGACTCAGTTCACAATGAACATAATTTCAGTGTGAAATTCTTCCCATCCTGTCCTATCACAGGGCCTCAAATGACAGCAGTTATAGATCTTTTTAATCACTGCCTGTTTTCAGAGTGAAAGACAGGATGTCATCTAAGAAAGAACAAGGTCTATTTTCTAACTAACCTGAGCTGAGCCACCATATATGAGCAATTGGGACCCTAATCCTGCACCACTTAATTTCCCAATTGCTTTTACTGTTTTTTCAAATGATGGATTATTGATTCCTGTTTTCTTCATGGACACACAGCAAGTACATTCAGGTGCTCTAAAATACCCTGCGCATCTGAACAAGGGAGAATTTGTGGTGTTCCATCTGGAGCAAGATCCATCCTGCCAACATAGAGGGGCTGCCCATAGAAGTTGTGGAGCCTTCACAGAATCACAAAATTATTGAGGCTGGAATACATCTCTGAGACCATCAAGTCCAGCCTATGACCTAATACCACATTGACTAGATCACATCACTAAGTGCCACACCCAATCTTTTCTTAAACACCTCCAGGGACGGCAAATCCACCACCTCCCTGGGCAGTCCATTCCAGTGTCTAATTTCCCTTTCCATGAGGAAGTGCTTCCTAACATCCAACCTAAACCACCCCGGCACAGCTTCAGGCCATTCCAGGCCATGCCCTCTCATCTTGTCATAAGTTGCCTGGGAAAAAGCCCAACCCCCACCTTACTACAACTTCCCTTCAGGTAGTTGTAGAGCATGATAAGGTCCCCCCTGAGTCTCCTCTCCTCCAGGCTAAACAACCTCAGGTCCCAAAACGCACCTTGATGCAACCCTGTGCAACCTGCTCTCGGTGAACCCACTTTAGCAGTGGGGGTTGGCCTAGATGACCTCCAGAGGTCCCTTACAACCCCCACCTTTCCAAGTTAGGATTGTAAACCCAGCATCATGAACCTCATGGCTGCCTGGTAGGATTTACCTATCATATTCCTGCAGAAACAGTAGGAACCAAAAATCCCAAGGCGTTCTAATAGACTGACTTCAGGACAGCCAGCAGGAAGGGTGGCTGGGAACATGGACACATGAGTTTCGGACAGTGATAGCTATGCAAGGCAGGGCAATGTCTTTGGGAAATCCATCAACCTTTTCTTCCCACAACCTGCCACACCTCCTTCTTTTCTTCCCAGTGACTGACATGCCAAGCAGCCTTCCTTGCTTTACCTACCACAAGTTATCCATCTTCCAGCCTCTCTACCAAATCTCACCCAATCTGTTTCCTCACAGGCAGTATTATCCCTGTTTCTCCATCCTTTGTGGATACACCTAAAAGCCCCAGCTGCTTTACTTAAGGATTGTCACTCTTCAAATAAGTCCATTTTGAAGAAGTCTCAAGTCTTTTAAAGTCAGCTAAAGTGCCATGCATGCTCTTGCAAGAAGTTGAAATCACAGAATCATAGAATGCTTTGAGTTGGAAGGGACCTTTCAAGGTCATCTAGTCAAATCCCACTGCAGTGACAAGGGACATCTTCAACTTGATCCAAGTTGCTCAGAGCCTCATTCAAACTGACCTGGAATATTTCAGGTTTGCAACAAACAGAGCTTGTGCCTTCCCTTGTTTCCCCAGGATAATGTTTTAACAATAGGAGTCATGCATAGATCCAACTTCATGCATGACATGAGGCAGTAAAGTATTTTTCTGGTTGTTTTTTTGTTTTGGTTGTTGTTCATTTGTTTGCTTCTTTTTTGTTGTTGTTGCTGCTGCTGTTGTTGTTTTTACAGAGTATAAGCATATCACTAAGAAAATTCAAGTAACTGCATTTCTTTCTCAGATTTGTGTGATGAACACAGATTTTTAAACCCCAAAAAGTTGTTTCACATCTGCACAATTCTACTTTTTGCTGGCCCCACTCTGTAATCAGATTTTCTCTGGAAAATCACCTCTGGAGTTGTTTGGGTTTTTTTTACCTCCACTGGTTGACAACTATAATTAATTAGAAGAGAGATATGTGAGTGTGTGTGTGTCTGTCTGTCCGTGTGTATGAATAATGGAATGAGACACAGCTGGTAAAACTAGCAAAGCATAAATGTAATGTCTTGACCACTTGTCACTATTACAAAATCCTGTGGCATTTTCCCCATGTGTATTAGTCTTGCAATGGGGATAATTACAGCCTGTCTACTTAAATCCTTAGTTTAAATAGCTGCTATGCTCACACATAGATATTTGTGTGCTCATTCCTACTTCAGTGACTTAAGTGCCACTGCAACCAGAGACTAACAGACCTTCTGAACATGGCTTGTATATGACAAAAGAATTTCTGTAAGGAGTCTATGCATTCTGTACTTTAGCAAGGTATAGTTTCTATTTAGTCAAAAAAATACATATATTCCCTACAATAACCAGTTATCCAGCTAGGTAGAACAAGCTACAGTCTGTTATTGCTCTTTTTAAGTCAGAAACCATCTGTGTCAAGAAAAACACATTCAGCAAGCAAGGTTTTGATAGTTAAATAATTCTTCCTCACTAAAGTGGCCAAAAATGATAAATGCTAAAAAATAAAATCTATTGATATGGTTCAAGCACATAGGTAAGTCTGGTAGCCTTGCAGAATAGAGAAAGGAATCCTACTGTTATTATTGTTATTTGTAGTATTACTATTAGTAGTTATTATCATTATTGTTGTTGATGTTATTGTTGATGTTGTTGTTGTTATTATTAATAATGATGATGATGATGACGATGATGGCTGGAGAGCTGGGCCCATGACAGCCTCATGAAGTTCAACAAGACCAAGTGCAAGGTCCTGCATCTGGGTCAGGGCAATCCCAAGCACCAATATAGGCTGGGCAGTGACTGGCTTGAGAGCAGCCCTGAAGAAAGGGATTTGGGGGTACTGGTGGACAAGAAGCTCAGTATAAGCCACCAGTGTGCACTTGCATCCCAGAAAGCCAACCAAATCCTGGACTGCATCAAGAGAAGTGTGTCTGGTAGGCCGAGAGAGGTGATTCTGCCCTTCTACTCCACTCTGGTGAGACCCCACCTGGAGTACTACATCCAGTTCTGGAGCCCCTATTACAAGAAGGATATGGATGTGCTAGCATGTGTCCAAAGAAGGGCCACAAGGATAATCAGAGGGCTGGAGCACCTCTCCTGTGGAGGCAGATTGAGAGAGTTGGGGCTATTCAGTCTGGAGAAGGGAAGGCTCTTAGAGGAGATCTTATTGTGGCCTTCCAGTATCTGAAGGGGGACTACAAGAAAGCCAGTGAGGGACTTTTTAGGGTGTCAGGCAGTGATAGGATGAGGGGGAATGGAGCAAAACTAGAAGAGGGTAGATTCAGATTGGATATTAGGAAGAAGTTCTTCACCATTAGAGTGGTGAGACACTGGAACAGGTTGCCCAGGGAGGTGATAGAAGCCTCATCCCTGGAGGTTTTTAAGACCAGGCTGGATGGGGCTCTGAGCAACCTGATCTAGTGCAAGGTATACCTGCCCATGGCAGCTGGGTTGGAACTAGATGATCCTTGAGGTCCCTTTCAACCCTGACAATTCTATGATTCTATGATGATAATGTTATATTAATATCAGTAATTAATATCTAATCCAGTTCAGTACATTTTCAAGCACCGGAAAATTTTTAGCTGTGGAAACAATTCAAATATCTCTGAAACTCATTTTTGTTGTGCCTAAACATTTGTGTACATAGTTATTAGCTTGATAAATGATGTCTTTAGAGAATCCATAATAGAATGTGTGGCCAAATATGTAAGTGAAGTGTTCCAGGCAATACGAGGAAACAGTTGTGCTCCTGTAGAAATTAGGCTTTCCAACAGGGATCTAAAAAGCCCCATTTGTACTTGAAAGAAATGTCTCTTTGTTTCGCTTTACTTTTTGCTAGACAACAAATATCTCATCTGTATTCTGCAAAATGCACCTTTCAACTGTGGGAGGAAAAACAACGTTTTAGCATTCTGTGGGGAGGGGAGATAAGGAGAGGGAGAAGAGGAGGGGGGAAAGAGGGATTATTTCCCCAGTTACCTGCAACATTAGAAGTGCTCTTCTAATTCAGGAGGTTTTTCATATGGATAAAGAAGGAAGCTGTTTCAGGAAAGCATGAGAAGCATTTTACAAATGCAGAAACAGGATCAGAGAAAAGTCATGTCCTGGCAGTAAATTGGAGTTCCTCTTTCTGATCTGCAGATGTGCCTTTTACCTGGAATACAGTGCAGTGTAAAGGAGGAGATAACTTCTAACCCAGTGTAGCAACACTTCTGTTACAGTAACACTGTTACTGCCAGCCCCTGTGCTGATGGGCAGGGCTGAAAGATACCACAGGTCTGGACTTCACAAAAGAAAAAGGACAGTTCTAGACTGGAGAAGAGAAGGCCCTGGGGTGACCTCATTTGAGGCTTTTCAGGAGGCCTATAAGAAAGATAAGGACAATCTTTTCAGCAGTGCCTATTGTTGCAGGACAAGGGGTGATGGTTTTAAACTAAAGAGGGGAGATTTAGACCAGACATAATGACGACATTTTTTATAATAAGAATGGTGAAACACTGAAACAAGTTGCCCAGAGATGTGATAGAAGTCCAGGAGACATTCAATACCAGGGTGGACAGGGCTCTGAGCACCCTGATGTAGTTGAAGATGTCCCTGCTTGCTGAAAGGGAATTGGACTAGACGATCTACAAAGATCCCTTCCAATCCAAACCAAGCTATGATTCTGTATGTGCATGAGTGTGCATACAGGTATTTTTAGGTCATATGGCAACTGTAAAGACTAATAATTTATATTAAAATTATTAGAGATAATACAGTAAAATACAAACTTTATCCAAACTGCAATAGTTTTCCTAAGGAGCCATTTATCATACAGGCAATATTACCATACACTTCCCCCAGCTGTGGTCGTTCAGAAATTGGCTGCTCTTTGCTGACTCTTCATTGAAAGAGGTAAAGTGAGACTCATCAAAGGGCCAGTTTAAAGTTGAGATGGCACACACTAGGTTCATTAGTGTGACAGGAGGCAAAATGGATGAGCCAAGTTTCCTCTCAAAGTGTTCACCAAGGCCATCCCTTCAAGGGTACAAAAAGCCGGTGGCCCTACACTTACAGTAATCCACAGCAAGAAATTAATCTTTTGTAACAAGGAATCTAGAGCGTTCACTTTCAAAACAATTTTAATTGAAGCACGTTACTTATGGTACCTTGTAGAGATTAAGAGAAGTGTGAAACCAAGCTGCAGGCCTGCACTGAAGCTGTCGCACAAACACCGACGCTATTCAACATTCCAGCCGCTAATTAGCAGATGGATGGTAGCTGAGTAATAACTGGCTGGTGCACACATGACCACACATCTGTTTCCCACCTCTCTGCATTACTCTGTATTCACAGCCTACACACATTTCTCCCTGAAAGGCCTAATTAATAGATAGCTTGTGTTGCAGTTAGCAAAGAAACTGGTATCGCCTCCTGCAAGAAGATCTACAGATGTCATCCACTGCTGCTGGATGTCAATGCTCAGCACTACTGTATGGAGTTCAGTATGTTAGGTTTAAGGTGTAAACGTTTCTGAAAGCCTGGGTTATTCATTACATGAGCCTAGTGGATGGAAAGCCTGGAGGAAGCTTCAAAGAATCAAATCCCAATCCATATTGCAACATATTTTGTTCTAAAACTTGCTTGCTTATACCAGCTTCCCCTTGCAATTGCTAGCATGCATTTCCTGTCATCGGCATCCTCACTTCTCAGTGGTGTCCAGTGACAGAACAAGGGCCAGAGCACTGGAACAAGCTGCCCAGAGAGGTTGTGGAGTCTCCAGCTCTGGAGGCATTCAGAACCTGCCTGGATGTGATCCTGGGTGATTTGCTCCAGGTTATCCTGCTCTAGCAGTGGGATGGACTACGTGATCTTCAGAGGTCCCTTCCAATCCCCACCAGTCTATGATTCTGTGATTCCTGCACTGGGCAAGGACCCCTCAACACCCCTCCTGGGGCTCCAGCACGATGTGCAATAGGTAATCCAACACAGACTGGCACAGATATCACAGCTTTCACTTCTTGAGCAATGTGATGTACCAGCCTCACTAGTTAAGCACCTTTTATGAAAAACAGGCACACAGGACAGTCCAGATTTTTGCTTCCTAGGTAATAACAGAAGGTTGTTATGTGCAATACCATTAATTAAGTCGGGGAAACTGCATGTAAGGACTTTGATTATAGCTGCACACAAACACTACGCCAAGCCACTCACTACAGACTCAGTTTCACACCACGCATGGGAATTTCACACTGTCCTCCTGCACGAGGATGTTCACTTCTCACAAAGACTGAGAAAATGTCCTCTGAAGGTCTCAACTCATTCTTACAGTTAGAAGTCAATTTAATGTCTAAAACCTCAGCTTTATACACTTCCTAACCACTCCTCTCTGGATAGATTACACACAAGTGGACTCAGTGTCCAGAGGTTTCTTTCTTTAAATGGTGCTAAATTCTTGCCTCAACAGCACTGCAGGGCAATGAGGTATAGAGGTTAAAGACAGGATGTATAAAAAAAAGGATCTTTTTTATGCGTTTTGAACTGCACTGTGCAATCTTCAAATATTACAACACAGCCCAAGTTCTTGACCCGCCTGCTGTTCAACACCCACAGTTCTGTGTACCTTTGTATTTGCCCACTCTTTACCTAGATTCAAGAGTAAACAATTCCAACTTTTTGGTCTCTATCCATATCACAACCTGATCATAACTTCTTTTTGCTCTTTCCCTGTGTTTTCTACATCCACAGCATGTTTCTGTGCTGCAGCAACACTCGAACACAGCATTCTAGATAAAGGTTGATTTATGTTGATTTATGTAACAGCATCACAACGTTTCACATCTCCTTTTTATTGATTCAAAATATTTTATCTGACCACAACCATATTTTCTAAAGAGGTTTTCATTCAGCCCTTCACAGTCATGCTTTGGTCGTTTTCCTTAAATTATGCAATTAATTAGGATCCAATAAACAGTACTAATAGCACATACTTTGCCCTCCAGTATGAATTACTTTGCATTAATCAAGGCTGAATTTCATCCATCATTCTGTTGAGTGCTGACCCCTTTTGATTAAACCCTTCTGAATACTCTTCTTCAGACCTCACTAACACACAAACAAATTGTTACATTGCATTACATTCACTATTTTTTAAGATACTGTGCCACAATTGTGGAATGATAGTTGACTGATGAAACTCACTTCTGCCTCTAGCCACACTGTCATGAAAACTGAATTTTTATACACCAACCTAGACACTATTTAGCATATCCATTTCCTTGCTCATAGATACTGACACACAAATGAAAAATTAAAGATAAAACTATTAACATTGGATGGTATGTGCTAATGTTAATATACAACATAAAGCCTTATTTTTCAATTCTCATTGTCACTTTATCAGTGCATTTTTTCCAGTATAATACCAATTTTCTGAGGTTATTACATTTTAACATCTCTTTGATTGTAAAAAAATTCATCATCTTTTATTACTTCTGCAAAGCAGATGGACATCATTATCTCCATCTTATAAATAAAGAAATCAAAGAAGAAAACCAATAATGATTTAATCAGGATCACACAGGAACTCTGTGGCAGAGATGCCAAGAAAACATGGAATCGTTGGCAAGACCTGTTCACTGATCACCAACTCTTCCATTCCTCACATCATTTCAGCTCTCCCTTCAGTTTTCTAACATCCATGGAATTTATTTTTCCCATTCATTATCTGTTAGGCTTGTCAAATGGGGTATGTGGTTTGAAACCCGTGTTTCACAGCACAGTAGATGCACTTGCTGGAGGAGCACTGCCAGCCTCAAACACTCCCAGCCAGTTGACTGATCATCTACATTGTAATAGCTTATCAAAAGTGACAAGTATTCACTGGGAGGGCTGCAGCTTATTACAAACAGAAGCCACATGCATCTTCCATCCTGGTAATTAAAACAAACAAGCCAGTACCTTTGTCAGGGAGGAAATAAAAAAAAGCAGACTTGCAACATAATGATTCCTGACAATGTCTAGCAAATCTCTGACTGCTGCAAATGGTAATTTCTTCAGGAATATCTGAATTGGCTGGAAAGAAGTCAAGATCGTTTCCTACTGCAACAGATGAAAGGTTCTGCATGATAGCAGTATCATTGCTGGCATTAGCTGCAAACCATTGAGCACGAAGGAAGAGACTGAAAATACATGAAATACCATGAGATGGGTGGCCAGGCTGAGGTACTGGAGTAGAATACACACCACTGTGACTGTTCTCCATGAGACTATCAACACTCCTGCGGAAAACACAGGGACGTGACCCTTATTTCAAACCATGGCTCTACAGCTTCTCAAAGTAGATGATTTATTCTGGCCAGATGAGCTAGGTTTTGAAACCAACAACAATAAAACCATCTGAAATTTTAGCAGGAGATGTAGAGCATGAACTCTCCAAAAGCACGACATTATGAAGAAGTTCTTTATTATGAGGGTGGTAAGACTCTGGAACAGGTTCCTAGAGAGGTTGCGGATGTCTCATCCTTGGAAATGTTTAAGACCAGGCTGGATGAGGCCTGAGCAACCTTGTCTAGTGGGAGGTGTCCTTGCCCATGGCAGGGGGCTGGAACTAGATGATGTTTAAAGTCCCTTCTAACTCAAGCCATTCTGTGATTCTATGAACTGAGATACTGATCCCCATTACCACACACAGGGGTGCAGGAACTAGGTGATCTTTAAAATCCCTTCCAACTCAAGTTATTATTTGTTTCCATAATTCTATGATTCTATGAACTGATATACTAATCCACATCACCACATACAGCGGTGCACCCTTTCTCACAGAACCCTTTCTGAATCAAGACAGCCCTATCCCAATCAAGCCTTACACATACCTGTTTATACATGCTCAGATTCATTATCTTAGACTACAAAAAAAAAAAAAAAAAAGAACATTCCAAATCTTGGTAAACCATCAAAGAAATGAAGATTGTTTTGGAAGACTGTGCTGCCAAGAACACAATAATACCACCATCGGCCCCCACACGTTTATTACTGCATTCAGCACAAGTGCTGGATGAACATCTGCACTGTAAAACTCCAGCCCATTAGCTCCTGCAGCTTGTTAGCATATTTTAATACTGTGATCACAGCTTTCTATTTCTATCAAGGTGCTACTAGGTGCCAGACTCAGTATTCACACAGTGCGTCATTATTATCTCTACACCCCCCAGGTCCTTAATCTGTCTGACTTTTATGAAGCCATTACACAGCAAAATACTGAAACAGAAGGGAAGGATAAAAGCTGAGAAGGAAAGAGGAAGCTACCAGTACAGCGATATTACTGGAAAGGTAAGTAGAACTGTGATCTTATCATGTACACTTGGTCTAACACTGTGCTTCATGCATCTGTCTCTAGCCTCTTAAGAGTGTACTGGTAAGTACAAACAGAAGTCATCTATCACATCAAAAATGCAATTAATTTAACAACTTGCTCTCCTGAGCTATTTTCTTTTAGTCCAAGGATGGGCAACAAAGCTGGTGAAGGGTCTGCAGAACAGGTCTTGTGAGGAGCAGGATTTGTGAGGGAACTGGAATTGTTCAGTCTGGAGATGAGGAGGCTGAGGGGAGACCTCATTTGCTCTCTACAACTCCCTGAAAGGAGACTGGAGTGAGGTGGGGGTTGGTCTCTTCTCCCTAACATCAGGCGAAGGGAGGAGAAGAAATGGCCTGAAATTGTGGCAGGGAAGTTTAGGTTGCATATCAAGAAAAATTTCTTTACAGAAAGAGTGGTCAGACATTGGAACAGGCTGCCCAGGGAGGTAGTAGAGTCACCATCCTTGGGGGTGTTTAAGAAACATGTGTAGACATGGCACTTCAGAACATGGTTTAAAGGCCAGGGTGGCATTAGGTCGATGGTTGGACTTGATGATCCTAGAGGTCTTTTCCAACTAAAACAATTCTATGATTCTATGACTTTTTAAACAGTTGGTCCACTGTCTCATTTATGGTCTAAACAGAAGGTTGAAGAGAGGGTATTTTTAAACAAAGACAGAAATCCCAACTCCTATTTTCATTGGAGCTGAGGTACAGATCTTTCTGTGGTAGTATTTTTCATAGAATCATGGAATGGTTTTGGTTGGAAAGGACCTTTAAAGATCATCTAGTTCAAAACCCCCTGCAATGATAAGGGACATCTTCTAATAGATCAGGTTGTTCAGAGTCCTGTCCTACCTCACCTTGAGTGCTTCCAGGGATGGGACTCCAGAGAGACTACCACCTCTCTGGGCAACCTGTGGCAGTGTCTCACCACCCTTACAGTTAATAATTTCTTCCTATTGTCTAATCTAAATCTTCTCTCGTTTAGTTTAAAACCATCACCCTTTGTCCTGTCACTGCAATCCTTGATGAAGAGTCCTTTCCTATATTTCCTATAGGCCCCCTTTAAGTACTGCAATGCCACAAAAAGGTCTCTCTGGAGCCTTCTTTTCTCCAGGCTGATAACCCAAACTCTCATAGCCTGTCCTTGCAGAGAAAGGTCTTTCTTGTGCTGAGGGTCCCAGAGCTGGGCAGCTAGTGTAGATGGGATCTCACCAGAGCAGACCAGACAGGGAGAATCATCTTCCCTCAACCTTTTGGTCATGCTTCTTTTGATGCAGCCCTGGACTCTTACTCTTAAAGTTAACCAGCCTGTATTCACTCCTTATGTTTGCACACAACATGCATGTAAATGAAACAATAATGAGTGCAAGCCTGCTGTAATATACACACAGGTAATCCCACAGCATCTGATGCTCCTGTGCTACACGGTCACAGGTGACAACTTTGTTTTCTACATGCAGTAGGCTTTGTGTATGAATTTGGGGTTTTCAAACATCAAAGCCAAAGTTCCTCAACAAGTCCACAAATCCTCACCAATAACAATCCCAACACCACTCAGAAAAAGCAGCAAGCTTAGAGAATTTTAAAGTCTCATTCCTCACAAAATAAGTGAAAAGATCTCAGTAAACAGTCTTTCAGATTCACTTTCAAGTTTGTGTCCTACATCCAAAATGCCTTGACATGAAAACTATGGGCTAAATATAGAAGAAACCAACATGTCCACACATCTACCAGTCAGTGAAGGGCTGATAGATCTTCTGTCTTTCTTACACTTAAGAAATGAGGAATTTTCTCTTTACCTCAGTTCCTGCCCTGTCTAAACACTGAATTCCCTCTGAAGGACAGAAATCCAGTGCTCCTCATGCAGAGCAGTGCAGCATTCCTCCAGGAAACAAGATTTACTGGGAAAAGCACAACTACTTATCTGATTTGCTCATTGTCTTTCACCATGCATCTGCAACTGCCCAGTGCCAGATTCAGTAGTGGGCTAGCTGGGCCTTTGATCTGACCCAGGACAGCTGCTCCTCTGAACTCATTTAAGTAGCTGATGTTATTGTAGTAGAGCCCCATGTCTCAAGTCAAACTGTACTTTGTTAGTGAACTATTGTATTGCATTCTACTAGCACACATTTGATGTTACATTGCATTCTACAAGCCCATGAATGGTCATGGAGACTCCTTCTGATGTTCCATTCTTCCGCTTCACTATGAGAATTTCAAAATGGGGCAGAAGGGTGAAAGCAACAATTAGCTTTTCATTCCCAAACTCTTCTGTATTCAGGGAAAGGTCTTTAATCATACGATTTAGTAAGGCAAGGACTATAGGCATTTAATTACTGTTTCATGGAAGGATAAAGCACCACTGCCTGGAGCCATCTGCACTGCCCTCTGCTTTGTGCATGCACCAGTGCAGGTTAGGGGTTGACCTGCCCCACACAGAATGACCTTGGAGTCCTGGTCGACAACAAGTTATGCATGGGACAGCAATGTGCTCTGGCAGCCAAGAAGACAAATGGTATACTACAGTGCATTCAGAAGAGTGTGGTGCAGGTTGAGGAAAGTTCTTGTTCCCCTCTACTCAGCCATAGTTAGACCACATCTGGAATATTGTGTAGAGTTCTGGGCTTACCAGTTCAAGATGGACAGGGAGCTGCTTGAGAGGAGAGCTATCAAGGAAAGACTGAGAGACCTGTGGCTCTTCAGTCTGGAGAAAAGAAGGCTGAGAGGGGACCTTATCAATGTCTATGAGTATATAAAGTGTCAGGAAGATAGAGCCAATCTCTTTTCAGTGATACCTAGTGATAGGATGAGGGGCAACGGATGTAAACTCAATCACAGAAAATTCCATCTCAACATGAAATAAAACTTCTTTACTGTGAGGGTGACAGAGCCCTGGAGCAGGCTGCCCAGAGAGGTTGTGGAGTCTCCTCCTCTTCAAAACCTGCCTGGACAAGTTCCTCTGTGACCCACCTGCCCTACACGGTCCTGCTTTGCAGATGGGTTGGACTTAATGATCTCTAGAGGTCCCTTCCAACCCCTAGCATTCTGTGTTTCTTTGCTGGCACAAGAGTTTGCACAGTTGAGCTGAAAACAGAATCAAAGACATAACACAAACCAAAACAAAATGGAAGCTCTCAGAGTTTTTAAGAAGGAGACCAGGCCTCCAACCCAACTCATATGATTGCACAAACATTTCCATGGGGACAATTGAGAGAGCACCTGCAAGGGGCAACACTGGCACTTGCAAAACTGTGGAGAAAACAGGGTTTCTTTGACTTTCCAGTCTGTGAAAAATAGCTGCACACTAATGGTCAGAACAACATACTTCAGTTAAACACTATGTGAGATGGAAAAACATTGTTTCACACACAATACAGACCACAGAGATCACTGAAAGGCATGGATTTCTTTGAGCACAAACATGACAGGGCAAAGGGAAACGGCCTCAGGTTGCACCAGGGGAAGTTTAGATTGGATATTAGGAAAAATTTCTTCCCCAGAAGGGTTGTCAAGCCCTGGAATGGGATGACCAGGGAAGTGGTGGAGCCACCCTCTCTGGAGGGATTTAAAAGACGTGTAGATGTGGTGCTGAGGGACATGGTTTAGTGGTAGACTTTGCTCTGCTGGGTTTAAGGTTGGATTCAGTGATCTTAAAGGTTTTTTTCCCACCTAAACAATTCTATGACTCTATGATACTACACAGAAACTTCAGAGAGAAGATTGTCAGGGTGCATTTACTTATACCAGAACATAAAAGGAAACTCCCAATTCATCTTCATCTCAGTTGTTACTTTAAAATAGATGGAGGAGATGAGCCTGCTTAAGAAATATTAAGGAGGTTCATTTCATCAGGGAGATGAAGAGTTTCTGCAGATAATGGGTCAGATAGACATCCACAGAATGAAATGCAATCAAACATCTCAGTCTGCAGCACTCCTAGAGAACAAAGGTCACCTCCTGTGACTGTGCCCCATTTCTCTGAGGGATGTTGAAAATTTATTTTTTTATTTTAAAGAAAGGTGCCTCAAAGCACATTCTCTGAAACACTTGAAACCACATGAAAATAGAAGTAGCCTTCATGTTACCACAGCACCTGAATAGCTTCCAATGCTGTACAGAAGAAATAATTTGTGACTGCTCCTCTAGCCTTGTATGAGCCAAGTGCAAACACAGCACAAATACTGAGGCTCTAGCAGCAATAGCCAATGTGAACTGAATGAATGACAGCGAGAGCAGTGGAGTTAAAATTCACACAGGAGAACTGCAGAACTGCATCTAAAACTTACAGAGATTCAGTCAGGCAGCAAATAGTGCACTATACAGTGTGGTCCATGCAAACCATAGAATGGTTTGGGTTGGAAGGAACCTTCAAAGGTCATCTGCAGTGAACAGGGACACCTTCAACTAGATCAGGTTGCTCAGAACCTTGTCCAACCTGACATGGAAAATGTCCAGGAATGGGGCATCTGAGTGACCTATGCCAGTGTTTCACCTCTCACCCTAAAAAAATTTCTTCCTTATAGCTAAACTAAGTCTCCCTTCTTTTAGTTTAAAGTCATCACTCCTTTTCCTGGAGAGAGTTCAACAGAGCTACAAGGATGATTAAGGGACTGAAGCATCTCTCTTATGAGGAAAGATTGAGAGACCTGGGGCTGTTTAGTCTGGAGAGGAGAAGGCTGAGAGGGGACCTTATCAATGTCTCTTTTCAGTGATACCCAGTGATAGGATGAGGGGCAATGGACATAAACTCAATCACAGGAAATTCCATCTCAACATGAGAATAGCTTCTTTACTGTGAGGATGACAGAGCACTGGAACAGGCTGCCCAGAGAGATTGTGGAGTCTTGTTCTCTGGAGAGCTTCAAAATCCACCTGGATGTGTTCCTGTGTGACCTGCCCTAAGTGGTCCTCCTTTGCAGAGCAGGTTGGACTCAATGATCTCTGGAGGTCCCTTCTAACTCCTAACAACCTATGATTCTATGATATTTTCAATGCTGATCTAGAAACTTTGTGAAATAGGAATCCCTTGCCTTTAGGCCTGTTTGTAAGCAGATGCAAATACCTAATGTATCAGCATAATTCATGGTCGTCACTGGTCCTATACATGAGCATATAGGTTGTTCAAGTTGCTAATGTGGCAAGGATCTGGATGAAGAATGGGCAAAATCCAGCTGCAAAATCCACTGCAGGTTTACTGTGGTATTCATGGGACCAGCATCCCACTTGATTAAACACCAGGAAATACAGGGCTGGGTTTTTTTTTAATAAATATAAAATATTGAAGGAAAACACAAAATTGACTTTAATGTTTGGGTTTTTTTTTTCTATTTTCAAGCTCATATCACTTCCTAATGTTCCATTTTGTGCTTCAAAAAATATACAGAGATGAAATTATTTCAGAACAAAGCACTGAACCTGCTTATAGCACCTTAAGAAACAAGACTGCACTACAGGCTGAAAAACAACTGGATTTTCTCAATGAAAACACCTATCTTGTGTTTAGTTACTCACTTACAGAACTCAAATCCCAAACACTATGGCTTATTCTGCAATACAACATCCAGAAAACCTCTTGCTTTTTAAGGAAGTTAGCATATGTATCAAATGAAGGTTTTGTTGTAACTCCACCAGTCAAAAGGTATTCATTGCTCTGTCTGCATCAGACAATTTTATTTCTTGATCATTAATTGTGCTTAGTGACAGGAGAAGGACAAGCAACAGCATGAGAGATCAGTAAGTAGTGCAAGATCTGCCCCAGGCTATGGGTCTCACCTGGATAACACAGCTTCTCCTTTCTAAACCGTAGGCAACCTCATGTAACCTCATCCTAACAGCTGGGGACATACAGAGCCCCAGGTAGGGAGGAGAGATGAATCCTTCTGAACAAGAGGGCCAAATCAAGTTGAAGTAAGCAGGTAAATAAGCATTTTCAAGTGTATGCTGTGACTAAATCAATCAATAAACACAGGTGACGGCATAGCTTTAAGCATGTGCTTTATGGCCAGATGCTGGCTCTCCCAATCCACCCCTCCAGAGATCTATGTTCCCAGCTAAACCACCCTGCAGTGCCTGGGCAGATGCAGCTGAAATCAATAGCATCGTAACACCATCCCTCTCCTTTCCCCTCTAAAGCCCCCTAACAGCCAGGTTTCGTCTGAGATGGGTATTGACGGGCTGGAAGCCACCAGCGGGGCAGGATCAGCTCACATCGCTATCTGATTAGAGGGGAGCACGTCCTGACTTTCCCCAGTCATTTAAGCCGGCGTCTCATTGCTTGTCCTTAGAGACCACAGCTCCACTCAGGCAGAGAGCGTCTAGACAGTATTCATGATCCATCTGTCTGGCACAGCCAGGCTGATGACAAACTCTATTAGACCCGAAACATTTTTTTTTTCCTTTTTTTTTTCTGCTCTTCCCTCCTCCCATCTCCCTTTTCCTCCGAGAAGCAGTAATCTGACACTGAAAATTACTATCATTGTTGCAATGCTCAAAATAGCAGTGCCAGACTTTCATTAACATCAACGCTAGACTGCTAAATATTTAAAGAAATGGATAAATTTCACCTGAAGTGGGACAGCCCAGCACACACGAAAGCAGGAGCACAATCAAAATGTAAATCGAAGAGGTTGTTTTTATCTGCACAAATGTGGTGTCACAGTCAGAGGGGGATGCCAAAGGTCTCTTTAAAGAAAATATTTTCCTTTGATTGAGCTTTTTGTTTTAAAAACAGAATCATTCTCCAACCCCCTGCAGATCCTGACAAGGCTCAGAGCTGACAGCAGTAGGTGGGGGTGGTGAAAGAGAGAGCTTTATATTTGATTTGTTTGGGCTGTTTTTTTTACCTTGCAAGAGGAAAATGAACTCCTACAGCAAACTCTTTTGTGCCAAAACAGCCATGACACATCACCTCCATCAATGCTGACAACTTGAAATTGGATGTAGACATAATTTTTGCATGACAAGGATTTCTTCTCCCTTATTTTCCTCTTCTTCAAACTCTTGTGCATGTCAATATATGTGTTTCACATGCCCATGAACACACACACACACATATCACAGCAGATATACTTACCTGTGCTGTTTTCCACCAAACAATGAAAGAACTAAAATCTCCACCATCATAACCCTCCCCAGTCAGACACAACTTGACCCTGTGGTCTGCAAACAGACTACGCTTCCCATTTCAGAATTTAATTTACTTTTAGCAGGATGAAGCAGGCTGATCATTTGTTGGGAAACAAAGGGAAATGCTCAGAGAGATGAACTGTGTCCTGCTAGAAGCCAGGAGCATTGTTTCAATTCCTCAGAGTCCAAATTTTGCAGGTCACATGGAGTGGCCAAGGCCAAGTCTGCAAGGTTTGAAAACCTACACTTTATCGCTTTTTTATTGTCATGGCTTTGCACCATTAAATACACTCTCAACTTCCAAATAGGGTTACAAGAATGGTCATCTCCATTATTCCAATCAATAAGTCTTTATAGTTGAAGAAAAAAAAAACCAGTAAGTAGACCTCCCGCAAGTTGACATGCTCAAGGCTCCCTGTGGGGAAATAAAGGTGCAGTAACACTGGATTGTCCTTGCTGAGGAGAAGAGATACACTATAACACAGTGGAATGATAGCATCATTTCGGTTGGGACGGACCTTCTGGATCATCAAGTCCACCTGTTAATCAAGCACTGCCAGGTCACCACTAAGCCATGTGCCTCAGTACCACAACAGTACCTCATTTAAATACCTCCAGGGATGGTGACTCCACCACTGCCCTGAGCAGCCTCTTCCAGTACTTTGCAACCCTTTCCATGATGAAATGTTTCCTAATAGCCAATCTAAACTTCCCATACTGCAAATTGATGTGTTTCCTTTTCTCCTGTTACCTGCTAATAGGGAGATGTCCCTCCACCTTGCTACAACCACCTCTCACCAAACATCCTTTTCTCCAGACTCAACAACCACAGTTCCCTCAGCTGTTCTTCATAAGACTTGCTCTCCAAACCCTTCACCAGCCTCACTGCCTTTCTTTGGACCTGCTCCAGTGCCTCAATGTCCTTCTTGTAGTAAGGGGCCCAAAACTGAAGCAGTATTCAGGGCGCAGTCACACCAGTGCTGAGTACAGGGGCAGGATCACTTCCCTACTGCTGAACTGCTGACACAGGCCAGGATGCTGTTGGCCTTCCTGGCCACACTGCTGGCTCATGTTCAGCCAGTTATCAATGCACACCCCCAGGTCCTTTTCCACCAGGCTGCTTTCCAGCCACTCTTACCCAAGCCTGGAGCGCTGCATGGGAAGATGCAACACCAAATCTGTCTTAAAAACCCCACTGTAAGCCAAGCAAGCTGCAAACTTAATGTGTTCAGCTTAAATGCCTTAGGATGTACTTTGACCAACTTTGCTGGACTGCAGCTCATGTTTAAAATGAGACTCTAAAACACCCTTGGAGCTGGTGTGGGTTTTCCCCAGCCACTCTCCAGTGTTTCTCTGCTGTACAGACTCAATTGCCAGTGTAGCAGCATAAGGGAACCCTACCTACAAGTCAGCAGAAGGAAAGGAATAAAACCGAAGGGCTGCAGAAACACACATTTCGTTTGACTTTGCGCATGTGAGACCTCTTACTGAGTTCAGCAGCAACATTTCACAGCCTGAATTAACAACCTTCACACTGGAGCTAGGTAAGAACACCAAAGACAGGGGCACCAGGTCAGAAGATTTTCAGCTCTTAACAAGATCTGGGGAGCAGGTCACCCACAAAAAATATCTTTCTACACCACTGCTCATGCAACTTAACTAAACAAGAAGCTCCAATGAGACATTCTGGATTTGGCTGCTGGCAAGAACACAAATGAAAAATGCTTCAGTAGCCAGGAAATAGGGGCTACCACCAACACAGCACACAACAACTACAGCAGAACTTGCACAGGAAAATGTATTTATTTAGACATATTTTGGAGGCAGTTTTTTTCACAGTATTACTGTGAAATAAGCTGAACGTTGCTTCCACCATGGGAGGTTTGAACAGAGGATAAGGAAGGGATTATTTGAAGGTAACAGTGGAGAGCAAGGTGTACCACTGTGTGACAACATGTTCTAGGTAAAGACAAGAGTTGTCTCAGGGAGAAATGGGCCATGCTGCTCAGATATAGACCAGCCCACACTTAGATGGGGCTCCTTTCAACAGCTTCCTCCTCATTCAAGAACTGTGTGCAAGCAAGAAAATGCAAGAGTGGGGTTGATGAATAAAACTGACCAGAAAGAAATTCCTACTTTAAATTCCTCAAGTGATTTTTTTTTTAACCTCATTTTCTTCTCATTAAGCTGTATTACGGTTTTCTCATTAATTAGACGCCAGTGAAGGTACATGTTTGAGGGTAGGGTGTCAGCTGGGACAGTTCAAGTCCATATATTCTGGTGTATTCTGGTACGGATCCCCATTAATATCATTGAGCAAAAGCACATAGAAGCTTCTTAATTCAATATGTCATCCCTCTAAGGCCTGGGGATTTCACTTCAACAAGTATTCTGTTTTCAAGGCTGGAATAAGACAACAAAACCAACTGGCATGTCCACAATAATATTCTTTCCTATCACCAGTTGGCACTGATTTCTACCATCTAGCAGCCTGTTTAATAGCCAGAACATGATCAGTATCATTAATCCTTATTTGTTTGAAATACTGATTGGAGTTGGAATATTTTTCCCTATGGCTTTGATGGCTTTTTTCCTCTTTTTTTTTTTTAATTTTTCACCATTAGGACCCTGTTTCACTGGGGTTTGGTGTATTTGGTGTTTCTTTGTTTGTTTGTTTTTTTAATTTAATACTGAAGTCCCTTGATTTACCAGCACTTGTCATGCAACCCCTGTTGTGATGAAAAAGTAGAGTCACTATCAATATCCCCAAACATAACAAATAATGAACACAGTCTCTGCCACAAGGTATGCAAAAAGGTAAACAGTTCTGAATGTTCCTAGCAATAAATCAAGTACTTCCTCTACAAACTCCTCGTCTGCAATCTTATTGCAAAAGTAGCAAATACAGTTCTCGAAGGACTTAATACGATTGTTTAACCTAATTACTCTTCTTCACTCAGCACTGGGGAGGTCTGAAGTTGCAGGACTATTGGACACCTTATTGTAGAAGGAGTCAAAGAACAAATATATTTAAGGAAACATAATTCATGTACAGGAACTTGGGGTTAATTTATTTTTTTTTTAAAACCCTCCCAGAAGGTAACTAACAGATGGGTGGTAAGAGTCCTCATGTCTATAAAATGCTGACTTGAGAAGGAAGCAAACTACTTTTCTCCAAGTCCACTGAAATGTAACAGAAATGCTACCACTTGACCTGCATGATTTTCCAGAGACAAGATCAAGAGACACATCAACCAAAGTTCCTTCACAGGCAGTAGGAAAGCTGCCACTGAAGGCTTTTTAGGTACACATTTTGCCAGGTTTGATCCAGACAAACCACACTGCTGGAGATGAGAAGGCTGACCAGCCAGCTGACTGGCACCACTCCCTTTCAGGTATGCCTGTCTTCATCTTTGTGACCTACTGTGCTGGTTTAAGGCCAGACAGATCCTCTATGGCCCCGAGAGGGACAAAAGAATGACACTCACACAAATGGATTGGAGAGTGATGGAAAGTTTAAATGGAGAAGCAATTAGTGTTTTACAGAAACTACAAGCATAGTGGCAAAGAATCCCAAAGCGTAGAGAGTCCCTGATAGCACAGCCAAAGGCCTCCCAACACTTCCCTTCTCCCCACCTGAGTGTCTACCCAAAGAACCCCAGGGCTCTTTCTTCCCCCCCCACTGCCAGGCTAATCACAGGCTGGCCAGGCCTGAGACTGCCCCTGCTCCCCTCCTCACCCCTGCTCCTCCTGGCGTTAGGCCTAGACAGGTCTAAGAGGCCTTGACACCTTGTTACCCGACAAGAGAGCATCTCTCACAGGAACAGGGGGAAGAAAGAGGAAGAGAATGACTTTGCAGATGAATTTATAGGGTGCAGGATTGATGGGTAGAAATACGCTGTTGCCTGTGTTCACCATCTGGGTTGGACACTGGGGACACCAGAGGTGTAGCTTATGTGGCAGTGACAGGAGGCACCCAGCCTAAACTGCCAGAGCTACTGCAACACCCAAAGGGACAGTTGTGACCTAGGGGAAGACCAGCAAGCTTGCAGATCCAAGATCAAGCAAGGAACAATTTCTACAGTCTACAGACCTTTTGAAGAGAAGGCCAGTATGGTGCCAACATGCTGCTGAGATTACTGCACGATTGCCACCAGCACAGAGGGACACTGAAAAGCCACCAGTGCCCCAGCTATCAGACTTCAAGTTGAAGGAGACTTTGGGGATTCCACCTAGGAATTCGCAGTGTGTCATTGTCACACTGTATCTACACAGGGCCACTACCTGTAATGCCCTGTAAGTCTTCCCTCCCTCTGCTACCACACTGGTTTTCATGGCTTCTTTTTGGCAAGCAGTTGTGCTGGTTTGATTTAAAAGAAGAGCTGTATAGTATCCCAGTCAAAAAAAATCACCTGTTTGAATTTTAAGGATATGTATCTTTACACAGCATATAATAAGGCATAAATTTGCTACAATTTTACAACTCAAAAGCCAAGGTTGCCTAAGTTTATGGGGAAATACACATGACTTTTGGATCTGGACCTATCACCAAAGTCTACAGCTGCTCCCAGGGCTTCAGAATTTAATTTCAAAAACACAAAAAGAAAATGAAATCACATACAAGCATATGTAAGCCAGTATTATTTCCAAACCTCTGAAATCACTGCAGAGGCACCAAAGTACCACAGTACAAGACTTAAAAACATTTACAGTACAACGTTTAGACATGTTCAGTTGGAGGTGTACATCCAACACCTGATTTCATCTTCTGTTAGGAATCCACTCCAGTGATTCTGTCCTGCTTAATGGCATTACAAAAACCTCACATACATGCTGCATCCAATCCCTGTTATTAAAACAACATAACTAACACAGATATTCCTAAACTGTGGTCACAACCAGAGGTGAAACAGCATGCTGAGGGATGTCAGTATTGGCAGAACTAAACCATTTGGAAAGCAGTAAGTACTTTAGTAGCACTTTTATTGTACTTGTAGACCAGAAGCATTACTGGAAAATTTCTCCCCCATCCAGAAAGCTGAATTGTGGTTTAAAAGACAAAAACCAAAATCAAATTCCGGTTTCAATGCACATCACTGAGGGCAAAGCACTAAGAGCAATTCTGGTGATAAACACTGGCACTATGAATATGCAACTAAAGAACATCAACTAAAGCCATTTTAAACACATACCTACAAAAGCCCAGTGACCTACCAAGTTATGCTGATCTCGGCACTAATAAAATATAGTTGATTAGTAGGAATGAGGACTGGAAAGATTACAACTTTCTTAATTGTTTTAACAGCATACAAAAACTGACATACAGACAAAGCATAAAATTTTTTTAGAACCTTGAAAAACAAATTATTTAATCTATTATATATCACTCTTAATTTCTCAGAAGAGAAGATATGATTCGAACCTCTCTATCTGCAGCACAAACTCCCTTTGCATAAAGTCAGCCATCCAGGTTTAGAAACCTAGACAAAGCATGTTACAAATTACTTCCTGGTTCAGCCAAAACCACTATTTACCTCCTCTATTTCATCCCTCCCAGATATCACAGTGCAGACCAAGCTTCTGCACAGACTGAGTTTTGAGTTGAGCAGACATCTTCGACA
Organism: Indicator indicator; assembly: GCF_027791375.1. Classification (NCBI taxonomy): domain Eukaryota; kingdom Metazoa; phylum Chordata; class Aves; order Piciformes; family Indicatoridae; genus Indicator; species Indicator indicator. Next base: position 27,342,394 of record NC_072015.1, read on the forward strand.
TACATACACACAGAGGTGCACACAAAGAGCCAGTACTTACAGCTAAAGATGCCTGGAGGTGGATGCTCTGTTACAAGCAGACAGTTCTCTTCATCACTGTTATCCCCACAGTCATTCTGTTGGTTACAAATCAATGAACCAAGATACAAGCATTTACCACTGGCGCAGGTGAATTTGCACTCTGAAAGGAAAGGAAAAAAAAAAGAAAAGAAACCAAAACAAAATTGTGTGAGGAAATTGGTGCTCATCTTCATCAGTGCTAGAATGACTGACACTAAAGGCAATCTTTTTCAACTAGAGACTGTTGTGGTGGGCAGGTCTTTGGCACTTTATCCCCAAAATAAGGAATATAGTATTTGTAAGCACTGCACATACAAATATATATGTGAAACACTCCAGATCGCCAGAATCAATCCACTAGTAAACCAGCAATTGTCATTTGGAGAAATTCAACTTATAAAAACCCAGACAGTATTTTTTCATAGTTTATATTGACTACAATTCCCCTCAGACAAAGATCATGTTCTCATACATGTTTGTGTGGCATCTTGTACAACTGGGGCAGGATGGCACAGTGAATAAAGATAATAATTCATGGATTCATAGAATGGTTTGAGTTGGAAGGGACCTTAAAGATCATCCAGTTCCAATCCCCCAGCCATGGGCAGGGACACCTTGCACTAGACCAGGTTTCTCAGTGCCTCATCCAGCCTGGCCTTGAACACCTCCAGGAAGGGTGCATCCACAATCTCCCTGATCAACCTGTTTCAGTGTCTAACCCCCTCACTGTAAAGAAATTCTTCCTAATATGTAGTCTAAATCCGCCCTCCTCAAGCTTCAAAACATTCACTCTCATCCTATCACTTTGTAAAAATCCTTTGTAAGAAATCTCTTCCTGGCCTTCTAGTAGGCCCTTTTTAGGTACTGGAAGGCTGCTACCATATTAGGAAAAATAAAAAAAAAAAGTCTTGTACAATGTAGAATGTCATCAGCTGTAAGGCAACAGTATGGTTGTAACTATGAACAATCCTATCCAGACACAGACAATTATCCCTTAATACCTTCCCAAAGCAAATCTGCCAGTCTCCCAACTAATTATAATCAAGTACTCAGTGTATGCACATCGAAATCCCACATGCCACTTTGCTACACAAAGCCAGTAAATGTCTCAAACCCCGATAAAGCATCTGAATGCCATAGGCAGGCTGTATTTTTTACACTGGGTTCAGCACAAAGTACTGAACAGTCTCCTCTAAATATGATTCTGTCAGGAGAACTATTCCTATGAGACCAAATAAACAAAGTTCTGTTACCTCCAGTTCCTTCTTACTTCTTTGCAGAAGCATGCAGGTTAGCTAACTAACCCTGCTAACTAGATTATCTATAGCTCTCTCCTCAAAAAAAAAAGAAAATAATTTTTAAAAAATCTCAAGTTAAAACTCAGCCCAAGAAAGACAGGAGCAGGTCAAGAGAAGGATCACAAAAAATCATCAGAAGATCAGAACCCCTCTTCTATGAGGACAGGCTGAGAGAGTTGGGGTTGTTCAGTCTGGAGAAGACTCCAGAGAAATCTTATTGCAGCCTTTCAGTACTTCAAGGGAAGGGTACAAGAAAGATGGGGACTATCTCTTTAGCACACCCTGTTGTGACAGGACAAGGCGTGATAGTTTTAAACAAAAAGAAGGGAGATTTTAACTTCTTTTGTGTTTGTTGTTGTTGTTTTTTGGTTGGTTGGTTGGTTGGTTGGTTGGTTTGGGGTTTTTTGTTGTTGTTGCAACAAGGCTGGTGAAAACACTAGCAACAAGATGTCCAGAGAAGTGGTAAAAGCCCCATCCCTGGAAACATTCCAAGTGAGGTTGGACAGGGCTGTGAGCAGCCTGATCTAGTTGAAGATGTCCCTGCTCACTGCAGGGGGCTTGGACTAGATGACCTTTAAAGATCCCTTCCCACCCAAACCATTCTATGAAGGTTGACACTGACAGGAGAGCTACACAGTTACTCCTTCAGACAGCAAAGACATCACCTCCATCCTTGGCCTTTTGTTTACTAGTAAGGATTCAGTAAGTGGTTTGTGGTAATTACAGCCCAATGCCTTGTCGTATTAGCTGTTACCTCTTTAATTTTCAGAGCTCAGGCAGGCAGGGCTTCAGTCTGACTGACCTGTCTTCTGTCTGGAGCTCTAATACTTCAGTATTTAAATAAGGTGTTACCTGTTAAGGATGTCTACTACAGCTGATAATTAAAATTGCTTTGCTCTTCTGCTAACCTGATCATTTAAATGTCACTTCCAGAAACAAAGCTTTACAGTAAGTATTTGAGAAGCAATTAAGAAATGTGCACAAAAACATACATGCAATTATAGAAAGCCTTCTCACTAGGCTTGTTCTAAACTTAATATGCTACACGTACAGAACAGAGGACATACATCTAGACAAATCATAATTTAATGATTACACTTCCAGCACGTTTGACAAATTCTGGTGATTGTCAGTCATAAGGCAAAGCAGACAGAATTAGAAACACTCACAAGTAGTTTACTAAAATACTGTCGTTCCCTGAACCCTAAGGCTGCAGTTTGGGTTGGCTGATTCTGCTTCAGAGAGATGACCTCTACTCCTTCCCAGTAAACAGGCAGCATTTGTTCATCTTCGAGAGTATCAACAAGAGACTTCCCTTTAGTCTGAACAGCACTTGGACTTACGCTGAACTGAAACAACAGGACCTCTGATTCTAAAAAGCCCCTAAAACAGTTATTGAGGTGTGATATTTACCCAGACATATTTGATGTATAACAGAAGCACAGTAATAGTGAAAGAGAGTAAAAATAAAGTGGGAAAGGGAACAAAATAATTTTCTTAGTAATTTGCTTTGTAGGTATAAATGATTTTGGACTTCCCTCTGAAGTTTTTACATCAAGAGGATTAATAACAGCATGAATCTGCTGTTGCAAATCTGTATGCATCAACATGTGCAACATACAATATGCTATTTAGGAATACAATAAAAACCATAAAATGCTACACAAGGAAAACAAGCATTCCTGTGGGGGAAAAAAAATTATCCTTCTATTTCACGTGGTCAAACTGCATGCAAAAATCAGTGAGTATTCGCCTAAAAAAGGTTCTCAAGATTTAAGCTTGTTTAGTCTGACCCTGTAGGACTTGAACTATTCAAATTGTACATTAAATACAGTACAAACAAAATATTTTCCCTGTTCCTTTGTCACCCTGTCCTTCTCTGCTACAACAAAGAATTGAGAAGGCATTTAAGGGCCTTTCTGTTTTGAATAGAGAGTACTAAAAAATTCATAACCAGAGTGAGCCTTTGAAACCCAAGGAATTAAGAAGTTTCTTTTGAAAAGGGGATTTAAAAGACTGGTCTCAATATTAACAACGTGATAATTATAACACTTTAGGATTCATTTCTGCAACTTCATGAAGTGAGAAACTAGAAGAAGAAAAGAACAAAGCTGCCTTGGAAGATCAGAAAAGTTGGTTTGAAAAAGTTCAAATTTTCCAGGTATCTTAAATGAGGAATATAACACAGGGGGAAATTAGAGTGGTAAAGGCCATTCTGCTTCTGCTTTAAAGATGAGTATCAAACACCATACTGCTTGAAGTTAGAACATTTGGTATGTTACTTTGGTTGCAGTATTTAATTCCTTCCTGTGTTTTTGTAATGCTTTCCATACCTCTCCAATGGTTGATGAAGAATGCTCAAGCAGTAAGTCAACTCAAAAGTAATTATAGGTAAGGACTTTGGGTTTCTGTTTGCCACCAGATTATACACTTCTCAGACAAAAGACCAAATGAAGCATTAAATTTTTAGCAGCTCAACTGAAGTATTAAAGTTCTGGGTTTTAACTAATGTTATCGTAAGAGGACTAACCAGAGGAAAGGATTTCTGCTTTAAGGGAATTTATCTGTCCTAGGTAATTGACCACATCAAAATTTGGATTCAAAGAACAGATTCAATCCACTTTTCTTGTAAAAATGTATGGCTACTTCCCCCTTCCCTCATGGGCCGACCTTTGGGTCCAGCCCCACAGATGTGGGTCCACCTCATAAAGGCCTACTTCCAGTGTAGGCCACACTCACTACCAGTAGCCCCAAAACTACCTCCCAGTGCCTCCCAGTAACCTCAAATTCTCTCCCAGTACAACCCAGTCACCTTCCAGTGCCTCCCAGTACATCTCAGTGGCCCCAAAACCACCAGGCCCCCTTAAACTACGCCCTGGTCCCTCTGTATTGTAGGAACAGAACAAATTGATTGAACAGATTATTCAAAGGAAATACAGATACTTCTGAACACAGAATAGACCTACTAGCAGGTATTTGCAACCTGCAAACGAAAATTCAGTACCTTAAAATAGTTTGCATAGTAAACACATTTAAACAGTGTGGTTCCTCACTATAACCAGAAGAGAACTCTTCCTCAGAAAGCAAGGTGGATCAATGTCAGGTTGATGGAGATAGTAGAAAGCAAATATTACAGTACAGTCAAAGTGAAAGTTAGTAAATAAACCAGAAAAGGTCTGCACCTAAATACCATGAGTGACCTCAAAACACTTCAACAGGGAAATCCAGACCAGTCCAGCCTAGACCAATGTGCCTAATGACACACCAGAGAGCCCTTTTCAGTACAAAGTCTTGTACTTGGCCTGTCTAGACATGAAGAGGGGGAAAAGCTCCCGTTCTGAAAACAAGCCAGCATGATCCTTCTTTCATGAATAATGTTTCAAAGCCAAGCAGTTCTCCTTTTCATTTTCAAGAGGCAATTAGTGAAACATCAGTAGGTTAGGTCAGCAAGGCTCTGACTGGAGCTAAACCTAAAGCAAGCTGACAGCTATTGGAGGCTTAAAAAAACCAGCTCTTATAATTATGTCTTACTATGTTTGTAATTATGTCTGCAGCATAATTAAAAACTTTATCTTGACGATATACTGATTCTTCAACAGAAAGGTTTCATAAACACACTTGCAGGTAAAAGTAGATTACCCTGGAAAAAAAAAGGAACACTATGAATACCATTATGAACATGTCCCATTTCTATAAACTGTATGCAAGTAGTATAAATAAATACATTGTCCACATGCTCAAGGTAGATGTTTGTATGTATAAACTCTCTGCACAGAGTCATAGAAACATTTACCCATTCACAGACTGCATTGGGATAGAAGAGACACTCAAAGTCATCTCATCCAACCCCCCTGTAGTCAGCAGGGACACCTCCAACTACATCAGGCTGCCCATGGCCTCATCAAGCCTGATCTTGAATGTCTCCTGGAACAGGGCCCCAGCCACATTCCTGGGCAACCTGTTCCAGTATTTGACCACTCCCATTGTAAAGAACTTCCTCCTGATGTCCAACCTAAATCTACCTTGCTCCAGTTTCAAACCATTGCCCCTTGTCCTATTGCTAGAAGCCCTTCTAAACAGTCCTTCCCCAGCCTTCCTGTAGGCCCCCTTCAGATACTGAAATGTAGCTATAAGGTATCCCTGAAGCCTTCTTTTCTCCAGGCTGAACAGCCCCAAGTCTTTCAACCCATCTTCATAGGAGAGGTGCTCCAGCCCTCTCATCACCTTTGTGGCTCTCCTCTGGACCCACTCCAGCATGACCATGTCTCTCTTGTGCTGGGGGTCCCAGAGCTGGACACAGAACTCCAGGTGAGGTCTCATCAGAGCAGACGGGCAAAACCACCTCTCTCGACCTGCTGGCCATGATTCTTTTGATGCAGGTTGGAAGAGATCTTTAAGACCATCATGTCCAACTGTTACCCTAGCATTATCAAGTCAGATCCAATGTACACGCAAATACAAAATACATACAAACACCCATTAATAAACAACTTCATTTCAAATAGTTAATTGAAGGTGATGATTCAGCTACAACAGCACAAGATGGATTTGCCTCATGATACAAAAAACTCCCTTGATCAGAGGGGTCTTCTTGTGAAATGCAAGGTCTGCTGTATTGGCTAGGTTTATTTTACACTTTCTGTGCCTACACAAGATAATTTTATCCTTGCATACAGCTTAATTCTTTTAGACTTCATTTACACTTGACTTCATCCACATGAAGAGCATTCCCATTGCTTTGTCATCCCACTTACTGGAGGGCATTTTTAATTATAGCTAAGTGTTGTTTGTTTTTGCAATGTAAGTCCAACCACAGGCCAAGGGAAAAAATATCAAAGCTATGAAGTGTCATATTGAAAAAATATGGTGTTTTAGGCCATTGTTATGATGCATGTCACAGCTACTTACTTAACAGGTCTGAGATGATTATCTGACCCAGGGGTAGAATTCTATTCCATCCATTCGAATAAAAAATAAAGAACTATACAGGCAGCCAGCAATCTCAAATTGCTGTGGCTAAGCTGTAGCAAGGCAGCTCAAACACACAAGACGAAATCCTAAGTGATGTCTGGGACTTCACTGGAGTGTAAAGGCACCTACCCAAAATGCGGGGAACTGGTGGCAGCCCTGGCAGCACAGCCAGAGGAGGGTGATCCAACACCCTGCTGGCATCACATACCTAGAAGGTAGAAATCTCTTTGCCTTCAGGTGGATCTAAATGTCTAGAATAAAAGCCTGATTTCTAATTTCTTACATAAAGATTCCATTTTAAGTATGTCATCGTAGTTCTTCCTACTCCTGTTCATATTGCAACACCTAACAGCCTGGAAGAAAATCTGTTTAAAGGGCATCATCACCTGTTATAAGGGTAATAAGAGGCAGAAGAAGTAAATTGGGGAGGGTGGGAGGAAGCACACTTCACTAGAGATTAAAGAAATACAAACCACAAATACCAGAGTCAGTACAATAAAACCCTGTTCAACCTCCGATAAACATCTGTCTGTGTATTATTTTTAATATTGTAGATTGTAGCTTTATAAAGGGAAGTAGATCATAAATAGGAGGCAGTGCACACGAGGAGTATGTTTATTTGGGCAAAAGCTGGGTTAATAAGGAAGATGGCAAGCTGCCATACGATCTAATAACCCTCCACTGGCACAGGGAAGGGAGGGATAAATAGGTTTTTACAAAACAAAAAAACACTTCATAAAAAGAACGCCAGGCAGAACACCGGCTAAAATGAAAGCGGATCAGCTTATGCAGAGCTGTAAGCCACAGCCCTGAGGCCTTGCCTCCCTGCCCACAGCCTCACGCAGGACAGGGAACACTGTTCTCAGAGCCATGCAACACCGAGCCCCGGGGACCTTCTCTGCTCAGGGGAGATTATGGCCTTAAAACTGGGCTGATTGAAAGGAGATTGTTACTGGTTCTGAATCAGTCTCATTGGCTGAGCAGCTACCCTCTTGCAGTTTCCCATGCTCGCTTGCTTATCCAGCAATTATCTTTTCATCTTCTTCTTAAGGCAAAGCCTGAAGCTTGTGCCCTTTGACTAGTTGCTATTTATGTCAGTAGCTAAAGGAAGCAAACACAACATTCTCACACACAGGTAGTGAAAGCTGCTGTTCAGTTCACCAGTTCAGGGTGTCAGGACACTTCCCTAGCCTTACCTTCAAAAAAGCCTGAATGAAATCACACTAGGCATCATGGGGACAACTGAAAGACCTCCTTCATTTTGAAATTGGGTTTTATCTTTCTTCCCCATACAGAGCTCTCTCAGGTATGAAAATAGGAAAGTCTCTTGCTGGAGTCCACAGGAGCATTAGAAAAGAGTTTTCATCCGACTTTTTTGCATCTACAGTAAATCCAGTTTGCTCAGCCACCATCCTGCCCACACAGCAATGGGACTCTCGGCAGGTTTCTCCGAGAACAAGAAGATAACATTTCCCATTAGAGCACTCACCTCAAACAGACAAGCCTCTCCAAGGTGATCTTGAAGACCACTAGAGTCACCGTGTTCTGGTTTAAGACATGACACACCCAAATAGTTTTGCCATCCTATGGAAATGTCAATAAAAGAAAGCTTCTTTCATTACCACCTTTGTGGATGATCTTTGCTATTTATCAGTTATCCTTCCAAGAAACAGCAAGGCAGTACCAGAGCACAGGATTGCATTTTCTGTCCTTCCACCCACTTGCTTTTCCTGACCTGGCATTCATCTGCCCATTTATGGCCACACAGCACAGAAACACCAGAACTTCTCAGCAAAACTCCATATTTGTGTCTCCTGCATCATGCTCATGTAAAACCTCATTTATCACCCCACCAAAGCAGCCTGACGCCTTCTCTGACCACAAAACTTCTGCAGAAACATCCTCACAGCAGCACACGTACCACGCTCCCCTGCTCACAGACTTGTGTCAGTGTCAGCTGAGTCATGGTCTTGATTTTGAATTGCGAGGTGCCTAGGTCATAGCCCACAGAAAGGACACCAAGGGTCACAACAGCCACCTGCCAAAAGAGGCAGGCAAAGAACACTTTCACTCCAGCTCCTGAGAAGCAATGACCTACAAGGGATGGGTTTCCATGAGCCACAGGAAAGCCTCACATTTCTCCCAGAGGCAAAGTGGGGTATGTTACAGCACGCCAGGGCCACCTGTGTGCCCACATTCCAGCCCATCATCTCACTACAGGAAGGAGCCTAATGTCCAGGGCTGGGACTGCCCTATTGCTCCTGGTTGACCTGCTCCTGGCTGAGGTGGTGAGATGAGCTGTGACTACCAGGTCCTGTCCTGACAGACCAAACAGGAGCCCTCAGCTCCTCCTAACTTTTCTACATATATTAGCAAAGTCTTCCTAATCAAAGGAAAGAAAGGAGGACAGAAAATGGCCTGAAATTGTGCCAGGGAGGCTTAGGTTGGATATTAGGAAAAATTCTTTACTGAAACAGGCTGCCCAGGGAGGTGGTGAAGTCATCATCCCTGAAGGTGTTCAAGAAACGTGTGGACATGACAATTGTGACATGTTTTAACAGCCATGGTGGTATTAGGTGGATGGTTGGACTCAATGACCTTAGAGGTCTTTTCCAACCAAAACAGTTCTATGACTCTATTCTTCTTAAGAAATCTTTAATCACCACAAGTAGTGTCACTTAAGGAGTTTATAGGGTGTTGCATATATAGAGGAATATAACATAAAAATTCATGTTACTGTAGCAGCTTCTTCATTTAAATTTGTAATATTGTTAAGAGTTTCAAGACTGGACCATTTTATCAAGTAACATCACAACATTTACATCCAGAGGAAGGCAGAATAAACCTTGTCACTTCACAGACACATAGGCCCAGATGAGGACAGAACAATTACTGCAGTACCTGAGGTCTGTCTGGGGGTTATGGGAAGTGGGATGATTGGTGGGGAAAAGTACTGTCTTTATGTTCTCTGTTATTAAATTAGGTCAGATTACTTCAGACTAGGACCCCTGTAAGGCAAGGACTGTTTTCAGTTAGCTCTCCTAGGATGTACTGAAACACAGACTAAACACCATTCTCATCTCCAATCATGCAATGCTACTGGAGCAAGGAGGAGTCTAAGAATACACCTAAGAACATGGCTTTCTGTGCAAATAATATACAATGCAGGCAAGAGTACAGGATGTTTCTGGGCTGTTCAGAAGATAACAACCTAATATTGATGACAGTCTTTTTCTATACGCCTTGCTATGCATACTGTGCAGAAAAGGTAAGGGAAATGAATGCATTATTCATAGTATTTACATGTGCCAAGTTGCAGGACTGCTAGAGGAGCTTCCGCTGTAATGTGAATTCCGGATTTCAATGGCCAAGAGAATTCTCCTTTTATTCCACTATGGCATTTCCATTGTGCAGTGCACACTAATGTGACTAATGACAAGTTTATTATCATCTGTGTCATGTTCTCCAATCCACACCTGCAGAGATTTGAATGTTCCTGTAGTAAATACTTTGTCTCTGTTTAGATTTGTACTTTAAAAGCCATTTCCCATTAAGCTGAATTATCTCCAAAGCGTCTAACTCAGGTCACCGTGCCTCAGTGTTCACAAAACAAAAAAATCTAAGCAAAATAACACCTAGAGTACAGCCAAACAGGTTGCTCTCAATGGCTGGCAATGTTTTCCATTAAGTAGACTACGCAGAAAATACTGATAGAGACATCCTGAAGAAATCTCCACCATATAAGCCTCTCTGCTGCTGAAATGGTATCATTTTACAAGCAGCAGTGCATTTCATAGAATCATAGACTGGTTTGGGTAGGAAGGAACCTTTAAAGGTCATCTGGTCCAACTCCATACAGAAGCAGGAAGATCTCTAATTAGAACAGTGCATTCCTGGTTGTGAAGATGAACATACAATGATGAACACGATGTTGGATGGTGCTGAGTCTGTCTATGCACCATGCAGTATCTAGGGAAACTAGGGCACAGAAAACTAAAGCAATCAGCTTTCCTTCCCCAAACCACAATCAGCTTTGCAGACAAAACGTGCACTTCAGAGAAAAAGTACCTGAGAAATAGCCAAAAGCCTAACGTGATTCAAAACTCATCCACGAATAGAGCTCCTAGTTCGCAGGCTCAGACCATGACTGCACTGCACATAGGAACCAAAGTTAATGATCTGGAGTGCCACATTCCCATAATCAAATGCCCTAGGCTGACGCTCCTCCATCAGCAGCTGTAGTTCCCATCCACATGTGGCCACTTCTCTGGAAGGTGACAGAGAAACTACAGAAGTTTTCAGTGCCTCCATTTGCATTGGAGGTCCTTCTGACCTGAGCAGTAGGGTGGTGATGACAGAAGAGACAAGAGCAGGACAGAAACAGAGGAATGATGGTGACAGGGTGCCCATGCATGATAGTAAGAGCTTGTCTTCACAAACAGTATCTGCACATCTGGCTCAGGTGAAGCTGCACAGCCTGGCACCCTTGTTGCACTTTCAGAAGTTAACCATCATAGCCTCTACCTAAACACAGTGTTGAAAAAAGGAGCAGGGCCTAGTTTACTGTGAGCCGTGGTGCTCACTATAGCAACACAGCTGAGGAATGTCCACCTGCCACTCATACATGTGTGTGTGACCTGGGCTGGGGAGACCACTGATGGATGAAGCTGACTTCACTGACAAAATGTGAATCATGTTTGAAAGCAAATCAACATTTGATCTCCAAATTAAATTCCCAAATTCTGACGTTACCTCAATTCTACATACAACTCTTCTGGACATTATTTCTGTCTGGGGTTAATATACTGGACTAGAAACTATAGTGGCTGGCATGCAGATCAGCCTTGAGACAGCAACATCTGTCAGAGGGTAGGCAATCATTTCAGCCAAATTATTTTAATCTGCCACTGTGTATCTGCCAGAAGCCCTGCACAGTTTTTGGGGTGAGGACAAGGGATGGGGCTAGGACAAATCCCTGGTTACAGCTCAAGTTATCAGTGTATCGATGACAGCCCTGAAGACAAGGACTTGGGGGTACTGGTGGATGAGAAGTTCCACGTGAGCCATCAATGTGCACTTGCAGCCCAGAAAGCTGGAAGGTGTCCAAAGAAGGGTCAGGAGGATGATTAGAGGGCTGGAGCACCTCTCCTGTGGAGACAGACTGAGAGAGTTGGGGTTGTTCAGTCTGGAGAAGAGAAGGCTCCCAGAAGACCTTCTTGCAGCCTTCCAGTATCTTAAGGGGGCCTACAAGAAAACTGGGGAGGGACTTTTTAGGATGTCAGGTAGTGATAGGATGAGGGGGAATGGAGCAAAACTAGAAGTGGGTAGATTCAGATTGGATGTTAGGAAGTTCTTCACCATGAGGGTGGTAGACATTGGAATGTGTCTACCCAGAGAGGTGGTAGAAGCCCCATCCCTGGAAGTTTTTACAGGCAGGCTGGATGTGGCTCTGGGAAACCTGATCTAGTGTGAGGTGTCCCTGCCCATGGCAGGGGGGTTGGAAATAGATGATCCCTGAGGTCCCTTCCAACCCTGACAGTTCTATGATTCTATGACAAGTTAAAGCATTCCACAAGTGATGCACCAAACAGAAAACACCCAAAACCCTACCATCCATGAAAAAGAATAGACAACCAGAGCATCAGAAACTCAAGAGCAGCTAATTGTGGTTTAACTGGTGGCAAGGTAGCTTGTGGTATTGTACCAGCTCATTATTACTAATCCGTTCAAAGACGGTGATCATTTTCTGTGCTTTTATAAGCCAACATTATTAAACCGAGGTCAATTTCATAGTGCTGGTGTCTCCTCAGATAAGTTCAAGCAGGGAGCTCATAGTAAAGAGGAAAAGCCAGCTAATACATCATGCTGCTGCTTTTTCAAGCCAAAAGGAAAAAAAGTATTTGTTAGAGCTTTTTTGTGCTCCATGACACCCCTCTATGTCCTTCAGTTAAAAAAAAAAATACGTTGAGACACTAAGAACCACCATCTAAACAGATCTGTTCTTCTTGCCACTAGGAAATATTTCTTTAAAACGTAAGATGTTACTACTGAATGTTTTGCTAACATACAGAAAATACTTCTCCACAGAGAAATCATTCCCAAATCCAGGCTGCAGATTTGAAACATTTTATGATTTGCAGGTACTGCCTTCAGATAGTTCTTATCCCAAAAAACAAGCGACAGGACAAGAGCAAATGACCTCAAGTTGTGTAAGGGGAGGTTTAGACTGGACATTAGGAAAAATTTCTTCACTGAAAGGGTTGTCAAGTCCTGGAACAGGATACCTAGGGAAGTGTTGGAGTCACCATTCCTGGAGGGATTTAAAAGACATGGAGATGTGGTGCTGAAGGACATAGTTTAGAGGTGACCTGGCAGTGGACTCTGATCTTACAGGTCTTTTCCAACCTGAATGATTGCACAATTCTACAATTCTATAGAAGAATAAAAAGGAATGAATACACATCCTCAAGAAAGAAGTTCTTCAGCTACCATGATACAGTAAACATTAATCTAACACACAAATATTTGGAGATCAAATTCAAAGGTGAATGAAACTCTACAGTAGTGCAACACAGGTCACCTTCATTTCTTAGCCCAGCTAAGCTCTCAGCTACTTACTGAAACATAACAGAGGCTACAATTAAATGAACATTGCGAACATGTTAGTCTATTTTAATATGTTTGTGCATCAGATTTATTGTTCATAAGGTCTGAATTGAGATGCAGCTTGCAGGGTGCAAACACCACCTGTTCTTTGCAATATTAAACAAAATTTTCCAAGCTTCCATTTTAATACTTGATGGCTGCATACAAAACCAGCCCATCAAGCATGAAGACTGGCCTCAGTTATTCTATTTTCATATAATGTTCAGGAAAAAATAGATTTGCTGGCTACACTGCTTGCTGCAAGAGGGAGCAGCCTGCAGTACTGCACCATTACACTTGCAAAGCACGCAAGGTTTAAGTCTTGTACAGTACGGATGCTCTCACAGCACGGAGCACGATGAAGGGAACACATTAAGAGTTGTACCAAAAGATCCAAGGGGAAAAACGATTGTGCTGTCTTAAGTAATAGTTCTAGAGTTCTTTCTTTCTGAGAAATCACAGAAGGACACCAAACTGCTGGAGCACATCCAAAAGAGGGCCACAAAGATGATCAGAGCACCTCCCTATGGGGACAGGCTGTGAGAGCTGAGACCATTCATCCTGAAGAGAAGGTTCTGGGGAGGCCTTATGGTGGCCTTCCAGTACCTGAAGGGGGCCTACAAGAATGCCAGGAAGGGACTTTTACAAGGACCTGTAGTGATAGGATGAGAGGGAATGGATTGAAGCTTGAGTGCAGATTTAGACTGAAGATTAGAAAGAAATTCTTTACCATGAGGGTGGTAAGATACTGGAACAGGTTGCCCAGGGAGGTTATGGATGCCCCCTCTCTGGAGGTGCTCAAGGCCAGGGTGGATGAAGTCTTGAGCAATCTGATCTAGTGAAAGGTGCTCCTCCCAAAGCAGGAACCAGATGATCTTTAAGATCCCTTCCTACCCAAATCATTTCATGAATCTATCAATCTAAGATTTTCTAAGATCTTGAAATAAAAAAATTGCAATCATTTTCTTAGCTGCAGTTCTCCCCCAGTCTGTATGATACTGGGCAAGCTATCTGGCTTTTCTCAACATATCTAGAGCTGGAAGAATACTACTATTATTACTACTACCACTACTACTACTAATAATAATGCCACTACTGCTATTGTGAAATGATGCAGTGTGATGGTTTGAAACTGTCTTTTAATTTTTCTTTGCAAAGTTCAGAACAGAGAAAGTGAAAGAATGTAAATAAGTCACTATTGGGTGTAAGAAAGCAAAATAATGATTGTTCTAAACACTTCCATTGGATAGATAGAAATGTTTAAGAACTATTACCCAAAACAAAGTAGGCATTCGGCACATTCTGCGTTCGGCAGTGGGGGCAGTTGCTGGGCTGTCTGGTTGCTGTTTCTTCTTCTCTTCTGGATGAAGATAACACGTACTGACCTTGGCAGCTAAGTTAACAACTTTCTGCTCTAACTAAACTCTGCTTCTCTGTCCAGGGGGGTCTGGGGGGGAAGCTCCTGGGAGAGGGAGGCCCCCTTTGGGAGGGTCCCCTTGGGGGGAAGCAAAGGGAGATCGGTTGTGCTTTTTCTGTTGATTGTATATATTTGTATATATTCATTGCATTTCATTGTAGATTTTAGACTCTGCTTGTAAATACAGCTTTTCATTTGCTTCCAGACTGGGCTAGCCTGGTTATTGTTGGTGGGGGGGGAATTTCAGCTCACACCGACACATGCAGGTATGTAAAGCTTGTGATGACTGTAAGAAGGTCTGGCAAACTGGCAACATCATCATGTGCATAAGCATCAAGGAGAATCTCTACTGATTAGCAATTTTAATAATTTTCTAGTTGCCCTTTTTTTTAATTTCATCAACTATTAATTAATTTCTGTTACCTGTACAGATTTTCTCAATAGGTACTGTCCAGTGTTTCCACCGTGCCACCAGGACAGCTCTCAGATGAGATATAACACTCTTGCTCGCTTTCATTTAGTCCAAATATTTATCCCTCTCAAAGAAAAACTAAACACTTCCAACTCTCATCTTGCATGCAAAGTCACTGCTTTTTGTTCAGATGTGGCTCCGAGTGTCTCATTTCACCCATCTATGAAGAACAACTATGTCAGTATATACCAAGAACTGCTCCAGTGGCTAGTGGAGCTTTACCTTGTTTATCTTTCATTTCCTGAGGCAGATACAGCACCATAAGTAGAAATCCTGAGCAGTATTCTCTTGGAGGACTAATCCATGTTCTTCTTATATCCTTCACTTCATTCGGGATCTAAGCTCTGTACTCAGTGAAGTCAGTAATAAAGCCAATGTTCACTACAAAACTGCCAGGATCAGGATTTCAGGGAGGAAGGAAGCATGCCTACAAATTTCTTGCACCAATACACAAGGATTGGTAAACCCTAAAACCAGTATAGTCTTTGTCCCCAGAGACGTCTTCCTCAACTATTTCAAATTGAAAGTGGTCAGATCAAATAAAATGCTTTATCTCTGCATGAAGGAAAGGGTGTAAGGCATCAGAAGGATGGAAAGCTGCCATGAGTTCTGTCCAAAATATTGTACCTCACAACCCATCTCCACTGTCCATGACTCCATCACCTCTCCAGCCTGGAGACCATGAAACGGGGCCTGTCCAAGACAGCTGTCACTTCATGATGGCTCTGGGATAGTTCAGAATGCAGAAAAATAATTACACTGTTAACTTGCTAATTTATCAGAAAGGTGTGAAGGTCTGAAAGAACTGCTTGGAGACTTCTGCTGCAGACATCACAACAAATGTGCTGAGCCCTCAGCACCCTGAGAAAGGTTCTGAAGAGGAATAAAAATAAAAGCACAATCACCAGATACCTGAATGTAGCTACAGATTGCCTTTGTCTATTATTCTATTCCCCAGTATGTTAGGGAAGGATAATTTTAAGAAGACCTACAAGTGAATAAAAACAGTAACTCTTGGCTTAAATCACCATTAAAACCTTATTGCCAGTTCAGCCACTGCTACCAATGTGTCAAGGGCTCAAATCCACCTTCACTTGACACTGTGCCCAATACAGTGGTGACAATACCCCTCTCAACAGCCCAATGTCAACAGGACTGTAAGAAGTTCATAGCAGGACTTTCAATGGGACTACACCTCAAAACAGGGACCCTGTCTTTCACAAACTGACAGAACGGTGGGGGTTGGAAGGGACCTAGTCCAACCCCCTACTAAAGCAGGTACACCCAGAACAGCCTGCACAGGATCACTTCCAGAAGTGCTTCGAATTTCTCAAGAGAAGAAGAGTCCACAACCTCTCTGGGCAACCTGTTCTAGTGCTCTGGCAACCTCACAGGAAATAATTTTTTCTTTATGTGTAGGTGGAACTTTCTGTGCTCCACTTTGTGCCTATTGGCCCTTCTCTGGTCACTGAGCACCACTGAGAGGGATCTGGCCCCATCCTCTTGACACCTGCCCTTTAGGTATTGATCAGCATTGAAAAGATCCCCTCTCAGGCTGCTTTTTTCTCCAGGCTAAATAGCCCCAGGTCTCTCAGCCTCACCAGAGAGATGCTCTGGTCCCCTCAGCAGCTTTGTTGCCTCTGCTAGATTCTCTCCAGTACTTCCCCATCTCTCTTAAACTGGGGAACCCAGAAATGGGCTTAGGACTCCAGATGTGACCTCACTATCACAGAGAGGGACAAGAACCTGTAAATCCTTTTGCAATTGTGTGTCAGTCTTGCGCCAACCAATGCACCCCAGCCCCAAGAGCCAGCAGCACCCAGCACTGATGGAAACATCATCTCTGCAGAAATGATCATTAACTGTGCAGATGCCTTTGCAGCTCACAGGGGATCCAGGTGCCTCTCCTGGTTCCCCTATTCCAGAAAAATGAACTAGATAATTAAGCATGTCTGGGATTTACTGAGCTGGCAGATTTAGTACTGAAGGAGAACACCTTGTGCAGTAAGCAAAGTCCTGATGTATGCAACATTACCTGCAGGGGCAAAAGGAGACAGCCTTATTTGCATGTCAGCTTCCTCTCCATCTTCCACCCAGTGATTTTCCTACTTTATCTCACCATGCAGAAAACACCCTTATGGCACACAACTTTCCAGACTAAACTGATATTGATAAGGTCGTAGTTTTGCTGGCAATATCAGTTAGCTTCTGAAAATGAGCTAAATCTATGTATTTTACCTTCCATTTTACCACAGAACCAACAGACACTGGTCTTCTAGCATTAAAACTAATTCAGGTTTCAAAATATTCACAATTCTTTCTTCAGGAGTAACACATGCACACATTATTGCTCACCATAATGAAAAGGGAAAAGTCAGAAGATTTTGTACCTGAGCTGTTATAGAATCACAGAACCACTAAGGTTGGAAAAGACCTTTAAAACTGAGTCCAACCATAACACAACTACCAGTAAACTATATCCTGAAGTACCACATCTACAGCTTCTTGAACATCTCTAGGGATGGTGACTCCACCACCTCCCTGGGCAGCCTGTTCTGACATCTCATTACTCTTTCAGTACAGAAATTTTTCCTAATATCCAACCTAAACCTCCCCTGACACAGCTTAAGCCCATTTCCTCTCATCTTTTTGCTAGTTACTAGGGAGAAAAGACCAACACCAGCCTCACTCCAACCTCCTTTCAGGTAGTTGTAGAGAGCAGTAAGATCTCCCCTCAGCATTCTCTTATCCAGACTGAACAATCCGAGCTCCCTCAGCTGCTTCTCGTACAACACAGCCTCCAAACCCCTCACCATCCTCATGCTCTTCTCTGGACACCCTCCAGGACCTCAATGTCTTTGTTATACTGTGGTGCCCAGAACTGAACACAGTACTCAAGCTGTGGCCTTACCAGGACTGAGTACAGGGGCACAATCACTTCCCAACTGCTGGAAACACTGTTTTTGATACAGGCCAGGATGCCACTGGCTTTCTTGGCCACCTGGGCACACACAGCTGCTTTTTGGATGTCACTGTAGAAATAATGTATATTACATTCATTATCACATAGAAACTGGCCCCATTTCACTCAGCATGGAAACTTCTGTAGGTGAGGGCTGGAAGGGACCTCCAAAGATCACCCAGTCCAAACCCCTGCTAAAGCAAGTTCACTCAGAGCAGGTTGCCCAGGATCACATCCAGGCAGGTTTTCAATCTCTCCAGAGACAGCACAAGTGACAGCACAGAGAATCACAATGTGCTGAACTCAAAATGCACACACCAGTCCACGCCTGGTGGAAAGGAAATTCCAATCACTTACGCCTTATCATAGATCTTCCACAGAATCTAGTCCAGTCAGCTTGGTCAAGTCTTGACAGCACCATCAAAGCTACCAGAAGCCAGTCTCTCAGACTGTAACCTGGAGCAAGAAAGGGACGTTACAGTTTCCAGTAAAGCCCCCTGTTTGGCCACTGCTATTCTCTCGGTGAGCTAGAGGCAGAAAGCCATGAAGCCAAGTTCTTGGGCTACTAACTGAACCAAAACCTCTGAGTAGAGGTGGTGAATCTTATCCAAAGGCTCTTCTCTTTCAGATTGGTCATCAGAAAGAGATGGGAAAGGTGGCATACAACAAGGGTGGCTGTAGAGCGACCTGGTACTTCTCTTCTTGGTATTGAATCATCCACTGTGTGGACTGCCACTGGTCCCAAAAAGGTTTCCATGCAAGGTTGTGGAGTGGCAAAGCTCTGAGAGGAGCAAAAGATAAGGAGGAAGGAGGTACATTTGAACTGACATAAAACTGCAAATGCTACCAAGTGACTTACCTGCTCTAGAAAAATTCCCCTCACAAGGATGTGAAGGGTGATCTGACTGAGAAGCATGAAACTAAGCTTTAAACAGATTGAATCACACAGGACAGGCCACGAACAACTTTGGCTACCAATAGGGTCTGTAATGAAGTCTCAGGGGATGGGAACAACAGAAACCAAAAAGCAAATCACAGGCTCAACTGCTTCATTCAGTTTTTAGCACAACTTGATCTGAGCTTAGGTAGAACAGTCAGCCCTTCTGGCTATATCCAGAGTAAGAAAATGTGAAGGGAGAACTTGGCACAAAGTAAAATGGCTGAAAGTACCTTTAATTCAGGCAGTGTGAAGAAAATCAGGCTATGTGTCCTGAATTATAAAGGCTGAAATTACAAAGTTGTGGTTTATCATAGACGTGGCAGTTTAATCAAGGCAAGCTTTATAAAGTGAGAAGTTATCTTTCAATTGATCAACAGATACAAGTAGAAAAAGCAGACATTTAGAGCACACAAACCTGTCATTCAGGATCTTTTTCAAAGACATGAGGAAGGAGTTGCACTGCACATGGCTATTTTCTCCACCTAAATCAAATGGCCTAATAAAAGAAACTACCACATCCTAAAATTCCTGCCTTGTAGAAATTACTAATACAGGGAATTATAGCTCCACATGCATCCTGGGCTGCATCAAAAGATGCATTGCCAGCAGATCCACAAAGGTGATTCTGCCACTATGCTCTGGTGAGACCTCTGGTGAGGTGGAGTACTGCATCCAGCTCTGGAGCCCTCATCACAGGAAGGACATAGAGCAGGTCCAGAGGAGGGCCACAAAAATGATCAGGGGGTGGGAGCACCTCTGCTATGAGGACAGGCTGAGGGAGCTGGGGTTGTTCAGCCTGGAAAAGAGATGGCTCCAGGAAGATCTAATAGCACTCTTCCAGTAGCTGAAGGGGGCCTATGAAAAGTATGGAAAGAGACTATTTATAAAGGTCTGTGGTGATAGGATGAGGGGCAATGGCTTCAAACTAGAGAAGATTTAGATTGGATCTTAGAAACAGGTTCTTTACTATGAGGGTGGTGGAATACTGGAACAGGTTTCCCAGGGAGGTGGTTGGGGCCCCATCTCTGCAGATATTCAAGGTGCAGGGCTCTGGGCAGCCTGATCTAGTTGACTGCAGAAGGGATTAGATTAGATGACCTTCGGAGGGCCCTTGCAACCCAGACCATTCTGATTCCTTGATTCTATGAGATATGTCACAGCAAATGGAACAGCTCTTCTCAGTTACACAAGTACCTGTGAGATCATCAGAGATGCAACGCCTTACAGTGTCAGCATAAGTCATTACGGGGAAGTTGACCCTCCCAGTATCTAACAACAAAGTCCAGCAGAATAAATCTAAGGATAAACATTACGCTTGACACACTGTGCAGCCAAGCACCTGCTAGTATCAATAACTGAACTCTGCACCATATGTAATTTACTCTTCATGACTATTACAACTGTAGGTTAGGAGGAGATGCAGCACTGTTAAGAGAGTAATCACTCCAAATTTCAGCTACATTCTCATAGGAATTAAAATCCAGAATTATCTTTTATTTATCGAGGGAAACCACGCTCAGACATAACAGTGTTATTACTACTGAGAAGAGAAAAACAAAGCTATGTGGTATCTTCAGCCTGATAAACGTAATAGCTTTTCTGGCCAGCTTTACTTTAGCCTTCAGTTTTTACTCTAATATCTGATTCTAATATAAAATTATTTGCTATTTAAGGATGCTGTTTCAGTTCTCCTTAATTCTTCCTAATATACAAACTCTGACAGCTAAACTTCACCAATTATTACATGTCCAGAACATTTAATGACAGATGTTATAATCCTTGACTGAGAAAATACATTTATTTTCATAGTGGACCAGAACAGTGATGTGTCTTCCCCTTGTACTAAAGGCATATCTGGTTCTTTTTAACATTACGTGACTTGAAATATTCTTTTTTAAACAAACTGGATGCAATTATTCCATTTTGCCTCTTCTGGTAGATGTATTTAGCCAAACTAAGTGTTCTTAACTCTTCATCTGTTATTAAAAGGGGATCTCTGGTAATATTTATGCAAAGACTACCTTGATCTTTATTTAATTCCCATTTTCCAAAAAAGAAAACCTTGAAAGATTCAATAAAGAATGCCTGCTGCAGCAGAGCACAGAAATATTCTGTCCATTACTCTCACAGTTTTTCCAAGCTGCATTTTTTAAACAGTCAAAAGATATTGATAACATTACAGCATTAAATCAATAAAACAATTTTTAGGGTTGTCATTCTAGAATGCCTTTGTTAAATGATTTCTACTTTTATATCTCAAGGATTACTCCTCCACTCAATTTAACGATTCATTATTACCACAGAGGTAGACAGAACACGTGAGGTTAACAGCTATAGCTATTAGCTGTAACTTAACCAGCACTACACTGTATAATTGATCTATTTCTTCAAGAATAAAATTCAGAGGAAGAGAAATAAAATTCAGAGGAAGAGAATTACTACTAGCATCTCTACTACCAAAAAAAAAAAAAAAAAACACAGAAAGCCTGGGGGCAAATGTGTGGGATAATAGCAAAGAGGAAGGAAAATGGGAGTGCACCAAAGGTTTATTTATACATATCTGGGAACTCATTTCTTGGCATCTGTAACGTCTAGAGTCTCACATTGATCTGACTTTTAGACACTGGCCCTATATTTAACAAGAGAAAAACTAAGAATCAGCACAGTAGATTTATGATACTTCTTTCAAAAATGAGTATAACTCTTTCCCAGCTGAAACTGCATCAAGACTGTCAGTTTAAGGTTAAGATTTCCAGAGTTTGGTCCCTGTGCAAGCATTTAGGAGGTTTTTCTAGCCCAGTGTTGGCAGAATTTCAGTGTGATTGTAATGACACCAATCATTGTTAAGAGAATCGTATTAACCACCGTATATACATCTAATTTTATCTACACCTGTACCTTCTGCAACCATCACAATCAGGCTTTGACATCTTTCTTCCCTTCTCTCCATGAACACTCCTTCCAGGTGGCAGGCTCAAGTACACACATATCTTTGAGGGTAAAATTCTGCAAGTCCACCTCAGTTTTAGATACTATCCCTAGGTCTCACTTCTCTTTCCTTATTTCTCTCATTAACACATCCAGCATCTCACTGACTCTTCATTAGGTCACAGGTAGTGACCAGCTGAAAAAAAGCACTTACACCTCCTCTAGTCTTCTGTTAGCAACGACTGGCTATCCTGGTGGCAACAAAGCTGTCTTGCGAGCTGAACCACAGTGCCACAAATGGGGATGACTGGGAGATTTTGCTCACTATCACAATACTAGATACTAAAGCAAAATGCTAATACAGCAAGAGCCAATTTCAATTGCATGAGAATTCTCTCCCCGCTGGCTGCCCATGGGTGGTTTTAATGCAGTTTTGCTTATGTAGCAGAAGATGGCCCTTAGCAAGCTGAAGAATCTTGAATGCTTATTTAAAGATTTCCTGGAGATGAAGAGCTCATATGCCCGAATACTTGTGGGTTTTGGTATCTTGTTTGTTTGCTTTCCAAACAGACCACTAGTTGAAGTATGAAATATGATCTTTCCACAAAACTTGCCTGTTTTCCTTCTAAGCAAGCAAGTTACATAAAGAACAGACCTTGCTGAGGCTCTTCAAAATACAACTTAAGACACCACAGAAGTCTGGTCCATACGCATATAAAGCAACAAGGCTGCCTGCATTACATTAAGGAATTTCACATTTTGCATTTAAAGATCCTTCAAAAAGAAGTAAAACTAAGATAGACAGCTTTATTTGTATTCATCTCACTAAATTTTGTTCCCATAAATTTCAATAATCCTATCCTCTAGTTGGAAAGTCAATGACAGATATATTTTTAAGCCCTTAAGTAATATCCCACGTCTTTTGAGCAGCCTTGCATCCCAGCACCCCTACTTCCCAATGCACAATTAATACTTGCATATGAGAAGGGTTGTTGGTGTCACATATTTTATGAGCAGCTGTAATTCCTCTTCAGAGAAATTCTTTCCAGCAATACTGCCATACAGCAAGCCTCCAGTTTCCACAAGAATTCCTACTTTCTTAAGTTCTTCTCATGACAGGAAGTAAAAAGACTAAAGATGCAACAGAGGAAGCTTGAGAAAGTAGTGCAGTAGGTATGCTGCTGACTTGGAGAGAAGAAATAGATACTTAGGACTTGTGGTTAAAATCTCACCCTTTATACTGGACTCAGATTCAGAGGCTGAAGCTTTAGTTTTCAGGTTTGCCAAGCTTTCTAGCTCCCTCCATGTAAATATTTTATCTGTGTCCACAAAAACATTTCATCCATGCCATAGTTGTCTGTCTCTAAATGCAGGACAGCAGTATTTTTTCTTTCTGCTTCTATCTTACCTTTTTTTAGATTTTGAAATTATAAAAGGGGCTGACCCTCAGTATCTTGAGAAAGGAGGGTCCTCATTTCAGTTGAAGGCTCTTTGGTGCAACACTGATCACTGAGTGGTTATATGCCTGAGAGAACACTAACTTGTTTATACCAAAAAGTAGAATATGGTTTTAACACAGTAGCATACTTGAGGAATTGTACAAAAGCCACCAAGTCAATGTCATGTCACTTTTTTCATGCATGCACTAAAGAAGGCCCTGAATCAAAATATCTTCAAGAACCATACTTGCTGCCTTTATTGTTCGAGTTTATCCCTAGTCCTTTTGTTATACAGAAGCTCTCCAACAATTTATATGAACAGCACTGGTTTGGGCAGAAGAGTTATGATTCCTACAGGGAAGTTAAAAAAAAAGTGTCTTTATTTCACACAATCACAGAATGTTAGGCGTTGGAAGGGACCTCTAAAGATCATCTAGTCCAACCCCTCTACCAGAGCAGGATCACCTATATCCTGAGTTAAGAACAACAAAGTTTTTATGAATTTACTCATGCATTGTTGTAGCAGGTCATGTGTCTCTTCAAATTCTTGCTCTGAGCAACTGGAAGCAGATATTGTCTTTAAAGAATTTCTTCTGAGATAAACAAATCAAGTATAATAAAGCTCAGAAAGGGGAAAAATGGAGACTCTAGCCCAAACTCCCATTTTTTTCATTTAAATCATACATTCACATAGCCAGGCTGTGAACCTGGCTTCAGCTAGTATAAAACACTGCTTTGTATAGTCTAAGCCTTCAGGATAAACAGACAATTCTTCAACAATTCCTATCCAAGCCAGTCTTCAAGGCTTTTCTGAAGCCAGTAACCTTGTCCTGGGTGCTCCTGCCACCACCTCAACACACGTACACTGACAACCAACACAGAGGAACACAGCGTTGTCAGCAGTCAAATGATGTTGAATGAAGCTGTTTTACTGATGATGACAGAAACAAGCTTATCCTCCAAGGCGAGGATTGAAGATGCTGCTCCGATGCTGGCTGTAGACTACCATTCTTTTCAGGTGTTTTCATCATGAAGAAACCTCATTGTTAGCTCCTCACTCCTCAAACAAAGTTTCTTCTATTCTTGACCTTTAATCAGAAGGGAGTGACTTTCTGCTCTAGTAAGACCTCACCTGGAGTACTGTGTCCAGTTCTGGAACCATCAATATAAGAAGGACATGGACATGACGAAGCGGGGCCAGAGAAGGGCCACAAAAATGATCAGGGGGTTGGAACACCTCAGCTATGAAGACAGGCTGAGGGAGCTGGGGTTGTTCAGCCTGGAAAAGAGGAGGGTTCAGGGAGACCTAATAATGACCTTCAGTACCTGAAGGGGGCCTACAAGAAGGATGGAGAGGGACCATTTACCAAGGTCTACACTGATAAAACAAGGGGCAATGGCTTCAAAGTAGAGAAGAGTAGATTTAGATTAGATGTTAGGAACAGGTTCTTTACCATGAGGGTAGTGGAACACTGGAACAGGTTGCCCGGGGAGGTAGTTGAGGCCCCATCCCTGGAATATTCAAGGCCAGGCTCCACAAGGCTCTGGGTAACCTAATCTAGTTCAGGATGCCCCTGCTTACTGCAGAGGGGGATTGGATTAGATGACCTTTGGACGTCCCTTCCAACCCAAACCATTCCATGATTCTATGAAAGCAAGCTAAGGACACAGAGAACCCACAAGAGGACATAAAGTTTTAAGAAATAAAATCAAACCCTGCAATATGTGAAGGACATTCTGCTCCATCTCTTCTTCGCTGTGAAGACACTGCTAATTCTAGAACCAGAGAGCATGGAAACAGACCCATGGTTGTGAAGAGCAGGGAGAGTGTCACTGCTTGCCATCTGCACACAGGTACATCTGCCCAAGCTGCTGGGGAAGTGTTACAGTCAAATTATGGAGGGGTGACTACAGGAAAAGACTCCAATATGATAAAGAGGAATTTCATTTTGATATCAAACCCTATGTTTCTGTGCTCCAAATACAGACAAAACCCACTGCTCAAAGCCTCCTTGGTTCAGAAATCAGCAGTTTGCCAGCCCAACATAGGCACAGATGTGAAAAAGATGGATCTCAGGAAGTAGTAGTGTTATTACAACTCTTTCAGAGTATTGTGTCATATTCTCTTCCAGGAAAATGCTATCTTTGTTGGTACAAGGCTGGCATGGCTTGAAGGATACATCCTATTAGCAAATAACGATCCCACTAGAAACTGAACATTTTGCTTACACTCTGTTGCTGAGGGCTGATCAGAAATGAAAGAGGGTGCGAGTATCCTTCCGGAAAGGGTTTGGAGCAGGAATTGGGCAGGGTTTGGGAGAAAACCTGGCAGAAGTGCAGCATGGGGTGTGTGCTTGGGTGGATCTATGTTGCTCCATAGCAAAATGGAGGAACAATGTGAGGAAAGTCTAGTCCCAGGATGGAAGATGTAGCTGATACAGCCACCAAGATGTGCATGCTCTTAAGAAGGCTCAGAGGTAGGACTGTGTCCACCTATAAGAAGTTTTGTTCTGAACAACCAACCCAAACAGCAACAAAAAAAGACTTAACAAAGAAATTCATGCCCGTGCATCTTGACCTCCTTTCCTACAAACTAGGTGTAAGTACCAGAGAGGTAAATGGTAACATTTGACCCTGTTTACATGGTGATACCTTCTCCTTAATAACTTTTAGGCTTTTTCACCACAACATTTGTCCCGCAATAAATATTTTCACTTTTCTATTTACCCAAACTGCAAGTTTTCATTTGTAAGGGTATTGCTACAGTATATAACAAACACATGTAAAATTAATTCCTAAGATTTATTGTGTGGTAAGAGAGTACTGATAGAACAGCAAGTCAAACGTCTGCTTGACATTACAGAAAAACCAAGCAGCAAAATATTAGACCAAAATGTCACTTCCAGCTATTAACACTGCCTGCAGCTGAGTGCATGGGAACATCCTGCATCCTTTCACATGAATAAAATCAGGTTTGGGCTAATATCACTCATGTTTCCACTGTACCTCCTCAAGCTTCCAAAAGGGTACAGTCAAGTGCTGGTGAGAACCCACCTGCAGCACTGAGTCCAGCTCTGGTCTTCTCAGCCTAGACGTGGACCTGTTGGAGCAGTTCCAGAGGCCACAAAAATGATCAGAGGACTGGAACACCTCTGCTGTAAGGACAGGCTGAGAGAGTTGGGGCTGTTCAACCCCAGAAGAGAAGTCTCCAACTCCCCCATTCTGTGATTCTGTGAAATGCCTCTCTGTTTGCATAAGGACTTGCCATAGTTCAACTGGCAAAGGCAGTACCTGCAGTTACACATTAAACAGCCCTTCAAGCAGACATTTGAAGAGATCTGTTTTCTTGAGGTGAAAGGAAAAACAACACATTTTACCTACACAAAGTTTGGGATCAACACTTAAAAGCTGACCTCCCAGATCTCAAGAGTGACCTAAAGCAGAAAGCATTGCTGTTACAATCACTGATCTTAAGGTCAATGGAAGAACTAGGTTACGACCAAAAGCTATCACTCACAGGGCACCAGTGCTCACCAATTGATTTTCACACTTTCTCACTCTCCTTTAATTCTATTACAGCATTAGACTTCCAAGCTATGCATTACCATACTCAAAACAGTTTTGCTGAATGCTACTGAACATAACATAGTTTAGACAGAAAACTCTTATGAGAGACTAAGGATATATCATCTTTTTCCAGTTATTTTTGCTGAGAATACTATCTGTGCTCCAGAAATTGCACACTCTAAATAAAAATATCTGAGGGGATACAATGGAATGTGATCTGTTACCGTCTGTGTGCTGAGTAAGGGGCACTGCAAAAAGCAATCTGTTTCTCCCAAGAACTAAGAGACACTAAGAGTTGTCTGTGAGTGACACAGTAACCTTGAAAACCCAGAACATAAGAATGTATTTGTTAAGAAAATGGCAGAGATTTAAGCAAGGCCAGACTAGCTTCAAGAGGCAGATGAAAACAAGACTTGAACAGAGGGGGATGAGGATGCTCTGCTACATATTCAATTTCTAATTTTTTTTTAAATGAAACATTTATCTGTAATTGAAAACCATGCAAATAATGACAGCAGCAATGTGGGAGACCTGTATTAATGTATAAATGAGTTTTTCAGCTACTTTTAATATTAATTACATTATATACTTATTAGAAAGCGTTTCAAACCTGTTTCACTGTTTTACATTGAGCCTCAATTATAATTCTGAGGGAGAAGGCTATCTTCAGCAGCAGATGCACCAGTTAGATATCTGATGCTAAGTAAATCACACACAGTTTTATTAATAATAAAGAAAACAGTCTTCCAGGGCCATTGCTTTGGCTTTGTCCTATTTTGGGTTATTCTTCATAATCACCTTTTAAATATGCTTACTATCTAATGTGGTAAAAGCTGTTCTTAAAATACTTGCATACTGTGAAAGAGAAGAATGGATGCAGCATTTCTGTAGCATTAAAAATATTTCTATACAAGTTGCATAGACATAAGAACATATGTCACACCTCCCAAAAATAAGACAATTACAGAAGGCCAGGCTATAAGGAATGCAATGGAGCAAAACTCCAGCAAGAGTGAAGATTTTAAACACCTAAGACTCTTAATCCAGCCTTTATCAATTATTCCAAGAGCTCCACACAACCTGCTTAAACACAGAGAAGAGTGAGTAGTGCAGGTAGACTGCCAACTGTAAAAAAAAGTGCATTTACTATCCAGGGAACCAGCAATAATAGAATCACAGAAAAGTCAAGCTGGAAGTGCTCTCATGAAGTCCATTCCCCTGCCCTGGGGCAAGATCAACTTATACATAAACCATTCCTGACAGGTATTTGTCTAACTTGTTCTTAAAAACCTTCAGTGAAGGAGACTCTGCAACCTCCCTAGGCAATTGGCTGCAGTTCTTAGCTACCCTTACCATCAGAAAGATTTTCCTAATGTCTAACCTCAATCCCTCTGCCACAGTAAGTTTGTCTGTTACTTTGTGCTCTATCCCCAGCAGAACTGGAAAAGAGTTTCTATTACCTTTCTCTTTACATAAAATTTCCATATACTTTCAAATGGTTATCACATCTGCCATCACTCTTCCATTCTCTAAATGAAAAATGGCCAACTGGGTCATGTGTAATCTACTGGAACAATTTAATCTGGTCTCCCATGTAAACTCCTCCAGAAGCCTCCCTATTCTGGAACTACCACCCCCAGAGCAGAGACATCTCCACCCAAAACGCCAGCAGTTAAGCAAAACTGGTGCATGGAGAGAAGCCAAAACGGCTTTCAGATCACCTTCCTGCAAAGAAAGGTCCCCCACAAACCAACAGAAGTCATGGATAGAATTATAGAAATGTTTCAGTTGGAAAAGACCATCAAGTCCAACCGTCAACCTAACACCACCATGGCCACTAAACCATGTCCCGAAGTGCCACACCTACACATTTTTTAATACCTCCAGGGATGGTGACTTCACCATCTCCCTGGGCAGCCTAATCCAATGTAAAGTGGGGAAAGGAACTCATCCCAGCAAAGGGCACACAAGGAGAGCAAGGGTTGAGCCTAGAAAAGAGGGGATGAGGCTTAGTTAGACAACCTCGAATTAAGCTGTAATGAGTTGGTCTGTTAGAGGGAAGTCTGGAAACAAAAAAAGGTGAAGGAATCATAGAATGGTTGGAGTTGGAAAGGACCTCCAAAGGTCATCTAGTCAAACCCCCTCTGCAGTGAGCAGGGACATCCTCCATTAGATGTCCCTGTTCAGTGAAAAAGCAGTGAAAAGCAGGAAGATTACCTGAAGGGCAGGAAATCTGGAGCAGAGATGAGACCAGATGTACAAATGGGGAGGGATGGAGGAGCCTTAGCACAGATAGGGGAAAAGGCAAAGAGGCTGGGAAAGCATGAAACAGGTGAAGAAATTCAGCAGAAGTTCTGAGTGCTAGGGGGACACAGAGTCAAGGTGGGGGGACTGGAAAAGCTCCACCAACTCATCTAACACATGACTTCTGTTTCTCTGCTAAAATCAGGGCCTGGAGGAGTATCAGCCAAGCTGAGGAGTTAATCCTTGGGAGTAATTTGGCCTCTCTGAATACAGCCCAAGGTCAAGCTTCATCAAGAATGACCTTGAGACATAAGGCTGCAAGGGATTATGGAAAGATTTAAGGGTGCCATCACTTCTACAGGGAAACGTGTGAGGGAGAAGATATGAAGCTATGACAGAATGGGATCAGAAGGTGACAGGAAAAGTCAGTGCCAGACTGAAGGGCAGGGGCC
Organism: Indicator indicator; assembly: GCF_027791375.1. Taxonomy (NCBI): domain Eukaryota; kingdom Metazoa; phylum Chordata; class Aves; order Piciformes; family Indicatoridae; genus Indicator; species Indicator indicator. Next base: position 27,371,789 of record NC_072015.1, read on the forward strand.
CACTGCACAGAGCAACCTCTTACTATTTATTCTGGTTTCCATAGTGTCAGAGCTAATAATCCCTCCAGCAGTGCTGAGGGTCACAGGGCAGGAGTGCCTCCAAGTCAGCCCAGGTCTGAAAGAGCTTGTGCTGAAACAGAGCTAATAAAATCCTCATGGACCTCAGCTGACCTTGCAAGGTCAGGAGGCTTCATACACTGATTCTCAATCCATCCTGTAGTGTTCCACTTATCCTTTCATCATCTTAGATGGGCCTGTGCCACACACTGGCCAGTAGTGGAGAGGTAATCACAGAGTCACATTGCTCTTCCAAACCTGCACTCTGGTTCACACACTGGTGAAGAAAGCAGACAATTCTAAAAATGGACCTTGGCTGTCCAGGATCCCACTGCTGGTGCTGCACTGAGAGTGGCCAAGACAGAAGGTCTAGTACTTCACAGCAGCTAAGAAGTGTGCAAGCAAGGTGGTCCCTCTGACTATCATGGATACACTCTGCCATGGATCTCCATGCGTAAGACACAGGCCCTGGCACAAACCCTGCTGCTTCATGGGAACCTAGGAAAAACATCTTCAGAAAATTTGAGAATTACAGATTTAATCCGACAATTTTTCAGTTCCCAAGGGTCATGTTGTCTAGACCTACAGAATCATAAATAGTTTTGGTTGGAAAAGACCTCTAAGACCACCGAGTCCAATCATCAACCTAACATCACCACAGCCATTGAACCACATCCCAAAGAGCCATGTCCACACATTTCTTGAACACCTCCAAGGATGGTGACTCCACCACCCCCCTCAGCAGCCTGTTCCAATGCCTGACCACTTTTTCAGGAAAGAATTTTTTTCATAATATCCAACCAAAACTTCCTCTGGCACAATTTCAGGCCATTTCCTTTCATCCTGTCACTTGATACTAGACAGAAGAGACTGACCCCCCACCTCACTCTAACCTGATTTCAGGGAGCTGTAGAGAGCAATGAGGTCTCCCCTCAGCCTCCTCATCTCCAGTCTAAACAATCACAGTTCCCTCAGCTACTTCTCATTCTACAGACCCTTCACCAGCTTTGTTGCCCTTTTCTGGCAATGTTCCAGTACCTCAATGTGCTTCTTGGAATGAGGAGCCCCAAAATGAACACAGTATTCAAGACCTTCTGGCCTTTCCTCTTCCTCTTTTCTGGATGCTTCCAAGAGGCCTGGAGAGCACTGCTCAGAGCAGAAACAGTGCATCAGCCACACAAACACCAAGGAAAGTGGAAAAATTATCTTGCATGTCTTACATGCAGGCTCCTGTCCATATATTCTAGCATAACATTTATGGCATAGTATTGTTGATTCATAGCTATTTTTTGAACTCTTGCAACTGCCCATCTGTGTTCTGCATACCTCCTGCCTTTCCAGTTATTCTACATTTTTGATTTGCACAGCTGATTATTCCTGCCTAACCACCATTTAGAACTTGTCCTTGATGAACTGCATCATATTTATTTTAGATCAGTTCTCCAATCCACCACATTCATTTTGAATTCTAATCCTGTGCTCAGAGGGTTTACATCCTTTCCCCGGTTGGTGTCATCTGGAAATTTTGCATGCAGATTCTATCATCTAAGTCATTAATTAAAATATTGAATATTTTCAGGCAATCCAGGGCAGAATCCCACTTGACATATCCTTCTAGTTTGACTATGAATCATTAGTAATTACCCTGAGAACAGCTTTCCAGCCAACTGTGTACCCACCTTGTAGGGTGAAAAGCCTTCTGAAAATCCAGATAGACTCTTTCTCTACTTACGGGGAAATTAGCTGACACTGACCAGGTACTTTCTGGGAAAAAAAACATCCAAATTCCTTTATCATATCACTATCTACAGATTATTTATTAAAGGAAAAAAAATCAGTTGATAATTTGATTCAAACTTTCCCCTCCAAGATAAGTTATTTCATTTCAAAGGGGAAAAAAGGCACAGTGAAGTTTATGCATAGGTGCAGTGTTTGCTCTTTGACAGCTTTTCTGAAGCTAGACTGTTCTTCAAATGTTCTCCAGTGTAACCACTAATTGCTCAGACATTGCTTCAGCTATTTCACCCTGTGTTGCAGAGATAATTTAACAAGCTCCAGCTTGTTCTAAAATACCTATTATCCCAGCTCATACTTTGCTCTGGTAAGATCTCACCTAGACTACTGTGTCCAGCTCTGGAGCACTCAATACAGGAAGGACATGGACCTGATGGAGTGGGCCCAGAGGAGAGGCACCAAAACTATCAGGAGGCTGGAGCACCTCCATTATGAGGACAGGCTGAGGGAGCTGGGGTTGTTCAGCCTGGAGAAGAGAAGACTCCCAGGAGACCTAACAGCAGCCTTCTAGTACCTGAAGGGGGCCTACAAGAAGGCTGCAGAGGGACTGTTTATAAAGGCCTGCAGTGAGATGAGAGGGGAAATAGTTTGAAAGTAGAGAAGGGGAGATTTAGACTGGATGTTAGGAACAAGTTCTTTACCATGAGGGTGGTGGAACACTGGAAAGTGGAGGTAGTTGAAGCCTCATCCCTGGAAATATTCAAGGTCAGGCTGGACAAGGCTCAGAGCAACCTCATGTAGTGGAGGATGTCCCTGCTGACTGCAGGGGGCTTGGGCTCGATGACCTTTGAAGGTCCCTTCCAACCCAAACCATTCTATGATTAGTTTATGACCAGTTTTGTTTCTTCTCCAGTTGGAATTCTTACCTTTCTCAAGGTAGCCATCCTTTTTTTGCCACCTGATCAGAGATCACTCCTTTTGGCAAAGAACAATGAAAAAAAAAAACTGTGATTAACTCCTTGGTCCTCTCTGTGCTATCAGATCATGAGTTCTGTCATTCCCTATCAGTTATTCATCCAGAAGTTCAGTCTTTGTCTCATTACTACTGTGAACATAACCTGTGTCCTTGTTATGGCCAGCAGCTGTAGGGAAGTGACTGTGCCCCTGTACTCGGCACTGGTGAGGACGCACCTCAAACACTGTATTGAGGCTTGGGTCCCTCACTGCAAGAGAGGCATTCAGGTGCTGGAGTATGGCCCGAAAAGGGCAACAAAGCTGGTGAAAAGTCTAGAGAACATTATCTTCTGAGGAGCAGATAAAGGAACTAGGATTGTTTAGTCTGGAGAAGAGGAGGCTGAGGGGAGACCTCACTGCTCTCTACAACTCCCTGAAAGGAGGTTGGAGTGAGGTGGAGGTCAGTTCCTTCTGTCTAGTATCAGGTGATAGGATGAGAGGAAGTGACCTGAAATTGTGTCAGGGGAGCTTTAGGTTGGATATTAGGATAAAATTCTTTCCCAAAAGAGTGGTTAGGCATTGGAGCGGGCTGCTCGAGAAGGTGGTGAAGTCACCATCCTCAGAGGTGTTCAAGAAACGTGTGGACATGGCACTTAGAGATGTGGTTTAATGGCCATGGTGGTGCTAGGTCAATGGTTGGACTTTATGATTCTAGAGGTCTTTTCCAACCAAAACAATTCTATGAATCCATGGTCTCCTTTATAGTTGAACTTTGTGTTGTGCCTTGGCCAACCTGATTTGGCTCCTGCGTTCTTCTGATGTTCTTTTACACTCATCTAACATATCTAGTTTCTACTTTCTGCATGAGCCCTCCACTTTAGGATCATGCAATTTGGTGTTTTCTTATGCTTTTTTATTGGGATACCTTTTATTTATTTATTTTAATATTCTTTTCCTTCAGAAATTGCAGGCTCCATGAATTTCTTTGGCTTATTTCCCAATAAATGTTATTTATCAGTTCTAGGAGTAGAATGCAGTCTGCTTTATTGCATACTATTGCTTTTATTCTCAAGTCTTCTCATCTTCTGAAGAGTGGTGAGCTTGCTCTTTCATGGTTGCTATCACTTGAATTGCCTTTTATAGGCAATTATAGGCCAGGCCATCTCTTTCCTAATTAAGCCTAAGAGCACTTCCCTTCCATCGTCTTTTCTACATTTGGTAGTCCTGATCCTAGTCTTATATGATCTACTGAAATCAGTATTTAGCCAGCGAAGTGGAAAAGCTCTAACCATAAGCTGTCTTTGGTAATACATAATTAAGTGTTTGGATGAGCACAGCTCTGGCAACAGGAGCTAGCTGCAAAAAAAAAGGGCTGCTTTGACATCTGTGCCAGTAAAATGAGCATACAGACAAGATCCAAACATCTCCTAGCCTTATCAATAAACCTTTTCAAGTCACAGTGATTAGCAAGGTGGCAAGGAGTTTTACAAAGCACTCCAAAGGTGGCTATACAGAGGCACTGTCCTCCCAGGCTTCGTTTGCCAAAACTCTGCTCAGTTGTAATTGAAATTATAGCTCTGATGGTTGCAATAGTTACTTAGCATGGCTAGATTCAGTGTTGACACCACATAGGTTTCAGATATCAAAGTGTTTACTGTACAAATCAGCTCCCTTTCGCTTGTGGTCATACCCCTTGCTGCCAGCAGCTCCTGTTTTCACCTACAGCTAAACTGGGATTCCAAGAAAACAAAAGGAGCAGTGTTGCAAGGATCAGATGAGCACCCACATGCACCTGCCATTACACTTCGATTGCAACTCTGCAATTAGTGTAGCACAGCCCAATGAATTTTTCTGAGAAACAGACACCTATCCACTGCTGAACACATCACATAAACCCAGCAAGGAACAGGAAAGGTCTCCAAAAAAGCTATCAAGATTTGAAAACCTTTATTAACATCCTTACCTGAGAGCAACTCCAAAAGCATTTAAGAATTCCTTATGAGAAATCAAGCTGTTAGAACGTCCAGAACAGGTCAGAATCTGCTGGGCTGTCACCACAATTTGATCACTGCCCTAGACCTCCAGTCTAAGCTCCCTAAATTGTATGCAGTGGCATTTGCCAGTTCTCTCCCACCCAGCAGCAGTCATGATCTTACCAGCTTTCTGATATCCCACTGCCCAAGCAGCCTGATCACAGTGCCAACAACCCCAGCCTTCTGGGGAGCTAAGGGATGGCAGATAGCAGATGCTGTGGCAGAAGACTGTAAAGCTGGAAAGAAAATAGTATAATATTGCAAGGATGCTAAAGGTTATGAGCTTTTTGGCAAAGGAGAGAGACACAAAAGGCAGGGCAAGTAAGGAAGAGATATCCACATAGGAGGAATTTTGGTGGAGAGCAAAGTAGAGGTAAAAACTCCTAGGAATGAGCTGAGACCCAGCAAGGAGGATGATGCACAGACAGGACAAGAATGGCAGCAGGGAGCTGTAGGAGCAGGCTGCTGGCCAGGCAGAGGCAGGAGGGCCCTGTGGTGGTCTCTGACTTTACATCTCCCATGGATGCAGGAGCACATGTGAAGCAAACCTTGCCATTTCCTCTCTTTCAAGGCATGTCTTGCTGACATGCACAGAAACTGTGCTACAAAACAAAGCAACAGGAGGCAACAGAGGAAGTTCAGAACCACACTACTGCTCCAAAATGACCTACTGGTGCAGACAGTTGGACACAGAGCTGCCACCTCACTGCAGCCAGAAGGGTGGCACCCACCTCTGAGGTTGGGCTGCCTTGGGGAAGGACAAAGCAGGAGCCTTCCCACAGGGAAATGAACACTTTTGCAGTCCTGTCGCTTCCAAGGACAAGCTCTCAGAACAGCAAGTAGCCCAAGGTCAAGCATTCCATGACAGAAAATCTCTTTATGTACATACAACCCACAACCCAGCAAACTTCTTCTAAAGGCAAAAAAAATTAAATTGGAAAAATAACCACCTTGCCCATCATCAACTTTCACTGTGGTACTAACCCATTATCTAGACCTACTAAAGCAAGAGTAATATCCAGTTGATTTTCTTCCCATTTCTTGCAGTGTCTCAGCTGGTCAGTGGATGTGGAAATGAAGCAGCAGGATCTTCTGTTCCCCATTTCCTTCTCCCACCTCTCAAACCAGAAACCAGTCCAGGCAGGGGAAGTACTGAAGTCCAGCAGACTTTACACTACAGGGAGCTTTCCTCAGAGAGACACAGCACCTCAGCATCCTCATTACATTATTTTCAACCTATCTACAGGGCAATACATGGGACTGAGGTGAAGGAGCCCAGTTTTACCAGTTCATGTCGATGATGTAGGACGGGATGGAGCACAAGAAGGTACCTGGAGCACAAGAAGGTACCTGGCAAGTTCTGCCCAGTGCTGTGGCTGATGAGATAAAGCTCAACACTGACATGTTTCTGAGAAGCCTCCTAATTGGAAGTGTGTTCATCCTGTGCCCTCATTAAACTCCTATGTTGAACACCAGAGCAACTTAACAGACTAGATTTTATACTGACCCAGGAGGCCACTCGTTAAGCTGTTAATGAGCACTTTAATGAGGCAAGCTGAGATACCCCTTCCCTCATGGCTATCCATTTCAGAGGGCCTGAAATACACACAACTCTGTTACTCACTGTCAGTATGTGTTGAATTGTTTCTCAAGCAAACTGTTTTGAGGTATTATTTAAACTGAAAGTTCCTACAAGGTGCTAATGACAGCCTAGACCTATTTCAATTTATTTTCCAAACTCCAATAAACTGTCTCAGAACTATAAACTGAACCAGAAGTCCTTACCTGTGAAAGCATTTGTGGCCTGAAAACCAGCTTCCTGCATACTGCTCTCCCAGCAAAGCTTGAGATTCCCGTCTTAACCTGTCCTTACTGGAGACAACAGCTGAGCTTGGAGCTGTCAAGTCACTTCCATCTTAGCTCAACAGAGTCCATTTTTCTTTCCATTCCTGTATTTGGCACCATCCAGTTTCCACCTGATCCCAGGTCTTGTGATTGGTAGGCAGAGGGGATCTGCACTGAAGCTAAGCAGGAAGCACTGGACAGTCCCATCAACCAGCCAGCCAGAGGATTTGGGCCATGATGAACGTGAAAATGAAGCAAATTTCTTGCCAAGACTTTCTTTCCCTTTTACAATTCTGTTTTAATCCTCTGTTCATCCAGCACCATTTTTTCCAGGTCTCGGCCAATGGTGATGTTCACTTGTCTGTCCTCTCTTGTGTTCCTCTCTCCCCTCAGGCACGCACACTGAGAAATTAAAAAAGAAGAGATTATGTTTCCTGATGACCTGTAGCAACATTAAAATTAACAGACTCCAGGGAACAAAAACCCAAAACACATTATCAGGGATTGATTGTACACATTAAAGGAGATCTTCAGAAGGCAAATATTGCGATTTTGCTGAGATGCAAAGTGTGACCACACAGCTCTTTGAAGTGCAAAGAGGAACAGTGCTGAGGGTGTCATGTGCATCTCTGAAAACATGGTATGATTTACATTTCAAAAGCCATATTTAGCAAGAGATGGGGGCAGCAGTACAATAACAAAATTGCAGTTAAAAGAGAAAAAGAAAAATACTCAGGGCTCTCAAGTCTAGTCTATTGAAAACCACAGTGAGATTATCAGCATTTCACAGAGCTGCTTCTCTTCTCTGGAGCTGGGAAGGAGAGCACTGTCTGCCAACACTATCTGTGCCATTCTAAGTCTTCTGAGGTTAAAAATCTTTGTATGCCTGTGCTGTTGGTTATCCATTTGAAATGTCAGTCGTTACACAGATGATGCAATTCGGCTATCTTCAGACGTTTGGTAATGCCCACAGGCTATACAAGAGGAAGGTGGTTACATTGTGCTTCATCCTGCTGCTTCTGCAAGCCACTGAAAACCAGAGAGGCTGCGCATCCAGCCTTTACCAACTAGCACACCCTTTTATGAAGTGAAGGCAAGCAGCGGACAGGTACTAGTTTAGGGAGAAGATTTTATTAGAAAAAAAAGGAATGAAGAAAGGGGACTTGGGAGGAGAATCCACTCACTCCCCAGCCATCCTGTTCCTTCATGTATTAATACTTGGTGTGCTATGTCCCAGTTTGGTGGCACGGGCAGGCTGAAACTATGTCTGTGCTGATCTTATGACCATCAGGGCAGACTGATTAGTTACTTGTATTCAAATTGAGTGACTCACGTTCCAAACAAATAAGGTTACAGAACAGATCACAGACTCACAGAATGGCTTAGGTTGGAAGGGACCTTAGAGATCATCTACTCTAACTTACCCGCCATGGGCAGGGATGCCTCACAATCAGACCTGGCTGCTCAAGGCCTCATCCAACCTGTCCACAAACCGCCCCAGGGAGGACGCACTCACAACCACTCTGGGTAGCCTATTCCAGAGTTTCACCACCCTCATACTGAAAAATTTCTTCTTAGGATTCAGTCTAAACCTACTCTCCCCTTGTCCTATTGCTAGACACCCTCATGAAAAGTTTCTCTCCAGCCTTCCTCTAGGATCCCTTCAGATATTGGAAGGCAGCTCTAAGGTGTCCCCCCCAGGAGGCCATCTGTGGTCCTACTGCCTTAGAGAGGAGCAGCGGCTTTGAAGGTGCTTTCCACTGGTCCGCTAGCAGCCCTGCAGTCTTCCAGCATGAGCCACGCTTCCAACAGGACTTCCACTAGCCTAACAGGGGTCCTGCTGTCTTCCAGAGGGTCCAGGGCTTTGGCAGGGCTCCCCACCAGACCACCAGGAACTCTGCTGCATTCAAGCAGGCCCAGGCTTCTGACAGCCTTCAAGTACCCACTGCTGGACCTGCCACATTCCAGCACACCTGGGATTTAAGGTCTTTTCCCCGTTTCCTGACCCATTGGAAGACAATGTAGATATTGAGGGGGAAAAGGAAAAAAATCAAACCCAACTTTACATGTGGTATCCTCTATCAGAAAAAGCTGCATTAAACATTTTAGAGCAGTGTTTAAAATGTTATTGTTTCTAAATAAAATATTCCTGAATAACCTCCTCAAGAGGCTTTTCCAGCCCTTCCAAGAACCATTAAACATGAGGCTATTTTTTTCTATACTACATACAACCCAAGCAGTATGATATACATACACCACAGCATGTATTTCTTTTGGCTCCAAACACCATGCTAACTATTCTTTAATGACTACAGATGAATGCTGCAGTCATTTCCCAAGCTTCTTCTCTAGAGGACTGAGTTTCTTCTATATTTATAAGAGGAGGTCCATATTTGCATTCCTATTTTCAGCTTTAGAACTTTTGATTTTGGTTTATAAATCCATAATTTTGATGTCTTCTGTTTTCAGCATTTTAATTTGGTTTATAAATTCACAATTTTGATGCCTTCTATCTTCAGCATTTTTAATTTCTCTCCCCATCTTAGGAGATGTTCAAGAGATGTGCACATATACTTCAGCATCCAGGGAAAATTCTCTTACTGTGAAATCTTTGTAAAAGATAAAGCTTTGATTCTGAAAATAAAGTACTTTTGCTTTTTTCGAAAAATAATCTTTTATTAAGAGAATTCTTTTCCATATCTTCAACTTTTCTGCTAAAGTCTCTAAGAACCTAAGAGTGCTGAAGAAACTCTGTAACTCACAGCAACCGCGAGGGAGAGCCACGAGGACGATTAGGGGACTTGAGCATCTCCCCTATGAAGAGAGACTGAGAGCCCTGGGGCTATTTAGTCCTGAGAAGAGAAGACTGAGAGGGGATCTGATCAATGTCTATAAATACTTGAGGGGTGGGTGTCAAGTGGAGGGGGCCAGGCTCTTTTCGATGGTTCGCAGTGATGAGACAAGGAACAATGGGTTCAAACTTGAACAGAGAAGATTTCACCTCAACATGAGGAGAAAACTTCTTTACAGTGAGGGTGACGGAGCACTGGAACAGGCTGCCCGTGGGGGTTGTGGAGTCTTCTTCTCTGGAGACTTTCAAAACCCACCTGGATGCATTCCTGTGCAGACTACCCTAAGTGATCCTGCTCTGGCAGGGGGGTTGGACCTGATGATCTCTTGAGGTCCCTTTCAACCTCTTATATACTGTGATACTGTGAACCACTGCTTCTTCAGGCAGAAAGATGCAATTTTAATGTCATTACTGGACACTGAAACACTTTGCAGAGTTCATTCACACCTTAGAATTTAAAAGGTAGTGCACTGCAGCAGGTTTAAGTCCTCTCTTAGGGACTCACATAAAAGAAGGTGCTAGTATGTCTTGATTGCCCCAAGTGAGCACTTTCTACCACTGCAAAAGCAGTCTTCTCCCTTAGCAGATGATGAACTGGGAGGTGACTGGCAGGACAAGTCTGTGCAGTACTCAGCACTTGCTTGTCCTCTTCATAACTCAGAACCAAGTTCATTACTTAGTTCATTACTTAACCATACCCTTATGGCAAAACAGGCTATTTAATGAGTATTTTCAATAGACAGACCTTTTATCAGCCAAATCTCCCTGATTTTGAATGCATTCAGATGAAGACAACAAAGCAGCCCAACCAATACAACTGCAAATCAGGAAAATGGAAAATTCCTTTTCTAACAGCACGTAGAGCTATGATCAGTGTTCGGTAGGACAAGAGGAAAGAGCCTCAAGTTGCAACAGATGAGCTGTAGGTTGGACAATATGAAAAATTTCTAACTGGGTTGTCAAGCTCTGGGACAAGCTGCCCACAGAAGCAATGGAGTCATGGATCTGTTGGAGTGGGTCCAAAGGAGGACACAATCATTTCTAGAGAGCTGGAGCACCTGTCCTCTGAGGACAGGCTGAGAGAATTGGGGTTGTTCAGCATGAAGAAGAGAAGGCTCTGGAGAGACCTTAATATTCCCTTTCAGTACTTAAAGGGAGCCTAACGACAGCTGAGGACAGACTTTTTGTCAGGGCCTGACAGGACAAGAGGAGGTGGTTTTAAACTGAAAGAGGGGAGATTTAGACTGGAAATAAGGAAGAATTTTTTTTACACTGAGGGTGGTGAAACCCTGGTACAGGTTTCCCAGAGATGTGGTAGATGCAGATGTCCCATCCCTGGAACCATTCCAGGTCAGGTTGGACTGGACTCTGAGCAACCTGACCGAGTTGAAGATGTCCTTGCTACTCCAGGGGGGTTGGACCTTTATAGGTCCCTTCTAAGCCAAACCATTCTATGATTCTATGCATACTTAGCTAGCCAATCTGCTATTTCTCTTTTCTTAAGTATTAGAAGACACAGTATGAAGAGGACACTGTGAAAAAGCATCTGAGAGAGAAAGCAGCCAGTAAGCGTCATTAAATCCTCCGATAATATCTATCGTTTATGAACTATTGTGCAATCATCAGTCAGGACCAAGCCTGGAGGAACTTGCACTGAAAGAAGAAATGAAACACTGTTTTTTCTGAGACTGATCTCTCTGTATGTCTTGAACAACTCAAAAGCACTGGCTGACATGTAAATGCTGCAGCTTGGGGCTTTTTTTTTTTTCCCATTTCCTTTCACTCTATACACGATCTCGTTCTCTGGCCATTTGCTGCTGGTTCCCACACAGACATTAGGAACTCACTGGATGTGTTGTCAGAAGAGTTATGGCCACAAGAAACGTTTCCTGTGATAGCCCCTGGCACAAGACAGCCTCAAGACAGCATTTCACCAAGGTGTTCATCAAATTCCCTAAGAAGAGCATCCGTCAAGCCAGCCCACACGTTTGCATTTTGGAGAAAGTCACTGAAGAGCTTGGAAACTGTGGTTTAATTTAACTGCATCAAGGGACAACTTGCTGCTTGAATTTCTAGCTTTCAGGTGAAGAAGTGTACAAGGGCGGAGATCTTGTGCTGCCCTCCTCTGGCTGTGGTCACTGCAGAAGCCAGGTGCCAACCAAGATCACAGCACACTGGGAATTCAGTCACTGCTCCACGGTGGAAAGCAGGACAGAAGCCATGCTGGCTGAACCAGCAGTGAAACTCCAGCTCAACAGAAGATTTCAGCACGTCTCCAAATTAATGGAAAACAGGTAACCTGAGTGAAGTCAGGACAAGTACTGAACTATCCATGTGCTTAAACACTTGAATGAAGTAAGGCCTATACTTCCCATAAGTTATGGCAGCACAGATTTGGAGTTTCTGACTGGAAAAACACTTCCAATATTTTGTTCCTATGAAATGGTGTTTGAAAAAGTATATTTTGAAGTCTGCTAAAGCTATTTAAAATGAAGCACATGGGCAGATGTACAGCTCACCTCTCCACCCATTATTTCAGATTCGCCAAGTTTTCCAGGCTTTGGTTTTGCTTCTCACAGAGACTTCTAAACTAGCTATTAATATCCACTACTTATATCTATACTTTTATAGATGGTAAGGCCTGTGTCCGCTGTCCAATCCTTTTACTCTGCTCTTCTGAGACCCCACCTCAAATACTCAAATTCTGGTGCCCCCATTATAAGAAGGTCACAGAACTGCTGGAGCAAGTCCAGAGAAGGGCCTCAAGGACGATCCATGGGCTAGAGCACCTCTGCTGTGAGGATAGGCTCAGAGAACTGGGCTTATTCATCCTGGAGAAGCAAAGACTTTGGGGGGGATCTTAGAGCTGCCTTCCAATACCTGAAGGGACCTGTTGGAAAGGGACTTTCCATAGGGGTGTCTAGAAATAGGACAAGGGGGCATGGTTTTAAGATGAGGGAGAGCAGGTTTAGACTGGATCTTAAAGTTCTTCAGTATGAGGGTGGTGAGACACTGGAATAGGTTGCCCAGAGTGGTTGAAGATGTCCCCCTCTTTGGAGGTGTTCAAGGCCATGTTGGATGAGGCCTTGATCAACTAAGGTGATGGGAGTTTAGATGAGAGGTTGTCCCTGCCCACAGCGTGCAGGCTGGAGTAGATGACCTCTAAGGTCCCTTCCAACCTAAGCCATTCTAAGACTCTATGATTTGCTTCTACCTATAATTTGCCTTCCTTCTGAGATACCATTGCCACAGTGCTAGGTGAATCCTGGTTCATGGGACATGCTATGCTTCATAACTGAAAGGCCACTTAAAAAAACCTCAAGGAACTTTCACAGGAGACCATCCACAAATCAAACTGAAAAACAGATGTTGAAAATATGTTTATCTAATTACACCTTTCTCGCACACACATAATTTGTTTCCACTTTCTATATTCAAGATTAGTATAGGTCAGCTGTGACTTTTGAAGCAGCTGCTGTATGTCACTTTCTTGGTGCATTTCAGCAACACACAATATGAGTTTCGATGTTATGTTACACATTTATATTCCTACAGATACTTCCAGATACTCTTCCAACTTGTCTAGGAATAGTGTCCACACTTCCTGTTCTTTTTTTGTTACAGCACTCCCTGAATTGGGGCAAACAGAAGAATGAAAGCAAGGTGTGGTCTTCCTGCTTTACCTGAAGCAGAAACAGGTCTTGAGGAAAGGGTATATGGCCAAAATCCAGCATTGTTTTTTCTAGCCTCTTAAGAAAATGTTTCATAAAGCAAAATACCTCCTCAAAACCAATGTGAGCACAGGCTGCAAAACCAACTAGAGACAAGGTGCAGTTCAGAAGAAAAAGGATGAGCATTTTGGTACAGACATTTCTTCTCCTCCTCACCCTCCTCCTGTTCATTTCTTTTTGGAACAAAACAATGAACTGAAGCAATGATATAAAATCAGTCTGTTTAGTAGCTTGAAGCCAAAGCGAATAGCCTCTGGTAATCAGATAGCAAATGAGTGTTTATTGCACTGGAGTAACTCCTATAAATAACTGATAACACAAAGGAGCATGCCACATTTCCTTCCATTAATCTTGCTAAGTGAAGTAATTAATTTGGATCCTCTATTTTCTACCTCTACGAACAAACTAAGAAGCCATACATTTTCCCATAGCTATACTGACAGCAGACAGTGAAACCCCAGTGGAAAAGTTCACTAAAGATCTCCATGACAAGATCTTGGGTTTGGGTGAGATAATTACTGGGAGAAACTGTACAAGACATGTTATGCAGGGCAAACGAGAAGATGGCACTGTTTGTTTCTGGGCATTAATAAAACGGTAATTACCAGAAGTTGTCCAGAGAAATCATTAATCATGCTGCTCTGTGAACCTGACCAGTCCAAGAAAAACCCGAGCTCTGAATTTTTTTTGCCAAAATAACAAAAAAGTAGCAAAACTAGAATCCAGTCTCAATTAATCTTTTCCCAAAGCACCACAGGGTCAGTACTTGCATTTGTAGAACGCTGGTAAAAGCAAAAGTGATTGAGAAGATTGAAGATGACACATTTCTGACAAGTGTTCCTGTGACCTGTATGAGAAACAAGCAGTTCACAGAAGCCCAGGGGATTCTGCACATCTCTGCAAGACTTGGAGTATCCAACGTTCAGCTACATTTAGCATCCCCTTGGACACCACTGGAAAAATCATGGTTGCAAGTCATAGCTGCAGAACCTGACCACTCTGATAACCAGCAGGAGGATCAGGTACTCACTGATTTGACTGCCGTGCCATGCAGGACATATGAGCAAGGAGGAAACACCTTAGGAGAATGCAACTTGGCCACTGTCAAGAACATTAGCAATGTGGAACCAAGTATAGGATGAGAGACATTTCTCTCCTCTCCCACAGCAACTCACTGCTGCTTCAAGGAGTTTCTTCTGAATTCCTCTGCCTCATTTCGAGAGGCGAAGTTTGTTGTTCACGAGCTCTTCGTTTGCCAAGTGCACATCACTCCACTCTGTACTCCACCTGCTGAAGGTGAGACCCCACTTCCGCAGAGCTGTATCCAGCTCTGGAGTCCCCAGCACATGAAAGACATGGACCTGTTAGACTGGGTCCAGAGGAGCCCATAACAATGATCTGAGAATGGATCTCCTTCCCTATGAAGAAAGGCTAAGAGAGTTGGGATTGTTCAGCCTGGAGAAAAGAAGGCTTCAGGGAGACTTTATTGTGGCCTTTCTGTACTTCAGGGGGCTTGTAAGAAAGATGCTAATAGACTTTTTAGTGGGGCCTAAGAGGATAAGGGGTGATGTTTTTAAACTAAAAGAGGGAGATTTAGATGAGATATAAGGCAGATTTTTTTTACACTGAAGGTGGGCACAGGTTGCCCAGAGAAGCAGCAGAAGCTAAGGTCAGACATTCAAGATCAGACTCGATGTGACCCTGGGCGGCCTAATCTAGTTGGGAGTGTCCCTGCTGACGGCAGGGGGGTTGGGCAAGATGACCTTTGATGATTTCTTCCAGCCCAATGCCACCAGACATGCTACTGATAAAACAGAGAGAAAAAGCTAAAGCAGAGTTCTGATTAATTTGTTCTTGTTTCTGGTAATCATTCTGCAAATCCAAACCAACTCTATTAGCATTATAGAACTCTTTTAACTAAGTAAAAGCCCAGTGATTAATTCCAGGCAACACCAACAGTATATATTCTCCCTTTAGTCTGGCTTTCTTAAATTAAAAAAAAAAAAATCTGGTGAAAAACAATTTCTAAAATAACTCACAAAATTCAAGGGGAGAGCACAGCTGGGAAGCAGTATCCTGAGGTGATCAGCTAAATCTCATTTTCCAGAGAGCTACACAGTTCATTCTCTCAAATCCCTCATTACTCAACATACAAAAGCAATGAGGCTATTTTTTTTCTTGTCCTTGAAGGACAGCTTTTTACATAAACAAACTGCATAAAGGCATGGGAAGTTATGCTGCTATCAGTAAAATCTGTGAAATTCCCCTAGCTGAGAAGTTCTTGTTTAGCATGAATACAAGAAACGGATTTGGACTTCCTCACTTTGGGAAGCATTTCTAATCTCAGAGATTAGAATATATAGATATGAATCATAGAATGGTTTGGGTTGGAAAGGACCTTGAAGATCATCTAGTTCCAACCTCCTTGCCATGGGCAGGGACACCTTCCCATAGAACAGGTTGCTCCAGGCCTCATCCTACCTGGCCTTGAACACCTACAGAGAGGTGGCATCCATGATTTCCCTGGGCAACCTGCTCCAGTATCTCACCACCCTCACTGCAAATAATTTCTTCCTAATATCCAGTCTAAATCTGCCCTCCTCAAGCTTCAACCCATTTCTTCTCATCCTATCACTATAAGCCCTTGTAAATAGTCCCTGCCTGCGTGCCTTGTAAGCCTCTTTCAGGCACTGGAAGGCTGCTATAAGATCTCCCTGAAGCCTTCTTTTCTCCATGCTTAACAGGCCCAACTCTTGCAGTCTGACCCCAGAGAGAGGTGTTCCAGCCCTCTGATCATCTTCATGGCCCTCCTCTGGACTCGCTCCAGCAGTTCAAAGTCCCTCTTATGCTGGGGGCATCAGAACTGGATGCAGTGCTCCAGGTGAGGTCTCACAAGAGCAGAATAGAGGAGGAGAATCACAAGAAACAACATTTGTTGTTGTTTGGCATTTTTAAATCTACTGTCCATTCTATTTTCTGCCAACATTTTAAATTACAGATACATTTTAATGTAACATTGTCACATTTTAAAACCATTCTTGCCATGCTCATCATACACAGTAAATGCAGCTAAGGCACATTAACTGCACGTATCTGGAGATCAACACTGACAGCACCTTCTTTCAAAACTGGGGCAGGGGGAAATACTCTGAGGTTTTTGACCAAGCAACTCAAAAATCGGCATTTTTATCAAGGGAAATTGTACTGGTTTCTCTCAATCAAACATCCCATTTAACTGTTCTCTTCCTGTACTATCCAAGCATGTGGAGCTTAGGGACATGGTTTACTGGTGGCATGACAGTGTTGGGTTAATGGTTGCACTTGATGACTATAAAGTTCTCTTCCAATGAAAAACAATTCTATGATGCTAAGATTCTATAATTTAGGGAAATCGGACCCCTCTGGCCTCGTTTTGTGTTTCACAATGTCTTTTTAAGTACAAACCCATAACATTTACTTTCAAATACTCATAAGATTCCATACGTGGTCTTTCAAGCCTCCCTGCCAGTCTTCTGCCCCCACAACGCTCTGCCAATAAAGACATAGACATAATTCATAAATAATTGTGAACTGCAATTAAAGCTTCACAGCTACAAAAGGAAACATTGCAATCTTGTCTTAGAAGAAAATAATCGTCTGGTGAAGGGTCTAGAACACAAGTCTTATGAGAAGTGGCTGAGGGAACTGGGGTTGTTTGGTATGGAGAAAAGGAGACTGAGAGGAGAGCTTCTTGCTCTCTACAGCTACCTGAAAGGAAGCTGAAGCAAGAAAGGGGTTGGTATCATCTCTCAAGAACAAGTGATAGAATAAGCACTAATGGCCTTAAGCTGCACCAGGGGAGGTTTAGGTTGGATATTAGGAAAAAATTCTTTCTTTAAATGGCTGTCAAACCCTGGAACAGGCTGCCCAGGGAAGTGAGAGAGTCATCATTCCTAGAGCTATTTAGAAGGCACTTAAATGTGGTGGTAAGGGACATCATTTTAGTGGTGACCTGGGTTAATGGCTGGACACCATGATCTTAAAGGTCTCTTCCAATTAAAAGGATTCTCTGATTCCAAGGGGCAATGGGTGGAAGTTGAAGCAGAGGAAGTTCCATGTGAATATGAGGAAGAATTTTTTTCACTGTGAGGGTGACAGAACACTGGAACAGGCTGGCCAGGGTGGTTGTGGAGTCTCCTTCTCTGGAAATATTCAAGACCCATCTGGATGTGTTCCTGTGTGACCAGGTATAGGTGATCCCACTCTGGCAGGGGGGTTGGACTGGATGATCTTTCAAGGTCCCTTCCAGCCCCTAACATTCTGTGATTCTGTGATGTCTGCAGATGAACAATCATTATCTTCCTTGCTCAGACATGGAGTTCCAGCTTTGTGTTTCCCAGCAGTAAACCTTTTGTCAGTCTTACCATAAAAACAAATAATACTTTTGGCTTTCTTTCTATTTCTTTTTAAATGAGTGGAAAAAGTAATGAGAGTCTCACTTTGTGCCTTTGATAATTAAGCTTTCATTATCCTGGAATGTTTTGTAATAGCAGCATCTGCTTTCTGCACTGCAGCCCTACAGCTATGAAAGCGTTGGACTTATTAATCAAATACAATAAAGAACTAAACATCTGGGCAGGAAAGATGCATGGAAGGGGAGAAACTGTCTTCCTCTCAAAACATTCAAGAGACAGCAAAGCTCATCCAAATAAAATGCTATTTTTTTTTGTTGAGGAAGCAGCTGGAATCAACGATCCTGATGATTCTTAGTACACCATATCCTGCTACAAGATATGAACCTACTTAGAGGAAATAAAGGGAAAAGCAGGAAAAATCCCACCTGTATTGATCTATAGATCACATATTTAAAAGCTCCTGACAGCACAACCCATACCCATGCCCAAGGAACAGGCAGATGGGTGTACATAAGTTCTTTCTGCTAACAGTGCTGGCAGAAAAGGGCTTCGTATCAACACTTCAAATACTGAAAAGAGAAAACAGGACAAAAATAAAACAAGAAACACTCAGATCCCAGAAGAGTTAAATAGCTAGAATTTTGGATCAACAATTTGAGCATCTTATATAACACAGTTCATCATATGGTACCCAGTCACTCATGCATCAAGAGCAGAAACTGGGTTAACTACGAAATTTCTCAGAAACAAACTGAAACCTTGATTTTAAAACACTTCTAAATGTGCCAAAGCTGTCGGTACCCTGTTCAAAGCTAATTACCATCAAGCTAAAGAGCCGTGCTCCTCGTTCTTTTCCACTGTAAAACCTGTGGGGCTGCCTGCTGATCCTGCAACAGCTCTTGCTTTCTGTAAGAATCATAGAAGGCCTAGATTGGAAGGGACCTACCTCTAAGGGTCATCTAGTCCAATCCCCTCTCCAGTCAGCAGGGCCATCCTCAACTAGATCAGGTTGCCCAGAGCCTTGTCAAGCCTCACCTTGAGTATCTCCAGGGATGGGGCATCAACTACCTCCCCAGGCAACCTGTTCCAGTGCTCCACTACCCTCATGGAAAAGAACCTGTTCCTAACATCCAATCCAAATCTACTTTTCTCTAGTTTGAAGCCATTGCCCCTCATCCTCTCACTGCAGGCCTTTGTAAACAGTCTCTCTCCATCCTTCTTGTAGCCCCCTTCAGATACTGGAAGGTGTCTATTAGGTCTCCCTGGAGACTTCTCTTCTCCAGGCTGAACACCCCCAGCTCCCTCAGCCTCTCGCATAGCAGAGGTGCTCCAACCCCCTGATCATTTTCGTGGCCCTCCTCTGGACCTGCTCCATCAGATCCATGTCCTTCCTGTAAGGATATGCAGCTCTTCAAACCACTGACCTCAGGAAACATGAAGGTGTCAAAAGACCTTTCTGAGGAAGGATGGTCATGCCACAACCCACAGAGTGAGTCTCCCACTTGACAATGGCCCCACCTCCAGCTCATAAGGATGTCTCCCATAAGTCAGGGGTAACTTCTCTGCCCTCCCACATTCCAGAACAGCAGGCAAACAGTAAGGACTATTGTCACCAACAGAACAACATCCCAAGGAACCACACACAGGTTTGACTTTTTCTGACTCTCCTCACCTCTTCTAGTTTACACTTGTCAATTTTGTTGGTATTCTCTGTTTTTAATTAACATGCAAGAAATACCAACGAAAGTAATGTACTCAAAGCAAGTTGTGATCAAAATGTGGCCAATGGGACCAAAGTAATAATCCAGCAGTGTGCCCTTGTGGAAGAGGAGGCCAATGGTATCGTGGGGTGCATTCAGAAGAGTGTGGCCAACAGGTCAAGGGAGGTTAACCTCCATACCTACTTTGTCCTAGCAAGGTCCCATCTGGGGCACTGTGTCCAGTTCTGGGCTCCCCAGTTTAAGAGAGACAAAGAACCACTGGAGAATCCAGCAGAGGCTGCAGAGATGCTCAGAGGACTGAAGCATCTCTGTGAGAAGAAATGGCTGAGAGACCTGGAACTGTTTAACCCGGAGAAGAGCGGATTGAGAGGCAATCTTATCAATATCTAAAGAGTAAGTGTCAAGAGGATAGGGCCAGACTCTTTTCAGTGGTGCCCAATGACAGGCCAAGGGGCAACAGGCACAAACTGGAACCCAGGACGTTCCATCTGAACATGAAGAAAAACTTCTTTCCTTTAATGGTAAGAGAGGTTGCCCAGAGGCGTTGTGGAGTCTCCTTGTCTGGAGAGATTCCAAACCTACCTGGAGGGTGACCCTGCTTTAGCAGGGCATGTGGCTAGATGATCACCAGAGGTCCTTTCCAATCCCCACCATTCTGTGAGTCTGTGAATGTATAAAATCTGTTTCCTAACATGAAGAGAGAACCAAAAGCAAAACAATCAACCCTGGCATGTCAATTCAGTACACGTCACAGACCTGTAACAGGACACTTTCAAGTGTGTGGATCTTCACAACTTTAAAACTCAATTAGCAACAACATTGCAAACGTTTTGCTCCTGTTACATCACACTATACATCAAAATACACTGAGACAGAAAACCCATTTTCTACCCACTGAGACTTCATGACAAGACTGAAGGTCTACATTTATTTCAGAATTCAAAAAGGCTCTGGGCCTTTTTATTAAAAACATACAGAAGAGTGGGGGAGAAAAAAATGATCAAATATGCATTTGCAGACAGAATTATATGGATTTTTAGCAAATAACCAAACCAAATTTACCTCATGGCCAGAAGCAAACATCAAAAATGCCAGCTCAGAGGGCTATTTTCTATTAGTAACAGCATCACGTTGGGAAACTATTAAAATAGCACAAACTTAAAAGCAGCACTGGCAGAAACTGAATGCAGTTCAAGTCCTGTTTCCAACTAAATGCCTTTCTCACACATATGCTTTGCCTTCCATTATTCAGCTGCAGAACATAAACCACCAAACTGCATTTACAACAAATCTGAACTGACAATGCCAAATTTTAATTGAAACACATGAGAACAGTTGGCCAATGCACAAGCATATTAGAGGGAAGTCAGTGGGGCTCCCAGCTGGAATCAACTTCCACCCATATAAGGGAGAAAGGGATCTCGTTTCCTCATTTTATTTTAATCCTTCCTTCAAAAAAAGAAAAGACAAACAAAAATGCTAAATTAAAAAAGCAAATATTTTCCTAGTCTGAATAAAGTTCGTGTTCAAACCCCATGAACAGACTGATAAGTGGTGACTTCAGGAAAAAGAAAAGAAAAATAAAGTTATTTTCTTCCTCTTTATGAATAAAACTACATTCCTTCCCCCACTTCACCAAGGAGATTTTTTTGCAGATTTTTACTTACTCCTTTGGAGGACTTCATGGCATCAATGCAGATGATTTTCTGCTTTAAGAGAAAACTAATTCAAAATTAAAACCAAACAAACCCACCTTGCAACACCACAATGCAGTCCTTCTCCAGATAGTTCTGCTGAGATTAATTAGTCAATTTTATAGAAACACAGAATCATAGAATTGTTTCAGCTGGAAAAGACCTTTCAGATCATCAAGTCTAACCATCATCTAATTCTACCATGAAAGTGAATGGAAGAAAGGCAAAGAAATCATAGAATCACAAAATGCTAGGGGTTGGAAGGGACCTCTACAGATCATTGAGTCCAACCTGCCTGAAAAGCAGGAGCACTTAGAGCAGGTCACAGGAACACATCCAGATGGGTCTTGAAGATCTCCAGAGAAGGAGACTCCACAACATCTCTGGGCAGCCTGCTCCAGCGCTCTCTCAGCCTCACAGCAAAGAAGTTCCTTCTCATGCTGAGATGGAATTTCCCATGATTGAGTTTACATCCATTGCCCCTCGTCCTGTCACTGGGTATCACTTGAAAAGAGACTGGCTCTATCCTCCTGACTGCCACCTCTCAGAGATTTGTAGACGTTGATAAGGTCCCCTCTCAGCCTTCTCCTCTCCAGACTAAACAGCCCCAGGTCTCTCAGTCTTTCCTCTTAAGAGAGATTCTACAGTCCTTTAACCATGCTCAAAGCCCTCCATTGAACTCTCTCCAGTAGTTCCCTGTCCCTCTTGAACTGGGGAGCCCAGAACTCTATTCATTATTCCAGATGTGGCCTAACTGGGGCTGAGTAGAAGGGGAGAAGAACCTCTCTAGACCTGCTGGACATACTTTCTTTGGTGTATCCCAGGATACCATTGGCCTTCTTGGCCACAAGGGCACATTGCTGTGCCATGGATAACTTACTACCAACCAGGACTCCCAGGTTCTTCTCTGCAGAGCTATTCTCCAGCAGATCAACCCCTATGTGCAGCAGTATCAGGAAATAAACATATAACATTCAAATTCAAAGTAAAACTTAAATAACAATAACAAAAATTAGCAGTAACTCAAATCTAAATTTTAATTTTAAGACATGTCTCTGTCATTCCAGTTAGCTGGATGCAAAATTTCCTACTTCACTACTATACCTCTACTCTTTAGGGAAGCATGTACATGAGAATTAAGGCTGGGTGAGTACAGCATGATCAAAAAACATTTTCTTATACTTGGTTTTAGGAAGGCAAAAAGGTTATCTGAGGTGACTTTGACTCCTTGGATGAGCTCATCAGCAAAACAGTCACTGAGACCACAGAGAACTACATTAAGATTACGGATGCCACCAAAAAATCATGGCCCCCAACTGTTATCCAACTGTATTCTGTAAATAAATGTATTTATTTCTGCAACAGCTGGATCACAGCAGCAGTACACATCCAGTTTTGTTTCCATACCGAAGTTTTTACTTCAAAACTTACAATCTATAAATCAGGCTGTAACACAGCTACAGAAAAAAAAAATATCCACCCCTATAATGTCAGTGAGACTGTAAAATGTAACTGCTGCACCTATTCCCCTAGGGAATGCTGAAGATGTTGGGCAAATGCCCTCTGCTCACATCATTAAAACAAACAAAGCCAATGCCATGAAATCATTCACTGTGCAGAAACTTTATAAGCTCTTCTATTATCTTTTATAGCTTAATTTGAGAACTGAGAATCTCTAGAGTGCTCTGCAGCACATTAATAAGAGACACTTTGCTATCACTATTACTGTACTGCCTGCATCAGCTCAGTGCAGTTCACTTTGGTATATTGGGGGTTTTTTTGGAGGGTTTTTTGTTTGGTTGGTTAGTTTTTTAAAGACATTTCCTTATACAAAAACTCGATTTTTTTTCCCAGTGAATTGTAAAGGTGGTGGTGGTAGTCAGGGTCTCTTTCACAGGACTTGCACTTAGTTCATTTTCCACAGTGCCTTAAGAGCCCATTACTAATGAAACTGCTGAACAATTCTTCTCTAAAGCCATCAGACATCATAGGCTTGACAGTACTCCTGCCTCCCTCAATAAAATCAGGAGCCTCTGAAGTCTGAAGACTGCTACTAGAAATTAAGAAAATAACACTGGAACTGGCAGCAAACGAGGGAGCTTTTCATCTCCTGGGTGAGCTGTTAAACTCCAGCATTTCATACCATACTCTGGCTAATTAAATACTTCACAGCTTATATGAGTCTTTATTTCATAGCCATAGCTGAACATGATCAGGATTCAATTATTTGACAGGTTTGAAGACAGACCTGCAGAAATACACACAGACAGCAGAAGCCACGTTGATACCAACAGCTTTCACCAGCTCTCTAATGTCCCTTTCCTTCACAGAAACATAAAATTATAGAATGTTCTGGGTTGAAAGGGACCTTTAGAGGTCATCTAGTCTGCTGTCAGTAGGTACATCTTCAACTATCTCAGGCTGCTCAGAGCACCATCCAACCTGACCTGGAATGTTTCCACAGATGGGGCATCTACCACCTCCCTGGGCAACCTGGGACACTGTCTTACCACCTTTACCGTAAAAAATGTCTTCCTTAGATGTAGCCTGATTCTCCCCTTTTTTTAGTTTAAAACCATCACCCCTTGTCCTGTCATCACAGCTCTGCTAAAAAGACTGTTCCCTCTTTCTTACAGGCTCCTTTAAGTACTGAAAGGATGCTATTAGGTCTCCCCAGAGCCTTCTCTTCTCTAGGCTGAACAGCTCCAACTCTCTCATCCTGTCTTCATATCAGAGGATATTTTTTTGGCCTCCTCCAGACCTGCTCCAACAGGTCTATGCTCATCTTGTGCTGAGGACTCCAGATCTGGACACAGTACCACAGGTGAGGTCTCTAACAAAATCTCTGTACCAGGAAAATGAACCAACAGAGCTGTGTCAGTATATAGGTCCATAACTAGACTGCTTTTAGTCCCTGAGGCATTACTTCGTCTGGAGTCAACTCTCCCAAGGCCAGTGGAGGTAGCTATGATAGTGAGCATTGGCTCAGGTGAGACCTGGTCCCACACCTACCTCCACTCTGCTCATACCAAGAAGGATCCATGGGGTTACTACCAGCTGAGATCTGATGTTTCTGGAGCCTGCCACAACACTGTCCTCCCCAAGGTGAAGCACAACTCATAACACATAGCAAGACACCAGGTCAAACCCTCACAGGATGACTACAGCACTGCAGAAGTCACACTGAAAGACTTCCACTTGCATTTTCCTGAAGCATGATGCACATTTCTGGTGTATTCATGTAGGATGCCCAACTGCCAGATCTGGGGCTAAATTTGTAAACAAACTATTCCAAGCAAATGAAGAACACGAAGTGTTTCTGAAGTCATGCTTCACTTTGTTTCTTAACAAACACTGCCTGGCAGCACTCTTTCCACAGTTGGTTTGTTGGGTTTTTTCCTTCCTTACAGTATATAAATTACACTGCATCCCAACTCATTAAGCATGTTGATTTTTTTTTCCCCTAAAAGGGTAAAAGAAGAGACTGGAAGCACATGTGGCTTTGCTGGACCACCAAAGGCAAATAACCTTTTTTTTTAATGCTGAAAAGCATTATTTAAACTTCAATTTTATTCATAGAATTTATTTGACCAGAATTTACCTACTCAGTTCTAAAAAACCCCAACTACCTAAACCAATAAATGGTTGCTTAAATATGGTTATGTGGAATTAATACTCTGCATTTAGTTTCCAGAATATTGACTTATTTTTAAGTGCAAGGAGCCTCAGACAATGTAACTAGAAAATCTCACTATGATCTTTTTAGAGATAGGTGAAGATTTTTTTTCCTCTATGCATGCCCAGATCCTTGAATAATCAAGAGAACGCAGTTAGTTGATTTGATAATATTTAACTAATCACTCTTTTAAGTTTTCCAAAATGCAACTAAAAATAATACACCAACAAGAAATATAACCAAAAGCTAAAAAGCTGGACTTCATAGTTTGAGTCTGATAAGGAAGTTGGACTGGATGACCTTTAAAGGTTCTCTTCCAACCCAAACCATTCTATGATTCTATACCAGCTTGCAAAGTTTCTTCCTGGGGTCTGCTACCCTCAAATAGTGGAGCCATGAAAGCATGATGGAATGTTTCTCTCTCAGATGATATTCTTGAAGACACAGCACAAAGAACATCATTAAGATTTTCAAATCAACTTCCTAAAAATGATTCTGTCACCCTCGGTCTGTTTGAAAATATGCATAAAACTAATCAAACTGACAGCTTGTGCAGCAAAATTCAAGACAACTCAAGACCTGCTGTTCCTGAAGTCTGGCAGCCCAGAACTTCAGACCTCTTCACCTTCACCTTGTCTTCCAAGTACTCCCCAGCAAAGCATCTATTTTACAGAATTCATGTTTTTATCACAATCCAAGATAAAAATGCCTTCAGAAATGAAATATGCATGTCTGAAACCGCTTTTCTCCCTTGTCCTTATGTATATGGCCTCAATCCTGCTTAACCACTCTGTTCAGACCCTGCTCTAACAGAAGAAACCTTCTCAAAGAGGCTTTTAACAGAGTTCTTCATTGGATCAGCACATGCGGACGCAGTAGGTGAGACCAAGCAACATTTTACAAGTTATTTATTGGTAGCACAGCAAATTAAGAATCAGAATCACAGACTGGTTTGGGTTGAAAGGGACCTAAAAGGTCATCTAGTCCAACCCCCTGCAGTGAGCAGGAACATCTTCCACTAGAACATGTTGCTAAGATGAAGAGAGACTGAGAGACCTGGGGCTGTTTAGTCTTGAGAAGACTGAGAGGGGATCTGATCAATGTCTATAAATATTTGAGGGGTGGGTGTCAAGTGGAGGGGGCCAGGCTCTTTTCGATGGTTCACAGTGATGAGACAAGGAACAATGGGTTCAAACTTGAACATAGAAGATTTCACCTCAATGTGAGGAGAAACTTCTTTACAGTGAGATTAGTGGAGCACTGGAAGAGGCTGCCCAGAGAGGTTTTGGAGTCTTCTCCTCTGGACACTTTCAAAACCTGTCTGGATGCATTCCTTGCACGACTACCCTGGGTGATCCTGCTTTGATAGGGGTGTTGGACTGGATGATCTCTAGAGGTCCCTTCCAACCTCTAACGTTCTATGATTCTATGATGAAGCAAAACCGAAATTTCTGTCAAATTTTGGAATAAGAAAAGACCATAAGTTTCTCAAAGAAAGTTCACCTGAACTTGTTTTATATTTGGTTGTTGTTTTTTTTTTCCCCACAAATACAATTAATCCCAAGTAGCCAGCATGGAAAAGGAGCTGAAAACAATCATACCATAGCAAATGCTTAACAAAGAGCAGTAGCTAAATAGCACATATTTGTTCTACACTTTGTGGATGTGTGTAGTTCACACACATTTGCTTCTGACCTTTGGAAGCATCAAGAGTAGCACAACTTCCACAGAAAACTTCTACAAGAAATATTTCTGCTAACAGCTAAAGCTATCATTAGTAACACAGAAAAATGAAGGCCAAGAACATGACTGTAAAACCTTAGATAGCAAGCTAGGTAGTTAACAAGTCTTACAGGTTAAGGCCTAAGTGTCCTGTCATAGAGATAAGAGTCCTGCAGAAGATAAGAGAGGGGCTAGATAGTCCATCCCAGGGGGAGGCACAGGGAATTGTAGTTTTGTTATTCCACCCCATAATCCTGCAATCCCTACATAAGCAGACCTCACAGCCAGTTCTGACTCTTTCCCCTTCCTCTCTGCTCCTGGGCGTGCAGGGGCTGCTCTCTGGTGTGTGGGGGAGAGCAGCCCTGTGGACAAGCTATTCTCTTGCTGCGTAGCTGGGCCTAGCATGCTGAGCGAGTGTGGGGAGCAGTGAGGCTTGGTGGGGGAAGCACTGATGCCTGGCAACCCTCTCTCGGCACAGGGGCAGTTTGTCCTACTCTGGGCTTACTGAGGCCTTACTGAGTGCTAGGGGTGAGGTCTTGGCCTGATTTAGGCCTCAGTTGATTTTGATTGTGTGTATATATCATAGAATCATAGAATCAAGAAGGTTGGAAGAGACCTCAAAGATCATGGAGTCCAACCTGTCACCCTACACCTCATGATTCTCTAAGCCATGGCACCAAGTGCCACGTCCAATCCCCCCTTGAACACCTCCAGGGATGGTGACTCCACCCTTTTGTCTTTGTACCTTTTGTATTTGATTTACATTTGTAAATAGTATTTCTATATAACTTCTAACTCTGTGAGAGTGCTTTTATTTAGTCCTTTGGGGCAAATTCATTCTGTCCTCAGTCCAGAGCTGTTTTCAGCTCAAACCAAGACACCAAGACATTATTCTTATATGAACATTCATAACCCATCCAAACACAGAGGCCACGAGCTGTTTCCACTTTAAATCTGATGTGTTTCCCTGTACGTGTAAAATATGTATGTGAAAGATTTGACATCTCTGAATTGAAAAGCCTGTTCCTGTCAGCTGGACATCCAAGAAGACCTCCAAATCTCAGAGGAAGAGGCTTTCCCAAAGCAGTTTCCCAGAAGAAACAGCATACAAGGAACAACACTAACATATTGCAACACTAATGTAATGAATTACAAGATTACACAAAGGAATTTTAAAAGCTGGCTTCATGTGGCGAGGGGGCAGTTCTTTGCTCCCAATGACTAACACCTTGGATGAGCCTTGTAAACAGGAGTATTCTTAGAGTGTTTCCAGTAGCCATCACTGGGCACACCATGGTTACCAACCAATCTGCAAGTACTGTATCTTCCACTCCCACAGCACAGGACTAGGAAAACATGTGCTTGACAGTTTCTGCCTGTTTGCAGGGTGAGGGCAGATGTATACATTCTCCTGATCCCATGGTGTCAGCATGGCAACAACGTTTCTGCCAATCCCAGTAACAAATGACAACAAATGTAAAAATTTCAACATGCAAATTTGTTCTAAAGAAACTGTCAGGAAAACAGGATCCTCTACAGCCTGTCCAAAGAAAGGGTAAATACCTTCCTGTCTTCTCACAAGATCAATTAAAATTAGGTGGAGCATTTCTCCAATCAAGAAAGGCTGAGAGAGTTGGGTTCTTAAGCCTGGAGAAGGCTTTGAGGAGACCTTAGGGCAGCCTTGAGGTAAGTAAATGGAGCATATAAAAATGTTGGGGACAGTTTCTTTAGCAGGGCCTATTGTGACCAGACAAGGGGTGCCAGTTTTAAACTAAAAGTGGGAGATTTAGACTATAAAGGAGGGAGAAACATTTTCCAGTCAGGGTGGTAAAACATTAGCACAGGTTGTCTAGAAAGGTGGTAGATGCCCCATCCCTGGAAAAATTCCAGATGAGGTTGTACAGGGCTCTGAGCAACCTGATCTAGTTGAAGATGTCCCTGCTCACTGCAGAAGGGTTGGACTAGATGACCTCTAAAAGTCTCTTTCATCTCAAAGCATTCTATGATTCTGTGACTGCTGCAGACAGAGCTCCATGTGAGGAACAGATGTGCCTGTGTTACTGACCAAAATCAGGCACCTGCAGTGACCCCCAGCACAACTGTCCACTCCAGTCAGAAGGGAGTGCTAGTAGGACATGGGCTAGAAACAAATGCATTTCTTAAACCTCTATAATCTGCCAGAAATGGAAGGATGGGAAAATGCAGAAATTGCTTTGCTCCTAACACAAGGCCAAAACCAAATGTCAGCACAGAACAAATCTTCGCTACCTTTGTGAGTATTTTTAACAAACTGATTGATCAGGCAATTAGTGACAAATCATTGTATCACAGAATCACAGAATGTTAGGGGTTGGAAGGGACCTCAAAAGATCAACTAGTCCAACTCACTGCCAGAGCAGGTTCACCTGGACTACGTCACACAGGAACGCATCCAGGCAGGTTTTGAAAGTCTCCAGAGAAGGAGACTCCACAACCTCACTGGGCAGCCTGTTCCAGTGCTCTGTCACCCTCACAGTGGAAAAGCTTTTCCTTATGTTCCCATGGAACCTCCTATGCTCCAGCTTGCACCCATTGCCCCTTGTCCTATCATTGGACACAAACCAAGAACGTCATAACCAAACATACAGTAACAGAGTCTATTAAACCCAACTGCTAACTACCTCATGGAACTACCTAAACCTGACTTGTGAATTATGCCTTTGTTGTTTCAAACCAAACATCCGATTAAGAGCTTCCTGGTTAGTGTTTAAACTCAGGACATTAAGTCAAATGCAGTTAATGAGCAAGTTCCTTCACATTAATAGGGATGAAAATATTTTTCTTACAGGAGGTACAGCCTTTGGCTACCTCCAAATTATAGCAAAACTACAAATAACATCTTGAAATAAAGCAGACTAGCGTGTATGTTACTAAAGAGCCAGTAGAGACCATCTGAACTTGCCTAAAGGAAAAATGCCTGACTAAAAATACCTGCTGAAGTAAAACAAGAAATCTTCTCTTTTAAAGGTAAAACCACCTCCTGACAACTCTCTCCAGGAAGGCTACAAGAGTTAAGAAATACAATTTGGCTTTGAAGGTCATGATCTCTCAGGGCTTGTGGAACGCTGCTTATACAAATTATGAAAGAAATGAGTAGCAGAGATGAAGGTAAGGCAAGAAAGAACCAAGCCAAAATGGTTTGTAGCAGACAAATTTTAGCAAACTGCTAAAATACCGACAAAGAAAATTACTTTTATCAAAACAGTGCAGGACAGTCCCACTAAGAGCTACTTCTCCAAGTAGCCGTGAATAGCAGGAATAACTATGAGGATTACTGTCCAACCTCACGCACTGCCTCAGTCTTCTCTCTGCTGAGGCACAGCCTGCTCTCTCCACATAGCAAGGAGAAAAAAAGTTTGCAGATGACACTAAGGCAAGAGGGAGTATTGATCTGCTTGAGGGTTGGAAGACTCTGCAGAAAGATCCAAACACTCTGGATCAATGAGCTGAGATCAACTGTATGAGATTCAACAAGGCCAAGTGCCAGGTTCTCCGCTTAGCTCACAACTCTTTGCAATGTTCCAGGCTTGGGGAAGTGTGCCTGGAAAGATGCTCAGCAGAGAAAGACCCAGAAGTGTTGATCACCAGCCATCTGAACATGAGCCAGTGTGTGTCCAGGTGGCCAAGAAGGCCAACAACATCCTGGCCTGTATCAGGAATAATGTGACAAGCAGTACTGTGTTCCATTTTGGGCCCCTCACAAGAAAGATACTGAGGTATCTCTTTCACAACTATGGGAAATGAGGCTATAGCAAGATGCAGGTCAGTCTCTTCTCCCTAGTAGCACGAGGGGAGGATATTAGAAGACACTTCTTCACTAAAAGGTTTCTCAAAGACTCGAATAGGCTCCCCAGGAAAGTGGCTGAATCCCTACCCCTGGAGGTGTTTAAAACACAGAGATGTGCTGCTGGTTTAGCACCAGACTTGAAGGAATTACATAATGGTTAGACCTGATTATTCGAAAAGTCTTTTCCAACCAAAACAATTCTATGATACTATGAAGTTTAGCTATTCAAAAAAACCCAAACCAAACCAAACCAAAACAAAAACCACCCAAAACAACAACAAAAACCCACCAAAGCCAAACAACCCCAAATTCATGTTAAAGTACAAAAAAACGAACCCAGAAAACATCAATCTTGCTTTCTCTCCTTGTAGGCTGAGAAACTGATTTTCAGCCTTTCATTGAAAAAGCAGAAGGAAAAATGCATGAGGATTTTCTCCTGCTGCCCACTGCCAAGGAGTCAGGGAGTCTTCACAGAGTGCAAAGTGATTTGCTGCCTTCACTCCTCTTCATGGACTTCTTGGGCTTCTCCATAGGCTCAAGCAGGTCTTACTGCAGGTGTGGTCCAGGCATCTATGGAACCACTTTAGGACGGTAGCTCCTTCCCCCTTTCCCAAACATATGTTACAACTACACTGGTCATTAAATCGTGTCTGGGCACAGCACTGCCTATCACTCTGCCCTCCTTAAGAGCACTGAGGATTAATAATTCCCAGGCTGGAAGGATGTCTCTCTCAGGCAGCAGTGGTTCCACA
Source organism: Indicator indicator (assembly GCF_027791375.1). NCBI lineage: Eukaryota > Metazoa > Chordata > Aves > Piciformes > Indicatoridae > Indicator > Indicator indicator. Next base: position 27,402,779 of record NC_072015.1, read on the forward strand.
GGTAGGGCACTCATTCTGATCTCACCAAGGCTTGTGATCTGCCTCAGGGAGTCTCTCTGCCTAAGTAATTAGTGATAGGATGAGAGGAAATGGGCTTAAGTTGTGCCAGGGGAGGTTTAGATTGGATGTTAAGAAAAATTTCTTTGCTGAAAGTATGGTGAATCATTGGAACAGGCTGCCCAGGGAGGTGATAGAGTCACCATCCCTGGAGGTGTTCAAGAAACATGTTGACATGGCACTTTAGGATATAGTTGAGTGGTCACAGTAGCTGGGTTACAATTGGACTTCATGATCTTAAAGGTCTTTTCCAACCTTAATGATTCTATAATTCTGTGATCTTAGGAACAAGTTGTAAAGGATTTCTTTCAGTGCTGCTGGGTTACATTTCTCCATAACCCTGTCTTATTCACAGCAAGAGAGCTCATAGTTCTCCCTTCACTGGAACAAGAAAACAACAGAAACAGCATCTCCACCTTGGTTTTCAAAGACATTTTATGAGTCACTATACAGCACAAATTAAAAAGAAATCTGTATGCTGCCAAGTCACTTTGCAACTAAATACAGGAAAGGCTTCTGTTTTTCAGAATTTGGTTACTATCAACAGCTCATCTATGACACCTTCAATAGTTCATGTCATAAAACCATTATCTCCCATCAAAGGAAATGCAAACGGACCCAGACAGGTGGCTGAACTGGAGGGATGCTTATCAGTGCACTACCAATTGTTTTTATGAACACAGTGAGCAATTAATTTCTACAAACGAGCTCACTGATTTAACTTACTAACGTTGTCTGAAAAGAGATGTGACTTATTTTGAAGGAAAATAAATCAATTTTATATGAATAAGGATATTAAGGTTATGAAGGGTACACACATACTTTTTCAAATATTAGTTAGATGGTTTGTTTATTTTTTAACCTTCCACTGGATTCCAGATGTCCTGTGTTCCAGCAACATTATGCCTCTCTGTCATTCAATGGGGGGTTTGCTAATAACTTCAGTCTGACCAGAATTTTACCTGGGAGAGCCACATTCATTTTACCATTTTGTAAGTAAACCTAAGGCACTATGCCTTATACAGTGAGGACAGAGCTTGAAGAAATCAGTTAATCTTCCACTTTAACCATTTTCCAAGCATTCATACTTTAATCATAGAATCACAGAATGTTAGGGGTTGAAAGGGACCTTGAAAGATCATCTAGTTCAACCCCCCTGCAAATTTACCTTACATCAATAGTCACTGTGGATGTTCACTTCAGTTTTCCAGGCAAGGGTCAAAAACAATTCCTTAGCTTTATTTTCTCATAATCAAATGCAAACCTTTCTAAAAAGCTTGGCAAATTTCACCTGACCATAAGAAAGGGTTGCACAAGTACATTATTTCAAGCTCCTATCACAAATTACGAGTTCACATTCACTATGGAAACAGACTTTCAGTTCACTTGAGAAATAACCAAGTCATAAGGATTTAACTCCCCATGCTGTTCATTAAAAATAATTATTCAATGCATAAAGGCTTGGTGCTGAGTGAACAAATGGTCAGGCTGGAGAATTCCCTTTAGCTGCAGAACAGACATCTCAGATGCACCAAAGATGTGTTTCCTCAAGCAGCCTCCTTTATTACTCATTTGGAAAGACTAGCTCTAGACTAAGATGAGACTTCAGACACCCATTTAGTTCCCCACTTCTATACTGGCTTTTCCAATAGGAGCACTGATTACTGACTGACAAAAACTATTTAGTAATGGGAACATCTGTGAAACAGAAAACAGACTGAGATCAAATTAATGGCATGTATCTCACCATTAGGCAGTTATTAAACAGGAAAGATTATAAGTGCCAATAAACCTGACTAAATTCTTACCAAAGATTTAGCCATGGAAACACCAAAAACGTTTAAAAATTCATGAGTGAAATGCTTTTCAATCCCCTTTTGAAATAAAGGAAAATAAATCAAATAATCAAATTACTCTTAGGCAAAGCTCTAACTATTGAGGTCTGAATGTACAGAACTCCAAATTTTCTAAGTTATTGGCCTCACTGCAACAATAACTCAGCCACACTGCCCACAAGTAGCAATTAATTAAATTTAATAAGGAACACTATGTTGTTCCGTCTTCAAAACCCTACCCAGGACTCTAAACAATGCTACTTTTCTTATTTCAATTTTCAAATATTTAAAAATCCAATTGAAGAAAATCATCTTCAGTGTTGGGAGAAAATCCTAATGCATAAAAGCTCACTTACGTGCTCTATTAAACAAACCAACCAAACCTACATGGCACAGGAATGTCAGTTTTTAACAAGGCACTAAATATCTCCTTTCCAGAAACAGAAAACAGAAATAGAATTTATCTTTAATGACATGCATAGAAGAAGATTTCCCCATCACTAAACTCTGAATCAGGCATTCACTGAGGATTAAAAAAAGCAAACTTTAGAGGAAATTAATGTGGTGGGCTGGAAATTCTCTATTCACTTCTGTGAGCGCAGAATCATAGAATGGCTTAGGTTGAAAGGGATACCTCAGAGATCATCTACTCCAACCTCCCTGCCATGGGCCAGGATGCCTCACAACCAGACCCCACTTAGGTTGGAAGGGACCTTAAAGGTCATCTACTCCAACCTCCCCACCATGGGCAGAGATGCCTCTCAACTGGACTTGGTTGCTTAAGGCCTCATCCAACCTGGCCTCAAACGCCTCCAGGGAGGATGCATCCACAACCTCCCTGGGGAGCTTATTCCAGAGTCTCACCACCCTCACACTGAAGAAATTCTTCCTAAGGTCCAGTCTAAGCCTACTTTCCCTCACCTTCAAACCATTCCCCCTTGCCCTATTGCTAGACACCCTTATGAAAATTCACCTTCCAGCCTTCCTATGAGTTCCTTTCATGTACTGGAAGGCAGCTATTCGATGCCCCCAGAGTCTGCTCTTCTCTAGGCTGAACAAACCCAGCTCCCTCAGTCTATCCTTCTCCTTCCAGTGAAGTTTGATCTTAAGCTTGAAATTATTTTCTTTAGTATTTGAATATGAGACTACCTCATAGGACAGAAAGTCAAGGGAAGAAAAAAAAACAAGTCCATAGTACCCATCTAACTTCCTGTCAACTACAGCATGAGTGATAAATGGGAAATCAGTAACATTTTCCTAAATGTCTTCTACAAAAACATATTACCTGAAAAGACAGGATAAAAAAAATAGTGCCAACTGCTCTTGGAAAGAGAAATGAAAACAAACAGAAAGAGATCAAAGACAGCTTTTAAAGGAGTAACATCACGATGTGCTGGCTCCTGAGCACGTAAAACCATAAAAGGCTATCACCAAGGCAGGCACCAGGCTATCCCTCCTACATGAAGAAGAAAAGTTAATGCAATCAGCAAGAAAAATCCATCAGGCTGGTAAACTGTTTAATTATTTCAGAGTATTCCATGTTTACACTGTGATTCATCTGCTGTGTTGAAAAACTTTTTACCCCCACTTCCTCATCTGCACTTAACATCATCAACATCATATAAAAAGAGAGAAGATTTAAGTAACTTTGCAGAATTAGTACAGAAAGCAGTAGTGCCACAGATATTCCATGGGGATACTCCAGACTGGGGGGAAAAAAACTCCACAATATATAGCAAAAATATGTCAAGGGTAACCATCTTAGGAGCTGGATTCATGCATAGCAGCTACTAACTTTCCTGACTAATGTTTGGATTTGACACAAATGAGGCCCAAAATTCTAAGGTTGTCAAGCCAAATTCCACCAGGAAATTCAACATCAGATTCAAAATCTTCCTTTTAAAATTCCAGCTGCAGCCTCAGCATTTTTTACTTGTTTCTTGAAGAAAAACAAGTCTACAATGCTTCTTAGGACCAGTATTTACAAAACTTGCTTAGGAAGGCAGTCATTCCTTTTTGAGACTATGGAAGAGTTCCAGATGCTTGAAATGAAAGGTCAACAAGCTTCATATTCCCACAAGAAAACAGGGACCAGGAGAGCTTTACAGCAGGGAGTACCTTGGGAATCATAGAACCATGGAAAGTTTTGGATTGGAAGTGACCTTTCAAGGTCATCTAATCCAACCCTTGCTGCCAAACACCCTTGCAGACCACCAGGCGGACTGCTCTTCTCCCAGCACTTTTGGTTCCTTAAGACTCTCCCCACCCTCATCATGCCACCAAATGACACAGGAATTGTGTCACATTGCACAGCAGTGTGCCCTAGTGGCCAAGAGGGCCAATGGTATCCCGGGATGCATCAAGAAATGCATCAAGAAACGTGTCCAGACAGTCTAGGGAGGTTCTCCTCCCCTTCTACTCTGCCCTGGTGAGACCACACATTGCAATACTATGTTCAATCTCAGGCTCTCAAATTCAAGAGAGACAGGGCTCCATGGGAGAGAGTTCAATGGACAGGTACAAGGTTGACTAAGGGACTCAAACATCTCTCCTGTGAAGAAAGACCGAGAGAAGCGGAGCAATTTAGCCTGGAGAAGAGAAGGCTGAGAGGGGACCTTACCAATGTCTACAAATAACTGAGGGGTGGGTGTCAAGATGAAGGTGCCAGGCTCTTTTCAGTGTGCCCAGTAATAGGACAATAAACAGTGGGGATAAGGTGGAACATAGGAGGTTCCACCTCAACATGAGGAGAAACTTCTTTACTGCAAGGGTGCTTGAGCACTGGAACAGGCTGCCAAGAGAGGCTGTGGAGTCTCCTTCTCTGGAGACTTTCAAAACCCACTTGGATGCGTTCCTGTGTGGCCTGCCCTAGGTGATCCTGTTTTGGCATGGGGGTTGGACTGGATGATCTCTAGAGGTCTTTCCAACCCCTAACATTCAATGATTCTATGAATTACTTGTTACAGAAAGTGCCACATACACACCGTCTATGTCAGCCAGGAAGGCTGAGAAGCAAAGGAAGAGGAAAAAGGCAGCTGAGTATTTTCCAGCCATTTTTTCTCCTTGTTGGAAGCCTCCTTTCAGCACAGACCTTTTCCTGCCTGTTCAGTTTGGGGATCAGTGTGCCAGCAGCACTCAGTAAATAAAATAAAAGACTCCAACCTGCACACATTATTTGCAGCTGAATAAAAATGACCACAGGATCACACAGGATCACAGGATGTTAGGGGTTGGAAGGGACCTCCAAAGATGATCCAACCCCTGGACTGGGTCTTTGACATGTTTATCCAACATTCAATACAAACGGGCTGTTAGTTTCTCCTGAATAAATATGAAGCTCAGGGTGAAGTCTCCAAGCATTTTTCTGACTAAGGAAATAAAATCTGTGAAGTCCAATTTGAATTTTTCTTAAGATTTTTAGAGCTAGGGTTTAAGTTTGGTACCTTACTCAGAACTAAGAAGACTTGCCAAAAAAAAACCACAGAAAGATTTAGTGATGCAGTGATCTCGACTGATTTGGTTTGTTTATTTACGCTTGGTAATCTGTGACAAGGGTCTCAGCTAATGCAAGGCAGAGTCATAAACCTGGGAAACAAGCAGTATTTAAATATATATTAATAAAAGTGCTCTAAAAGCGAGCAGTAACCTTTCCTACTGGTTGCAACAGTTACTGTAGAGCTTTATAAGGCTTGATCTTATCATGCAGCTCCTTCTAATCACACAGCACAGTGCTTACACTCGGCAAATTAATGTTATAGCATTTCAATCTTTATTATCATCTACAGTTGGGGTGGCCTGTCTCTTCCACTTTATAAATAACCCAAATACTCTGTACGCTTAATTTGCTATCACCATAGCAATTTTTTTTCCCCTAAAGATGAGTCAAATTCTTACACCAAAACTAAATGCAGTTTGTTTAGGTAAGTCTCTTCTTATGGCACTAAAGCAGAGGGCAAAGTTTTTATTCAAAAATCCCTTTCTTCTTCATGTGAATTTCATTTCAGCTATCATAATAAACCTTTCTTTACCATCAAACACTGGAGGACTTACATAAGACCTGTTTACAGCATTCACTACCTTGTTAATTCTTTTGTTCATGCAGCAGGCATTTGCTATGACACAGAGTCTGCCATTCTCAACAGCTCAGTGATTCATCTGCCTTTCCTACACATACCTCCCAACCTGTCTTCCCTATTTTTTTTGTTTAACTTATCACTGTTGAGACACTGCTCCCCCTCTTCACATTTGGAACCAGGCTTTTTCCTTCCCATTACATAAGGTCTAATAAGCTCTTGAGCACTGCCATTCATGGTACTGTGACTCACTTTTGTAATGACTATTGTTTCCTACAAAAGAAAGCTAGGCTTACTTGTTGTATCATCACAAGGAGTTAACTCAGCCAGGTGTCAGAATTCATGATGCAGGAAAGCAGACACACAGGAGCAGTGGTTTGCACTTACAGGAAGCCAGAGCAGTCTCTGGTGCTCATGTCAAGCTTCACTGCCTTGCTTGCAACCATCAGAAATAACCCATGAAGAACTGAAACAAGTAATTTTTTGGAAGGATATAGGGACAATCCTTGAACACCCAGAACTGTTCGTGAACCACACACACTCTCCAGACCCTGCGATAGCTGTGCTAATGTAAGCTTTGGCAGCACTAACAGGCATGTAAAATCCTGTTCAGCCTGGCTCCTGCCTTTTCAATTAGCTAACATCTCAGAAGAAGTTGCTTGAGTCACTGTAGTCACTGTAAATTACAGCTATCAAAATAAAGACATAAAACTAACTATCTAAGATATGTAACTAAAACCCAGGCCTGATTCAGGCTGTACTGCCATGCAAAAGAAGGAACTCTAAAAAGGTTAGTAAGTTAGGGCTGAACTCATCCTGACCATTTTAGATAAGCACAAAACCCTCCTTTAATTAACCTTCAGTATCCCGGCTACCACGTATTTGTTTTATTCAGCTACAGGAGGCTCTTTAAAATAAACATTCCTTCCTTTCCAGAAATTGAGATTTTTCATGGCTGCTCCACTTCCATGAAATAGAAACAGAGGGCATAGCATCCTTTTAATTCTCTGTCTCACAGATGCTGTTTGATGAACATTCAGAAACTACAGGAACAATGAGGTTTCTAATATCATGTTCATTTTCTATGCTAACATAAAAATCACACCATGCCACTGCTCTCACTCTGCCATCATGCATGGTCCCATCTTTCAGTTCCAAGCTAAAAGACATCTGAAAGACAACATCTGCAAATCTAAGTTTTCAAATCCCAGAACACTTCAAAAACACTTCCTGCATGGCTGGCAGGGACTCTATTGATCCCTGTGGCAAACTGATTATGGCACAAGAAGTCAATCACAGAATCAACCAGGTTGGAAAAGACCTCCGTGATCATCAAGTCCAATTTATTACCCAACACCATCTAATCAACTAAACCATGGCACTAAGTGTCACATCCAGTCTTTTTTTAAACACTTCCAGGGACAGTGACTCCACCACCTCCCCAGGCAGCCCATTCCAATGGTCAATCCTTCTTTCTGTGAAGAATTTCTTCCTAACATCCAGCCTGAACTTACCCTGACGCAGCTTGAGACTGTGTCCTCTCATTCTGAAGAAGATCACAGCTTTCAAATCTATTTGCCATCCTAAACCTAATGGGCAAGAGTATCCTAACATCAGCTTCATTATTTCCTCAACGTGAAATGCAGGCTACGTACTACTCTAGCTAACTAAAGTTAACAGACTATCTCATTAAAAGCAACACTTATTTTACCTTACCGGTTTTTGAGTAACCTGGGCTACTGGAAGGTGCCTCTGCCCATGGCAGGGGGGGTGGAACTAAATGATCTTTAAAGTCCTTTCCAACCCAATGCATGCTATGGTATGATATTATCAAACAGAGCATCTTCTCTGTCAAACCCAGAACAACCCAGGCTCAGAAACAGGAGCACCTTCACACAGCTGAGTTTTACACCTTCTTCAGATGCATCCTTCAGAGGGCTGGAGCACCTCCTCTCTGGGGACAGGCTGAGAAAGTTGGGGCTGTCAAGCATGGAGAAAAGAAGGCTCCAGAGAGACCTTATAGCAGCCTGAAACAGGTCTACAAGAAAGCCAAGAAGTGACCTTTTACAAAGGCTTGTAGTAAGAGGGATTGAAGGTTGAGGAGAGCAGATTTAGAATGGGTATTAAGAAGAAATTCTTTACAGTAAGGGTGGTGAGACACTGGAACAGGTTGCCCAGGGAGGTCACAGATGCCCCTTCATTGGAGGTGTTTAAGGCCAGGTTGGATGAGGCCTTGAGCAACCTATCTAGCAGAAGGTATCCCTGCCTATGGTGGGCGGTTGAGACTAGATGATCTTTAAGGCCCCTTCCAATCCAAACCATTCTATGAATCTATGAATTAAACCCCCATCTAACACCCTTTAAATGTCCAGGGTTAAGGGAAGTCAGAGAGAACTACAGGGGAATTGAAGTTCTTTAGCAAACATGAGAGTGGTCTGCATCACTTTTCACTAGCCACCTCCAGTCAGAAAGAAGTTCTGCTTTCCATGCAGGTAAGTGCTACTAGATTTTCAACTGTGCTGTGGATTACAAAGCAATGAATCCTGACAAGATCACTTTTGAAGTTAAATTTCAAAGACACACTTAGGATACCAAGGGTAATTGTTTGAATCTCTGATATTTTCAATAAATATTTTACAAAGAAAATTGCGAGCACTGAATCCCCTGAGCATGATGGGGTTTTGCTTTTCAATACTAAAGCTACTGTCAGAGCAGGGGGTGAGGAAGAAGGCAGAAAATACAGTTCTGTTTCACATATTTCAGCTAAAACAGACATTAGGAGGATACAGTATTACCCACTTGCCTCTCTGATGCTCTAGCAGAACAGAAGAATGGTTGAAGAGCTCAGGAGTGAAGTCAAAATTATGCAAATGCCCAAGGCTGTAAGATGCTCTGCAGCAGAAGTAATAACATCAAAAGTAACAACTACCATTACCTTGCTAGTCACAGGAGATTGCTTGCTATCTTTTTGTCTCTTGAAATGACAACCAAGAACCACGAACTTTTTGGCTAGGAACACAGAAGATTGGATAACTCTAACAACATGAGTAGAACTTCAGAAGTCAGATGAACAGAAAGAATAGATGTGGAGCAGGTGTGTCCTTCTCTGGAGACTTTCAAGACCTATCTGGATGCATTCCTGTGTGACCTGTGCTAGATTCTATGGTCCTGCTCTGGTGGGGGGTTGGACTCAATGATGTTCAGAGGTGCCTTCCAACCCCTAACATCCTGTGATCCTGTGTCTGCTGTCTGCTTATAAAATGATGTTTTTTCAGGGTCACAACCAAAATAACAGAAACTTGAAGTAGAACACGAATCCTGAGAAGGTCTCTCTAAGGGGTTTTCCAACATCAAATTTAGCATTTCAAGTGCTTGCAGTTACTGGGTAAAGCCCAAAGGTCAATGATTTCCTTTCAAATTTAGGGATTGATCAAAAAAGAAGACAGCTTGTAGCATTCTTGTCAGAGCTGACCTATGAAGACCACAGACTCCAGAAGGCTTTTTTGCTTCTTCTGTCACTGAGGAGTGTCTGAGATTTCAGTTCCCTGCAACTACAGCAAATCAGATGCCATACTGCTGTACCCTCCCTTCCAGCAAGACCCATAGAAGATCAGTGCCAAGTTCTGGGCCACAGGCTGTCCACCCTGAAGTGCACCCTGTAAGAACTTCACTGATCAGAAACTAACAAGAGTTGAGCTACCTGGCACATCTTTATCAAAAAGACTTGGTTCAACATCTTCATGTGCCCGTTAATGATCTGTCTCATATTTGAGTTTCTCTTAACAACACAAGGTGTTTCATGCAGTGTGAGAGAACAAGTGGAGAGGCAGAATGACCCTTGGTCCCATGTGACATCAACTCCACAAAGACATTCACTTCAGGTGAAGTCCAGGTCATGAAAGCAACTTTTAAGGATCACTACAAAGGGCTAATTTAGACATGATGTTAACAAAACTATCTCAGAACTGCACAAAGCACTTGGTAGAGTTCTACCTACTAAAGAAATAAAGACCATTTACTTGGAGGCTGTATCCATCACTATCAAGAAGTGATGCAGTTGATGTATTTCTTAACTAGTAACACTGCAGACAGCCATGGCTGTAATATTGGCCCCATACCCCAGGGTCACACAACATTGTAAGATGTTATTTAGGTGCTGCCTGGTATTGAAAGAAAAATCCTGGAGCTTGTGGTCATTGTGCACTGACCCACAGAAAGATCACATGGCCCTCCTAGCTATTTTATTTTTAATTGTTTTTTACCTTGAGTTTTTCATAGGTCACCTCTAAATGCACATGTACAAATCCACTTCTTCAGCCTTCATCAGCTGAAATGCAAGAAGAAAACCTTCAGTGCTTCTGGCAGAAGTTCTTTCCAAGCACAGAACCCCCATAAGCTTCTAGTAGCCTCTTCTGGCTGCTGAAAAGATCACCTTCTTGAACTGACAGCAGGCTACCAGAGGACAAAAGTCTTTGGTATCTTCAGCAGCTGCTTTTCACTGTAAGTCAATAGGGGAGACTTACAAGCAAGGAGAGAGTTTTCAAAAGAAATGGATACCACTTCAGTACACTTTGGATGACTAATAGTTTACAGTGCTTAAACAAAACATATTTCAGCTAGTTTTTCCCCCAGCAGTAAGCTGCCTTCTTACACACATGGCAGAGGTGCATGGTGAGATCCTGAGCTCAGATGACTAAGAACAACAATACCCCAATCAAGGAGCAGAAAAGTATTTTGTGGAGCTGAAAGCTTCTGCAGCAAAGTTTCAGCGGTTCAGCAGCTTCCTGCTGGCTGAGCTGAGCACAGGGAGATGTATCACAATGTTTTGTAAAAGAGATCTTTTTCCCTTTCCAGACAAAATTAAGACTTTTCTCCTTTGTAAGCCTGCTTTAGAGGAATGTGCTCTGTGCCAATACACAACTGGCTGCCTACAGCTTTGCAACATTACTGGCAAAGAGGGAAAATCACTAATATTAATGTAAAAGGGGCACAGAAATGCGTGCACATGGTGCTATCCACTAGCAAGTAGGTGTGTTTCTTGGCTCTGAAAGGTCTTCTTAAAGGCAGTCCTAAAACATTCATCTGTGTAAATACTTCTCCACAGAGAACCTGTGGATACCCAGGGGTGATGTGATTAAAGCATTTCACGAGAAGTTGTTTGTTAGCAGAACAACATCACAGCCAGCAGCTCACTGGCCAACTGCTTGAATAACACCGACCTCAATCACTCATACTACCACATACAGCAATACCTAAAATATTTTTCCATCCAACATTTCCTCCAGTTATTTTTCTCCCTGCTAAGGCATCAGCTCTCTATTCCTGCAGGAAAACAGCAAGAGCAAACAACTGGCCTCTTCATCAAAACACAACACTGCCAAATACCTACAATCACCCACATTTCTCATTTTCAGACTACAATAACACAACTGTACTTGACTGTTACCTGCTGTCAGAAATCAAGCTTACAAACACAATACACAGTCATGTACCCATTAGTTAAAGCAGTACAAACCATGCTTTTTTTCTTTTAATCTTGCTATTTATTTGTTAGTAATGTCTCTACTTCCCAGGTCAGGTCTGCTTATCATTACTGCAAGACAAAATATCTGCCAGCAAACAAGAACAAAGATTTTAAAGCTGAGATACATTACAGGAAGGATTCCTGCAGCTGCTTAAACAAGGCTTTGTTTCACGCTGTGGCCTTAAAGTTTAGAACCCTGTCACCCAAACGTGCCTAATCCAGTAATTTGAAGTGGTTTTGTTGGTTTCTTTTTTTCATTTTTTTTCAATAGGCTACCTCCAGCCCAACTAATTTTCAGTTGTAAATTATCAGGAGGAAAGACTTCAGTAATAGAATCATAGAATGCTTTGGGATGGAAGAGACTTTTAGAGGTCATCTAGTCCAACCCCCTGCAGTGAGCAGGGACACCTTCAACTAGATCAGGTTGCTCAGAGCCCCATCCAACCTGACCTGGAATGGTTCCAGGGATGAGGCCTCCACTACCTCTCTGGGCAATCTGGGCCAGGGTTTCACTACCCTCATGGCAAAAAAAGTTCTTCCTTCTTTCTAGTCTAAACTACCCCTCTTTTAGTTTAAAATCATTGCCCCTTTGTCCTGTCACACAGGCCCTTATAAAAAGATCTTCCACTTTGTTCCTGTAGGCCCCCTTTCAGTACTGAAAGTGCACAATAAGGTCTTGTGCATCCTTCTCTTCTGTAAGCTGAACAACTCAACTCTCTTAGTCCCTCCTCACAGCAGAGGGGTCTCACACTTCTGATCATTTTTGTGGCCTCCTCTGGACTCACTTCAACAGATCCATGTCCTCCTGTGATGAGGACTCCAGAGATGGACTCAGCACTGCAGGTGGGGTCTCACCAGAGCAGAGGAGCAGAATCACCTCCCTTGACCTGCTGGCCATGCTGCTTTGGATGCAGCCCAGGGTAAGATTTGCCTTCTGGGCTGAATGGAAAAGCAGCTAGTAACTGAAAACAAATTAACCCATTTCCCATTAATGCATTTTCAGTCAAATCCTGGTAACATTTAGATCAGGGATGGGAGAGCAAAACAGGGTAAAGGGAGAGGTCTTGCATCACTTGGCTGCTGTGCTCAGGTAGCCCGACAACATTTATTTCCAGGGTAGGACAGGAGGCAGTTAATTCCTGCTAGCAGAAAAAAAACCAGTTTCATGTATTGGGAGGATTGACATTTGAAGTATCAATAAGCTACCTTTCCCTTGAGAATTACATCACTATTTTTTGCTGGTATTGCAACTTCACTGAGCAATTAACTGATCAGGGATCAACAGTGAAAAAAATATCAAAATTAAGCACACTGATCAGTCACCACTCTCCACTACCTTGTAATGAAAACATTCACACCTGGCTTCATGGAAACATCATATACTTCACAGGTGTATTGTGGAAACACATTAGCTATCCTCTGAATTCAGTCATCCTGATGAAGTTAAGCCTCACTTACGGCAGATAAACGTAACTGATTACATTAGCGCAAACGTCATTGTGACAACACCATCAACAATGTATTCTCAGTACTCTGTATTTTGAAAGTACTCCACAATTTACTCCTTATTTTCCAAACACTGGTTTGGATTGACTAAACACGGCAAAATCAGAAAGGCAGCAAATTGAGGAAACTCAAATGTGAAAAACACTACTGAAGATTACTTTTAGTCTGCAAAGCATTAGAAAGGGGGACATAAATCTTTAGTTCGGGTCTGGCTAAAAGATTTCCTGGCTTCTCATTAAAGAAGAGATTTTCTAAGAGACCTGAGAAGACAAGTCTTGAAAGCTAAGCACAAAACTGGGCATTGGGACAACTCCTTTCCTTGCCTGATTCTGGGTGGGTTCAGCTGACCTCTGGCAGCCCATGGAAGTTAGTTTATCAAAAAAGAGGAACTAAATTGGGCCACTCAGTCTGAAACATTCAAAGTCTGACAGGGGGACTGAATCCCATAGCTCAGACCTGAGTGAGCACAAGGTAAGAGCAGAGGATTTCTTTTTAAGTCAAAGCCCTCCCTCCAAAGCTTGGCACCCATAGCTAATGCCTAAAATAGACTCTGTGAAAAATGTTAGCCTGAATTTCCCTTTCCCTCAGCTTAAGCTCTTCAAACTGTCATCTGATGTGAGGTAAAAAGGAAAATTATAAAGTATATTATTAAATACTTCAGATGGTCCCTGGAGAAGAGCAAGTATTATTTTGTGAAAAGCTACAGCTCCTGTACCAGTGAGGTTGCCGAGGCTCAAGAGTTAAATGAAGCAAAAAGCAAACAGCAGAAAGTTAGGGGTAGTATCACCCCGACCATTTGCACTGGGCTCCACGTCTTCTGGACGGACAGACAGCTTCACACCACTGACACATCTGAGAACTTGAATTTGCCAGTCTGCTGTATTTATTATTGGAGCAGCACATAAAGGTGTAGACAGATGTGTCTAAACCAAGCCACTTTCCTTCTATTTCTTTCTTTTTCATTTCTCCTCAAAACAAATTGAGATCAAATTAATGACTCCTTATTTTTCATAAGGACTTTGTCTTTACCCTTATGGCATAACTTCTCAATTCAGACAGTAATTTGACTAAATCAATGATTATTCAGAAATGGTCCAAATAGCTCTGGCTACTAAAACACAGCTTACAAAAATATTCAGCATGGTGACAGAGAAAGGTAGAAAAACTTCAATTTCAATTGTTCAAAGAACAGGAAAAAAGGAAAAATAAGTAAAAAAGTATATTTTATATTTCATTATTGATAAGAAAAAAGTTGGTTTTCTTTTTTGCTTAGTCTAAGTGATATTGTCCCCAGAACAGCAGGATTCAAGTTCTTACACAGTGACAGCGGTGATTAAAAATAGGCATGACATTATTCTCAACTGCCCCAGAGTAAAACAAGGTCTAAGTGCATTTTGCTGCTTCACGTTGTTTCTTAGTAGAACAAGTGATGACTAAATGACTCTACTAGATTGTTCGTTCAAGGAGTCACTGGAGTCAAACCAAAAGCAAGTAACCACAGCAGTGGCAGAGCTGTAGCAGACACTGTGCCTCTCACGTCTCTACTGCTCTCAGCCTGCGCAACTCACAGAAGGCATTTCCAAAACACAGGCCCTTACCCACCCTTCTGCATGCCAGTGAAATGTTAAAATGCACCCATTATATTTAATAAGAAATAAACAGCATTGGAAGTATTTCAGATTAAGAAAACTCCACATGAGCACAGAAAGAAAACTGTATTGCCATATTCAGACATGCTTAAGATAATTTGACTTTACAGTTTTGACATGTGTAGCTTATTAGACTCTTAAGAATGTAAAAACACCATTGGCAGGTTTCATATTGCAAGTGTCTGGGAGATAATGGCTGTGCAGATTTTATACAGATCAGCACAAGCAAACTTGCCAAACTTTCATCATCACTCCTTTGGAAACTCTGAGGGGCCTATTAAATTGGCATTTTGTTTGACATGTACACAGAATGTGCTTAGCATGCAGAATAACCATGGCAAGAAACCTTTTCTTAACAGCTGTGTTATTTTAGCTAATGATAAACATGTATCTAAAGCCACATATCACCATCACTTAAATTGGTGAGAAAAAGATTAGTCACCCCATGGAAAGAGAGGCCATCACAACACAGAGGAAGTCATCTATTTATTCTGAACTCTGCAATTAATTGTCTCACTAATAAACACAGGGAAATATACAAACTGTTGTTCTAAATTAGTAAAGTTCACGATTGTTGTAGCTTATGACCTGTCCCTGACCTCCCTGCATCTATTCTTCAGTGACAGATTCCTACCCACGGGCACACGTGTACAATTACCACTGCTCTCGGTGGAAGCTGTGGGCTGTGATTGCATAACTGAGGGAAGAGTTTCTCTTCCAGAAAGCTTCACAGAATTGTTTTGGTTGGAAAAGACCTCTAAGATCATAGAGTCCAACCATCTACCTAACACCACTGTGGCCACTAAACCACGTCCCAAAGTGCCATGTCCAGATGCTTCTTGTTTACCTCCAGGGACGGAGACTGAGAGGCCCAAAAGGCTCTTTTTTGTCATTGTCATGGCTCATTCCATGCTGACTACATTCAAACTGGGAAAAAAAAACCAAAAACAAAAACAAACAAAGCCTGGCCACATGAAATGCAGATGTTAACGAGCAAGACAGCATATTGATTTGGTTAAGCCATTTAATTTTGACAAAGTGCCAAAACAACAATAAAAGAATCGCAAACCTGAAATATTGGAGATTTCAGCAGCAGCCTACAACGAACAGGGAGATAATGAGACCCCGGCAACCTCTAGGAAGTGATCGATGCTCTCCATGGAACTGCAGTGACTGGGAATTCCAGACAGTGCCCTTCGATTTTCTTTGAAATCTTATCTTTACCAAGTAAACAAACACAAGATAATAACCTTTAAACTTTCCACAGCCACTCATAGGCGGATCCCTTACTACAGAGCAGCAGCCGACATCTAATATTCAGCTCTGCTCACTACATGGAGCTCCAGGTTATCACAGAACTCCATCATTTAAAAGGCACAGGTGAGAGTCCCCAAAATTGAGAAAAATTAATTCAAATAATCAAGGTGCTTCAGAAGCAGTTTCTAGCTTTTCTCTGAATCAGCTGAGTTGTGCACATCCTACTTTTCAGTGAAAACTGAATTTATCACACAATTAACTGAGTTTGCAATTTGAAGTCTATAATATACACTATAATTATAATAATTCTGTATTATATATCATATATAATAAAAATAATTACATAAAATATATGTATATAATTATATATTATTATATACTGTATTATCTAGAATATATAATACTATATAATTACCTAGCATTATAATATATAACACAGTCACTAAAAAAATTGCAGAAAACTCCACAGAAACTAATAACTATTAGTTTAATACTAATAAGTATTACATTTCAAAAGGGGGAAAGTACCTTTGTTTTCACCACTTTCCTGTAAATAAAAACCCTACCACATGACTAAACTTGAAGTGAATTTTTAAATACTTTTTTTTTTTTAATTTATTTACTAATTTTATGTTCAGACATACCCAAAGCAAACTAAACTATAACAGAACTTTTGATGAGCATGTGCCGGAAATATGAGTGGACTCTAGGGACATGCTAATTACCTATTTTTAAGCATACTCAAAATTAATGGCTGCATAAAAGCAGAATTTTTCAACCCTAACTTAGACATATCCATCACCACAGAATTTTAAAAAAATATGTTTTACTCTAAATATTTGATCTATGGCTTCTAATTTCTTGGAAACAGCATTTAGACTACATTAGCTCAGCATCTTCTTCAATGATAATTCTATCATTTCATTACACTGGAGAGAAGAAAAAGAATAGTAGAGGTAAGTACTGCTGCATCACCTCTCATATTGTATTTTTACAGCAATCAGTAGACACACTGCTTTACAAACCACGTAAGTCATTACTCTGGAGAGCTTACAACTACAGCAAGCAAATCAAGCACAACAACCCTTCCATTCCAAAGAGACAGGAGGACATTCCTTTTTAACATATTCATGTGTTATCACTAAAGAGATCTTTAAACCACTCACAATCCTCAAAGTCAAGCAATACCAAAATAGCATCAAAATCTGACACCAAGGGGCATGTTTTTCTCCTTGCCCTTCCTTACTCCAAAGGTGCATCTGGGCTGCCATCAAAAGGAGTGTGGCCAGCAGGTCGAGAGAGGTGATTCTGCCAACTCTAGTGAGACTTCACTTGAAGTACTGTGTCCAGCTTCGGGGCCCCCAACACAAGAGAGATGTGGACCTGCTGGAGCAAGTTCAGAGGAGGACCACAAAGATGATCAGAGGACTGGAACCCCTCTCCTATGAGGACAGGCTGAAAGAACTGGAGATGTTCAGTCTGGAGAAGAGAGACCTTGTAGCTACATTTAAATATCTGAAGGGGACCTACAGGAAGGCTGGGGAAGGACTGAAGAGCTTCTGGTGACAGGATGAGGGCAAATAATTGGAAATTGCAGCAGGGTAGATTTAGATTGGACATAAGGAGAAAATTCTTTACAGTGAGAGTGGTAAAGTACTGGAACAGGCTGCACAGGGATGTGGTTGAGGCCCCAATCCCTGGAAATATTCAAGACCAGCCTTGATGTGGCCCTGGGCAGCCTGATCTAGTTGGAGGCATCCCTGCTGACTGCAGGGGGGTTGGATAAGATGACTTAGAGGGTCTCTTCCAAATCCATGCAGTCTGTAAATCTGTGGGCAGATGCATATCAACTCACTTCTGTATCACAGGCACAGAAGGAAACGTCTGGAACCACACTGCATGGGAGACACAAGGGAAAACACTTGCCAAAAAAACCACTAAAATCCAGCACAAACTGGGCCCCAAGCTCTTCTACTCTCCTGCTTTTTGTGTTATCCCATCATGATTATTTTTTTATTGCCTCTTGCTACATATGCCTTTGCTCAACATTTTGCAGAGTCATGCCCATCAAAACCATCACTTGAGGGATGAGGTGGAAGAAAACAGGAGTATTCCACATATAAGAAACAGGACAGAAAATTGTAAGAACACAGACTGAGATGTTTGCTTATAGTGGGCAAAACATCATAGAATCATTAAGGTCCAAAAAGACCTCCAAGATTATCAACTCCAACCATTCAGGCTTCCTTTTCAATTTTACATCTTTTCAAATCAAATTTTTCATATGGCATCAGACCTGGAAAACAGTCAGTATAAGGTGTGCCCAACTACAACAGTCATTGACTTCCCTTCAAAGCATCTCCTTTTCTTTCATTTCTCCTGCGCGGACTACCCTAAGTGATCCTGCTCTGGCAGGGGGGTTGGACCCGATGATCTCTTGAAGTCCCTTCCAACCTCTGATACTGTGATACTGTGATTTTTAGATCAGCCATAAACATCTTCACTGGGTCCTTCAGAAGCTGCTCTTAAAAGAGCATTAACTACTTGACAGTCAAGTACAAACCATTCTCAAGGCAGGGAAGCCATGTTTTCATTGCAAGTTCTGCCGTCACAGCAGCAGTGCCCCCAGGATCCAAATGCAATCATTTTGCTCTTAAAAAGCTCCTTCATAGAAATATTTTTTCTTTCTTTCATTGAAAAGCCTCAGTCCCCAGCACTCTCTGCACACTCCTTTCAACTCAAAGAATACATGCCTCCATAAGCCAGGGAGATTTCCTTTGTGGCCTTATGCAGCATCATCACACTGCTCCTGCTACTTATGAGTTATACACTTAATAAATGTGGAGAAGGACTTAGGGGTGTTGGTGGATGAAAAGCTGGACACGATCTGGCAATGTGCACTCATGGCCCAGAAACCAACTATATCATGGGCTGCATCCAAAGCAGCATAGGGAGCAGGTGGAAGGAGGTGATTCTGCCCCTCTGCTCTGCTCTTGTGAGACCTGCAGTGTTGGGTGCAGTTCTGGAACCCCCAACACAAGAAAGATAAGGACCTGTTGGAGCGGGTACAGAGGAGGCCACAAAAATTACCAGAGTTGGGACAGCTCTGCTAGAGGACAGGCTGAGAGAGTTGGGGTTATTAAGCCTGGAGAAGAGAAGGCTTCAGGAAGACCTTATTGGAGGCTTTCAGTACTTAAGGGGGGCCTGTAAGAAAGATAGAGAACTTCTGACCTTCTGTGATAAGAACATCACCTGCTATTGCCTTCATGTTACCAGAATCTTCCCCACACCTAAGCAAGCAAGGAAGCTGCAGAAAAAAAATAAAACAAACACCTATGATGAGACAAATACAACCTTTGTTTTATTAGGCAGGGAATGTTTAAACCTGTAGGCACAAACAGTAGAAGTGAAGCATGGTCAAGGAAGTTGCCTTGGCCTGGAGTGGAGCTCTCCAGGAGACACACAGGGTTGAGGCAAGTAGGTGCAACAGCTGAATGTATGAGAGAAAATCACGTTCAGTCTAGAAATGAAATAGTTTCTCAAAATTATATTTTAATCCTATTTTTCCTTCTGCCACCATCTCAATCTTATCCCTTCTCTCGACCAAAAAAAAAAAAAAAAAAACCCTAAAATCTATCAGAGAAGTTTACCCTAAAATACAATAAAGCAGTGCAAATCCCACTGATTATAAGATATAAATCCTGAATATCTTTAACAGCAACCAATTAACAATAGCAACATTTAGAACAAAAAAAATTATTTAAAACTAATTTTTTTTTAGAAATTATTTCTGCTGATCATTCTCAGACTTGGCAAATATTAAGGTTTCATTTATAATTGATTAACACAGACTACCACCTCCTATACTAAATTAATTTTATATTATTAATGACTACAAACAAAAAGGTAGTTATCAATTATCATGAGGTTTCCTCTAAAAGATGTATAGCTGATAATTAACAAGGTACCAGCAGACTGTATGCTGGCAGTTGCTTGCTCAGTCATTAAAAAAGTCATTTGTGTGTTATTTGTTCATGGCTGTAAATCTGAATATAAAACAAAATGTTCTTTTCTCACCTCCATGCCTAGTCTGCATTACTAGAAAAAAAAAATTACTGAATAAGTTTTCTGTAGGCAACTGAGGAGAACGTCTGGAAGAGTTAATACTGAGATTGGCTTTTGTTTAACGAAAGCAAAGAGAGAAGTGCTGCATTTCCCTAATAACTCCCAAGCCTAACGCTTAGAGAAGAGGGAAGATAATTTACCAGGTGTACACATAATCTTTGCTGAATTACCAAAACACTGCAATGAAAACAGGAAGCTGTTGAAATGCAGGGAAAAAAAAAAACCACCTATATGTAAAGAAGCACATAGATGAGCTTATTAATAAGGGAGATAGTTGAGGCCCCACCCCCAGAGATATTCAAGGTGAGGCTTGACAGGGCTCAGGGCAACCTGATCTAGTTGAAGATGCACCTGCTTACTGCAGAGGGGGTTGGACTAGATGACCTTTGGAGGTCCCTTTCAACCCAGACCATTCTATGATTAATAATATGGGAAAGGAATAAGGAACTTGGATCAGTCAGGTACTGTAAGAGTGAAGTTTTTCTGGAGTACATTCAAGCTGACCAAACAGCCTATGTTAGGTAGAAATGACCTACTTTGGTTACACCCAAACATTGCTTTTTTGATGTGCTATCTTGCTGGTCAAGGGTACAACTACCATGATAACTTTGTCATGTACATACCCACACTACTACTGCTAATCCAAACCATTTTCAGCATCTTTGCCCTGACAGTTACAAATCAATACTACTTTTGTAAGGTTGGGGGGTTTAATTGAATTTATTCTCCTGCTAATTGACTTTGGCTTCCTGTTAGACAGGATTCTTCAAAACTCCTAACAGGTGAATATAAGTGGCATAGTCTTGCTGGTATCAGCGAGCTAGTTAAGTTTATCCTGTTTTCCAATGCAGGAGTTAACAAGAATTTCAGGGAAAAAAAACATTATTGTACTTAATCACACAAGATACTGCTAGTGTGATCTTTTATTCACTTTTGCTATTAATTAGTGCCAGGCTTTATTTTGTTGATGTTCTAAACCTGTAAACACTTTTAAATGTCATATTTACCAAATGTCGAGGTGAAAAATAGCTATGGTCAAACACAGTCCCCTGTGAGACACCATTCTTGGTGAACCAAGCAGCAATGAGCAGTAAGAATTATCTATCACGGTATTCCACAAGGACAGTATCAACTCCGAGGAGGAAAAGGGGCCTTTCTTCTACTTAATTTTTAAGTTACATGCCTGCAAATAAGACTACAAAAATCAAGCATTTCCCTTGCCTTCAGACTCTCAACTCTTCAAAATGGTTGAGGCTGGATGAGGCCCAAGCCTTCATCTCTGCAAATGCCAGGGAATAGGCATTCCGGAGCAGTGGGAAATAGCGCACTGGAGATGCTGGCTGCTCTTCCATTGGTTTTCTGACAGCAGGAAACTTCAAAGACAGAGCACAAAGCACTAAGCAAGCACCCAAACGCCTTGGAAAGTGCATTTGGCAGCTGAAAACTAGACAAATATCACAGGAGCGACCTTGCAAAGCACAAATCTCCCAAAACCACACTTCAAGGATAGGTATATGTACAAAGGACTGTCATGTAGGAAGTGCCTTCTAGTTTGTATGGGAGTTAAATCAGAATCACAGAACCACAGAATGCTTTCGGTTTGATGGGTTCTTTAAAGGTCATCTAGTTCAACTCCCTTGCAGTGAGCAGGGACTACATCAAGTACATCAGGTTGCTCAGCACTCCATCCAATCTGACCTGGAATGGTTCTAGGGGCACCTATCACCTCTCAGGGCAACCTGTTTTACCATCCTCATGGCAAAAAAAAAGTCTTCCTTCTATCTAGTCTAAAGCTCTCCTCTTCTAGCTTAAAACTATCACCCCTTGTCTAGTCACAACAGGCCTTGCTAAAAAAGACTGTCCCCTTTAAATATTGATAAGCTGCAAGAAGATCTCCCCAAAGCCTTCTCTTCTCCACGCTGACCGATTTCAACTGTCTCAGCCCATCCTCACAGGACAAGTGCTCCAGCTCTCTAATAATTGTGGCCCTGCTCTGGACTCACTTCAACAGGTCCACTGTCTTTCCTGTGCTGAGGACTCCAGAGATGGACCCAGCATTGCTGACAGGGTTTCAACAGAGCAGAAGGGTAGAATCACCTGCCTCAATCTGCTGGCCATAAAACCTTCTTGCTTTCACCACTGAAGCAACTGCAGTGACTACAAATGGTGCCTCAAAGAGATGTAGAGAAGAAAATGTAAACTTAAAATACCAAACTTGGAATGATCTGCTCTTCAACACTTCTCTCACTCTTCAGCAGCTGTTAGGAATGGAAAAAATCTAAACCAAAGGAACCTCAGTGACTCTGGGCATTAGCTTTCCTAACTGAAATAAGCAACAAACAAACATGGTGCATAGAAACAACTGGCAAAGTACATGCTTGAGAGATGAACTCTCCCCCATCCTTTAACTGTCTAGCACCAAAAAGACTGGTTGAACAGGAGACCTAGAATCACCTACACATGCTCAGAAGAGCTGACTCAAAATACTTTTCCTTTTTTAAGCAAACATTTAGAGGACAGACCATTCTGGTGAACCAGAGCTTCTAAACTAACCAAGTGGGGTCAAGGAACAGTTCTTCGGGAAGAACCAAAAAAGGAAACAAAAGGAGGAAGAGCATTTCCTCTTTGTGGAGTTTTGCTTCAGTCCGCAGTCCCGTAACTGTAGCGATGAGACAAATCTTTCCTTCACTGAATAGGAAGCATCTCCTCCTAACAGCAGAAAAAATGCATGGCCAAATCATCTAGAACTCACAGCTGTGTGTTTGAAATTTAAACGGTTCACATGTCCACAATGGACACACACTTCATAAACAACTAAGACCAGGATAAGAGGTTATCTATGAACATAAATGTCCAGCAAGGCACTAAAAATAGCTGACAAGTCTGATATATCATGTTACTGTTAATAGTCACTTGAAGATATTTTAACATATTAACACATTATTATTTTAACATATTAACATTTTAACATATTAACATATTTAAGTTTTAGCTGTGATATACATGTGTTATGAAAAGTGTTTAAGCATAACCAGCTCCCCAGTAAAACTGCATAATGACAGGTAAGCTACTTTAAAGTATACTTTAGCTGCATGTATTTTACTATTTAATGTTATGTACACAAATGATACACTACACTAACAACGTTTCACAAATGACCTGATGCTATTAGGTCTCCCCAGAGCCTCCTCTTCTCTAGGCTGAACAATCCCAGCTCCCTCAGCCTGTCCTCATAGGAGAGGTGCTCCAACCCCGATCATTTTTGTGGCCCACCTCTGGACCCCCTCCATCAGGTCCATGTCCTTCCTACACTGAAGGCTCCAGAACTGTACACAGTACTGCAGGTGAGGTCTTGCCAGAGCAAAGTGGTAGAATCACCTCTCTGGATCTGCTGGCAATGCATCTTTTGATGCAGCCCAGGATGTGATTGGCCTTGCAGGCTGCATGTGCACACTGCCTGCTCATGTCCAGCTTCTCATTCAAATCCTTTTCCACAGGGCTGCTTTCTAACACCTCATCCCCCAGTCTGTATTAATAGCGAGGATTGTTCCGGCCCAGTGCAGAACCTTGCATTTGCTCTTGTTGATCTTCATGAGGTTCACCATTATATTATATTGCATTACATTATATTATTACATTATATACTATATATTATTATATATAAATTTTAAAATAATATAATTTATATATTTATAAAAATAAATGTAAGATTATAGATGCATTTTTCTATCATATAAAAATGTCCACAGACTAGTGAAAATAACTATGAGCTTTGTTTGGCAAATGGTCATATGCAACTGCCAGTGCTTGTTCCAAGAAGTGGAAGTATTCTACTCATTAGAAGGTAAAATAAAAATTAAATTAAAGGAAAAGAACAGATGATTGCAAATGAGACCAAGGCAATTCCCAGAACAGGTAACACATTTTGGGGAATACTGCAGTAGGCAAGAAATCAGAAAGGCATACACAGAGCTGGTTTAAAGGCTTTCAATCTTTTAATGCCTGCTTTTCTTTCCTGCTGTCCAAATCAGACACTCTTATCAGCCCTATTGATTTTAGCCATTAAACAGTGGGGTTTGGGATTACAAAGAACAGCAGCAGTTTTGAGTGTGGAGCCCAGGCCCACACAAGAAGGGCACCCTGGCTAACTCCAAGAGACGTGACCTTTAGAAAGCAGTATTATTCCCCCTCTGCTCTTGGGTGCTTTGACACATTAGCACTCTGCGAGGTCTCCAGGCAGTGTTTTCTGAGCAGGGTCCATCCAGGCATGATGTGCACTTTCACACTGCATTAGCATATCCAGAGGAGCAAGACCATGGCCTGCAATGGCCTTTCCTCGTAGGACAGACTTGAAGTGTGAAACAACTTTACTGACATTCTCACTGACATCCAGCAGCTCCTCTGCATATCCAAAATTCATCAGCATGTAAAACCTAGCACCAGAGAATGAGAGATTCACTTGGGTTGGAAAAGACCTTTTAGGATCACCAAGTCCACATTTAATCCAATGGCATCATGTCCCTCAGTACCACATCGACACATCTTTTCAATACGTCCAAGGATGGTGACTCCACCATTACCCTGGACTGCCTGTTCCAGGGCTTGACAACCCTTTCAGGGAAGAAATTTTCCCTAATGCCCAATGTAAACCTACCTTGGTGAAAGTTGAGGCTGTTTTCTCTTGTCCTGTTGCTTGGTACTTGGGAGAAAAGATGAACCCCCACCTTGCTATAACTTCATTTCAGGTAGTTGTAGAGAACTAAAAGATATTCTCTGAGCAACCTTTTCTCCAGACTAAACAACACAGATTCCCTCAGCCACTTCTCATAGGACTTCTTTCTCTAGGCCCTTCCCCAGCTTCACTGCCCTTCTTTGGACATGCTCCAGCCCCTCAATGTCTTTCTTGTAATGAGGGGCCCAAAACCAGCGCTATATACTGAAGGTATTAATTTGCAAAGCAGCTTAACCATTAGTACTGTAATCTTTGATTTACTCATAGCTTTACATTCTGAAGAGTTCATCATCTTAACTTTCTCCCTCTTGCATTGATCATTAAGGGGGTCTATATTCTACTTACGAGCTGAATTTTAAAGCTTAAAAAGAAATCAAATGTATTTGATAATGTAAATAGAAACCTTGCTTCTCATCTTACATCTGTACTTATCAGAAATAATCCTGGTGAAGTCAACACAGGTATACAAAAGAAGAGAATCTGATGCAAAGAGTAACATAACCCTTTGCACACAGACACAACCCAGCAAAAGAAAACTCTGAGGTCACACAGATAGATGGCAGAGTGGGTTGTCATAGATTTTTTCCACCTTAATTGCCAACCAGTTTTGCACTCAATGTTTTCTGGTGGTTACTGAACCCTGGTCATCTGAGCAGGTGATTCCCCCCTCTGCAGTTTCAAGGTCATCTTGCCAACAAGGTAGGAGGGCTCAAATCACAAAATGCAATCTACAGTTATTTCAAACAGTTCGGTAGCACAGCAGCTTAGGGTATAAAAGAGACACAGACCCAGCTCATTATTACTGAAAACACCTAACTTCCAAAGCTGAAAATGGAAAATATTTTTTTCTCTTTCCTGTTTTATTAAATGTAGCAAATTAACGCAAATTTAGGATATAAGCCACTTGTTCCAGGGCACTTCTGCAAATGCCCAATTGACTTCATTATTTTCTGAAACACACTGAAGGCCCTCCTGAGGTGAGATGGGTTTCATCCTTATTGACACATTCATGTCAGCTGTAAGACACAACGTAGGTCACTGCTTTAAAAAAGAAGAA
Source organism: Indicator indicator (assembly GCF_027791375.1). NCBI lineage: Eukaryota > Metazoa > Chordata > Aves > Piciformes > Indicatoridae > Indicator > Indicator indicator. The sequence continues at coordinate 27,428,594 of NC_072015.1, forward strand.
GAGGAATTCTTTGCCTTTCAAGGATTAGGCTAAGGAATTTGGTCTGGCAATTACAATTCTGAGACCTGCTCTTTCAGATCTGGATGTGATTTTGTGCAGGATCAGCATCATGAGGAACCCAAGATGTTTTGAGGATTTTTTTAAACAGTAGATGCTAAGCGAGCCAGAAAAAGCTCATTTTACAAACAGAAGCAATCGGACTGAACTGACTGCATCCCAAGCATTTCACGAAGGACTCATGCTATTCAGCAATTCAGCAATTTAGTTGAACTACACTAAGTCTCCTAGTATAAAACTCAACTTTTATTAAAAGGCATTTCTGTCACCATATCATAGTATGATTCATTTTACTCAGTGCTGCAGTCATAAAGAATAATGTTTCTATTATAGAAGTTTGGCTAATGTTACACAGAGAAACAAACTTTAACCTGCATACATCAATTTCAAAATAAGCATTGCAAGTTAATGTTCCATCTTCTTTGTTCTGCATCTTTCTCTTCAGGGTTTAGCATTAAGTGATGAGGAAGTTTATCTTGTATGTAAGACACACCACTAACATTGATCTATTCTCTCTCCAAAGCATCAACAAAAGGAGCTGTAGGTCATTGAGCCACAAAATTAAATGCTGAAATGTACATCCAATACTGTTATCCTTCACCAGCAGCTATCCTGTGGGGGAAAATAAATAAATAAAACAAATACAACTCCAATGTCTAGCCAAAAGAAAACATTCGGAAAAGAACAAGGTGAACTTCTGTCCCACTCTTCAGGACGAAAGATCTCTTGTTACAGCTTCCAACCAATTCTTCTGAGCATCTGCTTGAGCACTGTGAGAATATGTGGAGAAAATTTATGGTATTTTATCATGGTTGGCTTGGGGGAAGGAAGAGGTTTCTCTGTGAGGTCAGGCACAGGAAACGATTAGCTTTTTTCTTCAGTTCTTCAACACACATTCTCTTCTACTGCCAACAGTGCAGTCATTCTGCCTACTGAGACCTGACTAGCCAAAGCAGCATTAAATTAAGGTTAGCGTGCACTATAAACAGGCACTTCATTGGAAGATACACCATTTTTGCCCCAGGTTTTAACATGACAGAGTCAAATTCTAGTCCATATTTGAGCAGAAGGTTTGCATTTGATGAGCTTCAAGCTACATGTGTATGAAAAACTGATGCAGTCTAAAGGAAAACGGGCAATATTTGTAACTGTACTGTGCTTCCCTACTACTACTATTAGTCTACTTCCCAGGCTCTTTCTTTAAGGCGAAAAAAAAAAAGAGGAAGAAAAAAAGGCTAATCAAATAATATTACCCTTCTTGTATCTCCCAGTGTAATTCATCAAAGGGGAAGAGACTGCATTGTAAAAATTAATGGTATTTTCTCAAAGCTGTGTCTGCAATGTTCACAGTTCAGCAGTTATTCAACCAGCAGCTCAAGTCAGACCTAAACACAGAAACTAAGAACAAGACATCACTAACCTCATGGGAAAACAAGACTGGAAAACATTTCGGGGAAATGGTAGGGAAAAAAAAACCAACTGTAACTAAAGTGAAAACAGAAGATCAAACATATGCCACCATCCAGTTCATCCTCTTCTAAGCCCAGCAGGAATTTAAAAGAATTCCTGCATATTGAATTGGACAAAGCTGTGAGCAACTCTCTCCTCGTTTGAAGAGGATGTAGAATAATTGCTGTCAAAAAACTTGATAGCTTGGATGGCTGCAAGCAGAAAATCACAAGAGTCTGCTAGTTGCTGAAACAGGAAAAAGCTGAAAGACATCATATGACTTGTCAGGTAGCTGCAGAGATCAACAGGAAAAATAGGTACAAATATTTGTAACTATAATATGTTCACTAAAAACTAAAAAACATCTAAGCCTGGAGTCTTCTAACAGGTACAGGATGTTTAAATGAGAATATTTATAATATATTAAAACAAGATGTTCTAGTAATGCACTGAAGAACAGCAGAAAAATAACAATCAAGGAACAATGAAATAAAACACGTTATACTCAACAACACCTGAACAGTGATGACAAATAATGAATTAGAATTTTTTAAACACTGGAAGGATAAACCCAGAGTACATCATAGTAAAAGAGAAATCAGAAGATTCAAAATTTGAAATGAAAACATTTTGATCACCTAGTTTTTCTTATTAGAATTTCAACTATTTAATGCACTTAAATTGAGGCAGGAGACAAGCAATTGTCACTACCTGCCAACCAAGATCATTGTATCTATAAAACCCTTTTTATTAGAATTCTCTTTTAAATATAAATTCCTTGTGATATATTTCCCTTAGTATGTAGTAATACAGCAATGTGCTTCTATGCAGTTTGGCTTTGATCTAAAAGTTTGGCTGGAGTTCTTTAAATCAGAGTTGTGTTTTAGAGCAAACAGCTTTGAAAGATCCATCATTTTCCCAGAGAATTCCAAGAGATACAAACTTTAGAACTTCTGATTGACAAGCCCAAACTGTATTAAAATGAAATCCAAACCTAGCATTTTATATCCCATCGAGAGGGTGGAAATGAAGCAAGACAACAAGAAACAAACTTCTGCATGTATGAAAGCCACCCCAGCACCACCACCAATCTCCTTAGGTCACATTACTGCCAAGCAGCTACACCCCCCCAGACGGATCTCATTTTACTAGAATTTTTCATAGGACAAAATCTTTGACTGCAGTCTATCAGAGCTCATACAAATACTTTAATTTTTCAAAAGAAAGGGAAAAAGAAACATTGCTTTTGCAATTAGTAAATAGTTTGGTATAAAATATTCATGTACCATCAAAGGCCTGATTATTCAGAATTCTTCATTAGTGCTTTGAAATGTGAAGTTCATTTTGCAATAAACATGCTTATTTTAGTTGAAGACTTTAAAAGTCAGCAACTGAAAAACTTAAACTGAACTGTATTTTCAGTGCATCTCTCTTCAGTTTCATCCTTGAAATTGTAACTAGCAATTATAGAACAAATACGTGGTGCTAGAACACAAACTCTTCATTTTCCGAGGTTATTCCTCAGTGTCACTTTATTTTATAAACACTGTTAACGCAAAACACTGTCAGTGTGTGGCAGAGGCTGCTGTGATAACCTGGAACACTCCCACCAACACATGAGAGCTCAGCCAGCCCCTAAGAACTTCCCAGCAGTTGCAGTTTAATAAAACAAGAGTCATGCCCTGATGGACAAGGCTTGATTTCAGAAAACAGTAAAACACATGTGCAAGTGTTTCTCTGAGTTTTGGGTTCAGGGGGGAAAAAAAAAAGAGAAGAAAAAAAGAGAAACTGGAAAAGCAAACAAAGCAAAAGCACAGCTGAAAACTAGAAAGCTGGCAACAGGGTAAGTTTTTAAAACACAAATGTAGAATTAAAGCAACAGTATTCAAAAGTACCTCTCAAAGAGCCTCCTCAGAACCACAATACCTCTATCAAGTGATAATTTGTTGAGTGTGCTCTAGCACTGCAGTTTGTGTTTAATTGCAGTTCCACAGCTATTCCTTATTTAAACTATAATGCTCTCCAGTCAGAATGCATCTCAGGTGGTTTATTGCATACCAAGGGGATAAAAACCATGCTGCTTCAATCATCAGAAGAGCAGCAAAATATCCTGGACATTCACTGCTACATTAATGAAATGGCACTTTTAAATATTACTTTCACATACTTTGACTGAAATTCATACATCAACATGAAGACTTCATCAAAAGTTTCATTTACATCTAGAGCCTAAGCCTGCAATAATGATTTCGTATCATTGAAAATGTAATCAATGTCATAGGTGATAAACGAGGGGGCAAAGGTAATATTATCATAAAGACACAGCAAGTGCCATATTCAACCCTTTGGGATTCTTTAGACACTCTACTAGACACTTAAGGGCTACCTAATCAAGTAACTTTAGACTACAGCTATAATTGGATGCCCCAGGAACAAATTAAGACACATCGGTCTGCACATGGATAAAAAACATTCCCCACTTTTTCACTGACCAGTGTCTTAGAGATTTATTAAGCCTTGAAGCACAAGGGCTTGTGGCCCTTCCAGTGAAAACTGTTGCCATTTTTATGGTAATTTGTATTATTGTGTCCAAGGAAGTGTGATCTGTGTCAGTGAGGACATCAGCCACACATGAACACATATAAGCTATGGAAAATATTCATTGCTCATATGAATGCATTCACCTGATGAGTTACCCAAAATTAAAACAGCTTTTAACAACGATGAAAACTTCCAAGTTCACAAAAAAAAAAAAAAAACCCTCACATGGCATTCCAAAAAACTCCACTTTCTTCCAAATAATGAAGAATGTTAATGAGCATGCACTGAACATAGGACAAAAACACCTCTCTGAAGCCTAGTTTAGAAAGTGAAACACACTTCCAGTATCTTAATGTCTATACATATCTAAATGAAGGGGACTGTCTCTTTTTGGTGGTGCCCAGTAACAGGACAAGGAACAACAAGTACAAGCTATAACACAGAAGTTCTACCTCAACATGAGGAGAAACTTTTTACAGAGAGGGTGATGGAATGCTGGAACAGGCTCCCTGGAGAGGTTGTGGAGTCTCCTTCTCTGGAGACTTTCAAAACCCACCTGGATGCATTCCTGTGTGACCTGCCCTAGGTGATCCTGCATCAGTAGCGGGGTTGGATTAGATGATCTCCAGAGGTCCCTTCCAACCCCTAACATTCAATGATTCAGTAAATTCAGACAAAAATAGAAAGCTAAAACCATAAAACAAATAAGGAAAGCATGAAGTATCCTATGACAGCAGGAAAAATAATCCCTGCTCCTTAATTCATTACCTTTCCTCACAAGGCTGCATCATTCCTTCCTGCTCTAAACCAAACCTCATTTCAAAGTGAACTGCTCTGTGATCAAGCTGTAGCCAGTCAGGTTGTGTTTTACTACAGGTAACACTGTGTTAAAAAAAAAAAAAATTGCAATCAAAATACCGGGTCTGGTGAATTTTCCTTAGAAAAGGGAGCAGCTGAAGTCACATAACCTTACAAGTAAGATAAAACCTAAAACAACAAGAAATAACTAGCTCATGAGATGATAATAAATTATCAATAGCACACTAAGTGTAAATCTACATCTAGAAACAGCTAACGGTTACAGGATTTTCTACTGAAGTCCAAACCAGGAGTTCCCTCATCTGTATGCCAAGCTATCTTGGAAAACCAGAAAGTCTGGGTTGTCTCTAATAAGTATCTGCATAATTAAAAATGTCTGCTATCAAAATGCCACAGATACCACGACAAAGTTTTTGTTCATGTGCAGGTAGTGAGGATCTAGTCGTGTTGAAACATGGACCCACCTGTATCTAGGACACCTCTTAGCATCCTTAGCATCTCTAGAGAAAAAGCCATCATGCCTAGCCTTCAGGCTCTGTGGATGGTCCTGGACAGGTCTAAGCCCTACGTCAACTGTATGGTTGAAGATGGTGGAAGGAGGTCTAAATGAAAGGAAAACATGAAAGATTTCCTTCTTTCCTATTTTAATGATTGTGGTTACTTAAACTGAAGTCTTTGTAAGGTTTGTCTTCTAAAACACACACTGTGGAACAAGTTCAAATGTGTCATGAAACCCTGGTCCAGGTTGCCCAGAGAGATGGTAGATGCCCCATCCCTGGAAACGTTCCAGGTGAGGTTGGATAGGGCTCTGAGCAACCTGATCTAATTATAGATGTCCCTGCTCACTGTGGGAGGTAAGAGTAGATGACCTTTAAAGGTCCCTTCCAACCCAAACCATTCTATGATGTTTCTACGATTCTATGCCCAACCACTTACATAAAGACATCCTTTGTGCTGTCACATTTTGGATGCTGGATTTCCTCACGTGTGTGCAAACACGTGTTCTTCTGAAATAGCTTAGACAAAAAGGTAGAGCCAGCTTGCTAGAGTGAAGGAGCCTAAGTGGTGTTGACTTTTTCACATTTCAAATGCAAATTTATTTATTCAAGTACACAATGCCAAGTCATAAAAAACCACCCTAGCAAACACATTCCCACAGCTAACCCCTTTATAAGTGCAGAATAGAGCAACTAAATTAAAATGCAACCTAAAAATGCTATTTTAATACTGCAGGAAAGGAAAATAAAACATAAACAAGTTCATTTGCATAATAAAAACAAAAATAGTATTTAAAAGAAATAGCTTCTTCTAAAATGATTTCTGAATGCTTTTCTTCTGTCTCCATGACCATCATACAAATGGATGCACATAATTCATAATCAGTTATACAACACGAAAAGCCATTTCCCATCAATAAGTCTCAGTAATTTGTAACTATTAAAGACAACATTTAAGATGCAACGGAAACATAGAAATTATGTTTATCTATTTTTTAAGCTTTTATATTAAGATTTAACCTCAAAATTATATCAATTGATATAGTAACAGTAAACTTGAATATATTTTATATATTTAATATATGTATAATTATATAATTAAAAATATATATATTTAATGCTTTTGGGGGGCAGGGGGGAAATCGTAACAGAGCAACAGAAAACAAATAAACAAACAAACAAAACCCCACAGCATCGTGGTCAAATTTAAAAAAAAAAAAATTCAGACAGTTTTATTATGAAGGAGAGAAACTTTGGTTGCAGGACTCTAAAACCCACGTGCAATAAAGAACAGACAGGACAGGAACACCCCAAACTATCACAGCTGATCTCCGCTTACCACACCACCATTGTTTTTGTTCATAGAATGGTTTGGATTGGAAGGGACCTTACAGATCATCTAGTTCCAACCCCCTGCCAGGGGCAGGGACACCTTTCACCAGACCAGGTTGCTCAAGGCCTCATCCATCCTGGCCTTAAATACCTCCAGGGAGGGGACATCCATGATCACCCTGGGCAACCTGCTCCAGTGTCTCACCACCCTTAATGCAAATTTTTTTATAAGCAAGAAAACTGCATTTCAAAAGACAGAATAAAAGAAGACACAAACTTTATCAGAAGTTATGAACTGAGCACACAGCGAGGTAGTCAAGCTTCACGATGATGAATCTTCAGTATTTTGCTTCTGTTTGCCTTTCCTCCTCTCAAAAGTATACTGAGGAATGTGTGGCTATGAATCAGTTTTCATATGTCTTTTAGAAGGACCAGACATTAAAGAGAGACTGAAATTTGCTGGGCCAACTGCAAGAAATATGTTTTTGCAACCATACAGACCAAAATTACTGGTTTTCTTTAGCATCATTAAAGGAAGTGTTGAAGCTTCTAAGACTTTTATACCAAAAAAAACCCATAAGCTAATATAAGAGCAGCAAAAATACCACAGGTATGGCTAGCCCTAGAAACTAAGATGTGAAATTGACTTTTCAAGACAATCCTTCTTCAAGAGCAAATTCCAGTTCTGTAATCCAGCAGTGAACATCAGACCTCATACCAAATTTAGGGGATAAACTCTGTAATACAGCTGAACATTTGTCTTCTGCAATCATGATGCCCTAGTGCTTTTAAGATTTACACTAATTAAACTTGAAAAGGTCACACAATTGAAAATGTTCACAATTTGGGCAAGATTCAATGACAAAATCTTTCCCATCTATCACTAATCTTTTATATGCAGTAACTGTCACTTTGACAGAGTGTCTCTGTCAGCTCGCTCATGATTATACACAAAATGCTGCAGCCTTTATCCTATGAAAGAGTTCCTGAGCTTTGGCTTGCAAAACTCAGTGAGAGAGAGCCACAAAATAAAAAAAAGAAAAGGAAGTAAACCTGGCACTCCTCAGGATTGCTCTCTCACCTGCTCAGGAAACAACTTCTCTGCAGTTTAAGAACTGCAGATTTAACTTAAGGATTTCAGTATTGAAATTCCAGACAAAAAACATGCCTGTTTTTACAGCTAGGAAGAAGAGACAGAAAATAACACATTTTGGCTCTAATCCCAATCCTTGAAAATTAGCTGCAATGTGACCTGGGGCAAGACGGCTTTCATGTTTCTTTTTCCTCAGAGGTTATCCAAGAACATTCTTATTCCTCCAATTTTTGAAGTCTTAAGATTCTCTTTAGAAGTCTACTCCACCCTTATCTCATGCCTTAAAAAAAGTAGGACCAGAATAATTTGCTATGTCTTTAGACTGATGCTAGCCAGCTAAAAAGGCCCCTAAAATACCGCTGCATTTACCAATAATTGATGAGGATTTGATCTGTCTTTAGTTCAGTTCAGAATTTGAAAGGATGCTGAGACTTAGTCCAACGTTCTGAAGTCTCTCCTGAATCTGAATAATCCTCCAGGCATAACGTAGAAAATAGTTCCCTCTCTAAATCTCCTCCAACTTTTCTTATTATATGGAAAACTTTTTTTTTTCCCCAAAAAAAAGTTTTCTCCCTCTCAGGTATGAAATGGGTGATTTAAAAGAAATAAAAGGATGAGGAGAAAAGGCTCCTACCCTTCACATCACAGTGGATTGCACAGGACCAGGACAAAAGCCGTATTGCAGCACAATGTTTTCAAACCTTGGGGCCCTTCAAAAGCTGCAATATTGCCTTCCTGTCGCTGGAGGAGGTGAGAGCTTGGGAAAAACAATTAAAAAAAAAAATCACACAACCTAACCAGTCTGAGAACAGTGGTCTTAAGAGTAAGTGTTCAATCCACAAAGATGCTGACAGAGCAGATGAAAACAAAATATTTTAGACCCTTTCACAACCTATTTCTGGATCAAGTTCTCAGCTTCATAGGGTTTTCTGCCACTTTGAACTACACCCTAATGTTCAATGTATCAGACATACAGAAAATCCACAGAAGGTATCAGAAAAAAACCCACAACTTCACATGAGCCAAAGCACATGTTGCCTTCAGCCCAGATTCAGGAAGTGTCCCACATGGATACCAACTTAATTGAATGACTCTAATTGCTCCACGACATAATGGAGAACACCATAATCTAGCACCCTGTGAAAGGACACCATACCCACAAGTGGAGGAACTAAAAGACCTAGATCAAACACGAGAAATCTCCAATCAACTCACTTCCAAGACTGTCAAGGCACAGCTCTTGCTCAGCAAAACCCCAAAATCAGACTACAACTACATCCAATGCTCTTGCAATATGCAGGCTTGCAGGATACATTCCTCTTTTCTTTTGATCCTCATCTTTTCCTATTAGGACACTATAGATGGCAAAGGCTCAAAGGAAGCACATATGAGCCAAAGGAATTTTCACTCTAAAGACAATTGAAATTAAATGAAATGACCTTCAGGACTGCAAGTTAAGAGGAAGTTGGGCAAATTCAGTGTTTGACCAACTTCAGAGAATAGAGCATAAGCCTTCCTGTGGGAAAGCTTCTCCATAGTAACTAAAACAGCACTCTGAGCACTGACCCCCTGTCAAAAATACCCTCAACATAAAAACACGAGTACAAAAGCCTCTCAAAAGCAGAGATTTCAATGACCCAAAAAGAGGACACAAAGAGGCTTCACTAAGCACAACCTCACTGTCACTGATCTGTTTTACTAGTAAGGGAATGACAGACAGAAATATAAAAATGGATTAAGCAGCTGTTTAATATGCACCACATAACATTTGGCAACTAGTAAACTGGCAATAGTGCTTCTTCAACAAGAGGTGGGATCAATACAGCTGACCCTCAGCATTACAGTTATGGATCAGAGCACTGCCATCCCTTAAAACTCTGCTAAGGTTTAAAAATTGATCTGAAAATTTTCATGCTGAGTCCCTGCCTTAAGACTTAATTTTTGAATTACTTTCATTTCAGTCAGAACAACGCTGCTGTTTCATGAAGGAGGACAAAGAAAAATATCTTGTTTGGCCCTCGTTAAAAAGACATGACTTTAAGAAGAAAAGTTGCAAAGCCTGATGCTTTCAAGAAAGGGCGTGGGGTAGTTTTGGACAAGGAAAGTGTCTTTTGAGACCCTCAGGATTGTTTCTGAACACAGATGACATCTTTGAAAAGACACGGTTTGCTCAAGTTCTTTGAAATGTAACTAGAGATTTGCAGCTGAGGTCTCCAACGGGTCTGGTCCAATGGAGCATCTCTTCCTTCTCACCCCAGAAGGAAGTTCCACTGAAGAAATAGGCAGACCACAGAGAGTAAAGTAGTCCAAGGATGAAAGGAGAAATCCCAGCGATGGCTTTCACCTTCAGGACAAGAGAGCATTGCAATGTGTAAATCTGCAAACAGAGACTGTGAGCAATCTGTCTCTTAAAGAACAGGGGGAAACAGGAGTGGTGGAGTGTTTCTAATACTAAAGTCCAGAATTCTAATTAAACAATAATTTAAATATTTGAAGGGCAGGAAGAGTGCCATACACTTTATCAGGGTACAAGCCTCTAGTGCATCTCTACCAAGAGTAACAATGTGCTTTGCAGTATTTCTTAGGATACACAGCAGATGAACAGCATATGCTCTGGGCTCCCCAGTTCAGGACAGGCAACTACTAGAGAGAGCTCAATGGAGAGCGATGAGGATGACTAAGGGACTCATTTCTCTTATGAGGAAAGATTGAGAGACCTGTGGCTGTTTAGTCTGGAAAAGGCTGAGAGGGGACCTTACCAACACCTACAAAGCTCTGAAGGGTGGCTGTCAGGGGGATGGAGCCAGGCTCTTTGCAGTGATACTCAGTGACAGGACATGTGGCAATGGATGTAAATTCAACCACAGGAAATTCCATCTCAACATCAGAGAAAATTTCTTTTCTGAGAGGGTGAACAGGCTGCCCAGGTTGTGGTGTCTCTTTCTCTAGAGATCTTCAAAACCTGCCTGGCTGTTCCTGCTCTAAGTGGTCCTGCTTTTTAGGGGAGTTGGACTCGATCTCTGGAGGTCCCTTCCAACCCCTATCATTCTATGATTCTATGAGCATCACTATACACATGCCCCCACCAAACCAGCACAGGAGTAAAAGACACAGTTACTACCATTAACACCACTGCATCGTACAGAAGACCAGACAAGGACAGAGTTAATATCCTTGTCCTCATTCTGAGAGAGTAAGCTTACTACATCTCCTACTTTCCTTGTCCTCCCTTGTGTGGGGAATCAACGAGTATGAAAAAATGTTACTATCACTTTTTCTATCACAAAACTCACAAAGTACTATCACAATGACAGGGACAAATGGACCATGAACAAGCACACTGCCATAAAGCAGACACTGCTGAATTGACATAGCAACTTTTTGGTTAATATTTTGTCTATTATAGCACATTTCCCTAGTAACAGTTGAGATTCCTACATTTTCCATTATTATGGCTTAATAAAGCAGCACAGGTCAATATTAAGATTATCCTATGGTATTAAAGAGAAATAATCAGAATTCTAAGTGGAAAAGAAGTTTAACATTTTAAACACTGAAAAATCATAGAATCCCTGAATGGCTTAGGTTGGAAGAGATCTTAGAGATCATCTACTCCAACCTGCCCACCATGGGCAGGGATGACCCTCAATAAGACTTGGCTGTTCAAGGCCTCATGCAGTCTGGCCTTGAACACATCCACAACCTCCCTGGGCAACCTGTTCCAGAGTCTCATTGCCCCCATAGTGAAGAACTTCTTCCTAAGATCCAGTCTAAACCTACTCTCCCCCAGCTTCAAACCATTCCCCCTTGTCCTATCTCCAGACACCCTTATGAAAAGTCCCTCTCCAGCCTTCCTGTAGGATCCCTTCAGGTACTGGAAGGTAGCTCTAAGGTGCCCCTAGAGTCTTCCCTTCTCTAGGCTGAACAACCTCAGCTCCCTCAGCCTATCCTCATAGCACAGGTGTTCCAGTCCTTGGGATCATTTTCATATCTGATAGAACTGGATCATAACTTAAACTATACTAAAGTAAAAGCAATAAGAATTAATCTTGATTCATAGAACTCACTGAAATAAAAATTAGATGACCACAAACTGGGTATCTCCTGAATAATGTCCATTTTTCACCCAAAATTTTGGGGGATAGTATGAAGAGGAATTCTTTCAGCTTTTATGAAATTTAAAAAGCCAGGGGGGAAAAAAAAAACAAACCACACCACAAAGTACCGTATTTTTCCAAGCTCATTAAATGTAATCTTGAAACAACTGTCCAACCTTCAAAGAATATTACCACACAAAACTTTCCTACCATTTTTTTTTACTTTCTAGTAAACTTTCAAATTATTTCATTTTAACTGAAAACATTAGAGGAGCCAGGAAAGCAATGTGATGCAGCCTAAAATCATGCAATACCAATTAAAGTGAATACAATTGTCAATGCATCCGTTCCTGGAGAAACAGTCTTCCCCATACCAAATACCTGCAAAATAAAATCTTGATGAATTTCCCTTAAAAATCCCTGATTGCCTCCTGCTCTGTAAAATCTGAAGTAATTATCCTTAAGTTCAAAATAGTTTGGTTTTGCGAGACTGGTTCCAGTTTCAGGGTGGCCATTGTGTGGTCACCACTTCTCTTTTTTTTTTTGTTTTCCATTTCTAAACATATGCTTTGATCCCCTTGGTCTTGCTGGTAGAGCAGTCGCCTCACACATACAGTCTCTCTTTGAAGCCTTCCAGCAGTGCCAAGAAAGAAGCAGGCTGTGGCAGCAGGCTCAGTATTCTCTGGTTATGCAACAGATTAGATCATTATCAAAAAAACTGGATGCTTCCAGCAGAGAACAGAAATGGGGAATTCGAGAGCAAGTTTTTCTTCTCATTTTCAATTAAGGACGGCTGCTTGGACAGTTTGAAAGGAGGAAAAAGTTACCTGGAATTAAGAGCTGGTCAGATCAGAGAAGATTACTCTTTGGTGGAAAGCTCTGTAACAAATATTACTGTCACGTTTATCACTCAGTTCTGCTCCTTCCTTGGCAGGAGAATTTTCCCATTCACGGTGTCATGCAAAAGAAATATTTGGCTCAAACTGATGCCAGTGATTTAAGAAGTCTGGCTTAGCCCCTTAGGAATCTAGTGGATTTTATTCCCCATAGATGAGTGCCCACATGCTACCAGGATGCAGGAGAAGGGTCTGGGTTCTCACAAAACCTGCAGAGAGAATCCATGCATGTTACCTACAATGTATTAATTTGCCTGTAGTCTGTGTGTGTGGATATGCTACACATCTGTCACGTTTCTCTCTTCTCTAGCTGCTTCAACAACTTTTACATCATCAATTATGTAAACTGGCTTCTAAAGCTGCTTCAGTTCAGGATTTCACATCATTTAAAGGATAAAGTATCTACTAATCAGTCACTGAGTGAAGATATGGATTCTGAGTCTTCTTATACAGTAGAAAAATATTTCTTAAGGAAATGCCTTGTACAGTTCCATCACTGCACAGCTGCCACATCCATTTGTGTTTCCTTACAGATAATTGGGAAAGAAGTGTTACACTGCATGAAACAAATCCCTTGAGTCAAGTTCTGACAATGAGTGTGTAGTGAGAAGGAGAGATTATGTAATAGAAAACAGATTAAACTATTTATTGTTTGCATGCAAGGCTTCAGTCACTGAGGCTAACAAGTAAGCAAGTGGAGGGTTTGAGAAGCCTAATTAACAGCTTTTAAAGTTTCTATAAAAGACATTAAGAGCATATAGATCTTGGGCATAGGAATTGAGTACAATCAGTTTTACATAGCAAAAGCTAGATGGCTGCTCTTAATAACAGCAACTATTCCTGCAGTGCTTTCATGTGTTAATTCTAGATGATTATTAGAAATTTGTAAACATAAAAAGCACAACTGAAGTTGGGCTTTGCTTTTCAAGTCTCTACAAAATTAGCACCAAAAAATGTTGTGCATCTGGTTATATTACAAGATAAATGTAACATTAAAAAGACTGTTACCCAATCAAATAAAGATTATTAAGTAGAGCACAGGCATGTAATTTGTTTACAAATGTCTATTATCATTAGGTAGTGAGTGGCTTGAAGAAGATAAGAAGATCTAGAAATCAAAAGCTCTGTGTTTTGGGCTTTATTTGCAGGAGGTGTTTTCCAGACATAAGTTTCTTTTTTTCTTTTCTTTTCTTTTTTTTTTTTTATCTTATACATCTGGAAACTATTAAGGCAAAGAAATTATGAACTCTTAGGACTCGCTTATTACCATCCTTGTTTGAGATTAACACTGAAAAATCAGAACTCTACATTCTACTGTCTTTCTCATGCAATTACACAATGATTTGTTGTATGATGTGACTCTTTGGAAGCACAGACCTAAATAAAATCAGGTGTTTAGCTGGACAGCCTTCATCTCTATCTTTATTCAAGTCAGTAATAATTAAAAACTAAAAATGAAAAAAATAACTGGCATTTCCCCCAAATCATGCCAGAAGAAAAAAAACACTGATGAGTCAAGTTAGACTGTAAGTGGGACACAAAGTATGATTCATAAGTCATTGCTTCAGGTTTAATTCCTGAGAGAGAAAAGGCTCCATCAATAACATAAGACAGAAACTCCAACTCTCACATTCATTCCAAACATCTAACATTAAATTAACATCTGAGTCTTTCTGTTATGCATGCTCATAACAAGGGTTTAAAGCTATGACCAGTAACCTTCAGCAACTCCTGCAGGCAGTGAAATCTTGCAGAGGACAGTGAGCGTTGTCTGACCGCGTTCCTACGCTGTCTTCTACACAGCTGCAGGGCAAGGGGAATGGGACCTTTCTGACTGAAACCACAGCAGAAGAATCATTAAGTCACAACTCAGTCACTACCAGCATCTTAGATAGCATAAACTTATAAAAGCAGCTGAGATTTAGTAAAGCTTCTCTTTTCAAATGTAATGTTTAGGTAAATTAGACTGCAACACCAAAAATAAAAATGAACCTCAGTCCAGTGAGACAATGGCAGAGGAACCAGCAGGTGCAAGGAAGGTCACCATTTCTCCTTTCAGACAACAGCTTAGATAAACACCAGCAAAAATTACTTCTGTGCCTCAGCTTCTATAGCAACTCAGGTTTTCAAGTTCAAGTTCCCTCTCCATCGTCCTTCATACTTATTTCTTTCTTTCCAGCTCACACCCAGAAAACAGCAGCTCTGTGAAGCAATTCCAGTTTAAGCACAAAGGACATTTATCACAAGATGATTTTTAATATATAAAGCATAGTAGAAAAAAAATAGAATTCTAAACCTATCAAGAAACAAAATATAAAGGTACAAAGGCCTTTTTCATTAAGGAGCTCATAAAATAGTAAAAGCATCTTGCAAAGCCAACCCTGTATGACCTTGCTGTTCAGTCACATCCTTCAAGCTGACCACTGAAAGAAACGTAAAGCGATGCTCCTTTTCCTCACATCTCATGTCACTGGCCAGATGACAGCTCTGACACTGGAAACAAATTGGCAAAATATTTTATTTTCTCTGTAACCTTGGTTAGGAAAACTGTGAGAAATTTGTAAAAATTAAATAATCATGCTGCTGCTGGACACTTCAGTTCCATCATACATCAGAAAACATGCAGCAAGATGAAACTTCTAAATTGTAGCTGGATTTCAAACAGATGCTGCTTCTCCTACACCCACAGTTAATAGTCTTTAAAGAAAGATTACCAGAAACTCCAGCAAGTGCCATCTGAACACAGAACAAGCAAACGTGACCTTAGGTTCTCCCTCAGTATTTGGTGGCATTTCTCCTTTTTAGTCTTTTTAAATCACCAAAACAGTAAAGCACTAAGGCAGACACTTCTGAATGCACACGCTCTCACAAAGGGCGATGAAAATTACTTTAAATGAGTGTCTTTTGTTTTATGTGCTCATTTGAATTCCCCTCAGGAGTAATTTATTAGCAATGTCACTGCTATGAACAAGGAAGTGACATATCGATAACGATCACTTATTAATAAATACTTCACACGTTCCATGAAGTTAATCTTCAGATGCACCTGGGAGGCAGGAAATTATCAGCCAGTATTTCCCACAGGGAAGCTGAAGTCACGTTATGGACCTTCCTAAAACCATGCAGTGATTCAGGTGTCAATGCCATGAGTAAGAAATCTTGCCTCCTAATCCTACCTTCTGATCATGGAATTACGCCTGTCTGATAAGAAGAAAATTACCAGGATGATTCCATTTTCTCATCCAGAGAGACTTGGACAGGCTTGAGAGATGGGCCCAAGCCAACCACATGAATTTCAACAAGGTCAAGTGCAAGGTCCCACACCTGGGTCATGGCAATTCCAAGCACAAATATAGGCTGCGTGGGGAAGTGGCTTAAGAGTGCTCTTGAGGAGAAGGATTTTTGGGGGTCTCAGTTGATGAAAATCTCAACACAAGCTGGCAATGGTCGCTGCAGCCTAGAAGGCAGCCACATGCTGGACTGCATCAAAAGCAGTATGACCAGCAGCACAATGGAGGTGATTCTGCTCCTCTGCTCTGCTCTCGTGAGAGACCTCAAGGAGTACTGCATCCAAGCTCTGGTGCCCCGAGCGTAAGAAGGACATCAAACTGCTGGATTGGATCCAGAGGAGGGCACTGAAGATGATGAGAGGGATGAAGCATCTCCCCTATGGGAACTCAATGAGAGAGTCAGGACTGTTCAGCCTGGAGAAGAGAAGGCTCCAAGGAGACCTTATAGCAGACTTCCAGTACCCGAAAGGGGCCTGCAGGAAAGCCAGAAAGGGACCTTTTACAAGGGCTTGTAGTGAGAGGGAGAGAGTGAATGGATTGAAGCTTGAAGAGGGCAGATTTAGATTTGAGATCAGGAAGAAATTCTTTCCAGTGAGGGTGGTGTGACACTGGAACAGGTTGCCCAGAGAGGTCGTGGATGTCTGCTCCCTGGAGGTGGTCAAGTCCAGGTTGTTTGAGGCCTCGAGCAGCCTGGTCTAGTGGAAGGTGTCACTGCCCATGGTGGATGGATTGTAACTAGATGATCTTTAAAGTCCCTTCCAACCCAAACCATTCTATGAATCTATGAAATGTAAATTCAGTGTTTAAAGCTAAAGGTAATATTGTCACTCAAAGGTTAAACACAAAACACTTTGATTTATTAACTGGTCTCTCCTTTGTCTTCCAAGGATGCACAAGTGATACCTGTTAGAAAGTTACTGTTCCCCCAAGTTAACATGGGGTTTTATTTGGAATGATTTTGATGTGAAACTTAAGAATGTTTTCTGCCTAAATTTACTGACTTCTCTTCACCTGGCTCCTAGTCCACAGATACTCTGCTATGTCTGTGAACCGAATGCTTAAGAGCAGATATTGCTATTGTTGCCAAGAAAAGACAAATACTGAGAGGTTCGGCGTTTGGTTTTGTTTTAAGAAAAGGTAATAGAGATGTTTTGCTGCACAACACAAATTTACTGCTCATTTCCTTGCTGTTTCTAATAAAATTAATCCAGCAATGCATACATGAAATGCTCTGCTTCTACAATGCCAAGACAGTGGTTGCCTTCAGAAACATCTTGGAGTACTCACAAACTGCAGATGCATTACAGAAGCAGGATTCTACCCATGTTAAAATGCTTATTTCCAGCACAGTAAATGTTTCAAAGCTGACTAGGACACTGACTTGGAGAGCTCCCTTTAAAACTGAAAGGAAGCATATAAATAAATCCCTTCAATGTTCCTCTTCTCCACCCAGTATTTAAAGAAATTAGGCTAAAAATCTTGGAAGACTTTAAGGGCTCTGGATTCTCACTTGTCCAGAAAAAATAAAACAAACGCAACATCTACCTTTATTGTACACAGCAAAGCATTTTTGCTATTACCGAAAATCCAGGAGGTGAGAACTTTAGAAGTAGCAAAGTTCTAATGATTTTTTTTTTTAACTGGTTAGGAGCTCTGCACAGAGACATTCATGAGTTCAGGGGTTTGTGCATACCCCTTAGATCTCAACCTTCCATGGCTTGCTCGTGCTGAACATACTGATCAGGAAATCCTCAGTGCACGGAGGGGCAGCCGCCTACTGCAGGAACATCATTAAGAATGTTCCAAACCCAGCTTCAGTTTTGCCTAGAAAGTTCTCCTTTCCTCAAGTTCTATAAGATTAATGAAAATTAATGGGACAAATTCCAGCAAGCATGAGCAATGCAACTCTTCTGTATTATCCCACCCAGGAACATCCATTTGTTCATTTCTACAGCTTCTACTATGTTCTTCTTACAGGTAAGAGTTATTCCCACTGCCTCTCTAACAACTAGAAGACAACCAGAATCACTGCAAGTGCTCCAGACCACAGCATAGACACACAAAACACTGCTCATTTCCACCAGGAATTTCCAGCTTAAAGGTGAGTAGACAGATCAGTCTTTACAAGGTCTAAGTGCAGCTCTCAGAGCATATTCTTCCACAAGAGTTGAGTCAATACAAATGTTATTACAAGCAGAGGAATAGAGGCTGAAATAACAACAGAATCACATAGGCCATGAAAACCATACAAGCAGATGTCAGTCCGAAACAAAAGACTCCTTTCCTTGTCTTTCATACAGGTAAAAAAAGCAACAAGTAAGTTATTCCTCAATAAAAATACATCTTGTAAGCCTGAAAGCAGGATTAAATAGCAAATAACAAACCTTTCATGAAGTGCTCCAGATGACTTCTGAATTCTCACCTTGTTTTGGAGAGAGTCCCACTGAGCACAATTCCTGTATGCTTTGTGCGAAGACGTCTAGAGGATCAAGACTCAATTTCTGACCTGTTATTTAACTTGTGCTCAGGAATCATTCCAAACCAAACATGAGAGAGTAATGCTTAATGGAGAAGGACCTGGGAGTCCTGGTGGACAAGTTCACCATAAGTCAGCAATGTGCTCTTGTGGCAAAGAAGGTCAATGGCAGCCTGGGGTACATTAAGAACAGTGTAGCCTGAAGGACATGCAAGGTTCTCTGCTCTGCACTAGTAAGGCACATCTAGAGTATTGCATCAGTTCTGAGCTCCCCAGTTCAAGAGACACAGGGAACACCTGAAGAGAGTCCAACAGAGGGCTATGAAGATGATGAAGGGGACTCGAGCATCTCTCTTACAAAGAAAGGTTGAGATCCTGGAAAAAAAAAGACTGAGAGGGGATCTTACTAATGGTTATCAATATCTAAAGGGCAGGAGTCAAAAGGATGGGGCCAGATCTTTCAGCGGTGCCCAGTACAAGGGAAAACAGACACAAACTGAAAGTCGGGAAGTTCCATTTGAACATGAGGGAAAAAATCTTTCCTGTGAGGGTGACAGAGCCCTGGAATCTGTGTGGAGGCTGCCCTGAGAGGTTGTGGAGAGACTCCAAACCTGCTTAGATGCAATCCTGTGCAACCTGCTCTGGATGACCCTGCTTTAGCAGGGGGATATTGGATCTCAAAAGTCCCTTCCAGCCTCCACCATTCTGTGCTTCTGTAACATAGGAACACATATTTTCAAAAGGAATCAAATGCATAACCAATTGTAAGCAACAAAATCTTGCACTTAACTGCATTTCACAGGTCACCAAAATTCAGCTTCAGTCCATCATCAAGATTTCTTATCACTGCTCTACTAGTCAGGACTGACAGACAGGTAAGCTCAAACTCACTATCACAGAGCTCACGAGCTAACCACTTCTTACAAAGTAAGCATTTCCAGAATGAAAACAAAATCATCTATGTTGTTGATGATTGTACAAACACAATAATTCCATGCTTTTCAGTTCCAAATACAACACTTTTTTCATAGAAGAACAGGTTTGTTTGTATGTGAGAAAGGAGAATGAAAGTGAAGGCCCCTCCTACTTCCACTGGGTACCACCATGTGGTACCCAATCCATTGTGCACCACAAGACAGGATCTAACAAATGTTATCTCCTGAAAGATGTTCTTGAACCTCACATTAATTCCTAAGTCCAGTTAAGACTTAGGACTAGATGATTTCCAGAGTTCCCTTCCAATCCCTACCATTCTATGATTCCCAATCACAGAAGTCAAAATCATTATTAGCCTCTAAATAAAAAATCATTTGATGCTTAGGAGTGTACATGATATTTTCAGAGGTGGCACAAAGACTGGGTATCACTGTCTTTAAAGTTCTTGCTTTAAAAAAAGTAATTCCTAAACTTTTCTATAGTGTTTCTTACCATGTAGATATACAACTTCTGTTCTGCCAGTGTCAATAGAGCAGCGTTTCAGAGGACTTTCTTCAAAACGAAGCCAACCAAAAAAAATATATCATATTTAGAAGTTGCATGTGTCCATGATGCTTTATTTTCTCTTCATTTATGAATAATTCCTGAGATTTGAGCAATCCACTACAAGAAAAGAAACAACCACAAACAACACAAATTTCATCTACACAAAATCCTCCTTGAGGGTCTCCAGAGAATAGGACAACCTAGCTCTTCATGAAACTGACTCCAAACCAGTGAAGCAAGGACAGGCTAGATGGGAAGAGTTAAATAAAGCTGCTAAAATTCAGCAGCATTGCAAGCTATTCCAGACTATGGTTACCATAACCTACACTGGGTGTCCTCTGCATAAGCACCAGTGTGACTTTGTGGACTGCTGAGACTCAGTCTGTTGCAACTGGCATAAGTTGCCACAGGCGAGTAATCACAAGAAACTGACCTTGGCAAAAGCACATTTTACACTTCACTGCTGTTCAACTGTGTTATACTAAAGAGAGAGCAAGTGAGCATAAGCAGAAGGGGGATGGAGAGATGACAAAAGGGGATAGACAGAAAGCATAAAAAGTGATCGCAGCCATTTTCAGCTTTACCTGCATTTAAGGTTTTAAGAGAGATACATCTCTAGTGTGCATCACAACCTACGGGTGGTTACATCAGCTCCCTGTGGTGTCACCTTTAAACCAGTGGGTCTAGGGTTTTTTTGGAGGAGAAAGAAGGGAGATTTAGTAACTAAATTAGGAATTAATACCTAAAGAAAAAAACACTCACAACAAGGTGGAGAAAAATCCATAGAAGACAAATACAACTTCCCACTTCTTCCTACCAATGGATCACTGAACGATGAGAATTTTCAAACTATCCTTTCCTACTGTTGGGCTACAGCTCCTGAGAGTATATTCAGGAATCAGCTGCAATAAATAAAGATTAAATGTGTTCCACGATGTGTGCAGTGAGATGTCTCAGTCCTGACTTTTAAAGTTTCAGCTCAACCTGAACTTCAGAAGCTCTCTCAAGAGCCCAGCAGCAATTTGCATGAACTAGTATGGCGGAATTCCCACCACTGCACACACAGTTGTGTCTGTCCTTTCTTAACTGTCTGTAATCTCCTTGGGTTTGGATCAGTTACAGCCTGTCAAATATTCTTCTTAGTTTCTGCGTTAGTTTTTTATTATTTGTATTGATTACCATATCTCCAAAGAAACAGGACCTGGCAGAAGAAGATGGCACGGGATCCCATCATTAGCGCTAAGCCACATCCTGCCTGAATTTCACAGCAAGATTAACACAAGGATCTAACCTTGTGGGAATGTTGGGTTTCCAGGACGGTCAGTGGTTGAAGCAAAACATGCACAAGCTTTGTACAAGTTCCAAAACATCCAACCACTCTCCACTTAGGAAATGCACAAAGTATGCAAGTCTAGACAAAATAAAATAAGACTACATGCATTTTGTATCTCGGTTTCCCTACCACTCTTAGGTCAGCAACTTAAGGATCAGAGCCCTCTAATAAAATCCCTACTACACACAGCTTCTCTTCCAAAACCTGAAGGTTGCTTTTCCCCAGTGCAGACAGTTTCTCTGTTCCTCATCTGGTTCCAAAATTAACTCAAAACCCTGCTAAAAAAGCCAGCCTTTGTTGTTCTTCAGCATTCAAACCTTTCACATCTCTGCCTTCACGCAGTCTCAATTCCTCTATTACAGCTCCTCTTTCTCCATTTCAGTCCTCCAAATGTCATTACTCCCAGTAGGCTGAAGAAAAGAGGGGTTTTTGGACACAGCCATGTCACTATCTTGAACTATCCCCACCTGACATAAAGCCATCATGGTTTAATGGCCTCCACTGTCACTGGCCAGAGAGATACAAGTCTCAGCCCTGACAGCAGATGGCCGATTCACACATGCTGACGTTCAACAATTCAACAATGATATGATCACGCTCAGCCTATGAATTATAAAAACAGCAATTCCATGAAGCATGACTTAAAATTCCAAGGGACCAAAGTATTTCAGAGTTTGAACTTCAGATCTGGGTCAAAAAGGTGTCAGCTGTGGATCTCCAGAATTTTAATCATCTCACCAGATTGTAGCTCTCTTTCTCACAAATAAATGATGTTCGGAGGGCCCACAGGCATGAGTCGTGGCATGCAAAGCACAACTCTGTTGTAGGGGGCTGGATGGGTCACCAAAACACTAATTCGTTCTGTGCAGTGCAGAAGAAACTCTTGCAGGGTCTAGGCAGAGAGTAAACTGATGTCTGGCATATTTTGCTGACTCTGTACTTGGGCACAAAAAGTATATATTAATATTTTATTGACTAAGTCCTATAATAATTAGTTATTGTAGATTAAAAAAAAAACCACAAAGAGTGATCTAGGTCTGCAGTAATCACTTGTAGGTTTGGTGATGATATGGTCACCACTTCTCACAATGGAGGATAGCAAAAGAAAAAGGTGCCAAGAAAATAAGCACCTGAAAGGAAGAGTGAATGTTCATTTTCAGTCCAAAAGTAGACATCTCCTTCTATTACACAAGAGCACCCTCAGCTGAAAGCAAGAATTTGATATCTCTTGCACATCCTAAACAAAATGTTACTGAGTTAGTCTCTCTCTTCGTGGCTTTCTAACTGTGTTCCTCATATTGCTCTGTAGTTTAAAACTAAATGTCACTCAATGCTGAATGAGCTATGTGACTTTACAGTTCAGCAGCCAGCACCTCATTGTCAAGTAATTTTTCTCATTAGGCAGAATAGAAACATTAACTGTGTCTTCCACATCCAGGCAAATAATTACTGACATGCTGGCTACTCTGGGCATCTCACTTCTCTCCCTCTTCCTTTCCCCACTCATTCATCTAAGAGAATTCCTGGAAACCAATCTATTTCCACAAATAATACTAGGGCTAACAAGTCAAAATCTTCCAACATCTAAAAAATATTAATAACACTGAGCTATAGCTACGTACAGAGATAGATACCTATACAGACAGATCAACACATATCTAAATATAATTTCTATCAAACGTGCATCAAAAAGGAGTGTGCTGTTGTGGTATGGTATGGCCAAAACGATACTGGCATGAGATTAATTTGACCAAAGTATTCCCCTGCTGGCAAATGATTTGTTTGTTTGAACTACATTTACCTTTCTGGAAGTTTCAGAAAGAAACCTTGTCTGGTTTCAACATCCAACACAACATAATGAGATCTTTGACGTCCAGAGAGTCAGGAGATTCTTCGGTTTCCTTCTGGTGGTGAATATTGAATGTGATCTACAAAAAAAAGAAAGCAGGGGAGAAAAAAGAAAAAAACAGTTTAGTATTTTGAAAATCCTTACAGAACATGGCGCTGACTCCAGAGGATCAGTCACTCACTGCTGGGTTTTCAGTAAGAATTCAATGCAGATTTTCTTTTTCCATAATATCTCAGCAACTCATACCAAGGGTTTGTTTTTCCGTGTCAGATATTCTCTCTCTCCCTTCTCTTCACCATCTTAAAGACAAAGATACCAAAGTGAAATGCCTGGTGTTCTCCCATTTCTTTTTTTTTTTTTTAACCTCTAATGCACAATTTACATTTTCTGCTATAAATTTAGATTTAGCATCAGAAAATTTGTAACTTTTTGTTTGAAATCACCTAGGAGTAAGGCTACAGTTTCTGTGCTGTGAAGTGCTAACGCACTTCACAAAAGCAAGAACAACCAATGAAATACAAATAAAATAATGAAAAGGATAAAATATCCTTTCTCCTTCACTTCTATTCATCATCTTCAATTAGCCAACAGCTATTGGAAAGTAATTAAGGTAAGCCCCCAGTGTCTTTGCCAAACAAACACGTTTTAATCTAGAAAAAGCTGTGAAAAGTTCAGCGAACTTTATTCTCAGCAGTGTTCTCCTAACTCTAGAATTTCCACTTTTGCAGGGAACACCACTTTTTCTGGATAGCACATTGAACACCTAACTTTGCAGACAGTCATGCTGTATAATATCATCATCACTGGAAAGGCCCTCAGAGATGATCTATTCAAACCCCTTTGCCATGGGCAGGGATACCTATCAACTAGGCTTGGTTGACCAAGGCCTCATCCAACCTGGCCTTGAACACCTCCACACAAGGGGCATCCACAACCTCTCTAGGCAGCCTGTTCCAGCGTCTCACCACCCTCGTACTGAAGAACTTCTTCCCAAGATCCAGTGTAAACCTCCTCTCCCTCAGCTTCAAACCATTTCCCCTTGACGTGTTGCTAGAGGTACTTTGCTACAGCTCCTAGAGCTGGGCTCTGCTCTCAAGGGTGTCCAAAGCTGTGGTCAGCTCTGGTTTCAGCTCAATCTTCTAGCTCTTTCAGTAATAGAAAGCAAACTCACAAAAGCTTTGCCTCAGATTTCTCAGGCATGTGTGTGCTTCCCTCTCAGTACCCAGGCCACCGTGCCAGTATGTAGGATTAAACTTTTTCCAAGGTTGAATAAGCCACCATCTGTCTATCTTGTGTGGTGCTGTGCGCCATCCGGGAGACTTGTCCCTTAGAGCATGTTTCTACCATATGTCACTCCTGAGTGATCGGTGATGCCAAGACATTTGGGAAAAAATGACTAAGTCAAGCTGGAAAACCCTTTCTGAATTCCAGAGGAGGTTTGCCAAGCCCTGTATTTGCAAATAACTTTGCATGCACCCATTTTAGCAGATACTGCATGTAACAATAAATAACCTCTACCCAAACGGATAAAACAATTCTTTGGATGATCTACCTGCCCCTCCATTGTCCAGAACTTGGGTACTTTTTAGTGAGCCAAGAGATTCAGGCATGATGCATCTTCAGGAAAAAAATATAAAGAACTTTGGCAGTTGAAAGGAAAAAAACAGATGAAAAGATGTTTCAAGAAAGGCTCTACTTGGTATTTTAAAGCCACAACAAATTAGTAATTTCTTTCAAAAGGCTCAACTAAAAACACCTAAGGAACTGAATGCAAGGCTTTTTTTCAGTAGCTGTATCTAAAATGCTCACCTGCATGCAAAGTCATCACCTACACTAAGTGTTAAACTGCTGATACATCATAGTTCATGCAATTAGAATTTGTCTAATAAAGAATATGACTCTATTCTATTTTAGACTTAAAGGACCATTTTATGTTCCAATTCCTCAATTATTAAATTAAAACTCAAGCCAGCATTGTTCTTACGGCCAGCTCAAGGCTGCTCATTTACATAACTGACTTTCAAGGGCACTTGGCTGTGCAGCAATTAATACCAGCAAAGAAACTAGGAGAACTGCTACTTAATGTTAAAGAAGACATTCTTGAGAACATGAAAAGAAGAGAGAAATTAGTAAGTCATGATTAGAGCCTCTCTGAGTAAGTTTAACTTGAGAAAGAAATCTACTCCTAAGGGTAACAGTAGAAGTATTAAGTTTCAAGAGACAAATTCTAGGAATTACTACATTTAGTGACAAAAGTGAATTAAGGAGCAGTACTAAAGTCCAGGAGAGATGATTCACAGAGGTTTGAGGTTTATTTGTGTTTTGCCTTCAGAGTCTGGACAATCATTTGGAAAAAAAAAAGAAGATGTGAAACAAGAATTCACCACAGCCCATTACGATTTGGAGAAGAAAGGGCAACAAAAGAGCAGGAAAAGTTCATGTTAGGCAAAGAAAACCTGTACTGAAAAGAGGTGATGATTAAAAGAACATGAGATAAATTATACTTCTTTATATTATTATATTATACTTTTTTAAATGTATCTAATTTAAATAGTCTCCCTACCTCAGAGAGTAAAGCTTGCAAAGGTGAGTACTGTTTCAGCCCGGTGGCAGTTAACCATTTAATCCATGAAGCAATGAAAGCCTCATACTGCAACACTGACTTGTGGAATGGAACGAAGAGAGGAAAACAAAGAACAGCTAGACAAAACTGGACCACTTGCCTACACAACACAACAAACCACTTAGAAGCCAGCACCGTTTCTAAAAGGCTCAGCTCATTCCTGGCCTGCTCTGATAGCCTGGGGCATTCCACTGCTCAGCCAGGAGAGACTGGAGATGTTGGTTGTACAGCACCAACCCTCTGCTGACCCTTCTTATTCCAACGGGAAACACTTAGACTAACACGTGTCTGCTCTGACTAATGTCCCCTTTCCTTCCTCAGGGAGACCTTATTGTGACCTTTCAGTATTTAAAGGGCCCTATATGACATATGAGGACAGACGTTTTATCAGGGCCTGTTGTGTCAGGACAAGGGGTGATTGTTTTAAACTAAAAGAGGGAGTTTTAGATTGCATAGAAGGAAGACATTTTTTACAGTGAGGGTGGTGAAACTCTGGCACAGGTTGCCCAGAGAGGCAGTAGTCCCAGCCATGGAAACAACCTGATCTAGCTGCAGATGTCCCTGCTCACTGCAGGGGGCTTGGACTAGGTGACCTTTTAAAGGCCCCTTCCAACCCAAAACATTCTATGACTTTTGCATCCATTTATAGGTCCAAATAGTCTTCCCTTTAGAACGAAGAATGGTTTGGGTGTATCGTGTCACTGACTCAGAGGGCTGCAAATGGGGACAAGAGGAGGGAAGGGACATCTATCAAAGCTGCCAATTAAGAAAATTCTTATTCTAGATGAGCATTTGCACTGTGAAGCTGGTAAACAGCTTCCTCACAGAAGCAGCAGCTAAATAGATTCTGCACTACCATCTCTTGCTAGAACTACAGCAGAAACTATTCCTTCTCTTACAGCAGTACTCATGAAGATTCCCACATACCTATAAGGAGAAATTATAAAGTAAACACTATGAATGGGGAAACATTAAAACATGGGAATGGGTTTTTTCTTTCCCTTTATATTCACATGAGGAAGCTTACGATCCGTCATCTATTTGTTCCACACTTGTGTGGAGATACAAGCAGGAATCCTATACATCTTGAGAGAAATTATATTTCTTAGTTTGGTTTAATCACTGCTGAGTCCCTCAGAAATGCTTGGCACACATGGACAGCATTAACTTGTGTTCCATTTCAAACATGAACTAAGCCTCAACACTCACTGCTCTTCTCAGCAACTCTTTAGGAAACTCTCCCTATGCTCCCAGACTTTATAAGCTCAGGACTCAAACAATCACATGCAAAACCATTCTAGGAATAATTTCACTCTGTGGCATGACTATAGATTTCTGTTACATAATGCAAAACTTAACTGAGACACATGACAATAAATATGAGACCAGGACATGTAGAAGGCAGCAGCCATGGAATTTACTTCCACAGGAAATCTCATTTTGAGGGGATGACTGTGGAGAATGTTTACACACAACAAAGCTTCTCAGAGCACAAGGCCAAGTACGAAGAGTTGTTATGTTCTCCCAGCCACCCATCTGTGGAGTTATTTGATATTTTCCCACATTCATTCATCATAGTTCATTTCCCAGCAGAGACTCAAGGCCCTAATTGGCAAGAGTTTCTTTCACTGACCAAGATGTAAGGGAGAAAATCCAGGTTGGTGGGAAGCTACCAAATGTCACTAAAAGCTGCAAAGCAGCCAGCCCTCTAATATAAAGTCCATTCTACAAGTGCTACAACAGAAAAAGTGTTTCTTGCTCAAAATGTTAATGTAAGATTAAAACAAATTCAGGTCCCTTTTTATCACCAGTAATCAGTAATCATAAACTAACTCTACATGCATTGTGAAATCACCCTGGAGCTCACTGAATTAGCTTCATTTGGGGTGCAAAAAGAAGGATGGGGAGACAGGTTTGCTTTTTCCAGGCACAGAGATAAAGCAGCTTTCCTCACCTATCTTTCCTCTTCTTCACTTCCCCCCTCCTCTACACAAAAGCCAAGAAAATCTGCCATTGCTTTAGGTCAAAGGAAAAACAGGCCCAGCTGCCGCAAGCCAAACAACATACAGGTTTGCTATCTCCCCTGCTGTTTTGGCTCGAGCTCTTCAGACTGGAAAATTCGGAAGCACGATCTCCCAAGCTCTATAAATGCCAGAACCATCTAAGAGGAAAATAGGACAAGGCCACCCCCAGGCAAGTTTGTACTAAAATCTGCTGGCTGCAAGGCAAAAAAATACAGTAAACATCACATAGGGACAGACTGCTCCTTGGAAAATATTCCACAGGAACAATATAGCTTCCAAATAAAGGCTGTGCTGAGGGGACTTCTGTAGGGGGAAAAAAAAACCACAAAACCAAAACCCAATGCTTTAAGATCCTTGTGAGGAGTCTGCAAGCTAATGGCACACTCAATGACAAACTGTGTGACAGGCAATATGCTTTTGACATTAATCCAAAGAAGAAATGTAAAAGCGATGTGGAATGCTCTCTACAAAGTGGCAACAAATTTGGTATCCTAGAATAGTTCTGCAGCTCACTAAGGAAATTTCGCTTTTGACAATGGATTCCATGGAATAAAAGAAGCAATAATAAGCAATTAAACTATCAGTACCATCAGCTGGTCTCTTCAGGAAAAAACATTTCAGTTAAATTTTTGCAGCCCTTGAGAGATGAACTTTGTGACTGATTACTGTATGCTTTAACGTGCTCTATACTGACTCAACCTAGAAAAACAAGCCAAAAACAGAAGTTGAAACATCCTTTTTCCTGTGTAGCTCCAATTTGCAGTAGCAAGAAGCTAAACAACATGCTCTCCACCAGATGGCTGAAATAAAAAGAACACTCTTTCTGATTAATTAGGAAACAAATGAATCTGCTGTTAGCACAACAAGTTACCATTAGGAAACCTGGGCTCCCATCAAACTTCGGTATTCATGCTTTCTCTGCAACTGTGCTCAGGACCAGCTCAAGATCTGTCTCTCATTTCAGAAACAAAACATTACACATACAAGTGCATCACACACGAGTATCACACCAGACATTGCATCTTTTCAGAGACGCATAATGCTGCAAGAGAGAGAAGTTTCCTGAAAGACAAAGTGCCTATCAGAATAGAAATGCATGAAGGTCTCCTCGTGCCATGGAGAATCACAGCAGGCAGAGTTGCAAAGTACACCACCACATCCCTCATCAGGGTTCAGTGAGCAATGGAGGCTCAAGCTTGCAAGCTTTAGCTCTCCAGCTGCTCCAGGAAACACAAATCCCCAGCCCAGATATAGCACAAGGAGCAAGGATGTAACAGCACAAGGAGCAAGGATGTCAAGCACAAGGAGCAAGGATGTCAAGCACAAGGAGCAAGGATGTCAAGCACAAGGAGCAAGGATGTCACAGCACAAGCAACATGGCTCCCTGATGAGACTGCCAAGGATGACTGTGAACATCTCAAGTGAAGGTCGAGATGTTCATACAGCACAGGCACTGGGGATGGAGCAGGGGAAGGCACAGAACGCAATGAACATGCACAAAAGGCAAATGCATGCACTTTAGAACACAAATATAATGTATGGTGCTGCTGAGGTGAGTGTTCACCTGTGGAAACTGAACTCACCCAACCCAGGGAGATGCAGGGGGTTGCAGCTTTCAGTTTTGTCACCCTCTCTGTTTTCCATGGAATAATTGCTCTTTCAGCAACATACAGCATGAGCTCCAGAACTGGGAAAGGCACGTTCAAGCAAACAGTGCCCTGTTGCTAAGATGAGGATACCAAAGCAGAGAGCTCCCAGCTTCTTCACACAAACAACTGCTTTGTGCATCAAACCTGGGACCGCTTCAGAAGTGGCTGGCAAAGCACTGAGAAAGAACCTGCCATGTTTGAGGACTACATGGGCACACAGCGCAAGGGCAAAAGCACAATTTCAACTTCTTTAAAGACAACTTGTGTGCCTAAAGAGGCATCATGCCTCAGTGAGACTCCAGAGCCTCCAACAAACCCACAACACTGTAACTTAGAGTATTTCTCTTACATGCATAACTGAAGTTCTCAAATGTGCTGAGAGTTACTCTCTAGGGACAAAGGGAATGGTGGAGACACTTACTAGAAACTAGATCCAAGACTGCTTTTTGAAAAGGTGCTGGAGTGTGTCCAAAGAACGGCAATGAAGCTGGGGAGGGCTCTAAAGCACAACTCTTATCAGAAGCAACTGAGGGAACTGGGGTTGTTCAGCCAGGAGAAAAGGAGACTCAGGGAAGACCTTCTCACTTTCTACAACTCCCTGAAAGGTCAGTCTCTTCTACCAAGGAACAAGTAATATGCTGAGAGCTGCACCACAGAAAGTTTAGGTTGGATATTAGGAACAATTTCTTCACCAAAATGGTTGTCAAAGCCTGGAACAAATTGTCCAGGAAATGGTAGAGTCACCATCCTGGAGCTATTTAAAAAGATGTATAGATGTGGTGCCAAGGGACACAGTTAAGTGGTGACATGGCAGTGACAGGTTAATGGTTGGATTTGATGATCTTAAAGCTCTGTTCCAGCAAAAACAATTTTATGATTCTACTACATCCTCTTATGCAATTGAGGAAGCTGAGAGACTAAGTGAGAAAAATCAAAAAGGCTTCTTCACACATTACAAGAAGGACTCCAATAATTTCATACATGTAGGAAGGCCACTTCCTAAATGATCCTATCTCACTTTTCCTTATAAGCTTGTGACAGTTACCTACTGCAGGAGATACAAGGCTACACAGAATTGCAAAGACCACAGAAAACACGGATGTTCCAAAGGACAC
Source organism: Indicator indicator (assembly GCF_027791375.1). NCBI lineage: Eukaryota > Metazoa > Chordata > Aves > Piciformes > Indicatoridae > Indicator > Indicator indicator. The sequence continues at coordinate 27,459,216 of NC_072015.1, forward strand.
CCGGCCATTATATAATACCTACAACTACAGGCCTGATGAAATTTTTTTGAGCATATAGTGTCAGAAAGCCATGTAAACTTCCAGCTAACATGAGACTATTTGGCACAGTGCCTAACAATTCATTCCTTCTGTTCTCTTATACTCTTACTGGAGTTAATGCCTTCTAGGACTCATGCTGGAAGAGAACATGAACGACTGAACCTGTGGCACCATCTCCCATCATTCACAATATTGCAGACCTTAGGAATATCCTCCAATGTCTCTTCTTTCCTTGATGAAGAGTCCCACTTTGTACATCCACCTGAATTCTGGAAAGATCTGACAATGATCTGTAGGAGTAAGAGGGAGGAATCTAGTTCCACTTATTTCAGTATATTTCTGAATTAACAGTAGCCACAGCCCAACCCTTAAATTTATGTTTGAAACCTGCAATGACTCCTCTCATCAAAGCTCTTTCACAGAATCAGCCAGGTTGCAAGAGACCTCCAAGATCATAAAGTCCAAACGATCACCCAACCCTAACTAATCAAGTAGACCATGGCACTACGTGCATCATCCAGTCTTTTCTTAAACACCTCCAGGGATGCTGACCCCACCACTTCCCTGCGCAGTATCTCTAACACCCTCAGCTTCTTCGATATCACTGTTTCCAGACAATTTGCATCTGGCTGGTCTATTGGAATGGTGGCCAGAGGCACTGAAGAGCACAGGACACAGGATATGTGCTGACATCCTCCATTCAGATTACATCTCACACCCCGTAGCTACTTTATCAACAAGCTAAAAAGACCAAAGAAGCAGTACAAAGAAAAAGTGCAGCTTCATCATTAAACTCTCTCTTTATTTGAGCTTTCTTGTTGGTTTCATGACATTGGGAAGCAGGGAGCTCTGCAAACAGACTTATTTAGTTTCCACGTCTGTTGCCAAATTTCCATCCTGTGGAACCAATTTTAAACAAAAACAAAAAAAAAAGCATCTCTTCCCATCCTCAGTTCCTTGGTGTCATTCTTACTAATGATACAGAGTAAAAATTGGATGGAAATGAACCAGTCACAGTGGGATTCAAATCCAAATGTTCACTTTTATTGTTAATTGCCAAAAAAATTAATTAAAAAAAATCCAGATCGCTTCAATCCATTCCCTCCTTTCATGCAGCTATGGAAAGTTTTTAAACTGAAGGTTGCCAATGATGACTTTGTTATAAACTAGAGTTCACAGTTACTTTTATGGAATTTTGTCTTGGTAACTTTTAGCTCAAGCAGTTCTCATGAAAATATTTCCAAACCATCAACTTGGCTAAATATTTCCAGTAAAACAAAACAACCCCCAGTTCCTAAATACAACTCTGTTTCTTTTTTTTAAACTTTGCTTTATCCTTCAGAAAACTGGTACTGCTTTAAAAATGGGAAAGACAGAAAAGGGAGAAAGGAGATTAAAAAAACCCTGAGAACTTCAAGCAGCTTGTAGTATCTCTGGGTTACAGCAGATGTAGAACTGGAGATGAGATATGGGATACAATCTTGAACACATACAAAAGTATTAACAGCAAAACAAAAATTAATACTGCCATTTGAAATAGCATAGTCCTTGCCTAGCAGAAAGCTTTCAAATAGATGCAGCCATTGTTAGCCCATGCTGATGGTCAGAGATTCCACACTAACATAAAGGACCTTATGAAGAGGAAAGAAATATCTGATGGACTTTGTATTATCATTTAGTTTAGTGTTTCTGGAGAGGGACTGCAAAGGAACCGTTTATTATAACCCTCTTCATATCTGTCAGATGTTACACATTTTATGTAACTATCACACATTTGGCAAACTCTTCCTACCTACCCATATGCCAGGGAAAAGCTCAAACTGGGGAAGAGAAACCTTCTTCCACAAAGTAAATTTCCTCTTTAAGAGGAACTGTGAATTGCATCTAGAGCTCCGAGATCTCCACACTCTCATCTCTAGGACTCATCACAGAAACAAAGAATGGTTTGGGTTGTAGGGGACCTATAGTGGTCATCTAGTCTAAGCCCCACACATCTTCAACTAGATCAGGTTGCTCAGAGCTCTGTCCAGCCTGACATGGAATTTTTGCAGGGATGGAGCTTGTAACAGCTATCTGGGCAACCTGGGACAGGGTTTCACCACCCTTAGTACCTAACATTTCTTCTTTTTATCTAGTCTAAATCTACTCTCTTTGAGTTTAAAACCATCACCTCTTGTCCTGTTGCAACAGGCTCTGCTAAAAAGTTTGTCCTCATCTTTCTTATAGGCCCCCTGTAAATACCAAAAAGCCACAATAAGTATCCCTGAAATCTTCTCTTTTCCAAGCTGAACAACTCCCAACTCTTGCAGACTTTCTGCATAGCAGAGGGGTTCCAGCCTTCTGATCATTGTTGTGGCCCTCCTCTGGACCTACTCCAACAGGCCCATATCTTTCCTGTGCTGAGGACTCCAGAGCTGGACACTTCCACTCAACCTAGGACTTGCAGATCTGCTTCCCTGGGAAGCAGAACTATCTATCCTGTGCCTTACATACACCAGAACAGCAGCTGAGGAGCTGCATCACCTCATTTCACATACCAGACCAAAATGTACGTTTGCATGTCTGGACAGTGCATTACAGAATAGTCATAGAATGGTAGAGGTTGGAAAGGATCTCTGGAGATCATCTAGTCCACACCCCTTGCTAACTCACTAGTGACCAGGGTCATTATCTAAAGCAGAATGAAAGGACATTCACATCCAGGACCCCACCAGAGACTCAGGAGCAGTTAGCTGGGCAGCAGAGCTACTCCCAGGCAGAAGAGGCCCCCACCTCTGATCTTAAATTCAAACCTCATTCATCTCATATAAGGCACCAAACCATGCAGGCTCCATAGGTAGTCTGGAAACTGGTACTTTCCAGGTTTTTATTGTAGTACGTAGAGGAAAATGGCAGCAGCTGTGACAAGTGGGAGCTGCCACCAGAATACCCCAGCAGAGGAATGAGAGGAGTGTATGGAGAAGCATGTAGGAAGCTATGGAGAAACAGAGGAGAGCACAGCACAGAGCACGTACAGCACACCTTGAGAAAACAAACAGTTGCAGATGCTGGCAAACATGGGCCACAGGCAGCCCATACAACACAACCTCACCATCAGATCTCACATCCTTTAGCAGGTTCAGCTGCAACACTAAGCAGGAAATGCCCTTTACCTTCAATACCAGGAGTCAGGGCGTGCTGGTAGAACTTGCATGGGACTCTTCCACCTGCCCACAGGCCAGTTACTTTATCTACCAGGACTGTCCAGTCAGCGTCTGTCACACTGCTTCATTACAGCCTTTGGAGCCTCTTGAATTGCAGAAAAAAAGTGTCAGTGGAAACTTCTGTTTAAAGGTGTGATAGACTTGGGTTCACAAGAACTCAGAGAGTCTGTGATTACAGCAACCACATCACGGTTTCTGAAAGGGAAGATCCAGACTCACTGTTCTGAAAGGAAGAAATGAGCTGTCAGTGACTGATGGGAAGGTTGCAACAGGATGTGTCATTGGATGCGTAGAAAATAGTGTGAAGTCCATCCATGAAACAAGGACAAAAAAGGGGTTCAAGGGATTAGAAGACACAGCACTTGCTGTTTCTTGATCTAGAAAAGAATCCTACAAGGAATTTTGATGGAACAAGGGTGGGAAAGACAGTTGGACAAGAGTAGGCTGCAGTAGAAACCTGCAGGATACAAGTAACTTGTCCTGAGTGAAGAGGTTCCAATTGAAGTCTTATCAAAGCCTTTGCAAAGAAGATGGGGAGAAAATCCTTGTACTATCTCCTCCTGTTCCACCTCAGCACAGCTCCAACACTCGATCTGAACCTGATGGGCAAAAGAAAATCTTAGTGAACAGAGCAGGGTGGAAATGTCTTCGTTTGTCAAGTAACTGCCTACCATGAAGTCCTGCCTGGTGTTTCTGAGAAGGTATTTCTGGATATTAATCTCTAGATATTAAATGAAGAAGACAAGCTCAGAGGAAGATTTTGGTTTTGCAGTGCTAACTGATGTCCTATTAGGTAAGAATCATAAAATGGCCTAGCTTGGAGGGGACTCTAGAGATCATCTACTCCAACCCACAGCAGCGTGGGCAAAGACATCTCTCAACTACATTCGGTTGCTCAAGGACTCATCCAACATGGCCTTGAACACCTCCAGAGAGGGGGCATCCACAACCACTATGGGCAACCTATTCCAGAGTCCTACCACCCTCATACTGAAGAACTTCTTCCTAAGATCCAGTCTAAACCTACTCTCCCTCACTTTAAAACCATCCCCCCTTGTCCTACCACTAGACAACCTTATGAAAAATCCCTCTCCAGACTTCCTGTAGGCTCTCTTCAGGTACTGGAAGGCAGCTGTAATGAGCCTTCTCTTCTCCAGGCTGAACAACTCCAGCTCCCTCAGCCTATCCTCATAGCAGAGGTGCTCCAGCCCTTGGATCATCTCTGTGGCCTCCTCTGGACTCGCTTCAACAGTTCTATGTCCTTCGTATGCTGGGGATAGCAGAACTGGATGCAGTATTTGAGGTGGGGTCTCACAAGTGCAGAGTAAAGGAGAGGAATCACCTGCTCTTGGTACTGAAGCACAGCACCCTGTGCTAGGAGCCTACACACAAACGGTTTCAAACAGCTGACAAATGCCTGCAGAAGTGCAGTGTGCTTCCAGAACCTGAAACTCAAGGAAATTAGTAGCCATTTCTGGGTGGTTTGTTAAAGATACTGAGTGTTTGAGAGTCCTTTTGGCCGAGTGCTATACAGACAGAATGCAGAGTCTGGAAAACACTCCTCTTTCACAAATACACCAGTGGATGGGTAACATCAAATTCTCAGCCTTCCTAAACCTCTCAAGTAAATTATAAATATGATGCACACTTAAAATAGTGCTAAAGCAACGAGTAACTGCAGTGTTGTCTCATCATTGACACAGGAGCATCAAACAAAGGTATCAACTCGCCCCTGAGTTTCAAACAGCCAATTATTTAATCCTTGCTTCAGTAAGCATGAAGAATGTAAATTAAGGCATCCTGACTTAGAAACACACTGAATCTTGTCTCTATCCACTTTATGATCCTGTTCCAAATTTAGGTTTTAAGTTACTCAATAATTATACAGTCTGAATTTTATTTAAGCCTATACTAGGTTTATTTGGCAAGGTTTTGGTACCAGAAAGGCTACAGGGGTGGTTTCTGGGAGAAGCGGCTAGCAGCTTCCTGTATGTCAGGTAGAGCAAATGCCAGACAGCTTTAAGATGGACCCACTGCTGGGCAAAGCTCAGCCTATCAGCAACAGTGGTACAACCTCTGTGATAATATATTTAAGATATTTAAGGGGAAAAGTTGCTGAGCAACAGTAGCTAGAAGAAAGGAGCAAGAATGTGAGCAGAAAAACTGCAGACACCAAGTCAGTGAAGAAGGAGGGGGAGAAGATGCTCCAGGTACCTGAGCAGAGATCCTCCTGTAGCCTGTGGTAAAGACCATGCCAGGCTCTCCCCCTGCTTACTGGCAGGACTTGTGATCCCATTGGGGATCCACACTGAAGCAGTTCCTTCCTGAAGGACTATGGCTCTGTGGAAGGAACCTTGCTGGAGAAACTTGTGAAAAACTGCACTCCATGGAAAGGACTCATATTGGAGAAGTTCATGGAGGGCTGTCTCTCATGGGAAGACTGTGAGGAGTCCTCCCACTGAGGAGGAAGGAGCAACAGGGACAACATGTGATGAACTGACCACAACCCCCATTCCCCATCTCTCTGCACCACTCAAGGGGGAAAAGGAAGTGAAAATCAGAAGTTCAGCCCAGTAAGAAGGGAGAGGTGGGGGGGTTAGGCATTTTAAGATTTAGTTTTTATTTTTCTCATTACCATACTCAAATTTGATGAGTAACAAATTAAACTAATTTTCCCAAGTCTGTTTTACCCATGACAGTAATTGCTGAGTGACCTCCTTGTCATCCTAGCCCATGAGCCTTTCATTGATCTTCTCTCCCCTGCCCAACTGGTAAAGGGAGTGACAGAGCAGCTTTGGTGAGCACCTGGCATTCAGACAGAATCAACCCACCACAAAGTCCTACAAGATTTCAGAAACAAAGGCCTCAATCCTACAGATTGAGCTCAGCCCTAACGAGAATTCCATTCTCCCATGATTTAAGTTTCTCTTCTAAGATTCTTCTTCATAGGTGTGTAGGAGTCTGTGCTTTGAACCTTCTAAAAGCAACCAACCTTACATAAAAGGAATCATAGAATCATAGAATTGTTAGGGTTGGAAGGGACCTCAAGGATCATCTAGTTCCAACCCCCCTGCCATGGGCAGGGACACTTCACACTAGATCAGGTTGCTCAGAGCCACATCCAGCCTGGCCTTAAACACCTCCAGGGATGGGGCTTCCACCACCTCCCTGGGCAACCCATTCCAATGTCTCATGGTGAAGAACTTCTTCCTAAAATCCAACCTGAATCTACTCGCTTCTAGTTTTGCTCCATTCCCCCTAGTCCTATCACTACCTGACATCCTAAAAAGTCCCTCCCCAGCTTTCTTGTAGGCCCCCATAAGATACTGGAAGGCCACAGTAAGGTCTCCTCAGAGCCTTCTCTTCTCCAGACTGAACAACCCCAACTCTCTCAGTCTCTCCTCACAGGAGAGGTGCTCCAGCCCTCTGATCATCCTCATGGCCCTTCTCTGGACATGCTCCAGCACGTCCAGAACCCTCCTGTAATAGGGGCTCCAGAATTGGATGCAGTACTCCAGGTGGGGTCTCACCAGAGCAGAGTAGAGGGGGAGAATCACCTCCCTCAACCTGCTGGTCACACTTCTTTTGATGCAGCTCAGGATACAATTGGCTTTCTGGGCTGCAAGTACACATTGACAGCTCATGTTGAGCTTCTCATCCACCAGCAACCCCCAGTCCTGCTCTCAAGCCAGTCACTGCCCAGACTATATTGCTGCTTGGGATTGCCCTGATACAGATGCAGGACCTTGCACTTGGTCTTGTTGAACCTCATGGGGTTGTCATGAGCCCACCTCTCCAGCCTGTCAAGGTCCCTCTGGATGCCAGCCCTTCCCTCCAGCATGTCTGCTGCACCACATAGCTTGGTATCATCAGACCTTCTTCAAGAGCTATGCAGTACACTCAGTGAAAGAAATCCCGATAAAAAATCATTTCATATGGATATTGTGCAAGTCTACCTAAATATTGCTAAATAAAAAGCCCAAATAAAGAGGTTGAAAACTCAAATATTTTTTAATTTATATTTAGGAAAATAGGAAGATACTTGGCAAACTGTCTACAAGAACTCTAGACTTTTCCCCATGTGCAGCTGTTATGCACATTTTTAACACAACTGTATCTCAGTACATCAAAAAATATTCCCCTTACACTGTATTACACTTCATATGCTACATTAACTACTCATTTGATAGCTATATATTACATTTATTCTGCAGACTGCATCTCACGTTCTACACATTCTTCCACTCTACTCCTAAAGACTTTTTCCAATAGGGCAGTCACACCACCATATCTCATGACTTGTGCATTTCATTAACCATAAAATGGCTAAGGTAGGAAGGGACCTCAGCGATCATCTAGCTCCAACCTCCACACCATGAGCAAGGATGCCTCTCAATTCATTTGGCTGCTCAAGGCTTCATCCAGCCTGGCCTTGAACAGCCCCAGTGAAGGGGGCATCCACAACCTCCCTGGGCAACCTCTTCCAGTGTCTCATCATCCTCACTGTAAAGAATTTCTTCCTAATCTCCAGTCTAAATCAGCTCTCCTCAAGCTTCAATCCATTCCCTCTAGTTCTATCACTACAAGCCCTTGCAAAAAGTCCCTTCCCAGCTTTCTCATAAGCCCCTTTCAGGTACTGGAAGGCTGTTATAAAGTCTCCCCAGAGCCTTCTCTTCTCCAGGCTGAAGGGACAGTGAGCAAAGAAACACTACAGTCAGCTGAAGCAATAAGGGGGTGACAATCACTAGGAAAACAGTGATGTAAATCATGTAGGTGGAAAAAAAACAACAACAAAAATGTAGTTTTATGCATGTGGACTACCTCTTTTTAAGTGGTTTCATCTTAAAGACCTTCATCATTAAAGAATTTTACTTGAGAAACCACCCAAACAGGGAAGAAAAAAGTGATTTGGTGGTAACTGCATCTGAATCTTTCAGCATCTCATAAAAATCTGAACCATCAATTTCAAAATGACTCCACATGCTGGAAGATCACAGTTCCACTTGAATTAGTACTAGTAACACTTCCAAACTATTTTCTCTTGTCATGGCTTTTTCATCTTTGACTTCTCTGATGCTCACTTAACAACTTGGGGTTCTTTTGATGTACATTTAACAAACAAGTCCAGACAGCTACTTTCCCTGTTTCTGTCACTAGGCTTCTGCTAAGAAGCAGAGGTAAAATGATTACAATAAAATAGGAAACATTCGAAAACCATAAATTACTGCAAAGATTTCAGCATCTTCAGTAAGTAGAACTGCTTGCAATTTAGTCAGCTCTATGCAATAGTTAGGACTGATTATGGTACTTAAACTGTTACTGGCACCAACACAACTCCCAGTGATGAAAACATCTGTGCAATGAAGAGCCAGGTGAGGAAGAAAGGGCAAGAACAGAAGAAACATGTGAAACTCCCAAATGAAAGGGAATAGAGCAGGTTCAAGAAGCTTTGGAAACTGCAAATGCAGGCAGTGAAGTGAAAATATGTTTTATAAAAACACAGACTGTTTTCCCAGACAGTTAAATATTTTTGTTAATGGATAACACTTCCTTAATATACAATTTCCACATGGAAACATTAAAAGAAGGAAACAGGGAAAAAAACAGCAGGTGATGCGTACAGAAACTGACGACTCTTTTCTGTCCATGGCCAGCTTTTTCTTCTCTGGTCTCCTTTGGAGCATCTACAGAAAAGACCTTGAGCCTTACTTGAAATTCACAGAATGACAAAATTGTCAGGGTTGCAAAGGACCTGAAAGATCATCTAGTTCCAACTCCCCTGCCATGGGCAGGGACACTTCACACTAGATCAGGTTGCTCAGAGCCACATCCAGCCTGGCCTTAAAAACTTCCAGGGATGGGGCTTCTATCACCTCCCTGGGCAACCCATTCCAATGTCTCATGGTGAAGAACTTCTTCCTAAAATCCAACCTGAATCTACTCACTTCTAGTTTTGCTCCATTCCCTCTAGTCCTATCACTACCTGACATCCTAAAAAGTCCCTCCCCAGCTTTCTTGTAGGCCCCCATAAGATACTGGAAGGCCACAGTAAGGTCTCCTCAGAGCCTTCTCTTCTCCAGACTGAACAATCCCAACTCTCTCAGTCTGTCTCCATAGGAGAGGTGCTCCAGCCCTCTGATCATCCTCTTGGCCCTTCTATGGACGCATTCCAGCATGTCCATCACAACTTGATTATCTTAAAAGATCTTTTCCAACCAAAACACTGTTATGATTTTATGATTCTATGATCATGATACAGCATCAACGCACAGAGAAGGCTGCATCTACAAGCTTAAATACAACAGAGTACAGATACTTGCCTTGTGTGCACACTGTCACTGTGAATTAGGCAACAGTTGACAAGCTAAAGACCTGGCTTGTAGCCTCATCATTCAATCATCCATCCAAACACATCAATTGAGCAAGGCAGTAACACATGTCCCCTCCAGCTTAAATGACAGCAAAACTGTGGGTTGTAATCACAGGTCATCTTCAAATGACACTTACCATTAAGGATGGGTTTGTTCCAAATCAATTGTTTATTGAAAATTAGTCTAATACGATAATTCTCTCTAACTCTTGCATTAACATCATGTAGAATAAGGTATCAAAATGAGAATTTTGTAATTTCTTAGGAATGAGTCCACAATGAATGACATTGGATGGAAGGCAAAATTAGCCATTTTCAGTTCAAAAACTTTGACAAAAATAAGGTCCTTGAGATGAGCTTCCACAGATCAATCTATAACCAGTACTAATGTGTGGTGCCTTATAGAATCGTAGACTGGTTTGGGTTGGAAGGAAACTTTAAAGATCATCTAGTCCAACACTCCTGCAGTAAACAGGGACATCTTCAGGTAGGTTAGGTTGCTCAAGAGGCCCACCAAACCTAACCTGGAATTTTTCAAGCATGGGACTTCTACCACCTCTCTGGGCAACCTGAGGCAGGATTTCACCATCTTAATCATAAGAAAATATTTTCCTTCTATCTAGTCTAAATTGCTCCTCTTCTAGTTTAAAACCATCACCCCTTGTCCTGTCACAACAGGCCCTGCTAAAAACTTTGTCCCCATCTTTCTTATAGGCCCCTTTAAGTACTGAAAGGTCACAGGAGGGTCTCCCTCCAGCCTTCTCTTCTCCAGGCTGAACAATCCCAGCTCTCTCAGCCTATCCTCACAGGAGAGGGGTTCCAGTCCTCTGATCATTTTTGTGGCCTCCTCTGGACCTGATTCAACAAATTAACAGGCTTATTTACAACCTACTATTTTAACAAAACATAAGCTGCCTTAAATTATCCTGGACATAAACATTAGTAAAATAAGCTAATATATAAACAACAACATAGGTACCCTTAAAAAGCCAGTGCCTCATTTGCATGTAGCATCTAATGTAAAATTCCTTCTTTGTTCTGAATTTGCCAAAGCAGAATTTTGTTCTTTATTACCCTTCCCCAAAAACAACTGGATGGTAGTTATCCCTTCTTTCCAAAGAATTTGAGGAACAATCCTGGACTAAGTCAAAGTGTGACCTCAAATGATGCTGGAAAAGTAAGAGGAAGAGAAGTCACGTTTCTGCAGAAAGTGTAAAACTAAAGTTAGAATCACTGCTTTGGTGGGAGCTCATTCACCAGATTTAAACACCAAGAACTCCTCGACAAAAGAGGCTCAAATCCAACAGACACCACAGCAGCATCTCTGAAAAACAACAAACAGAAAGACAGATTCACCACTAGTTAGAGAAGCATCATCAAATCTCTTTTAACATCATTTGCTTCATGTTATTACACAGCAGCTGAGGATCTGCCCGGAGGATAAGTGCAAATTTGTTTGTTCTCTCACCTCGCTAGACATGACGCAGGCCCTTCCTAAATTCTGCGAAGCTGAAACAAAATCCACCCAGTGCAGACATTTCATCACAAGTTTTTTTCTCTGCTGCACCCTCCTCACCATCTTCCCAAGCACATCAATCTCAAACATCTGGTTACAGCTACAGAAAATATGGAAACAGAGTTCTGTGGCAGCATATAAACACCACCAAAACTTGTTCTATTATCAGGAAAATGTAATTTGAAATTTGCACTTTGCACTTTACTCTCTTTATGTCCATATCAGGTAAAAGTATTATCAGCTTCTGCAAATGGAGCTCTTCAGTATGGCAAACTGTTTGACAGCATTCAGTCCAGGATAAGTCCTTACATCAAAAAACACACTAAAAAATTATTTTAAATAATCAAATTTAGAAGCCAAGGATCACTTTAAAGCTCATCAATTTTACCAAAGCAGAATATTTCACAGATACTAATATTTGTTCCATGATTGCTTTTAAAACAAAAATTTCCCTAAGCTCTAAGTAATTTTACATCCTCAAAATTACCTCTGTATTTAATCCTTGGCCTAATACACTTTCTTTCTTCACACACATGACAAACTGTTTTCATTATTTACTCTGCACTTGTGAGACCCCACCTCAAATACTGCATCCAGTTCTGCTGTCCCCAGCATAAGAAGGACATAGAACTGTTGGAGCAAGTCCAGAGGAGGGCCACAAAGATGATCCAAAGGCTGGAAAGATGAAGAGGGACTCTTCATAAAGGTATCCAGCAATAGGACAAGGGGGAATGGTTTTAAGATGAGGGAGAGTAGGTTTAGACTGGATTTTAGGAAGAAGTTCCGCAGTACAAGAGTGGCGAGACTTCGGAATAGGATGCTGAGGGTCATTTTGGATGCCTCCTCTCTGGCCAGGCTGGATGAGGCCTTGAGCTACCAAGGGTAATATTGCCTGCCCATGGCAGGGAGGTTGGAGTAGATTATCTCTAAAGCCCCTTCCAACCTAAGCCATTCTTTGATTACAGTTCTCAAGTGGGGGAGGAGGAATACTAAAACTTACCTTGATAGAGTAAAAAAGAATTGACTATCAAAAAAGAAGACTCCAAAATCAAGACTTAAAGTATAACTTAGAAAACTAATTCAGATGTCCATGAAGAACAGTCAAACTAACAGAAGGACCATCCAAGAAAAATTAGCAATCTGAGAAATATTAACCTTGGTGTACTCTTGATGACAAGAAGATCCAAGCAAGACCTGTGGAATCACAGAATGGTTAGGGTTGGAAGGGACCTCCAAAAGTCATCTAGTCTAACCCCTCACACTGCTCAGAGCCTTACTGAGCCTCACCTTGAATATCTCCAGGGATGGGGCCTGTTCCAGTGTTCCAGACAACCTGTTCCAGTGTTCCACTACCCTCATGGCTGTTCCTAACATTCACTCTAAATCTACTATTCTCTCATTTCACATCATTACCCCTCACCCTATCCCCACAGGCCTTTGTAAAGAGTCTCTCTCCATTCTTCTTGTAGGCTCCCTTCAGTTACTGGAAGTTCGTTATTAGGTCTCTCCAAAGCCTCCTCTTCTCCAGGCTGAACAACCCCAGCTCCCTCAGCTTGTCCTCACAGGAGAGGTGTTCCAGCCCCCCAGTCATCTTCATATGGTAGACAGATATTGTGTAGTTTTTTGCCAGCCACTTCTTTGTATTAAACTTCAGACACAAACGACAGCTCCTGCGAAGGCCATGTACCCAACCGGGGACACCAGAAACGTCTGCAATTTCCCACAGTTAATATAACCACCACCTCACTACCCTGGTATGAAAGTCCTCACATTCTTCTGGTGTAACTCTTCATGCAAGTAGCAAAAGACCTACTGGAAATCTGATGAAAAGGAGACTCTTCCCCAGTCAAACATGAAACACGGTCTCCTCATATGGCAAAGCAAATCCAGAAGTCAGAAGAAGGCAGACAAAGTATGTCAGCAGGCAGGGCTTTGGTAGGACTTCCCTGCTGGTGAAGATCCTGCAGTGATTAACTGGAGGTTTATGTGGCTGTACTGGAGGATATTAGCACAGTATGTCTTAAAAAGGGAAAAAATGGGGAAAAGGGGAAGATAAAAGAGGAAAAAATTAAAAAGGAAAAAAAAAGGCAAACAAAAAAACCTAACAAGCACAAGGAAGAAAGAAAAAAAAACACCTTCAACCCAATTTTTGGTATCCTCCTAAAATTGTAACAGTTCTTAAGTAACTAGGCTAAAGAAAAAGTCAACTTGAACCTACATATCACACCTAGAAACTTTTTGTCTGGAACAGTGCTCAGTTAGGAGGATTTCACATTCAAGGTGACAGACTGGCAGTAATGAAATGTGAACTCTTCCATTTCTCTTCAAAATGATAAGCAACAACACGGGGAGCTTCTCACATTGTCCAGTTCAATTTCCTTCTCACTTAATTATAGATCAGAAGTAATTCCACCACAATTAATTAAGTTACATCAGAGGCTGACAAGGAAAGTAGCAGTCTGTCTGCAGCTTGACACAGGGGAAAGACAACTGGTCTCCCACCACAGCCATTCATTTTTAGCCTCACAGAACATTAACCCATTACATTTGCACTAACAACCAGAGACATTCAATCAAAGAGCAATTAAAGTCCTGCAAAATTCAAGTCCTTAAATCCAGTCTTACTTTTTAGGGAAGCATCTTAATGGACAATGTAAAGACAAGCCTCAAAGAAGGGCTCTCCAGCTTTGACATAAGAGCTACAAGCAGAGGACAGGAGGGGCAGCCTGTGAGGACACCCACTGCAGGAGAAGACTGCCTCAGTGTGGTCCTTCTCACCAAGGCTGCTGTTTTTGTCAGTGTTTGGTAAATGTCCAACATATGTTGAACAAAATGAAAACACCCCACTGTAGGTAATTTTTATTTATTTGCTGCCTCACAGCCACAGATAGTGACTGTTATCAATCTCCTTTTCATGTTTAATTCTCCCTTTCCGTTGCAGAGACAACAAAATGCTCTGGGGAGCTAAGGTAGGTTTATGACATCCACCCTAGAACCCAGCAGCTGGATGTCCAGCACATTATACTTCAATGCATTTGTGAGTCTGACACAAAGCACCCAAGATATCAGATTCAGGTTGAGAGTTTTCAGGCATGATCTGGATGTGAGTAAACCACAGTGACATTCAGCTATAACCAAGTTTCTTGACTTGGAAAGTGAGAAGAATTAAAAAAAAACTATGGCATTCTGGGGTGCATCAAGAACAGTGTGGGAAGCATGTAAAAGAAGGTTCCCCTCCCCCTCTATTCTGCCTGGGTGAGGCCTCATCTGGAGTAGTGTGTCCAGTTCTGGGTTTCCCTGTTCAAGAAGGACAAGAAACTGTTTGAGAGGGTACAGCAAACAGCTATAAAGATGATTAGGGGACTAGAACCCCTCTTTTGAAGAAAGGCTGAGGGACTCGGGGCTTTTTAGTGTGAAAACTAAGGGGGAATCTTATCAATGCCTGTAAATACATAAAGGGTGGGTGTGAGGAGGATGGGGCAGTCTGTCTTCAGTGGTGCCCAGTGACAAGGTAAGTGATTAGGGGCACAGATTTGAACACAGGAACTTCCATCTAAACATGAGGAGGAGCTTCTTTACTTTGAGAGTGTTAAAGTACCAGAACAGGCTGCCCAGAGAGGTGGTGGAGTCTCCATCTCTGGAGTCATTCAAATCCTGCCTGGACACGTTCCTGTGCAACCTACTCTAGATGAATCTGCTATGGCAGGCAGGTTGGACTAAATGATCTCCAGAGGTGCCTTCCAACTCCTATCATTCTGTGATTCTGTAACTAAAATGTAACAGAACTTCTCAGCACCATTTCTCAGTATTTCTTAATAGTACCTACACCTTTTTTGGTCATAATTCACCTCTCCTGTGTTCTGGTTTTGGTTTATCCATCCATTTCTCCCACATCTACCTCAGACCTTCAAAATTCTCTTGGTCAATCTCTTCCCTGCTCTGCTCTGTTCATTTTTCATCCACTTACTCATTCTCTCTGGGCCTTTACTGCAGACAGCAGCTCCATGGTCTCATTCTGCAGATATTACCACCTCATCTGTGTTTCACCAACAGCAAAATGAACCTGACTAATTCTTACCCAGTCACTTATTAGCCTGTGTGACAGATGAACAGAAGTCTACTTTGACCATCCATTCCAGATCCATTTCCACTTTTTGTATGGCAGTATGTGTTGTTTACCGAGAGTGATCACACAGGTCATTGCTTAACTTTACAGCAACCTGTCTGGGTTTTTCTCTTCCTTGGCCTTAATCTCAAGACAATGAGCATTTCTACATTTAGCCTGATAGCTTAAGGGGAAATAATTCTACTAGCCTGGTTGTTTCTTCTGATAAACAACAGAAATCCAGGCATTTATGGATTCTGCAGGTCTTCTAACTCCCCTGGCCATCTACACTTCCCCTGCAAGAACCTACAGCATGATTTTGACAACTTGCACAGGAGCAATAGGGTTGGAAGCTGTGTAATTCATCAGCTACAGTCTAAGCACCTCCATGGAAGCCCGGCCTCACTGCAGCCAATGACCAACACCATGTAAATTGACTCCAATAAAGGGGATGTTTTGTCATCTGTTTTTAAGTCAGTTATAAAATAACAACATCCACTACTGTCATGCAACAAGGAAAGTTCTTTTCTCCATGGTTATTTTCATACCACCCACTCACCCACCTCACCCTCTCCTCAACTCCCTCCCAAATCCAGCTATCTCCACCAGCTGCTGGCACAATTAAACAACAATTTTTATAATACTGGTCCCATATTGGGTCATTTCTAGAGGCTGTCTGTTTCTAAATAGGGCTCTTTTCTTCTTATTTGTCTTATAAATTCCTCCTGCTACCTCCTGCAGTTTTTACAGACAGACAGGACCCAGAATCCCTGGAGAAGCATTTTTTCCCAAATAGAGAAGTGCTCTGTATCCACATACAGCTGGGACAGGCCAAGATCACCTCACACATACAGATGTGCTCCCCAAGTGCTGGCAGAGAGATTCAACCTATCAAGAAATCTGTATTTAAGCACAGTTTATTCTCTTAAACAAGATGCTTTTGAAAAACATAACATGGTACCCCTGCTAGATGGAACTCAATGGTTGGATCAAATGATCTTAAGGTCTTTTCCAATCTAAGCAATTCTATGAGTCTATGGAAGATGGGCTTCAGCAGCAGAGCTTCTTTGAGAGCCTTCCACCCCAGATGGCCACTCCATTCACAGCCCAAGACTGCTGACCATCTCTCTTCTCCCACACCATCTGTGCCTCCACAACTTCTTGCAGGGCTGCAATCAACAGTAACTCCCATTAACAGTAACTTCTTTCTGTTCCCACTTGGAGGGTTAGCCTAAATGCAGACCCTTTCAGAAAACCACTTTACAACACAGCACCACAAACAGCGGTACTGGTTTTACTCCAGCAGTGGTCAACCACCAAGTGTCAAGTGTTCCCTCTGCAACAGACTATCATGAATGGGTGAGATATTCCCACTGAGGCAGCAGTGATCATTTTCTTCCCAGAGTTCATGCTCAGAAATACTTCACCTAATCTGTTGCACCTGAAATGCTTTACACCTCCAAAAAATTGATTCAAAGCAAATTATCAGTAGGGAAAATTTCAGCTCCAACAGCTCATGCTTGAGAAATGTAAAATTATTTCATTTGAAAAATTATTTCAGTGAAAGCAACAGGCAACTTCAGCTACAGATGCTCAGTCTACTCTAATTTGAGCATATATTTTTTCCCTTTATACTAATTTTTATTTGATACAATGTTATCTTTTGGCTTTTTTTTTTCTCCTGAAGATCACTATAAAGACTTAAGCCCGGGTTATTACTACAGCAACTTTTTATCTGGAAAGTATTCTCTCAAAGTGATTGATACTAGTCATATTGTCACATAAACTAAAGAATTGAACATAAACCAGAAGATTTAAGTTCTTTGTCCATACAACTTAGCTACCTTTAATAAGGCACTAAGATCTTATGTATAATGACAGCTCAAAAAAAGAGCCTGCAAAAACAAAACATGGAAAGTTCTGTTCAAGACAAAGACAGTCAGAACAAAAAAAAAAAAAAAAAAAAAGTTATAGAAAGGTTTAGATTGGAAGGGATCTTTAAAAGTGACCTAGTCCAACCCCCGAGAGTGAGCAGGGATACCTGCAACTAGATCAGGTTGCTCAGAGCCCCACTCAACCTGACTTGGAATGGTTCCATGAATGGGGCATCTACTAACTCTCTGGGCAACCCGGGCCAGTGTTTCACCACTTATATCATAAAAATGTCTCCTCTCTCTCTCATCTGAATTTTCCCCCTGTTAGCTTAAAACCACCACCCCTTGTCCTGTCACAACATGCCCTGCTAAAAAGATTGTCCCCATCTTTCTCACAGGCTCCCTTTAAGTATGGAAAGGCCTCTACAATGTGTCCCTAGAGTCTTCTCTTCTCCAGGGTGAACAACCCCAACTCTCTCAGCCTGTCCTCACAGCAGAAGGGTTCCAGCCCTCTGATAATTTTTGTAGCCTCGAACAGGTCCCTGCCTCTTCTGTGCTGTGGAAACTCAAAACCTCCATCTCTTATCCTTTTAGAAGTCTTGACTATTGCCTTTCTCTTCGTAACTGCTGGATTTAAGATACATATTTCAAGAAAATAGGAGGAAAACTGTTATCTTTCTACTATGAATTTAAATGAGAGAGGGCATCACAGTCTGAGTGGCACATCCCTAAAGTACCTCCCATCTCTGCAGTTTTATATAAAATAACCTGCAGTGTATTGCTCCAGATTAGAAAATGGATACCAGTAAGCTTTTGGGCTACATCTCCAGACAATGGCAGTTTTACAGAAGAGAGTTCCCTTCCAGGTTGAGCAGAGCACACCACAAACAATGATTCCATACAAGGCATGAAGCAGTTACTCAAGAGGCCTTGAAAAATGGTAGGGGTTGGAAAGGATCTCTGGAGAACATCTAATCCAACCCCCTAAAGCAGGCTCACCCAGAGCTGGTTGCCCAGGATTGCAATGTCCAGGAGGGTTTGGAATCTCCATGAAGGAGGAGACTTCACAACCTTTGTGGGCAGCCTGTTCCAGTGTTCCATCACAGCAAAAGTTTCTCATGTTCAGATGGAACCTCCTGGGTTCCAGTTTGTGCCCACTGCTCCTTGTCCTGTTGCTGGCACCACTGAAAGGAGTCTGACCCCATCTTCTTGATACCTGCCCTTCAGATCTTGATAAGCATTGGTAAAATCCCCTCTCAGCCTTCAGCAGAAGGCAACAGAATGGAAAGAAGGAGGGGCTGCAATGCAGGGCTTCTGGTCTGAGGTGAACACATGCACAGTGTCAGATCACATCTCAGTCGTCTCCACTGTTAGGTGGCAAATGAATGATGCATTTCTAAGCACAGGCATTCTGTAACCAAAGGGCCTCTCTCAGAGCTGATCTTCCACAGTTCCAGCAGAGCAGTTATGCTACCAGCATATGTGATTTTAAAAACAATGTTCCTTCTTTCACAAATAGCCAAAAAATATATCCCACTGTTAAAATATCTCTTTTAAAACCACAGATGGAGCCACGACAAGTGAGCTTGTCCAAACTCATTTACACTAACTCCCACTCCAACAGAGTCCCACAGAGGCACTCACAAAAGCGACTATCTTCGCAGTTGTTGAATAGTTCTTTCTCTTGACTCCAGAAATGTTCTGGAGGTAACTCAGACTCTTCCTGACTTTTTAATGTATTTATTTACATGTGATTTCTGATACAAACTCTTCATGCTACCTCCTCTAAAGCACCCTATACCCAGAGAAACAACTCAATGTTGAGTCAGAACTGCTGCTCCTCCTCGGAGTGAGGATTAGAACTTAAGATCTGTAGTTTGAGATCTATTCACCAGCTGCTCTGGGACAAAGTATTAGCACAGTAGAAATGTGGGGAAGGTTAAAATCACATAATCATAGAATGGCTTGGGGTGGAAGGGACCTCCAAGATCATCTAGGTCCCACCCCCTTGCCATGGGCAGGGACACCTTCCACTAGACCAGGTTGCTCAAAGTTCCATCCAAGCCAGCCTTGAATGCTTACAGGGATGGGGCATCCACAACTCCTCTGGGCAACCTCTTCCAGTGCCTCAATAACCTTATGGTGAAGAATTTCTTCCTAATATCTAATCTAAAGCTTCTTCCAGCATGAAGCCATTACCCCTCATCCAAAAAGCCAGATCAAAAGACAGGAAAAATCAATTTCGTAAAAGTTTGTCTACTGTTCTATTACTGTAGTAAATAACCACGTCCTACTACAAGCTAAGTGCAAGCTAATGAAGACTGCGTAAGTGCCCTTCCTCTTAAAAAGAACTGGAATGGGCCCACAGGGTCAAAAAAAAGGGAAAAAAACAAACAAACAAGTTAAATAATAAAATTAAACAAATTAAGAAAACCCAATTTTTCCCAGTGTTTCCAACTGTCATATTACATACCATTGCCTCTACCCTATTAAACTCCCAACCACAAACCAAATTGTACTGGAAATTTAAATTTAACATGGTTAGGAGTGTAAGTGGGGGAGGAAAAGGAAATGATTAATCTTCTAGTGGAGGATAAAAAATCACGATGAATCTATTACTTCGCTCTCCAAGTGCAAGTCAGGGTTCTTCTCAAGCATACCCAGTAAGTTGGATGGATGTGATGATTCCCAATCAAACTTCAATGCACCTTTGAAATTTTAGCTCACTGGCACATGAGGAAGAGCCATCATAGTGCAAATAAACAGCTGTCTTTGCAGGAATCTAGCACAGAAAAATCAGCATCTGAAAGAGACAGAGATGAACTCTGCTATAAACCTATCACAGGATCACTGGCTGTTAGGGGTTGGAAGGGACCTCTGAAGATCATCGAGTCTAACCCCCCTTGCCAGAGTAGGACCATAGAATCTAGCACAGGTTGCACATGAATGCATCCAGATGGGTCTTGAAAGCCTCCAGAGGAGAAGACTCCACAACCTCTCTGAGGAGCCTGTTCCAGTGCTCTGTGACCCTCACAGTGAAGAAGTTCCTTGTCAGGCTGAGGTGGAACTCCTTGTGCTGTAGCTTATATCCATTACCCCTTGTTCTATCACAGGGTGCAACTGAGCAGAGCCTGTCCTCCTTGACACCCAGCCCTCAGATATTTATAAACATTTATTAAATCCCCTCTCAATATTCTCTTCTCCAGACTAAAAAGCCCCAGGGCTCTCAGCCTTTCCTCACAGGGCAGTGATCCAGTCTCTCAACCATCCTGGTAGCCCTCCATTGGACTCTCTTAAATAGGTCCCTGTCCCTCTTGGGATCTATTGTTCCACAGCGCAGCCTGAGCTCTCTATGCTAAACATCTAAAACACAAACACATCTGGCTTGAGATCAGATCTCAAACTCAATATTAAGTTCAAATTTTGGAAGAATTATGATATATTTGGACTTCTGGCTTCTTTAGTTGTCTATTATTAGCTGGAGTTTAGTTGTCACGACAACAGTTTCCACTTCTACAAAATGCTTTCACTGAAAGCAAAATGTCACAGTCAGTATCCAAAGTTCACCAGATTGGTTTTGTCTATAGCCAGGAAATAGGAGTATCTCCTCAGAACAGAGTCAGGCTGCCACCAGACAATGGCAATCAAACACAAGGAGACTGGGTATTTTTGTAACATCACATCCACCTGGTAGAAACTGGAGGATTCTAGGGGCACAAGATCTGTACAAGCACCTTACTCAAGACATGCTGCCCTATTTGACTTCTGTACAGTCCACTATTACAATGGCCACTCCAAAGCAGGGTGTGTGGTATGTGTAACATAACTGATAAATGTGTATGCTTCAATAAACAGGACATGGCAAAAACACCCTAAAAACCATCACAGAACAATGAATTCTTACTACCAGAAAAAAGGAAGTCAAAGAACCAGCAGTTAGGTACTGAACATTATCCCACGTGGCAATGCAGGGGGGGAAAAAGGAACATGTGCCCAGAAATTACGTCAATTCTCACATCATGAGGTAAGGTGAACAGACAACCAAGCATTTTTTTTTGACTATGTGATGTAAGCATGATGGCAGTAAAAACAATGCAACATGAGTCACACCCAAAAATCCATAACTTACAAGGTTCCTCTTTGTCCACAAGTCACTGTTGGGAAAGTCTGCCAATCTGCAGTTTAGTTTCTGTTTTCCTTATACTCTATTTTTTCTCTCAAGATAACAATTTTGTACTTAAAAGATAAAAAAACACAGTATATCAACATAATAAAATCACAGGAGGGTTTGGGTTGGAAGCAACCTTAAAGATCACCTAGCTCCAACCTCCCCACCATGATCAGGGACATCTACCACTAGGAGCAGGTTGCTCAAAGCCCCATCCAGCCTGGCCTTCCAGGGAGGGGACACCCATAGCTTTATTCACTGAACACAGGAGAATAGAAAGAGGGAAGGAAACTCAGGGGTAAACTGTGCATGAATCCTCTAACGGATTTAGAGTCAGTTATCATTAATCACTTTATTTTAAAGACCCGTGTGATAATTTTACATGTAACATATATATATCTGTGCATACTCACCCTCCTTACACAGACGTCTTCTGCCTTTTATCTCTTTGTCTCTCTAAATATACACTTACTTCAACTTAGAGAAAGCAACTGTACCCTAACCCCCAACCTCAGATGGAATTCTTCATAGATTCATTCATAGATTCATAGAATGGGTTGGGTTGGAAGAGACCTTAAAGATCATCTAATTCCATGCCCCCTGCCATGGCCAGGGACACCTTCCCCTAGACCAGGTTGCTCAAGGCCTCATCCAACCTGGCCTTGAACACCTCCATAGAAGGGGCATGCATGACCTCCCTGGGCAACCTCTTCCAGTGTCTCACCACCCTTAATTTAAAGAATCTCTTCCTAATATCCAGTCTAAATCTGCCCTTCTCAAGCTTCAGTCCATTCTCTCTTGTTCTGTCACTATAAGCCCTTGTAAAAAGTCCCTTCCCAGCTCTCCTGTAGGCCCCTTTCAGGCACTGCAAGGCTGCTATAAGGTCTCCCTGGAGCCTTCTCCAGACTGAACAACCCTGGCTCTCAGCCTGACCAATAGAGGAGGTGTTCCAGCCCTCTGATCATCTTCAAGACCCTCCTCTAGACCCGCTTCAGCAGTTCCATGCCCCCTCTTATGCTAGGGGCACCTGAACTGGACGCAGTACTCCAGGTGGGGTCTTCCCCTCTGATGGAATGCTTCAGACATACTTACAGTATGTAGTCCGAACATTTGTTTTGTGGCAAGAACAGATGGTAACAAGGTACCTGAAACTATCAATATTAGCTCTTGCTAACTCAGTTTGCAGGAAACCAGAACAGCTCATTGGCAGCAAAACAAAGATAAGGAGAAGGAAAGGCAAGTAAAGAAGAAAATACTCATGTACAAATAATCTCCTCAGTACCCTATGGTGAGGGATATGAGGTGAAGGTGTCTGGCAAATTGGAACCAGTCCTGTTGAGCAATTTTGTCAACTTTACATTTACAGAGAGACAAGACTATTGTTGCCTGCATCCCTGCATGGGAACAGCTCCTCAGCTCAGTCAGATTTAAATCTTGGGGGGAGGGAGGGTGGTTAAATCTTCTGGCCTCTCTTTTTTAAGTACTAAGTTTTATTTTTATCTCACAGGTTATTTTCAGCATGTGGCCTAGTAACCTCTATATTATCTAAACAAATCATCTTGTTTGCATTAAGCAGTGCCATTGATAACCTGTTCTGCTATGTTTCTTTTCCTTTAAGTTTCCATATTTATTTCCAGCCATTAGTTTGAACCCTTCACATCCTGAAGGAAGGTTACAGTCGCCTGGGTTGATGTTTTTAATTATAATTTCATACTGAGACCTTTTCTTTTTTTGTTGTTAAAAGTCATTGCTTCTTTCAGTGTCTTTGATAATGCACCATAAGCAGTGTATAAAAACCTAATGTTTCAGCATTTGACACTGCATGGGTTTTGATCCCCGACAACAAAGTTCTCAGAAGCTCAAAATACACCCAATTCCTAAGCGTGAGCAATAAGCAACGTTGTCACATTGTATTAATGTCCTTGGGTTCTGCTCTTAGAAAAGAAGAACCTTTCCTACTGAAATTCCTGTAAATTATCCATCTTATTCTGTATCTGGCATAAAATGTAAGAAAATCACCACAGATCTGTGAACACTGCTAAAATTACACTGCTAACATTTCTCCTGCAAATAGCCACAACTGAAAGACTATCGAGCTGCTGAGATCCTTCTGCAGTCTACCAGCCTCAAAGTAAAGCAGATTATTTGATTCCTTACCCACACCCCAAAACATAAACCAGCAAGGGGAGCATCCCTAAAGCTTTATGGAGAGAAAACCTTCACACATTCAAGTAACTCTCCGCACACCAAGAGGACCTACATTTGCACAGACACTGCACAGTACGCAGTAACTTCCGGACTTTTCCGCCTCACTCACAGACATGAACAGAAGCTCCAATTTGAACATATCCCACATTTCCAAACAAAGACGTAGGTATAAAATGAGAGGCTGCCTTCAGAGTAGTCAACATGTTGTCCTGGTTCTAAGCTGGCTTGTGAACGCTACTCTTGCCAGTGAGCAGTCAGCCATCAACATCAACAGAGGACTCCTGCAGATCTGGGACTGCTCAATTTGCCTTTCTGAACATTATAGATAAGAAATACTTAATTTAAGCTCAACCATCCAGTAAGTTGAGCAGAACTGGAAAGGAAAACTGGTTTAAAAAAAAATTCCAATAAAAGTCGTGAAGTACTGATCAGGGCAAACACACCACTGTGTGTCTGCTTACAAACATTTCCACCTCTTCCACTTTTCCTGTTTTCATGACAGTTGTTAACCTAGACTTTGGGACAGGAAAAGGCTGTTGGGGAGTTTTGTAGGGTTTTTTAAATACAGAATTCAGACAGTTAAGGTTGGGCTGACCACTAGACAACTGACAGACATTCTCTATTAACTCCTTTCCCTCCCCAAATGACTGATGGGTTGGGAAAGAAAACTAAAATAGTTTTAATAATAAAATAGAATAGGATAAAATAAATGCTGTCCACTCCTCCCCACCTCTGACTTCCTTTACCTTCAACATGGCACACAAGATTAGCAGTGACCCTGTCCTGCAGCCCAACCCTTGGCAGTAACTTTTCCCATCAGCGTTCTCACTGCTAGAAGCAGTCACCGCCTGTGTAAACCTGCCCTGAACTTCAGAAAGTGCCCCCATTGAAAGGAGTCTGTGCTGAGAAGTCACAGCACTGAACAGCATTAGTTCTGTTCTAGCTCAAACCCCAGGACAAAACCACAGAACCAAACTGATCTCTTGCAGCATTGTCCATTTACAATTCACACCTGTCTCCCTTTGCAGCTTTTAATGAAAGTGAGAGCAAAGTTGGTGGCAAACAGGTAGCAAAACTTGCCACTTTTCCACTACTTTGGCAAGGTTTATTGTGCTAGGAGGATGACGTAAGCCCTACATGCTATAGAGAGACCAAAAGTGACCCACTCAAGAATGCTACTTGAACACTCATGAAGTTAAATTCAGACCTGGCACCTAGGAAACTCTTACTAAGCGAAGATTCCCCAAGTTTGTGGAAATGGACAGAGAAATAGTCTGAACAGCAGAGAGAGGAAAATTAAATTAACTGATTAGAAGGTCCAGAAGTCATCTTGGTGGATGTGGGTGGCAGATGCTCCTCTCCACTAGCCAGTTTAATTAAATAACGTATGGAGCATGTAAAATAACACAATAAATGGAGTCTTGTTCCTTCCTTAAGTGTCTGAGATGGCACAGCTGCTCAAGCAAAAAGAAGAAAAATAAAAACTGATTTTTTGAGGTAAAATTATTACAAGCCTCTGCAATATATAATTCATGTTGGGAATGCTTTAAGTCTTTGCTGTATATGCTGGATTTCAAACATTCCTGAACTTCCATTTCAAATTTTCTATATGCTAGCTTTATTTTAAATGTTCTAGACCAAGAAGAATTGCTTTGTTAAAGCTGGCTGATGTATCTGCATGCATTACAAGCACAGAAATGTTGCCATTGGCTTCAGTTTTACGTTATCCATATTTATCAGTAGCTTTAAGTTGCAGTGGGTATTGAATTTAGAATCACAGAATCAGTCAGGGTTGAAAGGGACCACAAGGACCATGGGCAGGGACACCTCACACTAGATCAGGCTGGCCAGAGCCTCATCCAGCCTGGCCTTAAAAACCTCCAACCTGGCCCCAACCACCTCCCTGGACAACCCATTCCAGGCTCTCACCACTCTCATGGGGAAGAACTTCTTCCTCACATCCAGCCTGAATCTCCCCACTTCCAGCTTTATTCCATTCCCCCTAGTCCTGTCACTACCTGATAGCCTAAAAAGTCCCTCCCCAGCTTTCTTGTAGGCTCCCTTCAGATATTGAAAGGCCACAATAAGGTCACCTCGAAGCCTTCTCTTCTCCAGACTGAACAGCCCCAACTCTCTCAGTCTGTCCTCATAGGAGAGGTGCTCCAGCCCTCTGCTCATCCTGGTGGCCCTTCTCTGGACATCTTCCAGCATGTCCAGATCCCTCTTGTAATAGGGGCTCCAGAACTGGATGCAGTACTCCAAGTGGGGTCTCAAGAGCAGAGTAGAGGCTCTCCAGAGGGAGTCCTTATCTGGTAACTGTTTTTGGCCTTCAGAGGCCTGACCAATTTTTCCCGCACAATTTCACAGTTATCACAATACATTAGAGGTTGGAAGAGACATCCAGAGATCATGGGGTACAAACCCCATGCCAAAGCAGGATCACCTAGGGTAGTCTGCCAGGAATGCATCGAGACAGGTTTTGAATATGTTCAGAGCAGGAGACTTCACAAGCTCTCTGGGCAGCCTGTTCCAGTGGTTGGTCACCCTCACCGTAAAGAAGTTTCTCCCCATGTTGAGGTGAAACCTTCTATGTTCAAGCTTGTACCTGCTGTCGTCTTATTATTGCACACCACCAAAGAGACACTGGCCCTCTCCACTTGACACCCACCCCTCAGACACTGATAGACATTGATCAAATCCCCCCTCAGTCTTCTCCAGACTAAACAGCCCCAGGTCTCTCAGTCTCTCTTGATAGGGAAGGTGGTCAAGTCCCCTGATCGTTCTCATGACTCTCCATTGGATTCTCTCCAGCAGGTCCCTGTCTCTTTTGAACTGGGGAGCCCAAAACTGGACACAGGAGCCCAAAACTGGACATACTAGGCCTGTTTAGGTCTAACGGAAGGGAGACAACAGCGGAGGGGAATAGAAAGCCCTGGGGCTTGTGGTTTAGTCTGGCTGGGGGAAGGGTTTTGGGGCTTTTCATGTACCATATATATATATATATATATATGTATTAGGCATTAAGGATTCTTGTGTCCTGTATTTTCCTGCATATTTTTTAACATAATTCTGTATTTCTCTCCAATTCACCAAGAGTGTCTTTATTTTACTTCCTTTGGGAGTGAAATGATATCTGCCCGTTCTTTAAACGAAGACAAGGCACAAAAGCAGCACAGAAGAGACTGCACAATGATACTCATGCCACTTGAATCAAACTCTAATTAATGTGATGGGTTTACATTCTCCCACAGTTTGGGTGAAAACAGACATTCCTAATTATAACACGACTTGTTTATCCAGCAGCATCCGAGGTTTTGACTGGAGAAGTGACATTCACAAAACAAATGTACCCTGTAGCATGTCGTTTATTTTGATATGTAAAACCCTAAACCAGAAAAAAAAAAAAAAGTTTTGTCAGCAGTCAGCTGAAGAAAAATTAAAAAGGTGGATAATAGCTTGCACAGACCTAGATAGAAAATGCTTTAAAACAAAGTGAGTGTTTTCACATCATCTCCCATTTCCAGTTGGTCAGGCTTCGATGTGCTAACTCACTGTACGTTGCTCCCTATTACTGAAGTCAGACTATGTCCATCCTTAATTGTGTCCTCAAGGTCTAGCTCTTACAGCATCTGAGCCTATCACATACTCAGGCTCGCAGAAGAAACTTTCAAGGAAAAAAAAAAAGTCAGACACTCTTCTTTGCCACTTATTTTCTAAGCCTTTTCCTCTTAAGTAGCATAAAGACTATAACACAAAATAGTGCTGAACACAAACCACTCAACATCACACATTAGGACTTTCCGAAAGCAAGTATCATCAAGTACATCCCTTTCTTTCCCTCCACCTAGTTCAAACATCCAAATATAAAGACCCATCAGAGAGTCACCTCTGGGAGGACTTCTATGTTTTGATAAGGTGGCTATGAAAAAACATTTTTTGATGGTGTTTTATGTAGCTACAAATGATAGCCCTGTGGCAAAAGGAATACAAATCAAACTATGTATGTTCCTACAGGTGAAGAATTGTCAGCTGTTTCCCTTCCCAGACAGCAAACTGCCAGATTCTTCACTAATTATGCAGGCATTTAGAAGAGAATATCTCAAGAAAATAAAGGTGTGATTACTTTAAACACATGCAACAGCTTCCAGCTACTCATGAGACAAATTCTCTCCCCACCTGCAACAAGAGTTCATGTCAACTTTGCTCTTTTTTGGTATTCAGGATCTTTAAAATTAAAGATGTCCTTTTTGAATCATAGAATGGAGTGAGTCAGAAGGGATCCTGGAAGGTCATCTTGTCCACCCACCCTGCAGTGAGCAGGCACATCTTTAACTAGATCAGGTTGCTCAGGGGCCCCTCAGGTTTGATCCTGAACGTCTCCAGGGACAGGACCTCCGCATCTCAGGGCAATCAGCACCAATGTTTCACCACCCTCATTGTGAAGAACTTCCTCTTTATGTCCAACCTAAACCTGCCCTGCTTCATTTCAAAACCATTGCCTCTTATCCTATCTCTACAAGCCCTTCTAAACAGTCCTTCCCCAGCCTTCCCATAGGTCTCCTTCAAATACTGAAATTCAGCTACAAGGTCTCCCTGGAGCCTTCTATTCTGCAGGCTGAACAGCCCCAACTCTCCCAATCTGTTTTTGTAGGAGAGGTGCTTCAGCCCACTGATGGTCTTTGTGGCCTCCTCTGGACCTGCTCCAGCAGTTCCATGTGTTTCCTGTGCTGAGGACTCCAGAGTTGGATGCAGTACTCCAGGTGAGGTCCCACCAGAGCAGAGTGGCAAAATTACCTCTCTCAATCTGCTTGGCCATGCTTCTGTTGATGCAGTTCAGGATACAGTTTGCCTTCTGGGTTGCAAGTGCCTATTGCTGCCTCATGTCCCTTTTCACACTTTTATTTTCTTCCACTTGTCCTTTACTGCAGTTCTGTCCAAACACAAGCAATTCAAAATACATGAAAAAAAAAAACTGAAAATTAAGATCTAAATACTAAATTTATAGATTGAAGAGCACTTCTTCAGAAAAGTCTTTATTCTATTACTGCAGGTTGGTCTAGACAAACTCCAGAAGGTCCCTTCTGACATGAATTATCCTCTTTGTATTGTTAGAGGATGAAGCAAGAGTGACTACAGCTCACCTCTTCAATCTGTATTTTGCCTGGACAACTCCACAGTCCTCCATGGGGTTGTCCTGATTTTACTCTCACCTACTTTTTCAGCTTAGAGCTGCTTCTAAACCCACAAGAAAAGCATGTTTTACACCTATAAGAAGAGAGGCCTCTAGTGTCAGCCAAGGTCAGTTTTTTCTGTACCTTACTTAGGATCTATTTCTCAACCACATTTACCAAAGAAGCCACTCTACAGTGGTTGGTCTGAACACACAGATGCAATTTTCCACCAGATTGCCTCAACTCATGGTAATATAATTGCCATTAAGATAAACTACTCTTTTCACCTAGATCTGCACTTCTCCTGCTGTTTCGTTCCTTCTCAACTCAACTCTCACTCAAATACAGACTAGAAATCTGTATCAAATTTGCAAGTGACTTAGCCTCTTTGGGCTAAAAACAAAAGGCAAAGAGTGGCTAGGAAAAAAAAATACTGATGAAAGTCCATCCCAGTGTGCTGTTTTACCACGGTAAGAACAAGGAAGAGCTTAAGTTCCCAGGGCTTCTCTCCCCACAACACAATTCCACCCTAATTCATGGAGCTCTGATTTTGCAGGGTCATCTGAAAACCACAGAACGGTTTGGGTTGGAAAGGATCTTAAAGACCAATGGCAGGGACACCTTTCACTACACCAGGCTGCTCAAGGCCTCATCCAAGTTGGCCTTGAACACTACCAGGGAGGGGGCATCCACAACTTCTCTGGGCAATCTCTTCCAGTGTCTCACCACCCTCACATTGTAAAGAAATTCTTTCTACTATCTCGAACGTCCATGTTGCAGACTGTTGAAGTCACTGAGAGAAATAATCGCCTGGTTTATTCTATGTAGCTGGGTAAAATGTTTACTACAACCATTCCAACTCCAACTGCTGCAGGAGGAAATCCTCACACAGCTCTGTGTGCTAAAATAATACTCTAAAGTAGTAGCAGCATGATTGGATCTCTACATGCATTTAAGGTCACCCAGGTCTTACACCTAGCCTGTTGATCCCTCTGCCACCCAGACACCTGCTCTGCATGAGCTCCCTGCACAGGAAGGCTGGAGCCATCTCCTAACAACTTGCTCACTCAGAATTCGGGAGTGCAACATCCTGAAGTAGATAATAGATCAAACCCATCACACCACAGACTTCCTGACACTCTCCAGAATAGGCAGGTTTTCCTCTCCAGAGCAGGGAGGTTTTGGTATTAATTTGAGCAGGGAGGAAAACTGGAGTCTGCTATGCAGAAACATCTAGTCAAATAATACGTCATTAAGCTAACTAGCTACAGGATTGTCTAGCAGATGGATGACATCTTGGTTGCTAGTGGAACACTTTTCTATAGCCTTGTTTGAGGCAGACACATATGGCTCTCCCAAGCATTGATGCAAGCTCCCAGATGGACTAGATCATTGCTGACACCTTATTATAAACCTTAGAGATGAAAGAAGGGAGCAGTTTTTGAATCACAACACAGGACTCTTGAAATATTCAGATCTCCTAAAAATCAAGTTCACAACAGAGTATCTTCTTTCTCTTGAAAGAAGCTGCTTTGAACCAGGAACAGAAAACAGGGCAAAATGCTGTATCAAGCATGAGAAGACCCTTGAGGAAACTTAAAGACCAGGAGATCTTTCATGTAAATGTGTATTATAACTACATACATGGAGCTGCAGCTATTACAGCTCTGAGGATGCAAAAAAAATTATCTGCTGTGCAGCTGTTACTGACACCAAAGAGCTTCCATCTGGAATTTTTTGATTGGGGTTGAAGGGGAAAGGCAAAAAAGAGGAAGCCGAAGCCATCTAGACATCTCTGAAATGTCTGTATGCTAAAGCGCTACCAAAAAAGAGAGAGAGAGC
This sequence comes from Indicator indicator, assembly GCF_027791375.1. NCBI lineage: Eukaryota > Metazoa > Chordata > Aves > Piciformes > Indicatoridae > Indicator > Indicator indicator. The sequence goes on from NC_072015.1 coordinate 27,489,712, forward strand.
AAGAAAGAGAGAGAGAGAGAGGTCTACCTATAGGAGCAACAGGAAAATGAGCAGAAATATGTGGGAGACAGAACAGGATGAACATAGCATTTGTTTCTTGGTAGGTATGATGACACCGGAGAACATCTCAAGTACAGGAGAGGACTATGGCATAATTTAAACACCAAGGTCATAAACAAGATAGAAATGTTATTCTGACATTTTTACCCTGTGAAAAGAGACTGTCCATAGCATCCTGTAAGAATTTTACTCTTCTTTTTCACCCCAAACTCAAGATATCAGGAATCTGACTTATTCCATATTTTCTCTTGTCTCTTATATCTAAATCCAGAAAACCAGATCTTTGAGACTATTGTAACTCTGTGAAAAAACTTTTCAACTTCTAAATCAAATCAACTCACTGACCTCAGGAATACGTGAGGACTTCTGCACATTCATGAGTCAGGGAGATGCTTAAGCTGCTAAATTTTATCTGCCTCTACTGCAGTGGCCATAAACTTAACAAGTATGCAAACATCTTGGAAGCATCAGCTAAATGTACAGCAGCTAAGATATCACAGCTCGTCCGTCTCCTCGTTTTCTAAAGGGATGTTTCTGCTTTCACGGTCTTCAACCACACCAGAATTTCAGTGTGGTGAAATCAGAGTCACTCTAAATTTTCACTCACAGCTTTTAGTGAGGCTTTTATCTTCTGGACCAATTGAAAGTTCAGAAAGTTTTTTTTAAAGGAAGAATACAACAATCCTTGAATCATCTTACAAAATAACGTATTTAGAAAGATACAAGGGTATCCTTTTTCTCGTTATAGAGAAATAATAAAACCTCTCATCATGGAACTCAACAGGAATGACCATGGAGTCTCAGTCTGTTAAGGGTCACTTACAAACAGGTGTAGGTAGGACAGAATTTCCTGCTATGCACTCTGCAACTACCTGAAAGGATGCTGGAGTGAGGCCAGTTTTTCTTAAAGGGAGAATACAAGAATCCTTGAACCATATTTATAAAGAGATACAGGTATTCTTTTCCTCTTTAGATAAATAATAAAACTTCTACCTCCATCTCACATCATGGACCTCAACAGGAATGACAAATGGGTGTAGGTAGGACAGCATTTTTAGCTATGGGCTTTGCACCTACCTGAAAGGATGTTGGAGTGAGGCCATTGTTGGTGTATTCTCCCAAGTAACTAGTGATAGGATGAGAGGAAATGGCCTCAAGCTGTGCCAGGGGAGGTTAAGATTACCTATTAGGAAAATTTTCTGTACTGAAAGAGTGGTGAGACATTTGAACAGGCTGCCCAGGGAGGTGGAGGAGTCACGGCCCCTGGAGGTATTCCAATCATCATGTAGATGTGGTGCTTCAAGATCCAGTTTAGTGGTCGTGGTAGCTGAGCTATGGTTAGACCCAATGATCTTAAAGGTCTTTCCCAACCTTAATGATTCTGTGATTCTTCTCTGCAATACAGCTGACCCTCTGGAAGACAAGTTCAGCTGGACACAAACAAAACAGGTGACCACTATCTTCCTTCTTTCTCAGAACCCTGCAGAATATACACTTCACCTGTTAGAACATTAAAGCCTCAAGATATGCTTTCCTTTATGTAAGTCTTCCTAGGCAAGACATTGGGAAGCACAACTTGCAGACCTCTGTGGCCATGGCTGGTGTGAAAAAGGGTTAATTAAAGCATTTAGGCCACAAAGTGGCTTTGGTTCTCCTGAGATGCTCCTTCAGATCAACTCCAGACTGAAAAGGAAGAGAGATATTAACTGGCATCCAATAAAGCATAATGAAACATAGCTCAGATGTAGCCAGTTTCTGGGCTGCAAGATCTTTTCCAGTATTATTAATTTGCCTCAAAGCAGGCAAACTCCAAAAATCTCCTGATTACCTACCAATAGAAGGCTTCAGTTTTAGAACTGTCAAACAGAAGAGTTTTTTCCCAGTTTTACTCCTTAGAGGACTGACAGTTTTGTTATAGAGCTACAGAAGACCAGTGCAGATCTGCAAATGAGGTGGGTCCACAGGGGTTTCCTCGGTCCTTGACTTTGCAGCAGATTTCTCATGCAGGCTGTCCAAGCAAACCACAGGTTCCTAGAAATACAGCATCCCTGGTCACAAAACAGGATCCTTGACGGTTTAGCTGCATGCTGAGGATCCTGAGATCATCAGACCTCTGCCCAAAACAAAGCTCACCAGGAATCAGAGAGAGATGCCATCTTACTTAGCTTTCAGAGAATGTCTGTCAAATCTAAAATATTTGCCTTGAAACAGCCCAAGTTCAGTGAACTACCATTTTCTGACTAAATTAGGTTCAATTGAAAGTTTGCAATTAGCTCCATCTCGGATGCCTCTTAATAGCAGCATCATGAAAATTGATCAATAACAAGCAACACGGAGGAAAGCTAAGATAAAAAAATCAAGCAGAGTATAAAATGCTGAAGTTGAAGCCTGGTAAACATCTATGTCAAGAGGCTCTCATTCATGCACAGATGGGTTTAGATCACTGTAATTTAACTTATGTTCTGAATGATGTTCTCCTTCAGATGTCAAATGACCTCTGATTGATTCAAGCTAAATATACAAGGCTGTTCTATATTCAACTCTGCATTCACAGGCAACTTTAACATACTTTAACATATACATCTCCACTTGACATTTCAAGTGATTTGCTTTGGTATCTCCATGTAGACATGATTAAAGGCTTTTATCTCCAACCTCTAACAATACCCAGGGGAAAACAGGGAGTGGGAAACGACAGACTCTGCTGCTGGTTACATATTCAACTGAGGAGAGAACTCATAGTGTCAAAAGACACTTTCAGAATATCTTACACATCTAACTCCCACTCTACAACCCATGGAGGCCCTCTTCTTCCTCTCTGTATTTCCTTTAATTCCTCTCATTTTGCTGTGTTTTTTGCTGTGTAGGTAATTTCAAACAAAATTTAAAAAGAATCACAGAATGGTTTGGGTTGGAAGAGACCTCAAAGGGGCATCTAGTTCAACTCCTCTGCAGTCAGCAGGGGCTTCCTCAACTAGATCAGGTTGCCCAGAGCCCTGGTCAAGCCTCACACTGAGTATCTCCAGGGATGGGGACTCAACTACCTCCTTGGGCAACCTGTTCAAGTGTTCCACTACCATCAGGGTAAAGAATTTGTTCCTAACACCCAATCTAATCTGCTCTTCTCTAATTTTAAACCACTGGCCCTCATCCTGTCACTGCAGGCCTTTGTAAACAGTCTCTTTCCATGCTTCCCATAGGCCCCCTTCAGGTACTGGAAAGTCATGATTAGGTTTCCCCAGAACCTTCTCTTCTCAATGCCAACCAACCACAGGTCCCTCAGCCTGTCCTCACAGCAGAGGTGGCCCAACCCCCTGATCATTTTCATGGCCCTCCTCTGGACTTGCTCCATCAGGTCCACATGCTTCCTGTATTGAGAGCTCCAGAGTTGGATGCAGTACTCCAGGTGAGGTCTCACCAGGGCAGCATAAAGAATGATGAACCAAATGCTTCTTAACTCAATCCTGTGCATTACCAGCACTGAGATATTTCTTTCTTCAAACCTACTACTTGCCCAGCCACCACCCATGAAGAAAAGGAGACTGATCTACACAGATTATTGGAGCTTTCTATGTAGAAACTTTACCTTATTTCAGTTGTTTTCATCAGAAGGCTATAAGGATCATTAGAATGGAACAGTGATTTGCTCCTACAGCCATGAGCTAGAATCCTACTCTCCGTACACACTGCAGGTGACTTCCTCTTGCAACCAAAGAGATGTTTATCTCCCTAATCCTTGCTACAATAATCCCCACATTAAAAAGTGATACCACTGTTGTTATCAATCTAATAAGAGACCATGAGGATACAGATACTTGTAAAATGCTTTGATGAGAAAGCTTTGCCATAAGGTGCTGAGCAGAACAGGTCAGATAAAGCACACATTTGACAAACATTGGCAGTATTTCTCTTCACCAACAGATGGTAGCTTTTCAAAAAATGTTTTATTATTCTAAGCTATGTGAAAGCAGGCACCAAAGAGTACCTGTACTCAACATCAGAATGTTGAATTCACTGGAACAGGCTGCCCAAGAATGTAGTTGAATCATCATCATCATCCCTGAAGGTATTTAAAAGATGTGTAGATGTGATGCTGAGGGACATGGTTTAACAGCAGAATTGGTAGTGTTGGGTTAATGGTTGGATTCCATGATCTTAAAGGTGTCTTCCAGGCTAAATGACTCTATGATTATGCAAGCTGATTTGACTGGATAGATGGATCACACATTAGGCTACCCAATTCAATGAGGATAACTCATCAGTTAAGACAATTTAAGTGAAAACTGGGTACCTGCAAAAAGTTAATCTCAAATGTGCCTCCTAGGGAGGTTATTAAAACACTAAGAGGAATGTTTAAGGTTCACAAACAAAAAAAACATCTATGTTGGAAATATTCACAGATACTCCTCTCCATTTCCACACACGTTTGGTGATGAGCTATAGGCACCACAAATGTCCTGTTACACAAAACATCTACACCTGCACTGGCCAACAGAAGCTATTGGTCTGTGCTGGTCTAGCTTTTGTCTATCCAGGTACCATCTTTAATTTAGGAGCACTGGATCTTATCTGCACTTATTTTTACAAATGTTCCATTTAATTTTGATTAACACTAGCTACGTAAAACCTACAAACCCAGTCACCTGCTAAGGTGAAATTATAAGAGAAGAACATCTACCAGTCAGGTATTTCACAGAAGGCACTGGTCCAACAGCTATGGAGATTAAGTAAGGTTATTTGTAAGCGTTCCTCACATCCCCTCTCCCACACCTTCTGCTGTGCTCCTCAACTCTGACCCATAGGGCAGAAGCCAGGCAACTCTCTTCTGTCTTATGAAAAACCCCAAGCAAACAGTGGCAAATGTCCAGGCGAAGCTCTCCAGAACCCAGGCTGGAATACACTCTATGAATTAGCATCACTTGACTCAACAGCTACTGGTTAAGCAAAAGCAGAAGATGGAGCAATACCATTTACACCCAGCAGTTTAAGAAACACTGCTACATTTAGGCAACTACATACAGTACATCCCTACTAGATACAGGACTACCAAATTCATATTCTTGCTTCATGTGTCATTAACACCTAATGGTATGTTTAAAGGTGTTTACAGGTCCAAAGTAATAATGGATCATTCTTAATTAAGGCACAATAAAAAATTCCATGAAAATCCTCAGTGGAAGAAGGCTGATTGCTTCATATCTCAGTCACAGACTGACTCCTCCTTTCCCTGTATGAAATGGAGAACAAGTGGGTTACAGGTATAAAAAGCTAAAATAATAGCTCGCTCACACAATCCAGAGAGGTTATTTTAAAAAGAATCACACCTTTTCCTTGAAATCAAGAAAAGTGGAAGTTGTGTTTAAAAACAGAGTACTGTTTGAAGACGTTTGCAAGTACTGGATGGCTGAAAACTCAAGACAAAGCACAGTAGTCTTATCCTGGCATATAGTGGATAATACTAGGCAGATGAGTCAACTCTTATGTTAGAATTCTGAGGAAAAATCAGGGTTTATCCAGAAGAAAAACACTGGTTTTGAGTCTTCTATCAATGCAGAAGAGAAATTCTAGATTTTACTTTACTACACATTAGCCTTTGTTCTAACAGAAACTCTGACAGAATTTTGTGCTGTCCTCTAAAATCAGGACTTAAATACATTCAGTGGCCAAAGGTGATGATAGAATCATTCAAGCCTTGAGATATTTATTGCACAAACATTCATAAAAGCATATCTTCCCTATGGGCCTGTACATCTCTTACAGACAATTTCAGAGCTTAGGAACAAACTTAAATTAAAAAAAAAAAAAAAAGGAAAACTCCAAACTTGTCTTTTCCAGGCGATAGCAAGTTCAGTACATTTTTTTTTCCCAGGAGTAGATTTATTAACAGTTTTGAACAAAAAGGGTATCAAAGTGTTTAGCATGGAAGAAATCAAGAGCACCAGGAGACAGAAACGTAATGAAACTCCTACAGACACTTATCAACCCACTCCAATCCCATGTCTAGAGCTTGAGCAGTTTATCTTTTCTAGGAGACACTGTCCTGCCTTTTAGAGCTAATCCTAAACACACATGGGTGCAATGTCCACTACTCTCTCACCACCTGTTTTCCCTTTCCTAAGCATAGCCAGGAGCCAGTCAACACAAAGAAAACTTTGCAAAGATCCCCATACAACTGTCAAAACACATTTGTCCTTTCTACCATTGCAACCAGTATCAGTGTCCGAGGACTTTAATATTTTCATTTTTCATCTCATAGAAGCACAGAATGTTTGGGTTGGAAGTGATCTTAAAGACCATCTAGGTCCAAACCCCTGCCATAGGCAGGGACACCTCCTGCTAGATCAGATTGCTTAGAGCCCCCTTCAAAATGGCTTTGAAGAGGAGCATCCAGCTTACAATTTAGCCCTACACAAAAATACACAGCAAGTAGGTGCCACTATACTAGTCAGTAAAATTCTTCTTTGGAGGATTAATTCTCCCCATCTGTAAAATACACAACTGAAACTGATACTGAAAAGCAAGTAACAGGCACACCTTTCAAAATTCAGCAAAGCGCAGAAAACTCCTATTAGAATTATTTTGGACAAGGGAAGTCTTTTCAGTCGTGCCTACCAACCAAATGTCTATTTATAAATTACTCCACATAGGAGTAATTTTTTGGCTGGGTAGGGGAGAGACTAAAAGCCTGTGAAAATGCTGAAAATGTCCATACTTTATGTTTCTGAAACGTTCAGTTCAAAATATAACTACATTTGCTCCACCAGCTTCAACCTTAAATACTAAGCAGTTGATTCAACACAGAACAATCTACTCTGCTTCTAATGGAAAAATGCCTCAGCTTGGCATATGACTAATATTTCTAACAGTTATCTCACCATCAGAGACTCTCTTACACCTGCAATTCTGCTTAACATGTAGGACAACCTAAGCACAGAGCCACACAGCACAGGTTGAGGCTGAGCAAAAGTGTTCTAGCAGCAACAGTTTATTTATCCCTGCCATGTAACTCTGACAGCCTTTCTGTGTTGGTGCTGGCAAGCACTGTCTTCCATTGTCCCCTAAATTGTATTAACGTTTTCAAATGCTTCTCAGCTTTAGCAGATAATAAAACACAAAATCACTATCACTTCCCATCCTCTTTTGGTGCTCTCCTCCAAAACTAACCCCACCTCAACTCATTAATTACTTGCATAATAAAACTACCTCTATGAGAACCCTCAATCTGGAGCACCCACACTCTGCACCCAAGGAGTTTTCCACACCCAGTGGTGAGGGTTTCTAAGCAGCTTCTCTGCAAAATGAAGGCATTAAAAATAAATTATGGGTGTGGATGTGTCGCCTTCGCAGCCCTCTCCCCACCGCACGCACTTCCACCCCCAGCTTCTTTGCTGGTTTTCATGCAGATTCGTGCCAGACACTTGGCATCCTCATTAAGTGGTGTCTGGCAACCTGCCTAAGTTTTAGTGGGTTCTGGGAATGCCAATATATTAACCAGAGGACTTTCTGTATACTATGGAGAGATTTTTATTCTAGAAAAGTCAACCATTTGGCACAAAGAAAACTTACTTCAAACCTAGGAAAGCTCTCTACTGGCAGTAAGAAGAGAAATTGCATTTAAATTGTTCTTAATTTCTGTCTCCTATCTGAAAGGAAAGTTTTATGTAGAGCAAGATCCTCCAAACACAGTTTAAAAGGTCAGAGTGCTGTCTATAGATGGATTTTAGAGAATAGAAAGGTAGATACAAACAACACAGACAGAGCACAACATCAAGAAAATAATTCATTTTCATTCCCTTGTCTCTTGTGACCAAAATAATCTTAATCAGGAAGATTAAATTTACCCATTATTACACTGAGCGATAATGAATGGCGATACAGGCACTTGCAATTTTCTATTGCTTAACTAGACAACAAGAAAAAAGTGTTTAGTGAAAGGCATCTGCATTTAGCATATTCCAAATATGCTAAATCAAGGCATATGTTACTGAGATGCATGTATTAAATAAATATAGATGATGAACACAGAGACATTTTGCCAGTATGAAACACAGACCACCCTATAATGCTGTGATCAGTCTCATTCACCTGCAGGCATTCTTTTGACTGTAGTCTCCTTACAGTTACTCGAGTGACAGTCTCAGAAGTAAGCAAATAACTCAGATTCTCTAAAATAAAGATCTTAAATTTTTCTTTCAAATACGAAGCTCAGAATGACACAATGCAAACAAAAAAAAACCCAGTTCAGTAGCTTTCCTTCACTGGAATATTCTGCCTGTGCAGCACAGAGACGAAGTACAGTGGATAAATGTGTCATTATTTGTTCTGAGACTGCTTCTGCAGACTTTATAACACCTGGAGATTCCTAATCGTGTCAAGAAGTTATACCTGATACCGTTTAGATATCACAGAATCACAAAATGGTGGGGGTTGGAAGGGACCCCTGGATATCATCTAGTCCAACCCCCCTGTGTCAGTGTGTTTCAAACCATCACACCCCCTGCTAAAGCAGGGTCACCCACAGCAGGTCACACAGGAATGTGTCCAGGCAGATTTTTAATCTCTCCAGAGAAGGAGACTCCACAACCCCTCTCTCAGCAGCCTGCTCCAGTGCCCTTCCACACTCACAGAAAAGTTTTTTCCTCATGTAGTTATCACTATCCATTATTATTAGAAGTTGCTTCAAACCAACATTGACTTCAAACTCATCATCTCTGTGCAAAAAAAAATGCTGACTTCCTGACAGCAGCTCCAAAATGCCACAATCCCTTTATAATGACCAATTAGCACCAGAGACTCAGCAAGAATAAATTAAAATCAACTCAATTTACATGTTTTAGTGTACATTTCAGAAGTCTGGCAAAAATAAGATTATATTTGGTGGGAAGGAAATTTTTAGCTATCTAGGCTGCCTTTGCTTAGATAGCAACCTTCTAGGCAAGACAGCTCTTCTTAAAAATAGCTGTCAACTGAGAAAAGAAAATGTATATGTATGAATCATTTCACTACAGGGTTGGATTCCCAGCAACTGATGCACCACTGTTCTGGCATCAGTGCCTTGAACGAGCAGCTGATACTAGTTTGGTGCCATTGAAGAATTTCACGGTTACCACAGAATCAATCTGCAGAAAAATTCATCTCTAAACTCCTAGAAGTATTTGTGTTCTGTAACTGGCAACACACTTGCAAGGAACTCTTTTAAACTATTAGAAACCAGAGAGGGAAAAGCTTTTCCAAGACCACTCACAAGTTAAATGCAACAACCATGCCTGCTGACGCAACAGCTGTTGGGCAAGCACCCACTTTCTAACACTTCGTTTCTCTAAGAGATTACATTGACTTAAATGACTTTTAAGATACCTCTCCACTATTTCAATAATCATTTACTTCTTTCTAGCACATCGTACCCTGAAAGTACTCCAAGTTATTTTAGACTGCATCACTGAAATGAAACTAGCTCTTGGTAAAAGGGTGGCAGCCACTAGAGAGAGTATTGCAGGGCAGCTGTGAAAAAAAAGAACTGAATTTTGGTCAAGAAAAATCAGAAAGAAAAGAAACTTCTCACCCTCATCTCCACCAATAAACATGGTACCTTCAGCTCAAAGAAAACTAACTCATTTTTTCAAGTCCCACCTTAACGTCATATGCAAACAGTGTTTTATCTACTTAATGACACAGGGACAGTTCTACGTTCTTAGGTTAAGCTACTAGTTCGACAGTTTTATTCTCACCACACTTAATGCAACTGAGCCTCAATACTGAATTCCAGTTCCTTTCAACTTCCACAAGTTTTGACACAAGTCAGAGAAGCCGAATTCAAACCTCATCACTCGAACACTGCCTAGTGCCTGTAATGTTTCAATTAACATAAACCAATGGCCTCAAATCTACTGTCTCACATTGTTAACTCCTTCTACATTACACATTTATCATCATTTAGGCCTGCACAGGCATCTGAACTTACTGGAGAATACTGATATGCCTTATGAGTATGCAACAACAATCTCCACATACCTAAGAGCTGGAATTAAGTATGCTGCTATAAACACAGACTAGATAAAGAGATGTGATTTTAACTTCCATACATAAGCGCATATAGTTAATGCATTCCAATTTAAGTTCTCCTCACGCCGGTTGCTTTATGTATCACAGTAACTTAACACCTGGTACTAAAACACCAGTACAGAGATAGCTGCTCAGAGTACCATTGCTGTTTCAGTTAATGTGGACAAGAAGATGCTGATCAGACTGCTCTTCACCAGTGCACTGGTTTTCCAGCAAAAACTTCCCCTTTTCTTTATAGCCACAAAGCCATAACATTTATATTCTCATTAGTGGAAGGACACACGTGTGCACCACACGCACAGTTATTCAGTTCTACTCCATCGTCTGTCATCAGAACAACTTTGAATGGCTGCGAAGAGCAGGCTTCCCAAAACATTATCCTAGAAATGAAACTGGAAGGCAGAATAAAAGTTTTGTCTCACCAACATACTCAGGGGTTGAGGAATGAAAACCAAAAAGGTGCTTTCCAGAAAGGCACATTACTGTACTTAGGCAGCGTCTAGGTTCTTACCTCATCTATGCCTGCCAGTAATTGCCCCTCGGGCTTTCTTACCGGCAAAAACTCTCTCCCTTTTTGGCTAGCCTCAGATGAAAGATGCTGCATACACTTCACTCTCCACATTATGTCGTGCACCTTTCCAGTTCACACACATTGTAATGCAAGTGGGGTTTTTTGGTAAGAACAGCCAAATCAGAGGAGCTTTCCATCATAAGAAGATGCCCATGTTTTAGATCAATAAACTTTTATAACGCCAAGTGCTATTTATAGTACCATATATCATTATTGACCAGATTTCTGTTCTCTTGCACAGCCATCATTTGCCATTCAGAAAAGGTTCTGAACAATTAAGTCTCACTAAAACATTTTATCATTCTAGGTGTTCAGATATCCTGACAAAATAGAAGTTACTTTTGCTTTTTTTTTTGGCCTGTTTCCTGTTTATTCTTTAGCGAGCTTAAACCTACACATAACGGTGTGTTTGCCTCTTCTAGCAAGCATCAAATCCTTAACTACCTACCCACCTACATGATGGAAAACCTGGCACACCATTCAGAAACTCGGGACGCACATATTTAAAACAGGCAGGCAGCCGTCAAATAGGCACAGCTAGACTTCTCCTAATAAAGTTTAAGGAGAAAAAAAAAGATTTTATTAAATATAGGTCACTTGGAGCCACATTGCTGCTTCTCCTTCCTGCAAAAGTTGCCTGCTAGCACGCCGCTGCAGAGACATCGCTCCCCGTTAGGACGGGCAGGACACGGTAACCGGGCACTGCTGGGTGACATCAGTCCTAAGGCGAGCCGAGCGCGTTCGGACGGGACTGAAGTCTTCACCCCGGAGCAGCCGGAGAGGACGTACCGCACACTCCCTGTTCCCCGGCACCCTGCCCGCCGCGGCGGCTCCCCAGCCCTGCGCGCCTCCGCCTCCCCTCGCCGAGCCCCGTAGCGGGGGGATCTCCCCTCCGCGCCGCCGCTCCGGCTTCTCCCCCAGCCACGCTGCACAGCAGGGAGGCGGTGGGGGTTCCCCGGGGCCCAGGCCGCCCCCTGCTAACGGCGCTACCTGTCACCGCTGCTCGACACCCCCTCCGCCCGCCTCGGCGCCCGCCTCCCACCTGCCCCCTCAGGTGCCCAGGCGAAGGGACGCGCTCAGCCTGGCCCCGGCTCTAGGAAGCCGGACGCCGGTGGAGCCCCTCGGCAGCCGCCGCCTCGTCCCTCGCGTGCTCCCAGACCTTCAACTCGGGCCTCCCCGCACTTTCCCCGTCACTTTCCGCCGCGACGACCCCCCCTTCTCCCTTCCCCGGCCCCACAAGGCACTCACCTCCCCCCGGCCCCCGCCGCTCGTCCCAGCGCCGGGCTGGCCTCCTCCGGAACGGACGGGGCGCCTCGCCGCCTCCTCCTGCCTGTCTCCGGCAGCCTCTCCCCCTTGCGCTGAGGCTGTGCCTGCCTCCAACTCATCCCCAGCCTCTCCTCCTCCTCTCTCTCCTCCCCCCCGCCCTGCCCGCTCCGCTGGCTGCCGCCTGTCTGCAGCGAGTCTGGCTCCGACGGCCTGGCGCGGGGGCCGCCGGCGGGGGAGGAGGAGGCGGAGCGGCGGCCCTTCCTCCCCTCCCCTCCGCTCTCCTCCCGCCCGGCCCTGCGGCCCACACTGACACCTGCCGGGCGGCGGCGGGGCCGGCGGCGGGAGTACGAGGAAAGCGGCGAGGAGGCGCCGCCGCTGCTATGGAAAAATGCTCGCGTCTGCCCTGCTCGGAGGTGGCCGCCGTCCCGCTCGGGGCACCCGGTCCCCACAGGGGCAGCCCCGCTGCGAATACGGCCAAGAGGGTACCCGGAGCAGCCCCTGCCCTCCGCATCTGTTACGAATGGGACCGGCGTCGCCGAGGAAGGGAAAAGGAAAAAAGTACACTTCGAGACGTTTTCTGACGTTTCAAAAAATGTTGTAAGACAGGAAGACCCAGCTCTGGCCACGGCCCAGCAGGCAGGAACCCCTGGCAGGCTCTGCCCGGCCTGGATTCACCCGCAGGCGCTGTCCAGGTAAGATTCAGGAAAGGAGTCCTGCATAATGCCACCCATCTTCGTCCAGACATCTGGCGTCTGGAGATCCTCTAGTCCAGCACCACTGCCAAAGCAGGTTGCCCAGGATTACAACATCCAAGCAGGTTTGCAATCCCTCCAGAGAATGAGAGCCTCTATAGGTTCCAATGCTCCATCACCCTCACAAGAAAGAAATTTTCCTTTATATCCTTTGGGATGTTGGGCTGTGGTATGGATCATCACATAAATCAACCACCTTAAACTCAGCTGTGCCAAATCATCTTAGGAAGAAGTATCTAATCACATCTTCCAGTTGTTATGGTTAACTATAGAAATAGTGATGCGCACCCTCTCTGTGTGTATGTATATATATATATGTATGTATGCACTCTGAAGACTTCTCCCCTGTTGTACCAGTGATCTAAAGAATTAATAGAAGAAATAACAGGGACTAGGTACCCTGATAAGCTGTAAAGGTTGTTTAAGTGTGCAAACTTTCGACTCAAATGTGTTTTCAAAGTGTTGTTGGTTTCCCTTCTTGCCTCACATATCCCTAGGTCCAAGTTAGAACGAAGATGCAAGTCTGCCTGAAGGAGCTGGGAGTCTGCCAACCCAGAATTAAAAGTGCCAGGCTTTGAAGGTTGTGGCCTACAGTTTGTGCCACAGGTCACCAGATGTGATGCGAAATGGAGAACCAGTGGAGTAGTTCCAAAACAGAGCAACGGTCAGATCAGCAGTGAAAGGTGATTTTTAGCAAATATATTTTGGTGTAAGCCACAAAGAGCCAAATGCACATCAAACAATACAGGAATTTGGAACAGGTTGCCCAGAGACATTGTGGATGGCCCTCCCTAGAAGTGTTCAAGATCATGTTGGATGGGACTTGGAGCAAGCTGGTCTAGGGGAAGGTGCCCTGCCTAAGGCAGAGAGGTTGGAACTAGATAACCTTTATGGTCCTTTCTAACCCAAACCATTTTATGATTCCATGAAAGAAGAGATCCCAGGAATCAGAATGATATACTGGGGCTATTTGTCATGAAAACAACAAAGCTCATCAAAAGCTCACAGAGCTAATAATCACCATAACAAACTATTTATAATCCATAAATCGATATTTCTAATTTATTTATAATCTGACAGACTGGGAGAACTTTGATTTCCAGTTTGTTCTCTAATTAGCCATCAAGACTCAAGTGCCCCATTTCCAAGAGCACTGCAGTAAAAATCTGCCACCTAATGTACTGGCACCTGCCAGAGGACAACAATTCCTCAGATATGTCATCCTTTACCTTTTAAGCACCAAAACTGCTATTACAAGTTCTGGTCAATGTCTGGCTCCACTTAAACATGTCTGAGGAATGATGGTATTTCTGAAGCTTAAAGAGAGACAGTCTAAGAGGAGTGTTAACATTTGTCCCCTGATGAAGTTATAAACCACAAGAGATCCTGGAGAGGTTTAACTCCAAAGAGAATCCCAGAGAGAGTTTGGTTATATGAAGGAGCTTATCTTTAAAACTAAACAAAGCAAAACAAGAACACCAAAAATAAAAAAATAATTAAAAAAAAAAAAAAAACAAAAAAAAAACAACAAAATCCCAAACCAAGTCTTCAGCAAAAACAACACTCACAGGATCAGATATTGGGGGTTCATATCCAGGAGGTTGCACAGATACCCTGACAGTTTGTTTCCAGGTTCTTATAACTGATTTATGGTATAGGCATATCACAGAACCACAGAATGGTAGAGGCTGGAAGGGTCCTCTGGAGAGATCTACAAACCTAGTAGTAATGTAGTAAATGTTTCAATTGTTACTGGGAGCCAGCATGGTGCTGCATTCCTGAGATGTACCTTCACAAGCAGGCGCAGCCATCCACCCCTGCCATGTCCAGAACCCCAACACAAGAACCAAAGAAAGTGGGTAGACAGGTTCTGACTATATTAAATACTTGGCCCAGTCATGCTATTAGATATGGTAGGAGATCCACAACCTGATGAAGCATGTGGTCTGAGGTATCCATATCCAACCCTGGTAGGGCCCCTTCTCCAGGCTTGCTACATGTGTTGTCACTGCTGTCACTTCTTCCTTCCCAGTCTTGCAGTCTGCAAGATGTACCACACTGCTCAGGAGGAAGCCAGCACAGAGAGCAAGTATTTGAACAATTAGACTGAGAGGAAAAATTTTGAATCCTGGGACATAATGGCTGTTTGGTTTAGTTACTGGTGACTCATCCTGTTTCCCACCAGGAAGCCACAGATCAGTGTATTGCAAGTATTACTGATTCCTCTTCTCTGTTATGCTGAGAGAACAAGGGGGAAGAAATTAAAACCTCTCCAACCACAGTAAGAGCACAGCCAAGTAATACATGGGCACATGCAGTGAGCCAGCCAAAGCATGCTGCCAACTAAACACCACCTAAAACTCTTTAGATATTATTCTGCAGGGTTTCTCACCCACCACAAGCACCGACTCATAATCCTGACCTGCAAAAAAAAAAAAAAAAAAAAAAAAAAGACTGCAACCGTCCAGGCGCTCTGCAGTGCCTGCCTTCAATATGCTAACTTTCAAAATACACCTGGCTGCCAAACCCCTGGGGTGGAGTAGGGGGTGGATAATTTGGGTTTGGTGGTGGTGGTTTGGTGTTTTAACATGGCAGAATCCCAGACTGGTTTGGGCTGGAAGGGACCTTAAAGATCATCCCTTTCCAACCCCCTGCCATGGGCAGGGACACCTTGCACTAGCTCATGGCAGCTTGGGGAGTGCTGGTTTCTTCTCAGAAGTGAAAATGTTGCTTTTTGAACTCTGCTCCCCATTTTCTGCTGCCACTCCACGTGTCCACGTATGTCCAAACTCACAAGCTCTTCAGGAGCTGCCAGACCCTGACTGCCCAGTGGCTTGGGTAGGGATTTAGTTCTGCTGACACAGACACAGTCCCAGGTTGTGTTGAGCTGGGGGGTGACACCTGTGAACACAGTGAGGGAAGACATTCCGACAGAGAAAGAAGTGACAATTCTCTCTCACTGAAGCCAGGAAGTTATATTCTTCCTCTTGGATGATTCCCAAGAAGGTCATACCTTTCAAGGGCTTCCACTCTCCTTCCTGATAGACTAACAAAGCGTACATCAGGGAGGGAAATTTTTGTATTGGGTGATTTATGGAAGTAATGGCAAGCAATCAAATCTGCTCAGAATTTACAAGATTAATGACACACCAAAAACTATCACAAACTTGCTGGAATATTTTTGGCCCCATCAAAGCAAAATTCTAATGTTTTGGTGACAGAGAGATGGAGGCCTCAGCCGGCACTGAGCGTTGGAGGAGGTACAAGGCCTTAACATGCACCTCAGTGCCCAAGCAGATGTTCCAATGCCTGACCACTCTTTCAGGAAAGAAATTTTTCTTAATATCCAACCTAAACCACCTCTGGCAGAATTTCAGGCCATTTGCTCTCATTGTATCTCCTGATACTAGTGATAAGAGACCGACCCTCCTTTCAGGTGGTTGTAGAGAGCAATGAGGTCTCCCCTTAGCCCCCCCCTTCTCCACGCAAAACAACCCCAGGTCCCTCAGCTGCTTCTCACCAGACCTGTTCTCCAGACCCCTCACCAGCTCTGTTGCCTTTCTCTGGCCACTCTTCAGCACCTTAATATCTTTATCATAGTGAGGAACCCACAACTGAACACAGGTCCTTGGACATCTTACGGGGCAGCACAGATTTAAAGAACAAAATGTTAACATGAAACAGAGTTTTTCATCTTGACAGCACTGATTTAAAATAAAAATGGCAACTACAGTTCTGAACCAATTTCCTGACTGATAAGTATCTGAAATACCAAACTCTCTAGTTTGCTGCAATGTCAGTGGTGGTGCCACACTCAAGTAGATATTTAGTAACTTCCATATGCCTCCACATCCACGTATCAGCTTTACAAATTAGTCAGGAAATTTTGCAGATCTGGGGGGTGCGTGGGGATGCATGTGTGGAATTAAAGCCTCCAGCATGCAGATGAATAATGATAATAAAATGCTACTTGCAAACTCTCTCTCAGCACCAAGGCACTTTGGACACTGCTTCAGTGATTGAGCATGTGAATGAATACACAGGATGTACTCTTTTACTATCAGTTCAAAACCAATTTACAAATAGGTGTACTTTCTGCTTTGTTAAACAAAGACTCTGCCATGCGAAACATAAAAGGCTCTTGCTTGTAATAATGTTGGAGGACAAGCCTCAGTCCAGAGGAGGGCCATGAAAATGATCAGCAGGTTGGAGCATCTCTCCTACAAGAACAGGCTTGAGGGAGCTGGGGTTGTTCAGCCTGGAGAAAAAAAGGCTCTGGGGAGACCTAATACTGGCCTTCCAGTACCTGAACAGGGCTACAAGAAGGCTGCAGAGGGACTGTTTATGAAGGTCTGCAGTGATAGGATTAGGGGAAATGGTTTGAAATGAGAGAAGATTCAGGTTGGATATTAGGAGAAAGTTCTTTACCATGAGGGTAGTGGAACACTGGAAGAGGTTGCCCAGGCCCATAGCTGAGGCCCCATCCCTGGAGATATTCAAGGTGAGGCTCGACAGGGTTCTGAGCAAACTGATCTAGTGTAGGATGTCCCTGCTGATTGCAGGGGGGTTGGACTAGATGACCTTTGGAGGTCCCTTCCAACCCAGACCATTCTCTGATTCTACAATTCTATTTCCATGATACAGAGAGAGAATCTAAGTTGTAAAAGAAGCATGATTTGCCTTGAGAATGTGCTATGAGAACAGGCAGAATTGGGAACTGATCCAAATTCTCCTGGATTATTCTACAGTGTTCTGCCTACTGTGCCACAAAGCAGCTATTCACGTTTGTTAGTCTGCAATTTTTGATTTTTAAAGTACTACCAAACCCCTTTTTTTCCTCAAAAAAAAAGTATTTTTCCTTACCTTCCATTCCTACTATGCCATACTGTCATGAGGGGAGTAATTAGTTTGCAAAGTACTTTTAAATGAAATAATCGCCAAATATTGTTAGGCAAGATTCATTTCAGATCATACAATCATAGAATCTTATGTCAGGGGTTGGAAGGGACCTCTAGAGATCATCTAGTCTAACCCCTCTGCCAAAGCAGGATCACCTAGGCAGGTCTCACAGGAACACATCCAGGTGGGTTTTGAAAGTCTCCAGAGAGGGAGGCTCCACAACCTCTCTGAGCAGCCTGTTCCAGTGCTCCATCACCCTCACACCAAAGAAACTTGTCCTCATGTTGATGTGGAACTTCCTGTGTTCCAGCTTATCCCCATTGTTCCTTGTCCTGTTACTGGGCACCACTGAAAAGAAACTGGCACTGAAAACAGCCTGTCCCATTCATCTTCACACACACCCTTCAGATGTTTATAGACATTAATAAGTTCCCCTCTCAGCCTTCTCCAGACTAAAGAGCCCCAGGTCTCTCAGTCTTTCTTCACAGGAGAGATATTCAAGTCCCTTGATCATCCTCTTAGCCCTCTGTTGAGCTCTCTCCAGCAGATCCCTGTCTCTCTTGAATTGGGGAGCCCAAAACTGGATACAGTACAGCAGGTGTAGTCTCACCAGCATGATCATCTTATGTTTAATTGTAATGGAACAATCTTTCCACATGAAATGTAGAAGACATGAGGAACAGGAGGAAAAAACTTCTTTCCTGTGAGGGTGCCAGAGCACTGGTCCAAGCTGCCCAGAGAGGTTGTGGAGTCTCCTCTGAAGACATTCCAAACCCATCTGGACATTGCAATCCTGTGCAACCTGCTGTAGGTGACCCTGCTTTGGCAGGGCATTTGTACTAGATGATCTCCAGAGGTCCCTTCCAACCCTACCAGTCTGTGATTCTGACAATCCATGAGCCTTATTATTACAATCTCGAAGTCTTTTCTGTTCACTAATACACCCATTCCTGTTCAGCTGCCCATACTGCCAGCTTTCAAAACCTTCCCAGCAACTTGGCACATGCACAGGTGTTTACAAGCCAGAAAGCCAACCGTGTGCTAGGCTGCACCAAAGGCGGTGTGACCAGCACTGCGAGGGAGGTGATTCTGCCCCTCCGCTCTGCTTCCCTGGGACCCCACCGAGAGTACTGCATCCAGCTCTGGTGACCCAAGCAGAAGGGGGATATGGGCCTGATGGAGCAGGTCCAGAGGAAGCCATAAAGATGAGCACAGGGCTGGAGCACCTCCCCTATGGAGAAAGGCTGAAAAACTTGGGGCTGTTCAGCCTGGAGAAGGTTCTGGGGAGACCTTAGAGCAGCCTTCAAGTGCCTGAAAGGGGCCTACAAGAAAGCTAGGAAAGGACTTCTTACAAGGGCTTGTAGTGATAGGATGAGGGTCAATTAATTGAAGCTTGAGGAGGGCAGATTTAGACTGGAGATTGGGAAGAAATTCTTTACAGTGAGGGTGGGGAGACACTGGAACAGGCTGACCAGAGAAGTTGTGGATGCCCCCTCCCTGGAGGTGTTCAGTGCTAGGTTGGATGAGGCCTTGAGCAGTCTGGCCTAGTGGAAGGTGTCCCTGTTCACGGCAGGGGGTTGGAACTAGATGATCTTTAAGGTCCCTTCCAACCCAAACCATTCTGTGAATCTGTGAGAGCTCCTTTATTCTTCATCTTTAGGGCTTCACAGAATAATTCTATCTTCCTATTTACACACTTCATAAGAGAAATCGCTCTTCACTGTGTCCCTGGTACAGTACAGAGTACCCAGTCAGCACTTCAACTTTACAGTATAATTGCCTTCATTTTAAGAACTCTACACTGCAATGAATTTCTTTTAGTTCTGCCCTTCAGCTCTCTCTGAGAATAAAGCTGGAGAGCTGTGATAAGTGCCTGGTGTCCACTTACCACAACTACTTCCTGTCTCTTTCTCCACATTTTTCCCCTTCCCGCTTTTGGATTTCTTTTAAATTAAAGACTTTTCATTAATGCAGGCTTTACTATGACAGAAGACAAAATTAAGCAAATAGATTGGATATAGTACACTACTAAATTTACAGTGTCATAGGAGCAGCAGCTGAGTAGTTTTTTATGCCTAAGAAGCAACCCTACCTCACCTTCAGGCATCCCAGGCTAACACTGCCCTCTGAATCAGTATCTGTATGGTCCAGAACAGGAACAAGGGGACCCTGCTGCTCACTATACACCTGCTTTGCTTCATCTGCTGCTGTGACCATATGCTTTGTCTACATGCCTAGAAAAATGCTTCTACAGTGGCTTATAGAAATACTGCAGCTTAGACTGCTGCATTGCTATCTTCAGTCCCATTCTGTCCAAAGGGATCTTCTGAACTGTCTCTTTGCTCTTTCTTCTTAAATGCATCCTAGTGACTTTTTTTACCGTCCCTATTGCTTTTTCAGGTCATCTGAAATTCTTTTTTAATACTGAAAATCTGCATAGCATAAGAGTTGTTCAGTGTCTGCCACCAAAGGCTCTCAAAGTATTTTGTTGCCACTACAGGCTCAGTCTCACCGACTCAGATGCACCACAAGCATTACTCCTATTCCACAGGCAAGAAAACAACTACAAAGAAGGCTGAGGGGCAGAATTCAATCCTGCATTCAAACTCCAACCACTAGATCAAGAGCAACTTGATAAAAGGCAAACCCTTCTCTAAGGCTCAGCTCTACATGACTGTGTTAACAGGACCTCCTGCAAGAACTTGCTGTCTCTTCTCCAGATGCTTCCTTAGCACTCATTTACTTGTAAGCAGCCTACCTACAGACCTCAACATGCCTTAAAGATCCCCAGAAGGAAGGCCAATATAAAAAGAAGGAGGGAAAAAAGCTGTTAAAAAGGATCTTTCCCAGTTATTTTAGCATCAGTAGAACAAGCTCTAAATCCAAGAGGAGATGCTTAGTGATCTGCTACACCAACTGGACCCAAAGAAATCTCTGGGGCCAGATGGTATACACCAAAGGAGCTGGCAAAAGCGTTCACCAAGCCACTTTCCATCATCTACCAGGAGCCCTGGCTAACAGAAGAGGTCCCAGTTGATGGGAGATTATGAGATGTGAGGTCCATAAAGAAGAAGGGCCAAAAGGAGGATCCAGAGAACTACAGACCTGTCAGTGTGGCATTGGTGCCAGGGAAGGTCATGGAACAGATCTTGAATGTCATTACACAGCACACGCAAGACAACCTGGCAATCAGGCCCAGTCAGCACCGATTTATGAAAGGCAGATCCTGCTTGATGAATGTGATCTCCTTCTGTGAGAAGGTGGCTTGCTTAGAGGATGAAGGAAAGGCTGTGAATGCTGTTTACCTGGACTTTTGTAAAGCCTTTGACATGGTGGCCCCCCAGCATCCTCCTGCAGGAGAAACTGGTTGCTCATGGCTTGGATGGGTGGATGCTTCACTGCTTCACACAGGCCCAATGAGTGCTGGGGAATGAGTTTAAATGCAGTTGGCAGCCAGTCACAAGTGGTGCTCTGAAGGCTCAGGATTGGGGCCAGTTCTGTTTAGCATCTTTATCAATGATCTGGACAAGGGCATTGAGGGCACCCCCAGTAAGTTTGCAGATGACCAAGCATGAGTGATCTGCTTGACAGTAGGAAGGCTCTATGGAGAGACCTGGACAGGGTGGAACAATGGTTCAAGGCCAATGGGATGAGGTTCAACACAGCCAAGTGTGGGGTCCTGCACTTGGGTCGTAACAACCCCATGCATTGCTACAGACTTGGGGCATAGTGGCTGGAAAGCTGCCTGGCATAAAAGGACTGGGGGGTGCTGGTTGACATGAACCAGCAGTGTGCTCAAGATGGCCAAGAAGGTCAACAGCATCCTGGACTGTATTGCAAAGTGTGGCCCACAGGAATAGAGAGCTAATTGTCTCCCCCTAGTCAGCACTGGTGAAGCCACACCTTGAATACTGCATTCACTTTTGGGTCTTCACTACGAGAAGGACATGGAGATGCTGGTGCAGTTCCAGAGAAGGGCAACAAAGCTGGTGAAGGATCTAGAGCACAAGTCTCGTGAGCAGTGACTGAGGGAACTGGAGTTGTTTAGCCTGGAGAAAAGGAGGCTGAGGCACAAGCTTCTTGCTGTCTACAACTACCTGAAAGAAGGTTGTAGTGAGGTAGGTGTTGATCTCTTCTCCCTGGTAACATGTGATGAGAGGAAATAGCCTCAAGTTGCACCGGGGAGGTTTAGTTTGGACACGAGGACAAACTTCTTCCCGAAAAGGGTTGTCAAGCCCTGGAATAGGGTGCCTAGAGAAGTGGAGTCACCAACCATGGAAGGATTTAAAAGATGTGATGCTGAGGGATAGGGTAGTGTTGGGTTAATGGTTGGACTCTCTGATCTTTGAGGCATTTTCCAACCAAAATGAGTCTATGATTCTATGAAGTTGCAAGAATGCAAAATACATAAAAATGATACATTTTTACATCTTCTTCCTTTAACACAGTCTATTCCTTTGGCTGGCATTTTCAGCACTTTTCACTGACAGCTGAAGCAGTTTAAAAGAGACACTACTAGGAAAATATATTCAAAAATTGGGAAAATAAAGGTTGCTACATCTCAAAATTTTAATTCCAAGGCTCTCCATCAGTCAGGTCAGCAGGCTGAGAGAGGTTCTCTTCCCTCTCTACTCTTTCTCAGTAAGGGCGTATCTGGAGTATTGTGTCCCATTCTGGGCTCCAGAGTTCAAAAGAGACAGGGACCTGCTGGTGGGAGTCCAGTGGAGCTGTGAGGATGCTGAGGGGACTGGCGCATCTCTCTGAGAAGGAAAGGCTGACAAACCAGGAGCTGTTTAGCCTGGAGAAGAGAAGACTGAGGAGGGATCTTATCAATGCTGGTCAATATCTAAAGGGCAGGGGAAAAGAGGATAGGATCAACCATTTCTCAGTGTTGCCCACTGATAGGACAGTAGGCACAATCTAAAACCCATCTGTATCTGAACACGAAGAGAAACTTCTCTGCTGTGAGGGTGACAGAGCACTGGAACAGGCTGCCCAGAGGGGTTGTGGAGCCTCTTTCTCTGAAGACTTTCAAAACCCACCTGGATGTGTTCCTGTGGGGCCGGCCCTAGATTATCCTGCTTTGGCAGGGGGGCTGGACTGGATGATCTCTAGAGGTCCCTTCCAATCTCTAGCATTCTGTGATTCTATGAACATCATGATTTGCAGAAATATGAGTCAGTCTGCATCATGGCATTAGCCTCTATTTTTGTTCATCTAGCAGGGAGACTACCCGAAGGATGAATCATATGGAACACATCTGGAAAGAAGTTCCCCATGGTAGAAAGCTTTACCTCACTTGTGCAGATTAACACCTTGCTCTTGTTCAGTATCTTATTCACTACACCACACTCTAACAGCAGGAATCCATGAGAAAATCGTCACAAGCTCAGCAAGGATGTCAAATTTACTACAAACCACTTAGTCTGCAGCTCTTGTCTATGAAATGTATAACCTGCCCCAGCAATGTATGCAAAAGAAGGTGGTCATTATGCAAGGAAATAAACAGCTTTAAATGAGCTGATATTGACCTGAGAATAAGAATTTGCATGCAGGCAGTTAATGCAAAACAACTGACTTGGGGTAACTTAGTTAGAATAAAAAGCTAGGAGCCCAAGCAGGTTATTCCTGTGTATATACACACATATACACACACACTCAATATATGAGCACTTAGATTATGTCAGCCAGTCTGGCAGCGTTCTGATGAAATTCAGCCACACCTATCTCTTATGCCAATCTAAATCACATTGTTTCCAGAAAACTTCACTTCTTCAAGCTATGTCTTTCTGGCAAGATGACAAATGTGTGAAACAATCTCTTTCTTCTTCAGAGTGGGGAGTTTTCACCACTGTGCATACAGGGGCTAACAAACACCTGCTCCTGGTTTGTTTGTAGCCCTGCCATCAACAGCTTTTTAGCGCTAACTACCCCAAACTGGACTGCTTCCAAACTAGACAACTCGAAGTCAATAAAGGCCATTCCTGCTCACTGATTAATAGAGTCATAGATTGGTTTGGGTTGGAGGGGGCCTTGAAGATCATCTAGTTCCAACCCCCTTGCCATTGGCAGGGACATCTTTCACCAGACTTTTCAAGGCCCCATCCAGCCTGGCTGTGACCACCTTCAGGGAAAGGGCATCCACAATCTGCCTGGGGAAACCTGTTCCAGTGTCTCACCATCCTCACTGTAAAGAATTTCTTCCTAGTATCTAGTCTAGATATTAGAATTATCCCTGCTCACAGGTATTACAGCCATCTTCTTAGGGCTTATTTTTGTTTCATCGTGGGGTTTTCTTTACAGTGATATTTATTTTTCTGCTGGACTCCATTTGTTGTCCTGGAAGCATGAGAGATGATCAGCCTCAAAACTTGAATAACACCACATGCAGCGAGGCCACGCAGAGACCTCAGAGTCAGGGAAACAAACACAATGTTAGCTCCAAGCCCTTCCTCCCTCCACATATCTGCCCTTCTGCTGGGGGCAACTCAGCAGAGCAAAGAAGATAATTGTTCTGTCCAACCCCACTCCTGGCACCACAACCCAACAGCAGTATGGAAGTCTTAGCAGGGAACCCCAGTGCTTGGAATGTTTGAGCAGTTGCATGGGGCATCCAGCCAGGGGCTGCACAGCTGCTGCTGGAAGAGGCTTCAAGTGACCCTCTCACCTACCAGGGCCTCTCTGATTCCACAAACTGCTCGCTGATACAGTAAAGGGCGGGGCAATATGAAGGAGATTTCCCCTCCCTCCACAAGTCCTCCTTTTAACTGGTATCGACTCTACTGGGTAGTTAATGCCAACAACCCAGGCACAGGCTAGGTGATGAGGTTGTTGGAAGAAGCCTTCAAGAACATTGGAATCACTTGTGGCACCAGAAATGTGGCACCAGAAACCACTTTAGAGTCAGTATAGCTGTGATTTGCCTGTTCTGAAACAGAAGTACGTGAGGATACGAGCTTATTTGACAGCGGGCAGTCTCAGCTTCTACCAGACATATGATTTTATATGAAATCCAGATGTCATTTAGAACAGTGTCAAAAGTCACCACTAAAATTAGTATTCACTAAGTGACTTTTTCAAAGGGAAAAATATGTTCTGCAGCTTCAAGAAAGAATTGTAAAAATATCTCAGACTCATGTATTTCTCTGAGCAATGCCTTTGGGTTTTTCTCTCATACAAACATATAAGCCTAAAGAATCCAGAGTGGAAATGTTTTCCATGTTTTTGCTTGGATATGGCTCATAACTCAGGATCATTTTGAATCTCTGTGGTTCCCACAGATAACAGAAAAGTCCAGTAGCACAGTTTGATTTACATGCACAATATAGAATCATAGACTTGCTTTAGGACAATCCTATCTTAGAACTCAATTTAAGATTGAGTGCAAGCTTCACCTAACTCTACCAAGTCCGGTGCTAAACCATGTCGCTCAGCACCACATCTCTGTCTTTTAAATACCGTCAGGGATGGGGATTCAGTCACCTTCTAGGGGAACCTATTCCAGTGGTTGAGAACCCTTTTGGTGAAGAAGTTTCTTCTAATATCCAACATAAGCCTCCCCTGGTGCAACTTGAGGTCATTTCCTCTTGTCCTGTCATGTGGTATTAAGGAGAAGGTATGTACCTACATGAAAAGTCTTCATATGCTGGAAAAGAATGAGATGGGCTTTGTCCATTTATTTAGCAAGTGAATGAAATTACTTAAAACAGTCTTAGGTTTTCTTAGGCACTATGAGAACTGCCTGCACACTACTCTACCAGTCAATGGAAGCAGGGGAAAAAAAAAAAAAAAAGGAAAAACACAAAACCAAAACATTGCTCATTTTCTTCTGAGACAGCCACCCCAAACCTCTACCTACCACTCTACAGAGCTGAGTTCACCTTCAAGCCATGCCTTGCCTACCCAAATTGTAGCAGTCACCCACTTTCACTGAACAAAATGGTGCTTTATTTGCAAAGATTTAAATAAAGCTCCCTTTGTTCATGAAAGATCTCCATTCTTTTCAGCAAAAGGCATGATCTCATCATTCTGATATAATTGTCCCATTAATTGCATGAAAGAAACTTTGCATTGCCACAGCTGAGACAGATCACTGGAAGGTGAATCTGGGAGCTTAGATGTTTACGATTTACCACATCAACAGGAAGAAGAATGTGTGTCACTTAGCTATTCCCCTAAGTATGAGAAAGAAAGCAAAGGCAGCACAGGGCTATGCTGACATCGAGATGCCATTCAAAAAGTATCCAGACCCAACAATGTCTCAGCCTCATAATAAGCCTTTTACGATCAGTTGGCTGCCAGTTGCTTTGCAAAATTCTGTCTCAAAGGGATTAAAGATGTCTTTTAGGCAGGAACATTCAGCTGCACCTTCAGGAACACAGGTTTAGTTTAATGGTTGCCGTTGATGTTTTCTGCTTTGTGGTCTTCTTTATGTTTTGCAAAGCCTGCCTGGAGCTTTTTTTCCAGTGGCAAACTTTTGATTAGAATTGGTTAGATCTGTAAGTCACAGCAAGGCAAATTTCAGAAAGAAAACAGGATTATTATAGTTTATTTTCTTTTCTTTTAGAAGAAAACATTGTGGTCATAGAATATCACCAACCCTGCATGTGTTCAAACATTGTTTGGATGTGGTGCTTGGGGATATGGTTTAGGGGTGAACTTTGTAGAGCAGGGTTATCGGTTGGACTTGGTGATCCTGAGGGTCTTTTCCAACCTGCATGTTTCTGTGATTCTGTGATATAGAAGAAAACATTGCGGTCACACAACAGATTTCCTTCTTGTAATAGATGCTTAAAACATTTTTTTTAAGCTAGTGACTGTCTTCCATGTCACTCTTCCTTCCAGCATTCTGAACAAAGTGAATAAAAGATGATCAGGTACAATAGCTGCAGAAAACAAAACTCCTGTCCTTCAGATGCATCCCAGGCAGAAGATTGTTTCAGCAACTTCAGGTTTACTCATGAACTGACACAAGTACTTTAGTAGTTTCTGAAACAAACATCAGCAGGGTGAGCTCGAAGGCAAGCATGTGACCCTGCAGTGCTTTGAGAGTTTCAATTTATCAAGACTGACAATCCACAGCAGCTTGATGCTGAAGCATCAGCACTGATCTGGATACAACGATGATTCATTAAACAGGAGCATGTTCTGGAAGTCCCACTACGAAGCCTCCAGTCCTTGTGATGATAAACTGTTCTCAGGGATTAAAAGCAGAGCTTTGAGAATGGGGAGTTAGAAGGACAGACCTGTACCCTAATCACTACAGAAGGCAAGATCAAGTGAAACACTATCTGCATCACAGGTACTTCTACTTGTCTGAGTTGGATGTAGTGATACACATCAGTATTGCCTTTGTCCAGTTCAGTTGTATTTCATCTAAAAGATTGGGTTTGCCTTTGTTTCACAGTTTGTGTCAGACACACCCGACTCCACAGGCATGGCTGCTAATCTGCTTTTCCCAACATGACTCCTTGCACTTTGGAAGTGGGTAAAAACGTATCTCCATCTTCAGACAATAAGATCCATTTCAGGAATCATATACTAGTCTGACCAGTTAGATCTTAGGCCTATCATAGTAAACAGAAAATGGACCTCATCCTGCCTCTGGATAACCGAGTAGGGCAAATTCTTGCCAACAACCACCAAAATTTGCCTATGTTAGATATGGAGCACCTCTCTTATGAATACAGGCTGAGAGGGTTGGGGTTGTTCAGCCTGGAGAACAGAAGGCTCAAGGGAAACCTTGTGGCCTCTCAGTACTTAAAGGAACCTACAAGAAAGATGAGGACAGAATTTTTAGGCAGGGCCTGTTGTGACAGGTGAGGGCTGATGGATTTAAACTAAAAGAGGACAGAGTCAGAGTAGATACAAAGAGGGCATTTTTTTACAGCAAGGGTGTTGAAATGTTGACACAGATTGCCCAGAGAGGTGGTAGAACCCCACCCCTGATGACGTTTTAGGTCAGGTTGGATGGAGCACTGAGCAGCCTGATTTAGTTGAAGATGTCCCTGGCTCACTGAGGGAGTGGGTTGGACTGGATGACCACTAAAGTTTCCTTCCAGCCCAAACTATTCTATGATTCTATATGAGTTTTTCTGATTCTCCGTATCCTGAGATCTACATTACCTGCAGTAATGCCACTCTGCAGAGGCAGCTCATGCATCTAGAAAGACAAATGCTTTAGCACATGGACCTGTGCTGGCTTTGTTGGTTTAGGTGGGGCTTACTCTGCACTGCCTACAGAGCTGTTGGAAACTGCTGCTCATAAAAAGTGCATCTCGCCACAGGCTGCTTCCCCCTCTCTTTTAGAGGCAGCACACCTTTTTCACAGCCCTGGCCAAATGACAGGAGGCTTTTTTTTTCTTGGATATTTGTTCTAGTGTGTCAAAGTGACTAAAAGCCTATTTTGTCTAGGTCAAAAACGGACCAACCTCTGACCAGCAAATATTGGTGATACAGAGGTGCACCTCTTCATGCCTGAATATCAACATGAGGGTCTTCTGCATGAGAAGAATCTGACTAAGCAAGCAGTGTGGGCTCTATCAATTGAAAGTGCAACCTATGAAGCTCGCATTGGCATGCAATTCCCACATTACTAAATTAACAACAACAACAACAAAAATCTTAGGACAACCTTCATGTTGTCATTTCAGTAGGTACAAACTGGATTACCGAGGAAGCAGGTTCTCAAGAACTGCAGTGCACTCCAGGACATTAAGAGACCACAAAGTCTCTGCTGCAGCTGTTCCCCCTTTTGCTGCAATCAAGGGACAAGAGCATCTGGATTTCAAACCAGTCTCATGAAGTTCAGCAAAAATGGCACCTGTGGGTGGGATGGTCTGCAGTCAAGTTGACAAGGGAATCTGCATACTTAGCATCTCTCTTCCAATCTGACTGGCCTGCTTTACACTCTAGCACCTGACCCAGAGAAGAGAAGGCTCTGGGAAGACCTTACAGCTACATTTCAATATCTGAAGGACGACTGGGGAAGGGCTATTTAGAAGGGCTTGTAGCAATAGGACGAGGGGCAATGGTTTGAAACTGGAGCAGGGTAGATTTAGGTTGGGCATCAGGAGGAAGTTCTTTATAATGAGAGTGGTGAAATACCGGAACAGACTGCCTATGAATGGTTAAGGTCCCATCTCTGGAGACATTCAAGATCAGACTTGATGTGGCCCTGGGCAGCCTGACCTAGGTGGAGGTGTCCCTCCTGACTGCAGGGATGTTGGGCAAGATGACCTCTGAGGGTACCTTCCAACCCAATGCAATCTGTGAACCTGTGAATCTGTAAATACTGACACCTTGCTCCTAGTCACATGCCTACAGGAGAAGACAGATCAGCAGTATGAGTAGCTCCTGACTGTGGAAATGCTAGAAGCAGCTTTCCAGGGCAAGGGGTGTCTTGAAGACCCCCACCCCTGCAGCAGCTATGCTTGCTTCCACACAAGTTTTAGAATAACTAATGTGTCTTAACTCCTCCAGCTCAGAAGAGGTTACAACCTCCAGCTGCCTGTCATCACCCTTCTGCTAGAGATTATCTGCTGGAGGGGCTCTTATTACAAATGTTCCACAATCTGTTGCCTTCAAAGTCAACTAAGTTAACTTACAAAAAAAAAGTCTTTCTAACCTAACTCATTTTAACAGACAAGTCAGAAATTGACAAGGCACACAAGTGAAAAGATGGTGACAAGCAGCCTGAGGGATAGTTACCTCTTCCACAAGCATAGCAAGATGCCAGCAATAACTTCTGTCCATGATTTGCTAAATTACAAGTTTGTCTGTCATTTTCTATTTGTTGCTAGAATCAAGAAAACTATATTAGTATATTACTCACCTGTGCAGCTAAAGCTTGGAGGTGATAGAAAGCAGCCCTGTGGAAAAGGACTTGGGAGTTCTGGTGGACGAGAAGCTGGACATGAGCCAATGGTGTGTGCTTGCAGCCCGGAAGGCCAATGGTGTCCTGGGCTGCATCAAAAGCAGCATGGCCAGCAGATGCAGCGAGGTGATCCTGCCACTTTACTCTGCTCTAGTGAAACCTCACCTGGAGTATTTTATCCAGCTTTGGAGCCCTCAACACAAGGACATGGACCTGACAGAGCAGGTCCAGAGGAGGGCCATGAAAACGACCAGGGGGTCAGAGCAGCTTTGCTTTGAGGACAGGCTGAGGGAACTGTGGTTGTTCAGCCTGGAGAAGAGAAGGCTTCAGGGAGGCCTAATAACAGCCTTTTAGTACCTGAAGGGGGATACAAGGCAGCTGCAGAGGGACTGTTTCCAAAAGCCTGTGGTGATTGGTTGAGGGGCAATGGCTTCAAACTTCTGTCTTTTAATTGTTTTTAGTTCCTTAATTCTTGTGATATTTATCCAATTTTCAGCTGTTGTCAACAACTAAGTGCATTAAAAGTTTCCTTTCTTCTTTTTGACTCTCAAGAGAGAAAGCTGAGGGCCTGGTGTGAGGTTTAAAAATTTAAAACTAAACCCACTAGAAGTTAATGCTGTTAGTCCATTTCCTCCATGGTTTTTCAAATCAAATATGCCACATTAAGAAGACTTTTTTGACTTGTCATTACAATCAAGTAATAAAAACAAATAGGAGTTTAATTATATCATAGAATTATACTCAGCTAATCATAGAATGGTTTAGGTTGGGCTGGAAGAAACATCTAGTTCCAAACCCCTTGCCATAGGCAGGGACACCTCCAGACTGCTACAAACCCCATACAACCTGGCTTTGAACACTTTGAGGCTTGGAGCCTCCACAGCTTCTCCAGGCAAGTCCTCACCACCCTTGTGGGGAAGAATTTCTTCCTAATGCCTAATCTAAATCCAGCTTCTTCCAGTTTGAAGCCATTGCCCCTCATCCTGTCACTCTGTGCTTTGTAAAAAGTCCCTCTCCAGCTGTCCTGTAGCCCCCTTCAAATAGTGGAAGGCTGCTATAAGGTTTCCCCGGAGCCTTCATAACACCACCATATATATTTATATAATCTATACCTGTAAAATTTCTATACCTGAGATTGCACCATGCCATGGAAGAAGCCCTTCTGTTCCTAATGCGCAAATCCTGTTTACCCTATAGAAGAAACCATAAAATATGCAAGGGAAGCCTTCAAAAGGTGAGAGAGTCTGATAGGTTCCATCTGTTTAAATCATTAGAAAACAAAAACTAACACTTCACTACAATTTCATTTTGTCAGGTCATCTCCAGATTCCATTAAAATTACTTGTCTCTAATACTCAGCAAAACAATTGAGAAAGCAAAGTGTGTTTGTTCAAGAGAAGCTTAGACCAGGACAAGAAGATCCAAATATTCTCGAATTTTGGAAAGGCTACTCCACACTGTTGTCTTTATTTACAGCTGTGAGGAGCTACATTAATATCCAAGTGAGGAGGACATTTTAACACATCACCTTTGCACCCAGTGTTTCCCACTGAGAAAATAAACCAAGAAAATACTGCAGTACCAAACGCTGCAATGAAAATTGCAAAATAAGAAACAATGTATTAAAGCTTCTGAAACCTTCTAAAAGCTTCATATCTCCTCAGAGAATCAACAGGATGACACACCCTGATTTAGGGACTCACAGAATTGTTTGGGTTGGAAAAGGCCTCTAAGATTGAGTCAAACCATCAACCTAACACCACCATGGCTATTAAACTACATGAAAGGGAGAAAAATTTTCCTGCTTTTTGAATCTTACACAAGCCAGTGGGTTAAATTAGGAGCCTTCATTGCTTTGGCACTCCCTCCCTCTCAGTGGAGGCCCAGGTCTCCCAACACTGATAGCATCCACAGGAACAAACAGAAGGTCTGAGCCGATTTTCACACAATTGCTGAAAACCTGTAAAATGAAGGTGAAGAACATCTGAGCAGATTATTGAAAAAGAAAAAAAAAAAGTCTGCAATGAGGACACAAGCTCGCTTTTTCTGAAAGCATAAACCCCACTTGCCTGGCTATCATCCTTTGCTATGAACAAACTTTCAAAGCCAGTTTCTCTCTAGTACTTGTGAGTCATTTTCGATCATCGCGTCTTTGGCGGCTTGAAGCATTTTGAAAGTGGAAAGCAAACAAAATTGCTTTTAATGCACTCATAAGAGGGTACTTCAGGTTTTTTAAAAGCCATTTTTTCCTCTATCTTTTAGCTGCTAGGAGGCTTTAAATGGGACCCCTGTAGGGTTTTGTCTGTAAACCATACGGGAGAATAAAAGCTTGGAAAACTTGCAGAGATTCTGAAGCAGGTTCACACAGCTTCATTGAAACTGTGTGTGGTTTTGAAGCTCACCAGGGCTCTACTCACCAGGAACCATTTAAAAATTGCCAACTTACTGGGGAAAAAAAAAATATTTAAAACTCAAAGGATTATGATGAAAATGTGAAGTCTTGTAGGCTTCCAGACTGAAAGAAATAAAATACTCATCTCTAAATAGGGAGGAATGTGGTTCATCCTCTAAAGGTGTTTGGGTATTGTCTCTTTGAAAACACATAGATGGTTTTCACCACAAACAGCCTGAAAAAGGATCAGAGTAGCCTGAGTAAACACAGCCTGAATTAACTTGCAGCAAATTTGTTCACCTGTATCCAGAGAATTAGAACTGATCTATTTATTACACCACACAATGGCTCGATCATCCTAAAGGCACTCGCAGGGCTGTTGCAATGCAAGTGTGTCAACTCTTTCCCTGTCTTTGAAGGTGACTCTTCTCAACCCATTTCAGCAAGAAAAGAAGGCTTGGAAATTCACCACTGCCATCCATAAATACCATAAGAAATGGCAGAGTAGTTTATACAAAGAACCAGCCAAAACAGAGTTTCTGACTAATACATTATCTTGCCACTGACAATTTCGCATTCAAAGGTTTAGCAGAACTTGGTGCTATGGAAGAAAATGGGAAAATATTGATTTGGATGTTAAGGTAGACATGAAAACTTTATCATATAATTGTCAGGGTAGGAAGGGACCTCAAGGATCATCTAGTTCCAACCCCCCTGCCATAGGCAGGGACACCTCACACTAAATCAGGTTGCTCACAGCCACATCCAGCCTGGCCTTCCAGGGATAGGGCTTGTACCACCTCCCTGGGCGACCTGTTCCAGTGTCTCACCACCCTCACGGTGACAACCCACTTCTAATTTTGTTCCATTTCCCCTAGTCCTATCACCACCTGACATCCCAAGAAGTCCCTCATCAGCTTTCTTGTAGGCCCCCTTAAACTATTGGAAGGCCACAATAAGGTTTCCTCAGAGCATAATGGGATTTAGTATGGCATTTGTGGTACATCACAGTCACCATCAAAGCCTGTGAGAGTTCCGTGACGAAAGATTGCCAGAGTTTCACTTCAGTCAACACTGGAATTCTAGTAAGCTACTAAGAAGTTAATGGGCAGAAAGGAAACTGTTTTTTTCGTGTTTTCTGATGGCAAGGGTACAATGGATGGACTATGTTTGATCTTACTTAAATTTCTTGTGGGACTGATTTTGCCGGTAGTAGTTGCTTTTAGCTCCCATATTCAACACTTACAAATGTTATACGCATGGATAATGAAGAGTACTCAGCAGTACTCCTGGTTTCAGATTAACCATTTGCTATGTCAGCAGCTCTGCAGTAGCAAGGAATTGATGTAGCTGCTCACTGGGATTATAAAGAACAAGGGGTTGGTCACAGAAACTTCTTTTGCCATAATCCCAGCCAGCCATTGAATTACTTCCTAACTGAGCAAGGTCTCTGTAACATCTCTTCTGTTCATACACAAGACTTCAAAAGTTGATGTTTTTTTTTCCTAGTATCCTACTTGGCTAGGAATCCACTGGCCCCAATGAAGTGACCCAAATCTGCAATACCTGAGTAGCAAAGGTCAGTTTCTTAAGTCCTCACTGAGGTTTTAAAGAGCTCCTAGACATAAAGAAAAAGGTTCAGACTATGAGGAAGAGATGAAAACGTTTATCCCAGCTTATCTGGACTGGAGAGGTCAGGGAACTTGACCTCAAACCTACTGGCAGAAAGCAGGATACAATGACCAGGTGCTTCACAGAAGTTATTGACAAAGAAAACACTGTTGTGAGGCACGGGGAAGAGGCACGGGGAAGAGGCACGGGGAAGAGGCACGGGGAAGAGGCACGGGGAAGAGGCACGGGGAAGAGGCACGGGGAAGAGGCACGGGGAAGAGGCACGGGGAACAGGCACGGGGAAGAGGCACGGGGAAGAGGCACGGGGAACCCTTCCTGTATCCTATGAGGAAGGGGAAATTCTAAAGCATGGCTTTGCACAAGTGCAATGTAAACAGATACTCAAGTAGTCTAAGTGTTAAAGAAAAATAAAAAAAAGGAAAAAAAGAGGAGGGGGGGAGGTATCATTGAAAGTGTAACTCGAAGAAAGTAAAGTCTGGAAGAGCATGGCCCATGGCTGGCAGCTCGGTATTTCTTTTCCATCACTTGCACCAGTTTGAAGAAAATCCCTGCAAAGAAGCTTTCATAAGATGGCATTTTTGTGATTCAGTATAGCACCAATATTCCTTTTGAGTTTTATAACTGTTCCTAGAACATTCTTGGCAATGAATTTAAACTTTTTGAAAGAGGTTGCATTTCACTGTAAATGGTTATCTGGTATTCACAACACAAAATAAGCATTTGAATATTTATTGTGAGCACACTGCATTTTAGGGAGAACACACAAAGATTCTTACCACAATTATCTTGTTCCAGCTTTCATATATTAGCTGTCACCTCTTTAGTGGATCTTGTGAGAAAGGAAAGTTTCTTTCTTTAACTCTCTTTTCCTCTCTTTTCCCCCTGAACGCAATTACCACCTCATTCAGAGCCCTTTGTGTCCACCTAATCTCTCTGATTATGTCTCTGACACCACCACAATACGACATGACTGACATACCTGACAGCTGTGACTGGTGACAGAATACTCACAATGAAAACCAGCTCTATGCAGGATGAGTGTTACCTACCGCCAGCCTCACAGAACAAACATGGGAGGAAGGTAAAAAAGGGGTGGGGGCATTTCACCACTAGCCTAACCCCTACCGGTTTTTCCTCCTTTTAGAGCCAAACAGCACTGACAAGCAGAGCCTCTTTGTACATACCTACCTAATGAACCAATTGTTGGATGAACACAAAAGAACACCCATTAGTATTTTAATTTTGAATTTATGGGGGAGAAAACACATGTTTGGAGACCTGACTTACAAGTGGAACTTGATGGATCATTTTGTCTCTCTCCAGCCCTTTTATACTTCTCTGGGTCGTAACTCCCAGCTGGTGCTCAACTGTCAGATTTAGGCAGACGGCAAGAGATGAGAGCTTGTGAGGAAAGCTATACCTGGAAATGTCATTCCCAGACAGCAAACTGCCACTGGAATCGAGCACAAACTGTTGCAGAATTCCTTATTTTGAAGCCATAAAGACATGATGGAGTATTACAAATAATTGGCTGACACAAGAGCAGTAATGAATACATTAATTAAGAGGAATATTAAAGTAGAAGACTTTACAAAGTGTCCTTAAACATTTCAGCTTTAAGTGGCATTTCTACACTAAACCCTCCACCTTGTCAGCAGTGACTACTTTTCCCCTCCCACCATTCATAAAAGGTTGTGAATTTGGGGTAAAGGGATTAAGGAGATATTTCTAAATGTACTGTACATTTAGAACAAAAAGTTTGGTTGCTCCTGAGCAGCTTCAGAAATTGCACAATCCCAGAATCGGAGAGAATGGGGCAGAAATCAAACTCATACTTTCAAACTGTAAGGTCCAGAGCCAAAATATGCCTCTCAGCATTCAGGGATGATCAGATAATATTTACAGAAAATTAAACTAGGTGCTTTATATCTGATTTAACATCTAAAAACTGCTCTTTTAAGTTTCCTCAGACAATCATACAGTAAAAATAAAAATGGAAGCTTGACCTTGCCTAAGCACAGCCTTCAAGGGAGCTGGGTCTATTTAGCCTGGAGAAGAGGAGACTGAGGGGTGACCTCATTCATATTGATAAAGTTTGTGAAGGGTGAGTGTCAAGAGAATGGAACCAGGCTCTTCTCAGTAATGTCCAATGGTAGGACAAGGGTGCAAGCTGGAGCACAGGATCACAGGATGCTTAGGAAGAAGTTTTACACCATGAGGGTGGTGAGACACTGGAACAGGTTGCCCAGGGAGGTGGTAGAAGCCCCATCCCTGGAGGTTTTTAAGGCCAGGCTGGATGTGGCTCTGAGCAACCTGATCTAGTGTGAGGTGTCCCTGCCCATGGCAGGGGGGTTGGAACTGGATGATCCTTGAGGTCCCTTCCAACCCTGACAATTCTATGATTCTATGATAGAGGTTGGAAGAGACCTCCGAAGGTCATAGAGTCCAACCCCCCTGCCAGAGTAGGACCATAGAATCTAGCACAGGTCGCACAGGAACACATCCAGATGGGTCTTGAAAGTCTCCGGAGAAGGAGACTCCACAACCTCCCTGGGCAGCCTGTTCCAGTGCTCTGTGACCCTCACAGTGAAGAAGTTCCTCCTCTACCATGTCATGATCATTGTCACCAAGGATGTTCCCAACCTTAATGACCCCAACCAGTCCTTCTTTATTAGTTCACACAAGGTCCAGCAGTGTACCTCTCCTTGTTGGCTCCTCCACTACCTGCATCAAGAAGTTATCGACACACTGCAAGAGCCTCTTGGACTGGCTGTGTGGGTTTGCCAGCAAATGTCAGGGTGATTGAAGTCACCCATGAGTACCAAGGAGTGTGTACTAGAAGCTACCTCCAGTTGACAGTAGAAGGCCTCATCAGTATCTTCTGCTTGATTTGATGGTCTACAGTAGACCCCCTCAACAGTTTCATCTCCCTTTCCACATCTCTTAATTCTTACCCAACCTGTTCTACCTCCCCACCCCGGGTGGAACTCAACGCATTCCAGTTGCTCTCGCATGTAGAGACCAACACCACTGCCTCATCTTGTTGGTCTATCTTTCCTGAAAAGTACACAGCCCTCCATGACAACACCCCAATTGTGGAAGCTGTCCCACCATGTTTCAGTGATTCCAATTATCTCACAGTCATGCAGCCTAACACAGATCTCCAACACCTCCTGCTTATTCCCCATGCTCAATGCATAAGCATTTCAGAGAGGAAGTTAATCCATTAGTTTTCAGTCCTACTGTCCAACCACTCCTGGCCATCTCCATGGCCACCAACCTACCAGTGAGCCCTGCATGTCCTGATGTTTCCTTGTTGGCTCTTGCATCTTCCCCAACATATGGCTCATTATCCCCTACCTCCCCTGAAGTAGCAGTGGAGCTGGCACACCACCTCTCAAGTATCCCAGGCTTGTTTCCTGTGAGCCTGGTTTCTCCCCTTCCCCCCTTCAAATCTAGTTTAAATCTTGATTAACGAGCCCAGCTGACCCCTGTGATATAAACCTTCTCCCCCTTTGAGAGAGATGCACCCTATCTGCTGCCAGCAGATCTGACATCATGTGAGGTGACCCTTGGTGAAAAAATCCAAAGTCCTATTGGAGGCACCAGGCTCAAAACCAAGAATTGATCTGGTGAGGAGTCCTCAGTCTTTCTGTGTTGGTCCCTACAATTGGGAGGATAGAAGACAACACCACCTGTGCTCCCACTCCCTTGACCAGTTGACCCAAGGCCCTAAAGTCTCTTGACAGCCCTCAGCTTCCTTTTTTCAAGGTCAGGATTATCATTACCTATCTGGAAATTTAATAATGGGGAATAATTTATGGGCTGTACCAGGGTAGGAAGCATTCTTACCACATCCTTAACCTGGGGAGACAGCAGACTTCCTTTTGAAGTAAGTCAGGTCTGCACGCTGGGCCTTCTGTTCCCATCAGAAGGGAGTCACCTACAATGACTTTTTTTTTTTGATAGAAGATGTTTGTATGCTAGGCCTTGGCTTCCTTAGCCTTGGGAATACGAATACTTCCAAGACAGATGGTTCCACATAAACACAAAGAACAACATTTCACTGTGAGGGTGAGAGAACCCTGGAACAGGCTGCCCAGAGAGGTTGTGCAGTCTCCTTCTCCGGAGACTTTCAAAACCCATCTGGATGTGTTTCTGTGTAGGCTGCCCTAAGAGACCCTGTTTTGGCAAGGAAGGTTGGACTAGATGGATGTGAGGGCAATCTGGCTGCGACATCTGTCGCCCCATTGATCGCCAGGGTAGGTTCTGCTGATCTGGCTGGCTAAGCAGGTCTCCCCTTCCTCCCTCACTGCTCCATGTGTGTCCCTCCCAAAGCTGCGCACTCAAAGAGGACGACCTACCGCAATAGAGAAGGCACTGCTCATCAGTCAAGGATATATGGTAGCTGCACTCCCCTCCTTGAACCTCCAAACAAGATCAAGGTCTGCTTGTATGAGAACGCAGGGTAGCCAAGCTTCCAAGACTGCAGACATCCAAGTGAGGCACTGCATGGGGCAGTCTGCCACTGTTAAAACAAACAAACAAACCAACCCAAAACAAAACAAAAAAAAAAAAAACTTTCAGGGAGACTTGGACAGAGAAGAACCTAGTTCTGTTCAACAAGGATAAGTGCAGAGTCCTGCATCTGGGAAGGAATAATGAACTGCACCAGTACAGGTTAGGAGGTGATCTGCTGGAGAGCAGCCCTGTGGAGAAGGACCTGGGAGTCTTGGTTGACAAGTTATCCATGGGACAGCAATGTGCCCTCGTGGCCAAAAGGCGAATGAGATCCTGGGGGTACATTAAGAGGAGTGTGTCCAGCAGATCAAGAGAAGTTCTTCTCCCCCTCTACTCTGCCCTGGTGAGACCTCACCTGGAATATTGCATCCAATTTTGGGCTCCCCAGTTCAGGAGGAACACTGTGGCAGGTTGAACATTCCCCCCCAGCATTAAATTTACCAGACCAGCTCATTGGAAGCAAATGAAAGCTGTGTTTACAAGCAAAACTACCATCTACAATGAAATGCAATGACTATGTATGAATATACAATATTTACAATACTTACAGGTGTTTACAATTAATAAACAACACAAAGAAGCCCCTGGCCAAAGACCAGGGGAGCTGCAACAGCTTCTCCCTAACTGTTCAAAAGGGACAAGGAAAGGAGCAGAAAAAGTTGCTGCTAGACTTAACCAAAACAG
This sequence comes from Indicator indicator, assembly GCF_027791375.1. NCBI lineage: Eukaryota > Metazoa > Chordata > Aves > Piciformes > Indicatoridae > Indicator > Indicator indicator. The sequence goes on from NC_072015.1 coordinate 27,528,426, forward strand.
TGCAGCCAAGGTCAAGCAGAAGCAAGTTAGTATCTCCCTGCCTGAGGAAGCAAGAAGAGAGAGAGATTGTTTTGGGATCCAAATCTTACGGTAGATCTCCTTCCAATGGGATTGCTTAGAATTATCATTATCTTCCTTATTATATCCAATAGTGATTTATTTACATTGTACTACTTTCTGTTCAAGATCTGTGAAAAATTTTAAAGGCATAGTCTAAAACAACCATAGATAGAGATCTGCTGGCAAAAGTCCAACAGAGAACTAGCAGGATGATTAAGGGACTGGAGCACTGCCTGATGAGGAGAGGCTGAGAGACCTGGGGCTGTTTAGTCTGGAGAAGAGAACACAGAGGATTTAATAAATGCTTATAAATATCTGAAGGCTGGGTGTCAAGAGGGAGGGGACAGGCTCTTCCTGGTTGCATCCTGTGACAGAACAAGGGGTAATGGATATAAACTATGGCACAGAGGTTCCACCTCAACATAAGGAGGAACTTCACTGTGAGGGTCACAGAGCACTGGAACAGGCTACCCAGGGAGGTTTGTGGAGTCTCCTTCTCTGGAGACTTTCAAGACCTATCTGGATGTGTTCCTGTGCAACCTGTGCTAAATTCTACGGTCCCACTCTGGCAGGGGGTTGGACTCAATGATCTCCAGAGGTCTCTTCCAACCCCTAGCATCCTGTGATCTCTAGAGGTCACTTCCAACCTCTACCAGTCTATGATTCTACGCTACACAATGAAAGCAGTAAGACTTGAACTTCTCTTTTTTTTTTTTTGGGGGGGGAAGGGGGGAATGCTGGGGAATGATAACCATGAATAAAAGTTGGGATATTCAATGACAAGTGATGTTATGTCAAATACCCAGGACTTTTGTCCCCATCATGCCTTTTCTCATTTCTAAAGATGCTATAATATAGAGAGCTAAGACACTCCACATATAGAAGAAACACTCCTTGCTAACTGCATAGTGCATCCTGCTACCTCTGTCACCCCCACAACTCTTAGGAGCAAAAATACATCAGCATTCCTCCTGACAGCCGTTCCTGCCACACAAATGCCCCACAGCCTTTAACACAACTTCAAAGAGCCACCACTGCCCTGAGCCACTTACTTCATACACCAAAAAAAAAAAAACAAACCCACCAAAACCAAACAACCCTCACAAAATTCTCTTTACCATTTTAACGTTTTACATGGTCAAAATAAAACTTTCTAGACAGTCAGGCATGGATATGCACCTTCACTAAGTTTTCTGAACACTAATTAGTTTCAGATGCCAGGGCAACAACCTGCAAACCACACTGAAGTGTGTGTACAGAATGTATTATAACTCCATTTGTAGGCAATGAGGTGAAAACTTCACAAAGCTGTTGAATAATTATGATTACTAATATTCCAATTAGGCTGAGCAGGTACAAAGACACCCTCAGCATTAGACACCTCAGGAATTCTAAAAAATAATCCATTTCTGAATCTCTTAATATAGTTAAAGAGTCACTGGGGGATTTTTTGTTGTTGTTTGTGAGGTTCTTGGTTTGTTTTTTGTTGATGTTGAGTATTTTGGTTGTTGGCTTGAGTTGTTTTGTGGTTTTTTGTTTGTTTGTTTGTTTTTTTGGGGTTTTGTGTGTGTGTGTGTGGTTTTTGTTTGGGTTTTGTTGTGTTTTAAGCTTGCCTGATTGGGATGTTTGAGATTGGATGTCAGGAACAAGTTGGTGTTAACATGGCCAAACAACCAAGGCTACAGGGTTCTCCCTTGATCTGGCCCCATCCCCACAGATAAGGAAAAGACCTGCAGGCAGATGGCAAGGGTGAATAAACCCCCTCACTGGTGTCCCTATAGCTTTTATATTCCTCCCTTAGCCGAGTGACATCCTAATATACATAGTTCTGTCTGACTGCAGTGGTTTGGCCCCGGCCTAGGGGCCAGATGCCCACCAAAGCCGCTCTATCACTCCCTTCTTAAATGAACAGGGGAGAGGGGGAAATACAACAAAATCCAGTAATAAGATAGAAGCAACTTCATAACAATAATAAACAAAGGCAATAGACTGCCCAGAAGCGAAAGAAGAGAAAGAGAGATGTTAGTCTCTGCTTCCCATCAGCAGGGCCATGGTCAGTCTCAGGAAGCAGGGCTCTCTAAGCTTGGTGGTTCCTCAGGAGGACAGACACCATGGACGAATCCCTCACTTCCTTCTTTCACTCCATTCTTTGATCTGAGCTGCTGTCATATGGCATGGAATATCCCTTTGGATAGTTTGGGTCAGCTGTTGCCTCCCAAGATCTGCTCACCCCTCAGCATAGTCTTGGGGCAGGGAAACACTGAAAAGACACAGCTTGGATATTTATTCAACAGCGGTCAAAACACTGCCTTTAACTACTGCTGCAAAACAGCACTAAAAAGATGCTGTGAGGAGAATTAACTCCAGCTCAGCCAAACCAAATACACTGATGTAAAAATTAAATATAACACAATAATCCATTTTTACTGATCCTAACATACTAATCTCTCAAGACTATTTCAGCTAAGGGAAGGTACTGAGTCCAATTGTTGCAACCCTTAGCCATATATTCTAATGTTGTTTGTTTTTTTTTCAAAATTCTCCCAACTAAAGCCACCAAAACTTTTCAGTCCTCCATAAATTTTGTTAAACCACATCAAAAAACACATATAAAACAAAAAAATTAAAAACATAACATACTTTAACAACTCTTTTTCGTGGCATCATACCTGCACTCCCCCTTCTTTTGTTTTCATAACAAAAAACTAAGTGTCTTTTGTGCTATAATCCATTTTAACCATCCCTTTAACCATCTGAAATTATTATTTAACTATAACATTCTGGTGAGTAACATATAAACCCATCTGAACATGCTCCCTAATCTCACAGCAATTAAGCAATCGTGATATTACTCAGTCCTAATTCAGATGTTTTCTAGTGTCGTCCTCATGCAATCAGCCTCAGATCAATGCCATCCATTTCAATTCAGCATGGCAGTCACTGTGATCAGTCTCAGTGGTCAGCTGAGTGCAGTTGGCCTTCATTTGGCTGTGGTGTTTTTAGTGGAGTGTTGCCCATGTGTTGATTCCTGTGTTGTCAGCTGAGATGCGTGCAGAGTTGTAGATCTCCCTAGCTCGTGACATGGATTGACATTTTCTTGATGGTATCGCTAAAAACCTGTAGGTGACAAAACATACACCCCTTTCCTACACTAACAAATCCATTTGCCTTTTCCTAGGCTAAACCTGTGTGTGATGTATCAAAAAAAAATTTTTGTGTGTTTTTTTAATAATCCTTACCTTAAAACACTACCACAAATACAAAAAAACACCAAAAAACATTTTAGAGTATCCCTATATCAAAGTCTAAACTTATGCTAATACCAAAAGTCCATAAAATACTTAACCTGCTAAAATTAAATCACTAAATTCATTTTTTTAAAAGAAACTAAAAAAGATGTTACATTAGAGCACACTTTTAAAATGCCAGCAAACAAAAATGGTTTGAGCCAGAGAAACTTAACCTATGAACTTGCAGAATAATTTATTCTATTTAAAATTACTAGTATTTATATCTTCTTCTTATGATTACTAATTATACTATGATAATTACCATATGCTTATCACATTTTATTATAATTGCTTATAATATTCTATTCTAATTATTGCATACTTATCAGTACTCATTATTTATTCTCCCTACTGTTAAAACTTAATTATTACAGACATGAAAAAAAGAACTGTCCAAAATCCATCATAATCAAAACCAATGCTAAACTCATTATCTATACCAGGTTTACTCCTACAAAATGTTAAAATATCTTCTTTGTTACCTAACTGATCTCTTAAAAGGGACTTGGATCCTGCTGGTTCCAATTCCCACAGGACCCCATCTCTGGAGGTACTCAAGGTGAGGCTCGACAGGGCTCTGGGCAGCCTGATCTAATTAGGGATGCCCCTGCTTACTGCAGAAGGGGTTGGACTAGATGACCTTTGGAGGTCCCTTCCAACCCACACCATTCTATGATTCCTAGTCTAAGACAAAGGATTGCATCCAACAACAGGAGAAAATGGAAGAAAGTGTCAAAACTGTCAACAACCAAAGGAGAGAAGAATTATACCCAAAGCTAATTATGATTCTTTTATCAAAAGTGATTTAAACTCTTCAAGCAAACATGCAGATTTTGAGAACTGGCCAGAATTGTTCTATTTTTCTGCATCCTTAAAAACGTAAATGCAGAGATCAGGGCTCCTTCACAGTAAGCACTGGACAACTCAAAGATCATCTTGACTACTACTACTAAATCATCTTGACTTACTACCTAGATAAAGCAACCACTTGTTTTATGGACTAGGAATGGAAGCAGTTTGAAGTGAATTCCTCAAACTATTGAAGCCCCACTGATGTTTTCACTTTGCAAGTAAAGATACATTGGCTATGCTCCAGCTTTTGCACCTTCATCACCAGGGAAAAACTTCATCCAGAACAGGTTGATCAGCTATCAGACTTGGGTTGACCTTGAGGCAGCAATGTGCCCTTGTGGCCAAGAAGGCCAGTGGCATCCTGGGGTGTAGCAGAAGGGGTGTGGTCAGCAGGTCGAGAGAGGTTCTCTTCCCCCTCTGCCCCGCTGAGGCCACATGTGGAATATTGTGTCCAGTTTGGGGCCCCTCAGTTCAGGAAGGGCCTCAAGAGACCTGCTTAGGAGAATCGAGCACAGAGCCACAAAGATGCTGAAGGGAGTCGAACATCTCCTTCATGAGGAAAGGCTGAGGGAGGTGGGTCTCTAGCTAGGAGAAGAGCAGACTGAGAGGTAATGTCATTCATGTTTAAATGTGTAGAGTGAGTGTCAGGAGGATGCGGCCAGGCTCTTCTCAGTAATGTCCAATGATAGGACAAGGGGCAATAAGCACAAGCTGGAGCAGAGGTTGTTCCACAGGAAAATAAGGAAAAACTTCTTCACTATGAACACTGGAATAGGCTGCCCAGAAACGCTGTGGAGTCTCCTTCTCTGGAGACACTCAAAACCCGCCTGGATGCATTCCTGTGTGGCCTACTCTAGGTGCCTTCCAACCCCTAATATTCCATGATCTGTGATGTCTAGTTTAATATCTTTTAGTAAATCTTCCTTCCTGTTTTTAGATGGCTGAGAAATGAGATGTTACCAAAAAAACAGCAGGTTTTGTTTACTTCAACATAATCCTGGTGGCAGATAGCAAAGGCACTGCACTAGGTACTTCAGTGTTCTCCTGCCAGTTTTTCCAAACTTCAGTTGTTTGAAACTGCTGTAAAACAATCTCCTATTGAAGGGAATTTCACTCACACTTCTTCAAACCTGAAGAAAATATACATAAGCTATGACAGAACTATGCTGTCAGAAAGCTACATTTCTAGCTTTCTGGAAACAGTGTCAAAAGGATTCCAGAAGGTGAATAGATAAAGAACAATCCATAAATGGATAGATGGGAATCTACCTCCCAACCCTAAATCCACTGACTGCAGATGCCAAGGATATGCAAGAGAAGTGAACCAAAAGCAGTAGTCGTCAGGCTTATGTCATTTCTCAAACCAACATCTTCTCACAGCTGTTAGAGACAGAAGAGGGGGTGAGATGAATCACTCTGGGAGCTGAAGGCAGTATTGCTCATTTACACTGTTCTCATGTTACTAGAGTTAAAAACGGTGTTTGTGCTGGACACTGAACTGTGTGAAAAGTTAGGGGTTGATGTGGTCCCAGCTTCAGCAGATGGAAACAAATCAGCTTCTGTGTACTCCAGTCCCCCCCATGCTCTCCGAAGTGCCCCTCTGAAAACAGATCTTGTCCAGGAGCAGACAGCTAATATCTTAGCTACATCTAATCAACTGTTAACACATGGATTTTATTTCTGGATTTACAACGCTTACAACAAAATATATCAGTATGTAGCTAGTCCCAATAAATGCAGAAGTAGAAAAACCTCCCATTTCACCAAAAGTGCAGAAACGTGAATTAAAACATGGTAACTTTAAAACATACAAAGTTATTTCTCAGTGTTTTTACTATGAAAACAGATCTGTAAAACAAATACCATCATTCATCTTACAGAAGACCTTCCATCAAAGCAGCAGCACAGGGCAAAACAATCAGGACATCAGGATAGAAACATAGTTCAAATCCTTGAATTTAAAGGAATAAACTGTGAAGAATTATAAAAACTATTTTAAAAAGTTTGCAATAGCTCTACCATACAGTCGAATAGTAATTGAGGCACCCTTGGTCAACAGCACAAGAAAGAGGCCTGTAAATTCTCCTTCTTCCTTGGGCTTGAACTGGACTGGCACGTGGATGTAATGATGGGATCTGTAAAAAGACAGTTAATGTGCATATTCATTGTTAATAAACAAGTAAAGCCTACAGAGTGAGAAATTCTCTCTAGTTTTGATTTTCACCAGAGTAGCATTTTGGCTGTGCAGTAGACCATCATGTTTATTTTTGCAGATTTGATTATAAAGTCATAGAACGGGTTGGTTTGGAAGTGACCTTAATGATCATCTAGTTCCAAAACCCCTGCCATGCACAGCAACACCTCCTACTAGACCAGGTTGTTCAACCTGGCTTTTAACACTTACAAAGAGGGAGCCTCCACAACTTCCTTGGGGCAACCAGTTCCAGTGCCTTACCACCCTCAAGGGGAAGAATTTCTTCCTAGTATCCAATCTAAAACTGAACTTGCAGTTTGAAGCCATTACCCCTCCATCCTATCACCCCATGGCTTCGTAAAAAGTTCCTCTCCAGCTGTCCTGTAGGCTCCCTTCAGCTACTGGAAGGTAGCTATAAAGTCTCCCCAAAGTCATCTCTCCCCCAGGGCTGAACAACCCCATCTCTCTCAGCCTGTTTTCATAGGAAAGAGGCTTCAGCCAGCCTTCTGATCATCACTGTGGCTCTCCTCTGGACTTGCTCTAACAGTTCCATGTCCTTCTTGTGTGGTGATTCTTCTGATGGACTCTGATGATAAAAATCACTCCTTCCTACTGATTACACAAAGTACTACAATACTGCTGCTAGTTTACGCAGGAAAGTTTGGTCTCTTGGCAGTGCACAAATCCTATTTAGAGCAAAGTTATAACTTTTTCCTTTCACGAATCACGTGACAAGTACCCTAAAATTTCCAACTCCCTGAAATTCCACCAATCTCAAGCTAGTAAAAAATAATTTTGATTACTTGTAACTGCCTGCACATCAAGAGAAATGATGCTGAATTACTAAGGATGGGTAATACCGACTTGCAAACAGTCTTGTAAAGGTTTTACATGACACCTTTTTAGGTGATATAATGCCTCTTCCATTCAACTGCATAGAAACATACCCAGTGTACTGGGTGGCTGCCTTAGCTGTCAAGAGCCTGGAATGAACATTCTAAAAAGCATAAGCTATACAAGCAACAAGCTGGAAAAACTGATTGGCAGCATATTGGATTTCCATAGCATCCGACAGAAATATCCAGCAGTAACAGACAAGTAACAGTAAAAGGCATATATTGGAATGAGGAAAAATGAACAGCACTGTTCCGCCTTACTAAGAAAGGCAGACAGATTTGTTTTCTTGCCTTGCAGCTTCAGTTTTCTCCCCTTAATAGTATTTAAGTCTTATCCAATGTCCTCTAGAATCTGCTTATTTTCATATTCCTTTCCTCTACACTAATCCTACCTCTTTGAATCCGTCTGTGCTCTTAACCTTCTCCTACATTTGGAAATCAAAACATTGCCCCTTGTAAGCTTGATCTCATCCTGGGTGCTAAAACAGTCACCCTAGCAAATATACTTTGTATTATTTTCTTCACAAACAGATCCTGATCAGTCAAGTAACTTAGGAGGACATACTTTCAGAATAAAGAGTAGCATCTTTTTAATTGGGGTAATAGAAACCCAAAGGACTAATTATGCTGTGCTGAACCACAAATCAGCAATACAGTAAAGGAGCACAGCCAGATCAGAGTTTCAATCTATCATATTTGTATCAGAAACCTGGCATGCTCTGTCTCTTTTCCCCATCTATAACATATGGAATGAAGATATTTACTCAGCTTTACTTTTTAAAATCCATTTTCTAAGCGAAGAACATGGGTATGACTATTTAATCTGTAACAGATGCATTATATAAAAAAAAATTCCAGTAAGAATAGTCTGAAGCAGCATACAACCAGGCCACCTGAGGATTTACAAAAAACAAAGGCTAAATTCAGTAGGAAGTGAAGAGAGATGCACAACTCTATCATCTCCAAAATAATATATCCAAGCTACTTTACACATCCTAGCACTTACACAAAAAGAACAATATAACCAAGCTCAAACTGAACAGGAAGCTATGGATCTCTCTTTTTAAGAGGTGGGCTCTCAAATACTGATTTCCAGAATAGGTACTGTATCACCTGTGATGCACTGGCAGAACAGAGCTTCTTAGCACATGTTTAAGTGTTTCTTAGCACATGGCAGCCAACCTGGACGTGTTCCTGTGTGGCCTTCCCTAGGTGATCCTGCTTTGGCAGAGGGGCTGGACCTAATGATCTCTGGAGGTCCCTTCCAACCCCTAACATTCTGTGATTGTGTGAATTCCATTTGACCTCCAAATGGAGGTGCTCACTTGGTTGGCACTACACACATTATCCTTCTTCCCTAAAAGAAGAATTAGTCAGCAGCTCTCCTGAAGACAGGCTGTCCTGCTCTGGCAGGGGTTTGGACTTGATGATCTTCGAAGGTTCCTTCCAACCCCTAACGTCCCATGATCCTATGAGAGAGTTGGGGTTGCTCAGCCTGAATAACAGAAGGCTCCAGCCTTATTGGAAGGGGGGCCTACAAGAAAGCTGGAGAGGGACTTTTTACAAAGGCAGGTAGTGATAGGACAATGGGTAATGGATTCAAACTGAAAGAGGGTAGATATTAGCAAGAAATTCTTCCCCATGAAAGTGGTAAGGCACTGAAACAGGGTGCCCAGATAGGTTGTCAATGCCTCCTCCTTGAACTGTGCAAGGCTGGACTGGATAAGGGCTTTCAGCAACCTGGTCTAGTGGAAGGTGTCCCTGCCCATGGTAGGGGATTTGGAATTTGATGATCTTTAAGGTCCCTTCCTACCCAAACCACTCTTAACATGTCAGGAAGACAGCCCCACTGTTGCAGATGAGCATGAGAGGTGCTACACTTCTTGAAGAGATGATTAATAGGACTACCAAATACTTGTAATGAACTCCAAAGATGACTAGGTTTATTTTCAGTGATTGTTATCACCAACTTAAATTCCTTTTAGGCAGGTAACATGCTGAAAAGCTTGGTGTGACCAGGCCATTCCACTGGCTGCTCAAATCTTGCATTTGCAGAGAATCTTTGATGCAGCTCTGCAGGTTTGTCAAATTAGAAACATGATGAAGGCAATTTGTTTGGTGTCTTTTGTAGAAGGTATAAATGGAAGGAATGACTTGATTGTGCACAGCATGCCAAATGGTTAAATGAAGCATTAGGCTTAGCATTAAAAGCAGCAGCACTGTTAGGAACAATTTGCAGGCAAGAAATTGGCAGATGCAGAAATAACTGTGTGGGCTTATTCTGCTTCTAACCAAGATTATAGAGTACAGCTTAGGAAAAAAAACACCCCAAAACTCCACAAAAGAAAAACCCCCAAACATATAACTAGACAGCCAGAAAGTTGGAAATTTGTCTCAATTTTAACACTGTACATAGAGAGAAAATACTTCTCTTGAATTATTGAATTTTTTTTTGTTAGGAGAGAATGTTAGCATAGGCATCACTCACCTTAGAGTGTATTTCAAGTGCTTGATGTAGAAAGGCTCTCTGGGACATATAAATTTCAGCTGCAATTGAATACAAAATGCTTAAAAGTGCACTATATCTAAGCTTAGCATATGCTATTTATGACATGCTTAAGATAAATCAGGTGACTTAAAATACAGCTTTGCAAAGAGCCAGTGTTCAAAAATAAAGCACACCCACACCTGTGCGTAGTAAGATAAAATTCACATCTCAATATTTGAATAAAGTTTAAGAAATCAAATAAATCAGGATAAGAAGAAATCTATGCAAACTATAATCTGTAATTTTTTTTTTCTTCAGTTGCAAATATATTATACATATACTCAGTGATTCAGTCAGACCATATAATACTGACTTTTGAATCTAACAAACAGACTAAACTAATCACTACTTCAGTCTTCTGTCAAGAGAAAATAAAACAAACAAAACAACAAACAGTATAGTTCATCTGCTGGAAGGACTTCTGAAGAATTGCTTAAAATAAAGCCTGTCAAACTTACCAGATGTGTTGCAAAGGAATGATTCCTCAGGTTCACTTTCAAGGTGCATGATTTCCCAACTCTTGTTTCAGGAAAAACGTAGACCTTTTTGGGGGCATAGACTCCTCGAAATAACTCATTCTGTCTGATTTGAAAAAGGGATTTAAGAGATCATGATTTCCTACTTATATGATCTCAACATACGGATTGCATACAACATTTTATTCCCCTACCATATTCACATCATCCCAGAGTGAAAGAACTGGAAATGAACTTAAGACTGAAGAACAGCAAGGTCAAGACATGCAAGCATAGTGGTCTGCTCAGAAGTGACTTGACAGGTCTATGGTCTATACTCCAAAAGGGGAGTATGCAAAAGGTTTTACTACTGATCGTAGTTGATTTACAATAAAAAAATCATGGTTAGGCAACTTGGAAACCCAGCTCACAAGAAAAAGGATGGGAACAGGTGACCAAACACTACAAAGGCACTAAAAGATACGGCAAGTCTGGACTTTGTAGCTGTTTACTTGTTAACAAGTAGAATCATAGGACAGTTCAGGTCAGAAGAAACTTTGGGAGGTCTCCAGCTCAATTTTATGTTCCAGTTTGGGTCAGCTGTGAGGTCTAACCAGGCTGCACAGGGCTCTGCCCAGTCAGATCCTGAAAACCTTCAAGGTCACAGACTGCACAACCTCTCTGCACAGCCTGTTCCACCACACAGCTGTCCTAGGGATAAAAAAAAAGTGTTTGATTGTGGAGTTGGGTCGTTCCCCACCATCACCCAATTGCAGACTCTCAGTTCAAGCTTTGTCCTAGTTTAAGACAGCCTACTCTCACAAGCAAGCCCCCCACAAAATTGGGAGGTAAAGTGACCCAATAAGTCTTACGGTCAAGATAAGGAGTTTAATGGAAATAACTAATGGACAATTACCTTCGCTATTGTGCAGGAAAGCAGAGCAAAAGCAGAAGCAGCAGCAGAAATCAGTGATAAAAGAGTCACCCCACACCAAAGCTCACAGCCAACAGAAGACCAAGACCCCAAACCGGAAGCAGCAACTAGAACAGGAAGCCTCCCACATTACAATCTGAACTACAAGTCCCATGACACTTGACTCCAGCCAGCACTTTCATTTTGAAGCTGGCATGGCAGCAGCATGATATGGAACACACCTGCAGACTCAACTGGCTAAACCCATGAGATCAGTACGTACCCAGCTTCGAAACTGTGTGCTTCGGAGTAAACCTTTGTTTCTGCTGCAGCTGGAAGCTCTGGCCGAAGGGTGACACTTGCAGAAGCTTCCAGAGTTGTAGCTTCAATTTCTTCTTCAAAGCCCTGTTGGCAAAAGAGAAACCTTTAAAGAAGTTTACATTCAAAAGCATTTAAGTATTCAAGCATGCAAGTCCCAATCCAAGACTTTTCATTTAAAGTGTAATGTTTGAGGAACAGCAGAGTCTGGATCACTGAGACAGAAGCAATGATTTTGGAGGAATGCTTTAGCAGGCTTTCGTGTCTTGTGAATGCTTTATTTGTTACAAGCCAGTTCACAACAAATTAGCAGCACAGGTGCGATCTCAAGAAGGATTGTAGCAACAAAGATTTTACTAAAAGCCAAAACAAACCCCAATTCCTCTGCAGATCTTCTGCCCATATGCCTGGAGAACAGCAAAGTTGGTTAAAAAAGCACTCAGGAAGAAGGCAGGTGTAGATCATCATTGGAGCTTCAGTTCTCACCACAGCAAAAAGCTTCGTAATAATTCTGAATAAGAGTTGGAATCTGATAATGCCTTATATCCTCATTGTCACATTCAGAAATTAGGACAAAATATTTATCATCCTCAGGACCCCCATTCTGTGTACTCCAACACAACGAGATCAGATCACCCTAAGGGACTACTTCAAAAACCAAAATCATTTAGGCTGGAAGAGACCTCCAAGATTGAGTCCAACCACTAAACTAATACTACCAAGCCTGCTGTTAAACCATGTCACTCACCACCACACCTACACATCTTTTAAATCCCTCTGAGAAAGGTGACTCCACTTCCCTAAGCAGCCTGTTCCAGGGCTTGCCAGCCCTTTCAGCAAAGAAATTTTGCCTAATATCCAACCTAAACCTCCCATGGAACAACCTGAGACTGTTTCCTCTTGTCCTATCACTTGTCACCTGGGAGAACAGACCAACACCCATCTCACTACAACCTCCTTTCAGGTAGTTGTAGAGAGCAAGGTCTTGCCTCAGCCTCCTTTTCTCCAGACTAAACAACCTCAGTTCCCTCAGCTGCTCCTTTTAAGACCTGTTCTTCAGACCCTTCCCCAGCTTCATTGCTCTTCTCTGGACATGTCTCCAGTACCTCAGTATCCCTCTTGCAGTAAGCCAAAAACTGAACACAGTACTCAAGGTGTGGCCTCCTCAATACTGAGTACAGGCAGACAACCACCTCTCCAGTCCTGCTGGTCACACTGTTTGTGATACAGGCCAGGACGCTGTTGGCCTTCCTGGCCGCACCACTGGCTCACGTTCAGCCAGCTGTTGATCAACACCCCCAGGCTGTTCTCTGTTGGGCAGCTTTCCAGCCAATTTTCCCCAAGCCCGGAACACTGCACTGCTGTTGTGACCCAAGTGCAGGACCCTAGCACTAGGCCTTTTTGAACCTCATACCACTGGCCTCGTCCCACTGTTGCAGCCTGTCCAGGTCCCTCTGTAGAGCCTTCCGACCCTCAAGCAGATGAGCACTCACGCTCAGGTTGGTGTTATCCGAAAACTCAGTGAAGGTGCCCTCAATCCCCTCATCCCAATACTGAGCCCCTGGGGAACACCTCTTGTGACAGGCCAACAACTGGATTTAACTTCATTTACTACAAATCTTTGAGCTTGGCCAGTCAGCCAGTTTTGGGGTGGCATGGGGTTTTTTGGGGGAATGGAAGGTTGGGGGGGGTTTGTTTAGGGGTTTTGGTTTTTTGGGGTTTGGTTGGTTGGTTTTCTTTTTCATTCCCTTTTTTTTTTTTCTCCCACACAGCAAAGTGTGCACCTGTTCAAGCCATGACCAGCCAGTTTCTCCAGGAAGATGCTATAGGAGAGTGCATCAAAGGCTTTACTGAAGTCCAAAAGGCCACATCCACAGCCTTCTCCTCATCCACTAAGCCTTATCTTCGCCAAGAGCCAATTTGAAATTCTGCATTGTTTAACGAATTTAGCCATATGCTGTCAATACCCTTGGGGTCACAACATCTTGAACATAGTTAAAGAACCTCCCACACTTAGGGTTGTACAACATTATCTCAGTCTTTGAAAGGGTGCTGACGTTTTAGACAAGCAGTTGATTCCCTTACACAAGGAAGATTAGAAAAATAGATTCATCTTCAATAGAGCTGCTATGACAAATTTGTCTTTTAGACATTCACTCCTTCTATTGAAAGAGCTGCTAATCAGTGTCAGAAACAGCAGCAGCCAAAAAAAATTAAATTTTAATTTTGAAGACTATTTTTTCAGCTGCAAATAAGCCACGAACCACAGCCACGAACCATACATCAAGACAAGAAAGGATTTGTACAAGTGTCTTGTTTCAAGAACTTTTCATTCTCCAAGTAGTGAAAAATGATGGGTGTCATGCCTCAGTGCTATCACTTATCAATTAGGCAGGTTTACTGCGTGAGGATAAGGAAAACAATGCCTTAGGTTGGAACCAATCTTCAAAAGCTGAAGTCCAACCCTGCTGCGGTCGGCAGGGACATCTGCAACTAGATCAGGATGCTCAGAGCCCCATCCAACCTGGTCTGGAATGTTTCCAGGGATGGAGCTTCTACCACCCCTCTGGGCAACCTGAGCCAGGGTTTCATCACCATCACTGTTAAAATAGGTCTTCCTTCTATCTAGCCTGAATTTCCCCTCTTTCAGTTTCAAAGCATCACCCCTTGTTCTGTCACAACAGGCCCTGCTAAAAAGTCTGTCCACATATTTTCTATAGACCCTTTCAAGTACAATAAGGTCTCCCTGGAGCCTTCTATTTTCCTGGCTGAATCCTCTCAGCCTCCTCTTAGGAGAGGCGCTCCAGCCTTCTGATAATCTGGCCTCCTTTGGACCTACTCCTACAGGTTCATGTCCTTATTGTGCTGAAGGCACAAGACTTCTATTTCAGGAGCAAGGAAGACTTCTGTTACAGTTACAGTTGAGTGCTGCTGTTCCAAAGCCACCTCAGGAGCACAGAAATTTTAGTTTTAAAACTACAATTATTTTGCTCTGAGTTAAAAAAAGAGATTTTTCTTCCTCTCATTTCTGGAATAGCCAAAGAAGATGGAAGCTTAGTACTGCTGATAATAATAATGAAATCGGGACTCTCAGCAGAAAGTTGTGTGTTATGTATTAAGAAATTCAGCTCAGTTTGCTGCAAAATGAAATATTAACAAGTTACCTAATTACATGGTTTATGTACTTTAGCTGGGTAAACTACAAAAATCGTATGCAATTAACATTTGTAACAGTTTCAGACAATAGTAGGGGTTTCTATATGAAGTCCTCAACTTTCTGCATGCTAAAAGAGCAATCAGACCTAAGGTGCTGCCCCATCCTTCTGGCAAACTCTTGCTAGTTCCCTGTTTCACCCCAAAGGACCAATAATCAGATGGAAATCCCAATTCAAGACTTCTGTGCACAACAGTGATACTCATTCGGAGCTCAGTGAGCTCAGAGCCACTTCTGGTAACAGCCTAATAAGTGATCCTCAGGAAAAGCAAACAACAACTTTAAATGGCCAGTATTGTGAACCTGGGGCTGCCAAATATATGGACAATCCTTCCTTTCCTGGTCTCTGGGACCAGTTTTGGAGACCTGATCTTCTGAGCTCCTGACTGTGATTTCCAGTGGTGGAGACTGCAAACACACACAGAGTATAATCAAAAAAAAAATCACAGTTAATCAGTTTTTCAGGGAAAAAAAAATAAAAGGAAGTGGTAACTACCACAGATTTCCCCAGCTTCACCCTGTTTAGTTCTTTCCTGAGCTCTTCCAAATTTTTCACTGATTCTGAAGTAGTGCTATAAATAAATATCAGGCAGTCACTCTGACAGACAGTCTTCCCACTTCTTTCAAAAGTCACATTAAACAGAGCTGTAGCCCTCTGCTTCTGCAAAACTTGCAGGATCAAGTCCTTTTCAAAAAGTTGAAGTAACATCATCTAACCTCTTGATCCCTGCAGCATAATGGATTAGAACTGACCTGGCTTGACTAAAAGCGGATTTGATTTGAAACTTGTCAATCTCAGTAAAGGTTCTGTGTTGACCTCTCTTTCAAACATGTACAGTTCCTTACTTAGCTGACAACTGACTTCCCTTTCAATTCTTTTTGAAGAAGATTTTTGACACATTTCATGTATTCTACACAATTTTCCCCATAAGCACAAAGAGGTGTTGGAAAGATCCAATTGTTAACAGCTTTAAAAAATATCAAGAACAACAAATCTACGGAAGTAGTTCAAAAACACTAATACCAAATTGTGCTGCTTAAAGGTTTACACAGCTGATCACCAGGCACTTTTTCAGAAAAGGATTCTCAAAAATTCTAGATTTCTGACAAAGAATTAATCTTATCTCAATCTCAGCTATCTTGAAACAGACAAATGACACAGCAGCTTTCCTCATTTTAAGGAAAATTATCTTCAAATTAGGTGAAAGCTAAATAAAAACCCAAACACCACATTATTTGTTAATGTTAGTTAGCTACTTGTTAACTAACAAATTAGTCCTCATTCTTCAAGCCAAAACTAGAAGTTATTTAACAAGATCCCTTTGCAACACAATTAACTAGTGGGAAGAACAAGAAGCCTACAAAATAAAAAGTAAGGTACCTGATAAGAAGGGTAAGGTTCCTAGTACTGGAACAAGCTCAGTAGTTTAAAGAAAAACCCCAAATTTTTATCTGGGCTTCTTAGCAAAAATCAAGTCAAACTCTCTGGAGATGACAGCAAAGCAAACAGAGCAATACTGAACGCACAAAGCTCTTCACATTCAGCTAAATATTAGAAATAATTCTTCCTAACTGCAATAGATTCTCTGTAGGTTTATATGGATGGTGAGGTTGGGATTTAAAGCAAGTGCACAGAAAACCAGTGGAGTCGTCTTCTTTGGAGAGATTCAAAGCAACCTCAACATGATTCTGTGCAACTTACTCTAGGCAATCCTGCTTTAGCAAGGGGCTGGACAAGATCTCCAGAGGTTCCTTCCAACCACCATCACGCTTTGATATTGTGAGTACTGTAGAGCAAAAGTAAGATATTGCCAAAAATGTGTGCTCAGGACAGCATTTATAAAATTTATATACTCACTATTCCAGAAAAAAGAAGTTTTATTGTGTGTCTGTAACAAGGTGTTTCAACTGGGTGGCACTCAAAGTTCCAGAACTCGACGCATTCCCCTTGATCTTTAGGTGAAAAGATTACAGCAACCTACAGGAGAAAAACATTGCAGAAGCTTATTAAATCTATAATAATAATCTAGTAATAATCTATACATCCTCACCTACACAAAGCTGCAGCTAAGCCAGCACAAAATTTAACACACTAGAGAACACATCCACACACAGGTGATCTTGTACAAAACAACACAGCTTGTCCTCTTTACCCCGTAAGAGAAAAAAATTCTGATGAGAAGAGTTGTGCAAGAAAACTCAAACAAAATTTCAGCTAATCTGTTTTAAGTGAAGCCAGCGAGTGCTTGCACAACTATTTCTATCAGTAAAATGAGGCAGAAGGGGACCAGGAAGGGGAAATATGCACAGCTGAAAGACAGTGATACCTTCCTTCATCTGTCAGCTAAGGTGTGAACAACTGCACTCCTCCGGCTCCAAGTCTGCAGCACACCAAGTACAACTACTAGAAGGCTTGAAATTTAAACCAACTTGCAGAATGTGCATTTGATCATCCTTAAAGGTCAGCAATGTAATGAAAGCTCTCTGTATAGCACCAGGCCAGGTTAACCCAAGAACAAATCTGCATTGTTTTCAGAGGTGAGGATGGAGGAAAGGAGAGCAGCAGAAAAATCACTACAATGACATCTAATTAGCCAAATGATATCAGACCCACTGCAAAAACCAGCAAATCATGACAGCACTGTACCTTATCAGCTCCAGCCAACAGCCTGACATGTCAATAATGCAAATGTTATTCAAATATGTCTGAAGTAGGGTTGCTAAAGCAAAGATAATTGTTTAAACTCAAATAAGGGTTTTCAAGATAAAACTGGAAAACTGGGCAAGAGTCAGGTTTTTATAAATAGATTACAAATTGCAGCATTATACAGTCATAATAATCCATAATGACTAAAAAAATAACTGATCATGAACAAATAGACCTGAAGTAGCATTGAGGGACAACAGTCCCACAGCAACTCATTCAGTATGTCCCTGGATGTGCTTTATAACTGTGGTTGTGAAACCCTCTAGTGGCCAGGAGATTCAATTGTAAATCAAATAAATCCAGCTTCAGGAACAGATAAATGGTTCTTCAACAAGTATGATAAGACTGCTAAGGAAACAAAAGCAGTTGTTCACACTGGTTTCGTAAGAACCAAATAGTATTTGCAATTTTTTTGTGGATTTTTACAAAACATTTATAACCAATTTTATGTTCTAGAATATATTATCTTTAATAAAAAAAAAAAAACCTACCCAAAGCCATCACATCAAAGTCATCTATACACTCCACAGAATCATAGAATAGCTTGGGTTGGAAAGGACCTCCAAAAGTCATCTAGTGCAATCCCCTCTGCAGTCAGCAGGGACATCCTACACTAGATCAGGTTGTTCAGAGCCTTGTTGAGCCTAACCTTCAGTAGCTCCAGGGATGGCACCTCAACTGCATTACTGAGCAACCTGTTCTAGGGTTCCACCACCCTCATGGTGAAGACTTGGTTACATCCAATCTAAATCTACTCTTCTCTAGTTTGAAACCATTGCTCTTCACCCTATCACTAAAGGCTTTTGTAAACAGTTCCTCTCCAGTCTTTTTGCAGGCCTCCTTCAGATACTGGAAGGCCAGAAGGCTCCCTGGAACCTTCTCTTCTCCAGACCAAACAAGCCTAGCTCCTTCAGCCTGTCCTCATAAAAGAAGTATTCTAGCTTACTCCACTGAATTACTAACAGCTGTTTTAAGTACACACTGATTACCTGATACAACCCAGAATCCAATTCTGGAAGGCAAATATTTTATCATTATCAGACAAAAACATGACTGGCTTCAAAAACTCAACTGTTCTTTCAGAGAATT
Source organism: Indicator indicator (assembly GCF_027791375.1). NCBI lineage: Eukaryota > Metazoa > Chordata > Aves > Piciformes > Indicatoridae > Indicator > Indicator indicator. Next base: position 27,546,962 of record NC_072015.1, read on the forward strand.
TCTCACATAAGATTCTATTTACAACAGAAACACGCTAACACGCTCGAAACAGTCATAAACATCGCTTTACCGTCTCTTCTCTGTGAGCTTCAAGAATACCAGATACAGGGGAACATGTGAAAACGGAGGAAGTAGCCCTACGGAAACCACCACTTCTGTCCACATCCTGCAAATGAAGTTATAAGTCTGATTCAAAAGGGGGAAAAACAAAAAAAAACACAAACAAATAAACAAACAAATGAAAAACTCCACAAAAATAACCACCCCCCACCTTTGCAAAGGGCTGAAGAAAATACAACCAAATCAAGCTGCTTTCAAATAAGCAAATACTGACTTCCTAAAAGAACTACTGCAACATCTAGGCAGTCACTATGACTACTAACTTCCAGTTTAGAAGTGGTGTGCTGGCTGGAAGATGGTATGCTCAGTCTTCTGGGCTACAACTGAGAGTGCTACATGACCATTTTTATCATTTTACTACAACATACTTTGATAATTCTAGCAAAATCAAAGTGATCATCACAGCATTCCAGCCTATCAAAACAATAGGGAAGCACTTAGAAATATCAATGGTGGAGCTGCAATAATTGGTCTGGTAACTTAGATTACCTACAGAAGTACCATGCATAGCACAAATCCACTTGCATGAATCTCCAAACAAGGCAAGCGGAGCATTCTGGAGCCAAAAGGGACATCTATCCTTCATAAAGTTACCATCCCTGGAGATATATAAAAGGTACGTAGATGTGATACTCAGGGACATGGTTTAGTGGTGACCTGGCAGTGCTGGGTTACCAGTTGGACTTGATGATCTTGATGGTATCTTCCAACTATGATTCTAGAATCATTTTGTGTAATTTGGATGATGATATTGGGTGAGCACAAGCAAACTCTGTAAACCAATAAGTGAACAAGAATTCATCTCACAGTGCACTGACTGATTCACAGCCAGGGAGCACATGGAAGATTTGAAAAAGAATAACATGTCCCTGATGTGGAAAGATGCAAGAAAAGAAACTTCATAACCAAGCTGATGCTGAGATATATATCCTTTGAGAGAATGGAGGGAGAGAGACCAGAAAAAAAGCCCAGGAAATTTGCATGAAACTACCAAGGTAAGCATTCACTCACTCTGACATAGGGTGGTGTAAGCAATGACAAACTCCACTTCACATCTTTATCCCCTTTGTTCACCATTTCCAGTAAAGTCCCTAGAAGGGAAATATCAGACAAGTATATTAAGTATCTTTATTCAGATTCACAGACTGCATCAGGTTGGAAGGGGCCCTCAAAGGTCATCTTGTTCAACCCCCCTGCAGTCAGCAGGGAGACCTTCAACTAGATCAGGTACCCAGGGCCACATCAAATCTGACTTTGAATTTCTCCAGGGATGGGGCCTCAACCACATCCCTGGGCAACCTGTTCTAGTATTTTAACACACATTTTAAAGAGCTTCCTCCTAATGTCCAACCTAAATGTACCCTTCCCCTAGTCCTATTGCTACAAGCCCTTCTAAACAGTCCTTCCCCAGCCTTCGTGAAAGCCTCCTTCAGATATTAAAATGTAGCTATAAGGTCTCCCCAGAGCCTTCTCCCCTCCAGGCTGAACAGCCCCAACTCTTTCAGCCTGTCCTCATAAGAGAAGTGCTTCAGCCCTCTGATCAAAATCCTTACTACCTAGAAAAGAAAGCTTAGCACTACTATTAAAAAAATAAAATCTGGTATCTGGATAAGAGAATGACAGTTTCCTACAGTAATTCAAAGAACTTGAAGCATTACTGGAATTAAATGTAAAGGATTTGAGTCTCCACTATCAATAGTGTCCTCCTTGATCACTAAAGTACCAGACAAGGATAGCTCATAGCTGACATTCCTATCATCTTAAGGAAGAACATTTATTTCTTTGCTTCACACAGATTTATCTCACATCTTCGGGACACAAACAGATGAGGAGAATAGGTTTACTGCAGAAGTATACTGACCAAAAAGAGCTTTAGTAAAATGCAGTATGCTCATAACACCCTTTGCCCAGACACAATATTGTCACATTCATCATAGCTGCTTACAAGAAGGCAACTTACCTATCTGTATGCAGAGCTATCTATGGGAAAAAGTATAGAGATGCTGAAATGGGGCAGAAAAGAAGGGGGAAATAAAACAGGAAAAGGAGAGGGGGGGGAAGAGGAAGAGGAGGAAGGCAGGGGAAAAAGGAGGAGGAAGAGGAAAAGGAAAAGAAGGGGAAAGGGAATTAAATAGAAGTAGAAAAACTTATGAAAGGAGTTCCATCACAAGGAGTTACATTTCAATGCAAAGTCAGGAGAGGGAACCTGTTCAATCACACTTATCAGACTAAAAGAACAAAACCCAAGTCAAGGCATCAAACTCCCAAACAGGCAATATAGGACACAACACCTCTAAACACAAGGCACAACAGATGTTGCATTTATTAAGTTCAGCAAATGTTACCTGATCTGAGGCCAGGTTTTGTCCTAGGAAAAGAAACAGTTGTGTTCTTTATCTGTACTTCCATTTGTGGGTGCACGAGCACTGAGACAGGCTTTGCCACACAAGCAGCAGAGCTCGCAGACTGTAGACCAAATAACTCCCAGCTTCTAAATGGAGAGTCTGTTCCAGGCACACTCCCTGCAACTGCCTCACGAATCTGCACTTTGACAGACTTTGGCACAATTTGGAGAAAAGGAAAGATGTAAATAGCAAACATGGACATATTAACAAATCAAATGATTTATCTGTTTCCCTGAGCTGGAAGGGCTTACGATGTTCATAGTTACATTTTAACAGAGAAAGGGTCTCAAATTACTAGGTCTTCTCTAACTTCAGATCAAAATTCAAAGATTCTTGGGACAAATTTAATTTAGGAGAACAGGAAAATTTACTATTCAAATGGTTTAATTCAATAGGAAAAATAATTTAAACAAGTTAAATTTAATTGGCAACTCCTACAATATTCTCTGCTCAGAGAACAGGAACAGGACTGCCTTGCTCAGAAGATGTGTTCACTTCTGCTACATCATCACTACTTCCAAAAACTTCTGTTAATGCTAGGAAAAATCACAGAACCACTTCGGTTGGAAAAGACAGTTGGATTTGATCTCAACAATTATCTAACACTACCAAATCCAGTGCTAAACCATGTCCCTCAGCACCACATCCCTGCATCTTTTAAATACCTCCCTGCTAGGGAGGCTATTCCAGTGTTTGAGAATCCTTTCAGTGAAGAAGTTTCTTCTAATACCCAATCTAAATCTCCCCCAGTGCAACTTGAAGCCATTTCCTCTTTTTCTATCACTTGTTCAAGGAGTTGCAGAGAGCAAGGTGGTCTCCCCTCAGCCTCCTTTTCTTCAGACTAAACAACCTCAGTTTCCTCAGCTTCCTCATAAGACTTGTTCTTCAGACTCTTCACCATCTTTCTTACCCTTCTCAGTCTTAGCATGCTTTTTCCTTGATTGGATAGGTACCAAAGAAATGGTACCTATCATTATTGACTACCACATCCCTTACAGTTTGATTGGGTTTGCTACATTCTCCACTTCTGTCCTAGTAGGTTCCTTCTCAAATCCTTTTCTCATACTGTACAGCATGACACAGTTAATTACGTGGAGTTTCCATTTCCTTCTTAACTCTTTTCCGCAACTGCCCTGTTTGGTGTATTTTTTAAGACAGTTTCCAACTCTGTTCCATAACCTCCCCTTTCCCCATCAAAAAGGAAAACAGATATGTTGGTTTATCCTTTCAGTGTCTTCTATTTCTCTTTCCATGCATTGTTACAAGTAACTCAAAATATATACTGGCTGTAAAACCAAAAATCCAGGCATTTATTTCTTTGAGGAATCATAGAATGGTCTGGGTTGGAAGGAACCTCAAAGGTCATCTAGTCCAACCCCCTCTGCAGTCATCAGGGGCATCCTCAACTAGATCAGGTTGCCCAGAGCCCTGTCAAGCCTCACCTTGAATATCTCCAGGGATAGCAGGGAGCCCTTCTGCTTTTACACTGATAAAAGAAGAAACTGCGGGCTTCATACATTTTATTTCTATCCCTTCATTTAACCAGGGAAAAGGATTGGATTAAAATGAACAAAGAGCAAGAACCTGTTCTAGATGTTCTTCATCACAGATGTGTCAGCCAGAGCTTAATTTTACCCTAACAGACCTCAAAAGGAGTGCTGGTGACTTGTCCAATAACCTCCTTCAACTTCTAAAATGTTATATAGATTCCTTTTATATATGGATGTGTACATGTGTATATATTTAGCTTTTCTAGAAATGATGCATAAGGCAGTGGTGGATAAACAACATTCACTTTGATGGCAGTTCAGTCTAAATGTTCACACCACAGTATTTCTTTTCATTTTTTTTCTTAAAAGAGAACTTCAGAAATGGAAGAGAGTCATGGAAGTTGACAGAAATGTTATGTCACACCTAAAAGGTTTTAGCAACATTACTAGACCTTGAGCACTGGAACAGACTGCCCAGGGAAATGGTTGAATCATCATCCCTGGAGATATTTAAAAAGATGTGTAGATGTGGCACTTAAGGACATGATTCAGCAGCATGAGTGGTAGTGTTGGGTAAATGGTTTGACCTGAGAACGTTAAAGGTCTTATCCAACCTAAACTATTCTATAACTTTCTCCATCAAAGAAAATACAGTTGCAATCTCAGCTCTCAAGTAAGCTATGTACCTTTTGTCCATTACCACAACGGATGAAGATTAAGCCACTCCAAGGAATTAATGAAGACTTTGTGGCAAGTGATGGATTAGGACTGACCAAAATTTGTGTACTGCTCCTAAAAAAAAAAAAAAAAAAAAGAGAAAAAAATAGTATGATAATCATATTAGAATGAGAATCTAGAACAGATCTCACTAACTCCCCTCCCAAAAAGGATGTATTTTTAAGACAGCAAGTAAGTGATGATACTCTAGAGAGTTAAAGTTTTCGGCTATCCAATGCATTATGAAGAACACCCTTTATAAACTTGGCATTGATGGCTGTATAAGGGGTCATAGGAAAAGAGTAAATCTCATCTGTTAACATGTCAGGCCATGTAAAGCAGACAACTGTGTGCTGCTGAAAATAAGTCAGTGCGGGAATGGGCCTCTGTTCACACAAAGCATGATGCACAAGCTGCATTTCAAGAATCTTTTTAACTAGTTCTGCTTCAGGAAGAGGCAGCTTGCTTTCCTTCCTCCCATGCAGACTGATGTTGGAAAAAAAGAAAAGCCTTCCGATGTTATCAATGCTTCTATGATTCTTTAGAGCAGGGGACACTGAAGAGTCTAAACTCAAGTGAAACAGTTATGGCATCACACAGTAACTTGACCAGTGAGAAGACACATACTGATTTACAGCATTCCATATTCTATTCCAGAGACATTTCAGTGAAAGAAGGGAGAAAATAAACACTTCAGTGATTTTTATACTCATTTTAAAAAGACTGCAGTAAATAAAGGTCCTTGGTTGTATGCTAGCAAAAGCACTCAAGCTGATTCTTCAGCTGTAGCTTAAGATGTCATTAGCACAGTATCTGGCATTTGCAAAGTTCACTGTAGGAACCAGATCAGTCCCCAGAGGAAAGTCAGTTCCAAGATCATTGTCACAATATGGCCATATCTACCAACTTCAGCTATTGGATTCCATATTTCAAAGCCATTAATATCAGGATACTGATATTTCCTTAAAGAACCGTGGCGGGCTTTTTCAATGTTTTCACAATCTTCTCCCTCATGATTCTCTCTCTCAGGTACAAACTGTACATAAGAGCACAAAACCATTCTGCTCTTTGAGCCTCCAGCATGTCTTTGATGTCTACTGAAAACTTCTCATGCAAACCCATCTTGCATGGGTCACAAAACATGTGTCCCTCAGATTCCTATTCAGCCGAAAGACACTAACTCTCAGTACTTTCACTGCCACGGAAAGGAACAGAGCCCAGGGAAGAAACACCTTCCAAAGGTAGTTCTTGCAGCCTTTGGAGATTCCAGCAGCTCTTGTTACAACAGTATTATTCTTTCTACAGCACTCACAGAATGCTTTAGGTTGGAAGGAACCTGTAAAGGTCATTAGTCCAATGCCCCTGTTCTGAGCACAGACATCTACAACTCGATCAGGTTGCTCAGAGCTCCATCTAATCTGACCTGGAATGTTTCTAGGGATTGTGCCTCTACCACCTCGCTGGGCAACCTGGGCCAGTGTTTCACCACCCTCAGTGTAAAAAAATTCCTCCCTTGCCAATACTCATAATATTGAGGCACAGCAACATGACAGAGGCTAATTTCAGTTAATTTCCACAAGAAAAATCTCACTACAAAATTCTGTGGGGACACATGGATTCAACTACTAGACCTTCAGGCAAGTTAGAAGTTGCCCTTAGCTCATTCCATATAACCAAAGGGGTTTAGTCAAGGTGAATCAGGGGGTGGTCTGCTTGTTCTAGCATAGCAGAGTCAGTCCTTGATCTTAGAACCTTCTTTGACCATCACTGTGAGATTAAGCCTTCTCATTTTCTGGCTTAAATCAGTTCAAGAATTCAGTTGGCTCCAGCCATCACAGTGCATAGCACAAAAGATTCTGTCTGGCTCCTGTCCTGACAGGATGACCAATCCTGGCACTGCAGGGAGATGGTCATGAAAAGTAGGAAACTGGGCAGGCACACCTTGCTGGACTTAGTTGAGCTGTTCTCACAGGTCTGTTTCCTACTTGCAGGCCTCTGTTCTTGATCCAGCCTACTAAATTGGGCCCAACATGTGATGTTTCAGCTCATTCTTTCCAAGTGAAAAGGGAATGAATTTTAAAATCAGGCAGTGCAAGAATATTCCTTGCAGAAGGCCAACAGTTCCCTCTTTTTAATTAATCATTCCACAGTCTTGAGTCAGAAAGTAAGGTGTCCTTACTTTCACAGCCACTGCGAAGTCATTCATTGTTATCTTTTCTTGAAACCATGATTCTGGGCACTGACTGAATCTGCAAAGAATGGCAGATTTCCCAGTCCTTTCAGAGAACCCTCTTTATTTTGTTCTCACTGTGAGCAAAGTTCTCCAGCAGTACATCCAAGACTTTACATCTGGATGAGTATGAAAGAAAGTGTTACATGTCACATCTTGCACAATGATTCTGATCTGGAAAGGAAGTACCTGTTTGGGCAAACACCTACAAATTGAAAGTAACTACTTAAAACCGAATTTTTTTGTGGAACATGAGACTTCATTTTTTTTAGAAAATGAGAACAGTTTAATAACAAGGTCTTAAAAACCTTTCTGAACTGACCATAAAAATATCATAAATTTAGAAGTGAGAAGTGGTCAGAACTTTCAAGCATTGCATTGTGACAGGCTTTGCTGACACCCCTGAGAAGTCTCACACCCACATACAGTGACATTTTATTACTACTGTCCCAAAATACTGCTAATTAAGCCACAGGTGATCTGACACTGGCTTGTCATTCTTTTTGTACCTACAGACATTAAGAAGCCAAAGGTTGAATGGCTAAAACCAGTTTTGTCAGAATACAAACAAACCCCACAAACAAACTCTAATGTATATCACCACATTTGCAAAAGGAAAGACTAAGTCTCCAGAAGAGAAGCATTCTATAAAAACTGTAATTTGGGGGTTGGAGGAAATGTTTTTTGTCTTAAATTCACAGATAAATTTTCAACAAAAAAAAACACAGGGAAAAGAGATTTTCAAAGCTGCAGCTTCGTTGACTGTGCAGCTCCTGGAAAATTATGCAACAATAATAGTATTTCCAGGCACAGAAAACTCCTGGCCTCAAAGTGACTTCGTAGGTGACAGAACATTTCCAGCATACAGAACTATTAAAGGATAAGGTCCTAAAATATGAACGCTAGATTTGCATGTGAGCTGACAAAAAGACTGTACCTTAGAACTAACTATTTTAGTAATTTAAACCAAATTAAGTTTCTAAAAACTAACTACAACTCCTAAATTAACTAAAATCCTAAACTAGCTACAGACAAATTCACCCCAAACCTCAGCACACTTTCACATGTGAAGGAACCTGTGAGGAGAAACTTACTCTGGTTCAACAACTCCGTGCTGTGGGGTTACAGTAAGACAGTGAACTGGCCACGTAAGCTCAAACGCCAGCGTCCTGTTAGAGTTGTTGACAATTTGTACATGTCCAGTATCTGTTGTTCCACCTATAAGATTAAAAAAAAAGCTATAATAAGACAACATGTACAAAAATTCACAGGAGTGCCCAAGATTCATCAATTAAAATAAAGCCTTTACTGCTCTATTTTTACTTTTACAATGCTTTAAAATCTTCGTAGGTATGCAGTGCATATAATGTGTACACACAGAGCACACTAGCTCTGACAGTTTACCCAAACTCACTGCCCTGGTTTGAGCTAGAACAGAGCTAGTTCTGGTCACTACTCTACTTCTCAGCTCAGTCTCTGCTCAGTGAGGACACTTTCTGAAGTTCAGGGCACATTTGCACATCCAGTGGCTGCTTCCAGTAGTAAGAGCACTGATGGGAAGAGTTACTGCCAAAGGCTGGACTGCAGGCTAAAGTCACTGCTAAATCTTGTGCTTTGCATTGGAATGCAGTACATAATAGCTATCACCTGCAGGGAGGAGCAGACAGTTCAGGTGACTCTAAATTGACTAACAAGGGTTTCTATCCCTTGAATGTCATATTCAGTATAAAGCTGAGGGATCACCAGGGTCAGGCCTCCTCTTAAATGGCTGGAGTCCAAGGAGGACTCTGTCTGTTCTGTCTTCAGCCCTAACCAATGTTCCTGAATCCAGCTCCTGAGTCAGATTCTTGTCTGCCACTGAGTCCAGTCTGGGACTTCCCCAGTGCCTGCACACAGCACTAGTGGTAACAATGACATCATTGCCATCAGGGGGTTGTCTTCCACCTACTAGTATCTGGTTTACTTCACTGTTATTTTCATTACAGTTGATTTGTTTTTCTTTTCCCACACACCGGTGTCTCTCCTTTTTTCCCTTTCTCTTCCCTTTGGGAAGGAAGAAGAGTTCATAGAGAGCATCTATTAACTTAGTGACCAGCCCAGTCCTAGCCCTTGACAACCATGTTCAAACCAAGTTTATTGTTCAGATGTAAAGCTACTGTGGCAGCCAAGCCACACCTACAAACACAAAGTAAGTACATAGTACACAGTTCAGTTACTTTAATACCAGTGTGGGTGTATTAATTATCTTCAAAATACACTTACTAATAGAAGGAGATGTCAAAGTCAAGCACTCAGGTTCAACAGTCCAAGGCTGTTGAGCGTCTGACTTATTCTGAACCATTTCATCAGTTTTCATAGGTAGTGGAAGAATCTGAGGTCCTTTAACAGGAAGAATGCCCAGACTTGCACTGATACGTTTGACAGAGTTCTCAAAACTGAAAATAAGATTGCATTAAACATCAGTAATTTTTATTACTACTTTTGAGTAATTCTAATAGCCTACTCTGATTATTTCTTACAATTTAATACTGAAATATAAAATTCTTCACATAGGTGTTCAATTTAATTCAATTCTGCATTATTAAGAAAAAAAAATAGTTCAGAAGCTAAATCATGAGCTAGCATTTTTACAGGATCATTGAATCATTTTGGTTGGAACAGACTTTTAAAGGTCACTTCCAACATAAAACTCCCTATGATTCCACAATTTCAAAGACCAGGTCTCAACCAGTTCCCCAAAGAAATCCTCACAGTAACGGACCACTTCAATTGAGGGCATAGTGAGTTTGGGAGTAACCTCAGCACATACTGCCATAAGGTCTGGACAAGGGAAAAGCCACAAAACCTTTATTATATATCTCTATTTCCATCCCAGACATGAAAATTTCATTGCAAGGGATGAAATGGTTACAGTCCTATGAGGACTACAAAAACAGATGCTCTTTGGGAGTGCCTATGAAAAAAAAAAAAACAGTCTTTTCAGATGAATAGGAGGTTGCAGATAAAAGTTAATGGTGTCAGTTAAGGGAAGCGTTTAGAAGCTATCAAAAGAGTTGAAACTGCCTATATAGAGAAAAATAGTGACAAAACACACCTAGATATTAATTGGAGCCAGTCTTATTAGAGAGGCAGCTCTCACACTTGTGAAGAAAATCAATTTTCGCCACTGACACTGAAGTTTTCAATGAAAGGAGATGCACTTCAGTTAGACATGATTCCACAGCCCTCTAACTACATTACCTGTCCACCTCCACGGGACATCCAGCAGGCCGCCGAAGCAATTCCAGTTCAGGCAAGCAATATCCCCACACAAGAAGGGAGATGGTGCGCATGTTCGTGTAGAAAAGACGGGCGTGGTTTGCATTCCGGGGAATATCACACACTGAAAATTAGAGTAACAGAGCAATTCTAGTAAGAAAAAAAAAAAATCTGCAATACTGAGAAATTACACAGAGATTTAGGATAGAGACCTAGTCAATAAACTCTTGGCTAAGATATCCCAGACCTATCAAAACATTACCTAATGCAAGTTCAGTTATCAGGCATAAACCTGTGTTAATGAGGTGTAATGTACAGATTTAAATCAACATCAATGTCTACTTGCTAACTATAAAATAGCTATTTTTCACCTTTATACAAGTGTTATGCACTAAGCTGATTCTACACCAAATTAAAGTTAAGTTCTATCCTCCTTACCCTGACAAACAAGACTAAAATCTTCCCAAGGCTTGGCAGAAAGATTCGACTTCAGAGAAGTTTTTTGCATATAAATTTATTCAACATTTCATTCATTATACCTGCATACATCCAAAAAGTCAAGAATGTCACAGAACCATTTAAAAAGAATGAAAAAAGTCTCATAAAAATGATTAACAAGTCAAAGTCTTCTCCTTGGCTTTGTGCCATTTCATGTTGAATAGACAGAATGAAGGCTTTTACTTCCTAATTCTCTACCTCCTCCCCACCAGCAGTGCAGAGGGACAGGGAATGGGAGTTGTGGTCAGTTCATCACATGCTTCTGTCACTCCTTCCTCAGGGGAAGGACTCTTCACGCTCTTCCCCAGCTTCAGTGTGAAGTGCCTCCAACAGGAGATGGTCCTCCATGGACTTCTGTGTCATGAGTCTTTCCCGTGGGCTGCAGTTCTTCACAAACCACTCCAGTGTGGGTCCCTTCTGTGGTGTACAGTCCTTCAGGAACAGACTGCTCCAGCACAGGTCCTCAGCAGGGTCATGAGTCCTGTCAACAAACCTGCTCTAGCATGGGCTCCTCTCTCCACAGGAGTACAGAACTTTCTGGGAGTCTGCCACAGAGCAGGCTCTCCACAGGGCCACAGCCTCCTTTAGGCATCAGCCAGTTCCAGTGTGGAGTCTTCCACAGGCTGCAGTCAAATAGCTGCTCCACCATTAACTGCCAGGGGCTGCAGGGGACAGCCTGCCTCACCAGAGCCTTCACCACAGCCTTCAAGGGAATCTCTGCTCCAGTAGCTAGAGCACTTCCTCCTCCTTCACTTGGGTGTCTGCAGAGTTGTCTCACATTCGCACTCCTCTATCCCACCTACTGTTGTGCATAAACATTTTCCCCTTCTTCAGTATGTTATCCCAGAGGATCTACTGCCACTGCTGATGGGCTTGGCCTTGGCCAGCAGCAGTTCTCTCTTGGAGGCAGCTGACACTGGCTCTATCAGACATGGGGGAAGCTTCCAGCAGCTTCTCACAAAACCCACTGCTGTAGCTCCCCCTCAATCCTACCAAACCTTGCCACTGTATCTGCCCAAATTGAGAATTTTGGCTTCTACGGTGACCAAAACAGAAACAGTGGGAAAAAAAACTAGGGTTCAAGTCTAAAGATATATTTTGCAAAACAAAAAACAACTAGCGGGGTTTTCTTTTAATCAGTCATAAGGCTTACCTTCTGTCACAAGTTGCTCCCCTTGAAATTCTCCATCAAATGCAATGTTTCTCAATATGCTATCTTCTGAAATTATGTAGGTTTCTATCTCAGATTCACAATTTCTAGATCTGTTGGAGAGAAGAAACAGGAGTCATTACATTACCAGAAAGTATTGGAAACAACAATTCGAGAAGACTGATAAAGTTGCTAAGAATCCAGCAGAATTTTTACTTGATGTTTTCTCAGATACTCCAAGCTCAAAGCAGTGAGCATTCCTTTAAACCTCAAGTCTTGTCCTGATCCTGAAATTCTTAGAGCAATACTTGATCTCTTGCTGCACAGTGAAAGAAACCACTGAAACAACGGCTCCTGGACACTTGTTTTGCCAAGATACTGTTCTCTGCTGTCAGTCACACCTACCTAGGCTTCTGGAAAGTACCTCAAGCATGTGAGTGATGTCTCAGTCACCACAGGAAGCAGGAGAATGCTATTTTGGTCACAAGTGAAAACCTTTTGAGGAGAAAAAATTGACTAGTCAATGGCAGTGGCAGCAGGTACCAGCCAACAGCAGGAACATGAAGCCAAGGAGCGTGACTGCGAACAAGACAAAAAAAGACTGGGAGGCATCAAGATATAAATAGTCCTGGGAAAAATGGGAAGCTACAGGTCAGTCAGAAGAAACCTGGTATTCAGATAGGGTCAGAGCTGTGGAATTGGAAAGAACACCTCAGCACTACTGATTTTCAGGTCTAAGCTACTTACCAGGCTGCTGACTGATTATATTTTTTGAGACAAGAACTTGAGCCACAAGTAGGCAGACTAACTCAACAGATCAAAGATTGGCCTTAGGTATTTTTGCCCTTTGAGAAGGATTCAATAACAGTGAATATAGTCACAGACAAAAGAGTTCCTACAAAAATCAGTAACAAGGATTTTAAATATACAGAAAATAAGCCCTATTTCCTATCAACAAGGTCACAAATGCAGCTATTCCATAAGCTCTTTATTAAAAGTCAAACAGCTAAATTCAGCTATGTTTAATATCTTGATTTAGATTAAAATAAATTGAATCATTGAATAGTTAAGACTGGAAAAGACCTTTAATATCATCAAGGCCAACAAATACAAGGACTTTCACAAAGTTTCAGGCAATGAACTTGAAAAGCAATAGTGAAATACAGCCATTGTGAAATTTAGCACATCATCAACACATTAACGTTCTGCCTATTCTTAACATTTTGCATTATAACAGAACACATCCAGTTGGAAGAGACCTCCAAGATCAACCAGTCCAACCCTCAACCAAGCACTGAAGGGTCAACACTAAACCATGTCCCTAAGTACTGGGTCCACATGGCACTTAAATACTTCCAGGTATGGTGAATACACCACTGCCCTGGGCAAACCACTCCAGAGTTTGAGAACCCTCTCTGTGAAGAAATACTTCTTAATAACCTCCCCTGGCACAGCTTGTATCCATTTCCTCTAGTCCTGTCGCTTAACACCAAGTGGAAGAGGCTGCCCCCTCCTTGTTACAACCTCCCTGCAGGTAGTTGTAGAGAGCAATGAGGTCTCCCCTTAGCCTCCTCTTTTCCAGACTGAACAACCCCAGCACCTCCTAGGCTATGTGCTCCAGGACCTTCATGAGCCTCATTACCCTTCTATGGACACGCTTCAGCACCTCAATGTCCTTCCTGTAGTGAGGGGCCCAGAACTGAACACAACACTCAAGGTGTGGCCTCACCAGTGCTCAGTACAAGGAGACAATCACCTCCCTGTGCCTGCTAGCCACAGTGTTTCCAATACAAGCCAGGATGTCATTGGCTTTCTTGGCTGCCTGGGCACACTGCTGACTCATATTCAGTCAACTGTCAGCCAGTATCCCCAGGTTCCTCTCTGAGTCACAGCTTTTCAACCACACATCCCCAAGTCTGTAGCTTGCCATGGGGTTCTCAAGACCCATGTGGAAGGCCTAGTACTTGGCCTTACTGAGTTTCATACAATTAGCCTTGGCCCATCGATCTAACCTGTCCAGATCCCAGCAGGTCAACACAGCCACCCAGCTTGGTGTCATCTGCAAGTTTACTGAGGGTGCCCTCAATACCCTCATTCAGACTGTTAATAATCACTACAGACAGCGCAAGTCAAAAGTGACACCCATGTCATTAAAAGCAGAGTATGTCATTTTGGTGCCCTTGAGTTATGCAAATTGCAATGAAGGGTATCACAGCCTCATAAGCTCAGTGAGATTATGTTCTTCATCCTTCCCCAGAGAAGTTACTTCTCTCACATACACATTAAACAGCATCTTTGTCAATAGAATTCAGCAAACCAAAATCACAGAATCATGCAATGGTGGCAGTTGAAAGGCACCTCTGGAGATCAACTTGTCTAACCTCCCTACTAAAGATAGAAGTCTCGTTCAAAATTTGACATTACTGAATTTCAGTACTACACTTTTCATGAGCCTTTTCTTGACAAATTAAAGCTATGTATGTAAGGAAAAGAGAAATACCATAAAAGAATGCAAGTCTCATATGATACAAAAAAGCAAAACTCTTCCTCCGAACCCAACACGCTCAAATTCAAGGATGTAAAAAGAAAATAAAACCCTCCATCAGGATCGTTGCTTCAGCATGAAAACACAACAAAAAAGCAACCCAAAACCCCAAACAACCTACCATGTGTAAGACTTACTAGGTCTCACCATATCAATGCCTTTTGAACTCTTCCTGCTCTTTCTAAAAGCAGGTTAAAACCTTACTCGTGGTACCACCCACCTCTGGCTTTAACTCTTTATTTAACCTCTGTTTCTGTGACAACAGCAAAGGACTTCTTACCTACAATACTGCTGCCTAGAAACTTCATCTCCCCAAAAAAACCACACTGCTGCTAACAACATGGTTGATTTTTGGAAGTTCATTTCCATTGGATTCCATGTTATGGTAATCACCTGGCAAAATAAACAGGGAACACAGAAAAATATCTTGTTACAGCCAATGTTTAGAGCAAGACAACCAATTACTGCAATGCAAGTGAAAGAGGATTAAACACAAGTTAAATGAGAACAAAGAATAAAGAATTTGTCAGACATTCTCATTGACCACATTTTTTTTTAAGTTAAAAAGCATTTGCTCAGAATCAGGTATTATACTTACTTCATGTGTTCCTTCTTTTACCACGAACTTCTCTGGAGATACCATCAATACCTGAGGATCTATAACTCCTCCTGCCCCTAGGTTTTCAAGGCACACTGCTTTAACATAAGCAGCCCGAGAACCTGTGTTTCTTATGTGCAAAGTAGCTCTCTTTGATGTTGAAGGTGGTAATACCTTCAGTTCTATCAAGTAGTTACCAGGCAGTTTCTTAACATTTTCTAAAATTAAATTGCTTGTTCCTCCATATCCAGATAATGGTATCTGAAGGGGAAAAACATTGTTACCAAAAACATCCAGTACCTTGAAAAAAAAAAAAAACAAACCACAACTTTTTCCCAAAAAATTTCTATATAACTATGGTAAACTAAATAAAAGACTTACAGAAAGACAACTGAAAATTATTAAAATGTGAACTGAAAAGACTTCACAAGAAATAGAAAAGCTTAACTTTATTCAGCCTGTTTCAAGTTGTACTGAAAATGAAGTTAAGACAAATTCAGATTAACAACGCCTTAGGTTGGAAGGGACCTTTAAAGGTCATCTAATCCAACACCCCTACACTAAGGAGGGACATCTTCAACTAGATCAGGTTGCTCAGAGCCCCATTCAACCTGACCTGGAATATTTCCAGGGATGGGGCTTCTCCCACCTCTCTGGGCAACTTGTGGCAGCACTTTACCACCATCAGTGCAAAAAACTTCTTCCTCCTATGTAGTCTACATCTCCCCTCTTCTGAAGTCATCACCCCTTGTCTTGTCATAACAGGCCCTGCTGAGAAAATTGCCTCTGTCTTTATCATAGGCCCCCTTTAAGTACTGAAAAGCTACAATAAAGTTTCCCTGGACCCTTCTCTTCTCCAGGCTGAACAATCTCAACTCTCTCAGCCTCTCATTGTAGGAGAGGTGCTCTAGCCTTTAAATCTTGAGCTACTTCGAAAATAGTACATTAAAATCTTCCTTCACTAGGGGAGAAAAAGTGCATGCAAAACTGAGGCTAATGTTCAAACTGTAAAATCCAGTGCCCAAACAACCTTTAAACAAATATACAGATCTTCATAGTGTACATCTTGAAGGTTCAGCTTTTCTATAGAAACAGCTTTTCAGTGCTAGAAGTTAAACAATTATGAAAAAAAAAATATTCAAATTAGAAGTCAGGCTGGGCCTCTTACAGTAAACTTAATTCCTGGCTGTGACCGAATCCCCAACTGTTTGATTTCTAGCTTGGCAAAGCAGCAAGTTGCCCGAGTAGGTCTAAACATCAAATATATGTCAGCATCTTCTTTGGGACGAATTTTGAGTTCCCAATTAATAGTTGAGCGCTCTTCGGATCCAAATATACTCTGCAGCTATAAAAACAGACATCAGAAGTGATTGACTACAATAGGAGAACACAAAGCACTAAGATTTACTTCACCAGGAACCCCAAGTTAACTTCTTCAAAACCTGGATAAACTCAACAGTTAACAGTGATCATATATTTAAAGTTGCAATGCTTAATATGCAGCAAAACCTAGCAAGCTCAAGATAGTTCATATTCCCACAATGATCCCCTCAGTTTACAGAAAAACAGAATGGTAGGGGTTGGAAGGGACCTCTGAAGTTCATCTAATCCCCCCCCATGTCAAAGCAATTTCTCCTAGATGAGGTTGCAGAGGAATGTGTCCAGACATCCACAAAGACCCCCACAACCTCTCTAGGCAGTCTGTTCCAGTGATCCATCACCCTCAAAGAAGTTTCTCCTTGAATTCAAGTGAAGACTCCTGTGTTCTAGTTTGTACCTGATGCTTCTTGTCCCATCACTGAAGAAAGCACACATGATACTTGTCATGCCAGGGGCTATTGCTGCTGCTCCTATAATTTTTGCATGAATTTAGGTTCCATCCTAGACCAGTCTTTCGCCTTCAATCCATAATATGATAAGACTGAACCTAAATACTACAGCAATTTTCCCTCAGTTTAAAATTTTAGATATCAAATCAGAACATTTGACAGAGACAAAAAAGTGGACTAAGTAACAAAGAAACTCCCTAGCTATGGTAATTCCTAAAGGCTAATTCCAGTTTTCCATGTCTCCCTCCTTCACACTGCCAGAGTTCCTTGGAGTGAGGTGTGAAATCCCCCCTGCAGGTAGGGCTACTCCACCCAGTATTGACTGTCTGCTGCTACAGCAGCTTATGTACTTGTAAAGTAAGCCCAAATTTTCTGCAGCACTCCTTTGTTTCAGCCCTTCTTCAGGTTTCCAGGGTAACTTAAACTCTGCTGCCACGTCCATCTTGACAATCTGAGAGCAAATACTCACTGACATTTATGAAGGAACAACACTTCAGGGCAAAGACATTTTTATTATAAACATATCCTGATTACTGCCATAAACACTAAAGAAATTTTGATGACAATTACCTGAAAGCAGTCTTGATCCCGGCCTCTTATCAAGAGCCTTAAATGCTGGGTCACAGATGGAGAGTCATTTCTTAAAGTTAACTTCCGCTGGCTAGAAAATACGGAGTTTGGTTACATTTTACAGCAAAATGTAAGTTAACTGCATATACTTATTCATGGAAACCATAGAAATAGGACAGCCATGATTTAATGTCACCTCTTGGAAGAACAGAATGTTAATTAGAAAGTAATTTTTGTATTCTCAAACTTCCACAAATTACAATACCATTACATACAGAGCAAAATTGCAAAAATAGCTTTTCTGAAGTTCAAATACTGTACTTAACAGCTTGAATTTTTAAAGCAAGCAGTAGCTGAGTCCCTTAAAACTACAAGTCTGAGACACAGTTTTAATTAGATTATTCAGTGCCACTTAATGATGCAGAAAGTTTTGAGTAGTATGATTCATTTGAACAATTGTAAGGAACTAAAATAAACTCTTCCTTTCCATGTACTTTTCAACATGGTAGTACCACACAGGACACTGGCCATTTGGCAAAATCAGGTTGACCAAAAAGCCATTTTTTTCCTCTCTAATACATCCTTGATCAGCCTTACGGTATTTCAGGTCCTTCATCCATAGAGGAAGGAAACCTTCTCAACAAGAAGTGTGAGTGCCTTTGTCATTTTAACAGGTCAAAAAACAATCAAAGAAGGATAGAGTCATAGAATCACTCAGGTTGGAAGAGACCTTTAAGATTAACTCCAATCACTGACCTAGCGCCTTGCATATGACAAGCCCTAAAATTGGTAAAAACAAAGAAAGAGGAAGGATCATAGTGTTAGAAAGCCTCTCTCCCTTTTTCAGTGGCAGACACTGTTTTGTACTTTGTCAGAACAGCAACTCTAAAACTAATTTCAGCTTCCCAAAACCAATGGTGCATAAAAAAATATTTTTCAGGAGGAACAGAAAGCAGAAGGGTAGCAGTAGGGAAGAGGAAATTCCCAAACACAAACCAGCCCAAATGACTATGTTAGAAATACGCTGCCTTAGCAAAATGGAGAAACAGGAATATAGCTATCAGAAACCATTCTTGGATACGAACACAGATCACTTTAAACAGAGAATGCTATCAGATTCCTCGAAAGTTCACTATCAAAACAAGTCTGGATTAGTCCCTGCAGCAATACTTACTAAAAGTCCAGAGATCTGCAAAACCTGCTGCCTTAACACACAAAAGTACATCTAGACAATTATACACAATTTCACTAAATCATAGAATTGTTTCAGTTGGAAAAGACCTTTAAGATCATCAGGTCCAACCGTTACTTACCTCTACCAAATCTGGTGCCAAACCATGTCCCTCACCACTCCCCTCTTTGCTACTTTTAAACACTTCTGGGGATAGGGATTCATTTATCATGCGTGGATTATTAATCTGAAGTTCTACTTCAAGTAAGTGCAATACATAGCACTTAAGGTGATATTCCAGATCAACAGCTGCCCAGCCTATGCTTATACTTACACTGATGCTCCAAGGGGTACTCCTCCCCAGGCAACGAACTGCTTGTTGGAGAGAATGGGTGGGATGTTCAAGGAGTCACCAACAGCTTCAGGAGCACGTCTGTTTCCCTCAGACACCACCTCACCTTTCAACACCACTTCATACTGAGGTCCAGAGGGCAGCACAAGAACTTCCAAAGAACTTGCAAAATAAAGAAAAAATCCCACCACAGAACAAGATTAGCTGCTGGAAAGAAAACGTAAGTGAAAAAAAATATAAATAACCCTTCTTAAACTAACTCAAGGGGAAAATACAAATACTGTATGATGAAGGCAAGTGTTAAGCATAGCAAAATTTCAATCCTTTGGGCTGCGAAGACATATGCCACATGTACCCCAAGCAGTCCTCTGAAGTATTTCATCTGGAAATGGTTCAGACAACTATTTCAGAGACTAAATCTAAACAAACTGTCTCTTAGCCATGGTAATTTGTGGTTATTCTGACAGACTAATCCTGGAGAGAAACAAAAAGTTTGGTTGTCTCTGTACACATTAACTGGTGTGAGATACTCAGAAGCATCAAAATTAAACTCTGTCCTGTTAACAACAGCAGAGTTCTAAGCCATGAATTCAAGGCTTTTTTCACAGGTTCACAGATTGCATTGGGTTGAAAGGGGCCCTTAAAGGTCATCTTGTCCAACCCCCCTGCTGTCAGCAGGGACAGCTCCAACTGGATCAGGCTGCCCAGGGCCCCACCAAATATGACTTTGAATGTCTCCAGGAATGAGGCCTCAGCCATGTCCCCGGGCAACCTGTTCCAGTGTTTCATCACTCTCATTGTAAAAAACTTTGTCCTAATGTCCAACTTAAATCTACCCTGCTCCAGTTTCAAACTATTGCCCCTCCTCCTATCCTACAAGCCCTTCTAAGCAGTCCTTCCCCAACCTTCCTGTAGGCAGGAATATTAATATTGAAATGTAGCTATTAGGTCTCCCCAGAGCCTTCTCTTCTCCAGGCTGAACAGCCCAAATTCTTTCAGCCTGTCTTTATGGAAGAGGTGTTCCAGCTCTCCCATCATCTTTGTGGCCCTCCTCTGGACCTGCATCAGCAGGTCTCTGTCCCTCTTATGCTCAAAGCCCCCAGAGCTGGACACAGTATTCCAGGTGAGGTCTCAACAGAGCAGAGTAGAATGGCAGAATCATCTCTCTTCTTCTGCTGGCCACAGTTCTTTTGATGCAGCCCAGGATGCAATCTGCCTTCTGGGATGCAAGTACTCATAGTTGGCTCCACTTCTGCAGCCTCCCTTCACCTTATTTCCCAAGACTGCTGTGAGAAAGGACTCATGAACCCAGACAAGCAATCAGCCACCTGCATCTTCTTCAGGCACATAAATGAAAGCATTTGGAACACAGATTCAAATAATGAATCAAAGAAATGTGCTAACACTGCATAGGAACACTGGACCTAACTAGAAAAGAAAGTAAAAGAAACTAGAAACCAACACCAAAAAACCCACCAAAACCAACAAAAGAGAAAACAGCAAAAAGAAAGTGCTGCCTCACTAAGGGAGACGGAAGCCAACACAGAAATAAAAGGCTAAAGTATATAGGAAAGGAACTGGACACTGGAAATATCTAACCAACAACACAGGAAATGAGAGGAAAAAAACACAAAAAATAGAAAAAAAGGCAGAAGGCAATTAGGCTGAAGCATTTTTTTAATAGCACAGACCCACTTGGAACCAGGACTGAAACTCAAGAATCTCCAGAGGAATTCAAGGACAGCTAGAGTGCCTACTGACAGAGCCCTGCATCCCATCAGCAGGGCACACAAATGCTTTTGATCCTGATCTGTGCTTGAGTGTTTTTATATGGAAAAACAGCAATAACTTTTCCCTTTTCTTAACAGGATGAAGAAGAGGGAAGCAACTGAAGTGGCTGCTGAAAATCAGAGTTTTAAAGCCTTGATGTACTTTAGAAAAATTATTTATTTACAATAAACAAGCCTCAGGACATCTGTTGTCTGTGAAGGGAAATACTAGCTACTCCCTAAAGCTATATACAGCAAGAGGTAGATAATGTACAGAACAGGCTACCTCCAGCAAAAAAGTCTACTTTGTAATGAATGAGGACTCCCATGAAAGCAAGCAAAAGTTCCCCTTGGGGGTCAAATTTTGATTTTTTCATGAGCTTAAGGTCAAAAGTAGCTCTCAGCATAAAATCAGTTCTGTTACCTTTCTGTAGTCCTGACATTATTTGGAACAAACAGGACAATCAATTCTTGCTCTTCTCCAGGAATAAGGAAAAGAATCTCAGGTAGAACACTAAAACAAGTGTCCTTATCTGATATCTGGAAGAAGGCAAGGGCAAAAGGGAAGGTTGGTTACATATTTTAAGGGAGTATTACAAGATGCAATACAATTTGTGTATCTGCTGTACACAGAGTTCAGACAATTCAAATACACCTGGCACCTTCACAACTTTCCCATAATCCTGCACTAATTAAACTCCTCTAGAGTTGGACAGTCTATTGCAAATACCTCTAACAGAAGCTTCTTAAGACATCAACTGCACCTAGGATGGTAAATGGGCCACAAAAGTTTAAGAACTGAAAGCAAGTACAACATGGCAAAGGTAAAATACTAGTGAAGCAGTATCCCTAGTCTCAATGGTGGTACAAACTGGTATCAGTTACTATCCAGTATCATCACATTGAAGTGGCATTTGTGATTGTAGGCATACATCTTATTTCCATGGCCTCTGCTTCAAGAGATTTAGGGGTGATAACCCTCCATTATTGCTTTTTAAAAACGCAAAAGGTTCCACTGCTTCTTCTGCAGACTTTGAAATGCTAGATTCAAGTGTGTCTAGTTCCCTTTCAGTCTGGAACACACTTTCCATGCATTCTCAAGAAAGTTCAAGAGACGATAGATCTGAAAAGAGCTCAGCTCATACTTAGGGTGGCAAAATGTTCACTGAAAATGTAGCTTTGTCACAAAATAAAGATGTTTCCCAGCAATAATATTCCACTTGGCTTTGTACTCCACTGCTCCACTCTACTTCTATGTATTTGTTACACTCTCATAAAAACCTGTTTATTAAAATCTCGTTTCAATATAACAGTAACAGCACAAACCTCAGGATTTCAAGAGAGAGAGAAGCCAACCTACCTTAGTTTTCAAATGTACACCAATGTTTCCAGCATTTTTCAAGGGCAGCCGCTGTTTGGCTGTAGAACCCACCCTAGCAGACAAATGCATTGTCTGGAACAAGAGGAGAAGAGTCTATGTATGCATGCATGAATAAAAATATACTGAATAAAGACAAGCGTTACAAAACTACCAGCCTAAGAGACACAAACCATTATAAGGAATCTTATCATAGAATGATTTAGGATGCAATAGACCTTTAAAGGTCATCTCATCCAACACCTCACTGCAGCCAGCAGGACATCTTCAACTAGATCAGGTTGCACAGAGCCCCATCCACCTCATCTGAAATGATTCCAGGGATGGGGCTTCTACCAATTCTCTGGGCAACATAAGCCAGTGTTTCACCACCCTCACTGTAAAAACAGTCTTCTTTCTATCTAGTCTAAATTTCCCTTTACTAGTTCAAAACCATCATCCCTTGTCCTGTTCCAACAGATTCTGCCAAAAAAGATTGTCCCCATCTTTCTTATCAGCCCCTAAGTACTGAAAGGCCACAATAAATTCCCCCCTGACCCTTGTCTTCTCCAGGCTGAACAACCCCATCTAATTGAAGATGTCCCTGCTTACTGAAGAGGGGTGAGAGTAGACAACTGGGTACCTTCCAATCCAAAACACCCTATAATTCCACAATTACTGAAACACATATTGTAAACACAGGCAAACCTTTAAGGTACTTGGAACTTGTATCTTGGCTGTTCCAGCTCTTGCTTGGAGAGGGATACTTTTAATCACACTGCTGGGTCCTGGACTATCCAGTTCCACATCAACACTTGCTGAGAACACATCTGCTGGACCCAAGGAATCTAGGAACAGTTTCATGAGTAACAAAAGCAAGCTAGCAGCAAGGGCCACTCCTATGAATGCATGCTTCTCTTCAGCTACTGTCTGATCTTAACATATTCATGTTGTGGGGATATTACAGAAGCTCTCCTATTACCCTGGCAACATTTTTTTTTCCTTTCTTTTAAATAGTCTCACAAGACCTTATCTGAGAGTCTTACCGCTCTATCTTAAACGTTGCTGAAGTTGTCCCTAAAGCAAACCAACCAATCCACTGTAACACACTCGCCAGGCTAGGAGAGAGGTGCATTATTCACTATTTAGGAAGACAGAAAAACTTGAGAGATTTCTTCATATTTCTTATCCATTTTGCAATCAAGGGAATACTTCAAGTGATGATTTAATTCCCTCAGTAAAAAAAAAGGAGATTCCACACATCTTGCAGCAGATAACCACATTGGACTGTTTGATACTGAAGCATAAATGCCCCCGTTAACATCTAAAAGGTTAAGACATGGAAGTACTCTGCCTCCTTCAGTTTCTAAAAACTGAATGTGATACCCAAAACATTAAGATACGCAAACCAAAGATGGAACGCTTCATTTCAGATTTGCAAACTGACTTGGTCGGAATTGCAGGAACACTTTTTTTCAGTTGAAATGAAAACCAAATTGCTATACCTGAACAAAAACTTTGTTTCTCAGGTGCATGGAATAGAACCCAAACTCTTAAAGCTTCAGGATCCTGAAAAAGAAATTGGTTGACTCATCTTATGGAAGGGTATTACTGAAGAGAAAACAAGAACAAAAATAAACCACAAACCCAACTAACAACAGAATTGTACTGCTCGAGTAGGTAGATAACCAAGAAATTATTACTGTGAGCTCAGATATTTGGAGCCACCAGTTCAGAAAGCAAATAAGAGGAAGAATCATACAATTACAAACTACTCACCTGCCCATCGTAGCTTGCATGTATCACATGATTTACAACTGGTGGAGCTGCTGTCTGAGAAAGGGCATCTGCCTGGAGTGATTGCTCATTGGAAGGACTAACTGGTTCCCTGGAAAATGTGAAGCAACTCAAAGCTTCTGCATCCTGAAAAAGAAATCAAGTATGGAAAGCATTAAATCGTATTGACACTAACAACAATGCTGAGAAACAGAAGGCAAGTTTTGACCCATCCAACTAATGTGGAATAAAGCAATCCAAGATGAGCCTGTAGGTATGTGATAGTCCAGCCAACCTTCCAAGAATAGTCTGAAACCCTTTTTACAGTAAAAGGAGCTGGGACTGGCTAGTTTAAGGATTCAAGAAGTTGGGCTGTTAAAGATCAAACCTCAATGGTCAACAACATGACCTGATCCAACAAGACCAGCCTGGAAGAGCAGCCAACCTATCCAAATCCCCAAATTCCGCGCTGCCAGAGAGATACAAAGAGGAACACTCTGCAGCCTGTAATAGAGGCTATTGCTGTCTAGCTGGGAAACAAGGCAGATAGAAGAGCCCTGCTCTTGCTCCTGCAGAGGATGAGAGAATATGCTCAACTTGGCTGCTTGTTTTAATAGTCAGCTCTTCCATTTGAACAGGAGAATATATCTCCAGCTTCTCAGAGGGAAGGTTTAGGCAAGACAACCCTTTTGCTATGTGCTGTCCTGTGCTATCAAAACAGGCAACGGAGCCAGTGGCTGTAAAAAGAACCAAACCAAACCAAAATACCAACCAAAACAGCCAAGAAAAGCAACCAACAACAAAACCCTGAAGACCGCATCTATTCCAGAAGCATTTTTTGTTAGTACCACGTCCTGATTTCAGTGTGGTACCAGTTAATTTTCTTCCTAGCAGCTGGTACAATGCTGGGGTTTGGATTTACTGTGAGAGTAATGTTAAACTGCTACTTTCCAGTTGTTGCTAAGCAGTGTTTGTACTAAGGCAAAGACCTTCCAGCTTTTCTCAGCAGAAGCTCAGTGTGCACAAGGAGACAGGACACAGTAAGAACAGGTGATCCCAATTGACCAGAAAGATATTCCATATCACATGACATCATGCTAAGTATAAAAACTAGAAAGAGTTGGCCAGGGGGCACCATGATACAGAGGCTTGGGCATCAGTAAGCAATCATATTGTGCATCACTTGTTTTATATATTCTATTATTCCTCCATTTTCTGTTGTGTTAAACTGTCTTTATCTCAACTCACAAGCTTTACTTTTTGTTTCTCACTCCCCAGTTCTCTCCCCTATCCCACTGGGTAGGAATAAGCAAGTAGTTCCCTGGTGCTGACTTGCCAGTTGGGGTTAAACCATTAGAGCAGACCTAGCTCATCATTCTGCAATAAATTTATTTCCTGGCTAACCAAAGACTTTTTCAGACTCTGGCATCTAATGTCCAGCCAAGATTCTTAATGGCATAGAACATAA
Organism: Indicator indicator; assembly: GCF_027791375.1. Lineage (NCBI taxonomy): Eukaryota > Metazoa > Chordata > Aves > Piciformes > Indicatoridae > Indicator > Indicator indicator. Next base: position 27,572,265 of record NC_072015.1, read on the forward strand.
AATATTCTGGTATTAAAACTTAGTATCACAAGAAGTTAACTCTCACATAGAGGAAGTTCACTGTACTTACTGCATTAATGACAAGTCGAAGAGGCACAAAAGCATGGGTTTTGTTGACCACTTCTAGTGGCAGAGCCTTCCAGGTGCCAAAAGTCAAATCACCAAAATCCAGAATACCTCCTTGACCTGCTTGCACCTGGTTTTAAGGGAAAGCAGAACTTCTGAGGAATGAAAACCTCCAAAACACACTACCATACAAAAACACCAGCAAGATAAGGACGTCCTTCACCTACGCCATCCTCTTAATGCTACACCCACATCACTACAGACCTCCTAGAAGGGCTAACAGGAGTCTAAGAAACATATTCCCATAGGTATCAAAAGGCTTTACATCCAAAAGTTCTCTTCCATATATTTTACCTTAATTAAGCCAATCATTGGTGCAGTATTTATCCATCAAGTATAAAAAAAATCAAATTAAGCCAATCTTTAGTGCAATATTTTTCCATTAAATTAAAAAAATCAAATTGTTTTTTGCTAGTTTAAATTAAAAACACATTTAAGCTGTTACTATAGCTACCAAGTAAGAAATGTCAGATTTAGGTAGTTAAAATGTCATTTAAGCAATTAAAAAAAAAATATCACTAAGGAGTTCTTTTCTGTGAGCATAAACACACTGGAGCATCATGATCTGCAGCAAAATGAATCTCAATTCTATGATCTGTAAAATGCTGCTTGTTTTAGTACTTTTTCCAGTCTCAGGGATATAACAAGACATGCAGAGAGAGCATAGGGTTTCATTTTCACTTCAATATGATGCAAGTTTCAATGACCTACATACCATGGAGAATGATGGATTTTGCCAAACTATGTATTCAAAGTGCAAGAGAACTTGAAATTCATGGAAGAAGCACTGAAAATTATTTCAGTCATCTGTAATCACCTAGAATTTCATTACTTCAAAACATATTAGCCCAAAGCAAGCTAACAGGCCACCCTAAAATGGAAAAAAATTACTAGCTGTGCTTACTGACTGAATATTTCACCTTTATCAGCAATGCCACAGATGATCATGTTCAGGCACTTCCAAAAGTACCATCAAGCCCACTTCTGCCTGTCCATACGCTTAAATTTAGGATTACATGAAGTAAGATTTAATGCTTCATGTCACACTGTCTCCCATCTGGTTGTTCTTCATGGTGAGACAAGACAAAGCATTTCATACATCTGTTAACTTTTACTTCTTAATTAGTCCAAAAGAAGAAAATATTCTCTACAACCATAAGTACGCAGAAAGTAATAAGAAATCAAGAAAAAGCCTATTGTTGTAAAAAATAAAGCAATCCTTACAACTGGATATAAATGGGGTTTATTACATTTTAATGCCCAATGGTATCCAATATAGCAGATCCTTGTAAAGAATTAGATGATTAAGATGTCATCCATGCTTTCAATAATGAACAAGTAGTTCCTTTTAATTTGTTCTTCTCAGACAGAAATCTTCATTTCCAGTTTATAAGCTTCTTAAACATTCTCCTATATTCCCTTCCCACTCAAAACATCAGAAATTCTAGGTTCCCTTGAAGAACAAACTTACATTCTTATTCTTATCCAGTGTTATTACAAGAATTATAAAATTCCAACACCAAAAAACACCCAAACAAAGAAACACAGACACACACAACACCAACCACAAACCATAAGCAGAAGGTACTTACTTCTAAATCAGGATTTTCAGCAACTGCTGTCAGAACTACCCTACTAGCCCGAACAATTGTCTTATCTGAAGAAACGGGCCAGGAGGAAACATTGAGAACACATTGAAAGACCCCTGGATGACAAGGCAAAAAAAGTATTTTCACATCATGGGTAGAACAGGGTCCTATGATGGCTTTGTTCTTGAAAACCAGGCATTGATACTTCACAGGATTCATCTGAAAAAAAAAAAAAAACAAAATCTCTGTCACTCTCAATATCCTCTTGCCAAAGGAAAGTTTATTTCAAAATATTATCTGGCACCACTGCTCAACATGGACATCTTGCATATGTTTTTGTTCAAAGTTCATTATAGCACCTTCAAATAGATGTCCCTCCCCCTCAGCTGTAAAAATAAACATTAAAAAGATGAAAAAACCCCTAAACACCAGCAAAAATTTGTTTTCTTTAAAAGAGTTAGGTAAGTCAGCCTGAAAGTTGCTGAGATTTCTTTCTAACATCTAATGTAAGATTAGCACTGGGATTAGAGCAGGGTATATTTAGGCTGGACATTAGAAATGTTCTTTACTGTGAGGGTGGTGGAACATTGGAGTGGGCTGCTCAAGGAGGTAGTAGGAGCCCCCACCTCTGGAGACATTCAAGGCCAGGTTTGATGTGGCTCTGAGCAACGTGATCTAGTTGGGGATGTTCCTGCAAACTGGAGGGGTGCTGAACTAGATGACCTTTAGAGGTCCCTCCAACCTGGTGCATCCTATGATTCTATGGTTGAAAACAAATTTGTGAGTAAAACCTTGATTTCTGAGAAAGAACAATTTTAAATGAGGTTCTCAACTGTAAAGTATTTCATAAAAAAAAACAAAACAAAACGTCACCTCTTGGTACAGCAGAATCTGAGGTGTGAAAAGCTGCACAAGAGCTTCGTGCTAATGAGCGAGTACAAGAATGTGTAAGAAATGGTGTCATAAACTCCTGTACATACAAAGACACAGAAACTCTGTGCTCTGATGGCTTTTAAAGAAGACATTGCTACAGGTGCTGGAAAAATGATGTCTAAGGAGGGGTACGATAAGGATCCTCTTGACAAAGGTCATCCTGGCCTGTATCAGAAACAATGTGGCAAACAAGACTAGAGCAGTGATTGTTCCCCTCTACTCAGCACTGGTGAGGCCACAGCTCAGCTGCTGTGTTCAGTTCTGGGCTCCTTGTCACAACAACAACATTGAAGTGACCTACCCCAGGTGACATGGCTCTGGCAAGGGGGTTGGAATCGATCTTCAGAGGTCCCTTCCAACCCCTAGCATTCTGTGGTTTTGTGTGTGGACATGGCAAAGCGTGTCCAGAGAAGGGCAATGAAGCTGGTGAAGAGTCTGGGGATCAAGTCTCATGACTTGTAGGCCACTCACTAAGGCCTGCAAGCTATCTATGTCACACAGAACAACCCATCTAGCTTGCAGCCTGCGCCAAATATTTCTCATTTTTTGTCACACCAGACCTCCTGATTTCAAGCAAAAATGAGAGCAAACCGTGCAGAACATTTTAGCAGTAGCAGCCCTTGGTGTGGATACTTTCTTTGTTAGGGCTGACTTTCTACCTCACTTCATGCTCACTGATTCTGTAAGTCAAACTCATCACATGGGATTTATCTCTCTGCCTACTCATTGGAGTAAGTCAGGTGGCCCAGCAGCAGAGTTGCACAAACTGTAAAATGGAGAAAAAATTACAAATCTATACAGAAGGCTTTAATTTTATATATATCTTGTAACATTACAGCATTACTGATATAATTTTGTTTAAAAAAAAAAAAAACAAACTAACTCTTACCTTTTGCCCATTAACCGAAACACTGAGTACTCCAATGCTGACCTGCGACCACTGCTTAGTTGGATTAGAAATGCTAAGAACCGTCTCTGATGCAATTCCCACACAACAGGCATCAGGGAACTTCAATTCTTCTGGTACTTTTATGTGACCTTTGGAAGGAAATATGCTCCTGTTGGTTTCCAAGTGCTCAGAAGCAAATCAGTACTCAGGGCTGCCACCATGTCAAGATAAACTCATGTGACAAATGCTTCATTATGGCAAGGACATGTTTGACTCAAAGTCTACATAAGAATGTTTTCCACAAGCCTGATACTTAGAATTTCAAGCAAATGTTTCTAATTTGCATCTCACATGGAGGTCTAGTGTCACATATAAAAGTAGTTAGGGAAATAGCACGTCTCATGTTGACACATGCTTGGGAAAAAGCGACTGCAAAGCTGTGCAGTAGAAAAGGACCTGAGGGTGCTGGTCAACAGTTGGCTAAACATGAGGCAGCAGTGTGCTCAGTTGGCCAAAAAGGCTGGTCTCACAAACAGTGTGGCCAGCAGGACTGGTGATGTGATTGTCCCCGCTATCTTTGGCACTGCTGAGGCCACATCTCAAATACTGGGTTCAGTTTTGGTCCCCTCACTCCAAGAACAACATTGAGGTGCTGGAGCACGTCCAGAGAAGGGAACAAAGCTGGTGAAAAAGGGTCTGCAGCACAAGTACTACAAGGAGTGTCTGAAGGAACTGGGGTTGTTTATTCTGGAGAAAAGGAGGCTAAGGGGAGAGACCCTATCTCTCTACAACTGCCTGAAAGGAGGTTGTACAGCAAAGTGAGGGTCAGTCTCTTCTCCCTAGGAACAAGTGATAGGATGAAGCAGCCTCAAGTTGCACAAGAGGAGGTTCAGGCTGGACATTAGGAAAAACTGGTGAAAAGCAGCCTTTTAAATGACACACTAATTTGCATTGCTTAGGTCAAGTCAAGATACAGAGAAATAGCAAAGTACAGAGGACACTTGGCAGCTTGTCTTTTCCTTTCATAACCAGAAAAATGGCTTAAGCCTGACACTCTCCTTCTCAGATTCTTTAGTCTGACTGCCTGCTAATATCAATTTAGGCTGAGACAGAAATACCATCTATGTTCCAAATAAAATACAACTAAATTGCCACAGCCTTCTCTTGCCTAGCCTAAACTGCAGCTAGGATTTCTCTTCCTCCTTTTAACGACAGTTCTAGATCCTTTAAACACAAAACCACTGAATGCTGAAATTCTTCTAAGGTTCTGAAAAATTTCTTTTAAGAACATTAGAGGAACCAATAGAACAAACATAAAATTCAGAGAACATCATTAAATAAGGAGAATCAGTAATATGTAATTGTGGTTCCACTTCATAGTCATCTTAATTTTATTTACTATAACATTAGCATCATCACTATGGCCATTCTTGACCACAGCTGTGTTTTAAACACTAACACTTACCAATACCAGGTGAGTTTGACAACTCCCACTCGCTTCTGCTAGCTGGAAGAGGTTGTACAGGATATGAATTTATGTTTAAGATATTCCTGTTTCTGGAAGTAGAGTATGGATTGCAAAGTGAAGGTGCACCCAAAGAGCCAGGACCAATATGGGAACATAAAGGACTTCCTACCATCAGTGGATTCTCAACATGTCCTGGTGGGATACTGGAACAAAGAAGTCCTGCTGGAACACCAAAACCTATAGAGCCATGAAACTGAGACAAAACTGTACTTCTAGAAGCTGGTCTATTTCCCAGGTGCTGCTGTGCAATTGGAGTCATAGCAAGAGAACATCCTGTAACCAATGTGGGAACAGAAGAACGAATTGCTTGACTCTCTGAGGTGGTGACATGGGATTTCAAGCTTGAAATAAGAACATACTGGTCACCAGCTGAGTTCTGATTGAATGGCATATAGGTGCTTAACCCAGGATATATGGGCAATATATTCAAGGATGGCAATCCTTGTCTCTGTGCTTTGCTTGCTTGATCCTGCCATGCCTCTTGGCCATCAATATTAACAGAATATGGCTGAGAGATGCAGTGTTGACCTGGTACAGCTGATTTGGGATGGTCTGGCTCTTTATGGTTTGCTGCTACACTTGCACAAGTAGATGCAAAACGCTCGTCATTCTTGAGAAAACCTTCTTTGGATGGCTCCTGATCCGTTAGATCAAGTTTTCGTTGAAGACCTACAAGCTGATATTCCGCTGGTTTCTGGTCAACAGTAGGCAGTGCTTCTTTTCTACTCCTTTGACAGGAGTGTTCCAGATTTTCAGCTACGTGTTCCTGTGAAGGAGTTGGGCTGGCTCGAATGATTGTCGTGCTCAGTTCAGAAGCACTTTCATTCTAGTAAACAAATAGAACAATATGCAGTATTAGCAGATAAAGTAACATAAAAAGACAGACCTTAGTAGTAGTACCACCATCCAAGAAAAAAAATCATAGAATGGCTTAGACTGGAAGAGACCTTAGAGATCACCTGCTCCAATTTCTCTGATATGGGCAGGGATGCCCATAGTTGCTTGGTTGCTCACAGCTTCATCCAACATAGCCTTAAACACCTCCAGGGAGGGGGCATCCACAACCTCCCTGGGCAACCTATTCCAGAGTCTCACCACTCTCATACTGTAAAACTTCCTCCTAAGATCTAAATCTACCTCTCTCCCCTCAGCTTAAAACCATTTCCTCATCTTGTTGCTAGACACCCTCATGAAAAGTCCTTCTCCAGACATCCTGTAAGCTTCCCTTCATTTACTGGAAGGCAGCTGTGAGATCCTGCTGGAATCTTCTCACCTACAGCCTGAACAACCCTCCGCCTATTCTCATAGCAGAGGTGGTCCAGCTCTTGGATCATCCTTGCAGCGCTCCTCTGGACTCACTCCAACACTTCTATGTCCTTCTTGTGATGGGAACACCAGAACTGGATGCATTATTTGAGGTGAGGTCTCAAAAGAGCAGAGAGGCATCCCTGTCCATGGCAGCGAGGTTGGAGTACATGATCTCTAAGGCCCCATCCAACCTAAGCCATTCTATGATTCTATAAACTGTTCTGAAACCCTTGCAGCTTTCCTGATTTGGAATTATTTTCACAACTTCAGGGCATGGTTTGGGAGTAAGGGGCAGATGTTGTTTTGTTTGCTTTAAAGAACGGGAATTAATATACATTTACTGGTCAAGATTTTCTTACCCAGTATGTCTCTGAATTATCTATTGCAGCTGAGTCCTTGAGGGTACTGTCAGATTCAGAAACATAGGTCAACCTGCTCATGGTAGGACTCGAGTAAACTGACTGGGTTAGAATACTCTCTTTGCAAGAAGATTCCTGATAATATGGCACAGAAGTAAATTCAGCTTCAGACCTGAAAAGCAAAGTATGTCAGTATTAGAATATATTTGTAACACCCCAAACAAAATCAATGCTACATATTCACTATACTATGCTAAAAGTCAGCTTACTTCATCATTCTGTTCAGGACAGTCAGTAGAAAAGAGATATCAGCTCTCAATTAACCTTTACAAGTTCTGGTTTTCACATAATCACAGAATTGTAGGGTTTGGAAGGGACCTCTGGAGATCATCTAGTCTAAACCCCTGCTAAAGCAAGTTTCCATAGATCAGATTTTCCAGAACCACATCCAGACAAGTTTTGAAAGTCTCCAGAGATTCCACAACTTCTCTAGCCAGCCTGTCCCAGTGTTCTCCCACCCTCACAATCAAGAACATAAAATTCATGTTCAAATGCAAAGTATCAAAGTTCCAGAACTGAGCTTGGATGCCAAGGTCACAAAAACAACACAACAACTTACTAAAAGAACAAAGGTGAATCAATATACTTGTAGCTAACTAGATGAAAGAACATCAAGTGACATCATTCAACATGCCAAGCATCACACATTAGCAGTCCCTTGCACTGCTGCAGTTCTCTTCATTTCACACACCTGAAAACCCACCATCTCTTACCACTTTCTCAAACAAGAAAAGAAAGAAAGAATATTGCACCTAATTTTGGTGTCTGCAGCATAAGAAGGACATCAAACTGCTGGAGCAGGTCCAGAGGAGGCCACAAATATGATCAGAAGGCTGGAGCACCTCCCCTAAAGGGACATGCTGAGAGAGTTGGGGCTGTTCAGCCAGGAGAAGAGAAGGCTCTGGGGAGACCTTATAGCTGCCTTCCAGTGCCTGAAAGGGGCCTATGAGAAAGCTGGGAAGGGACTTTTTACAAGGGCTTGTAGTGATAGGACAAAAGGGAATGGATTCTTTACAGTGAGGATGGTGAGACACTGGAACAGGTTGCCTAGGGAGGTCCTGGATGCCCCCTCCCTGGGGGTGTTCAAGGACAGCTTGGGCGAGGCCTTGTGCAACCTGGTCCAGTGGAAGGTGTCCTTGCCCATAGCAGGGGGGTTGGAACTAGATGATCTTTAAGGTCCCTTTCAACCCAAACCATTCTCTGTATCTATGAATACAATTCAATTCACTATCAATTTTAACTGGAAATCCTTATGTCTACAGAACACACTCACAAAAAATACACATTACTGCACGTTTTAACTTCTGAGAAGTGCCAGGCAGCTGTAATCCTAATATCATGTACACCACACAAACTGTACTTAAATATCCAACAGTGAACTTAAAAGTTAGGGCAAAGAAATCAGTTGCCTCCTCTTTTTATGGGAACATGCAACAGCTTCTGGCTACTAGACATGTGTATGTGTTCAAGACTAGATAATCAGTTTAGTTGTAATCATAGAGCTTATATAAAGCTTACTGTTACAGAAGCTCACTTAAACATTGCCCTTTCAGTTGCTAAGAAAGCCTTAAGTCTTAGGCACAAGTTGCAGTTTCAAAATATGAAGTGGTCAAAAGCAAATCTTTCTCCCCATCCTCACTCACAACAAGCAGTGGTACAAATCAGAACCCAACCCAGTGAAATACTTCCACATGTAAAACACACAACTTCATTGTTCTATACCATGTCAAGTTTTCTTATCATAGAACTAGAATCATAGCATGCTTTAAAGGGACCTTTAAAGATCATCCAGTGCAATCCCCTCTGCAAGGAGCAGGGGCATCTCCAGCTGGATCAGGTTGCTCAGAGGCCTGTCCAACTTCACCTGGAATGTTTCCAGGGATGGGGCTTCCACCACCTTCTCTGGGCAACCTGGGCCAGTGTTTCACCCCTATCACTACAAAAAAACTCTTCCTTCTATCTAGTCTGAATTGTCCTGTTGCTACAGAGTCCAATAAAAAGTCTGTCCCCATCTTTCCTACAGGACCCTTTAACTTTTGAAACAAAGCTCTCCAGGCTAAATAACCTCAACTCTCAGCCTCAGAGAGGTGTTCCATCCCTCTGATGATTTTTATGGCCTTCATCCGGGACCTGCTCCAACAGGTCCACGCCATCAACAGCACAACCTCCAACCAAATGGCTGTGTGACAGATGAATTACATGACAACTATTAATACATAGGGGATTTTCTAGTTCTATTCCAACATAAAGTTTAGGTATGGGATGTATCTGACTGATGACAGGTTGAATATATCGTATTCTTGCATTACTGGGTAATCCTGAGCAGAAACAGCAATGTCTCTATTCCAGCATCTCTGTCTCATCAGGCCAGTGAAGAAAACAAAAGCAATTGCTTAAGACTGCTTCCCCATCCACATGAAAGCGAAGAGAAAGCTTAGTCTAAGCACAAGGCCTTATCCTAAAAAGCATTTTCCACAAACTCAGATCAAGAACAACATTCAAACTAAAGCCAGATCCCTCAAAAATCCTCACAAAGCATTAATCATTATCATAGCCTGCTCCAAGACATTTACCCTGAGAATGCTGTTGCAGAAGTGTCACTAGGGGAAGAGTGAGTGAGTGGTGAAGTTGAAGGTCTGAAGCTGTACTGCTCATCTTCCAGAGGCTGCAAGTCACATTCACCTTTATGCTCTGGTAAAGAAACAGAATTTAAAGTCACTGTTTATTTAAACACAGGGAATAAGGCACCTGTCAAAAAAAGCCTTTGTAACAACTGGTTGCATTTATAGAGGTTTACTTACCAGTACTGTTCTCAGAAGTTGGGGAGAGCTTCTCAAAAGTTACATGTTTTGCCTTCCCACCATATGCAGCACTGGCATCTTTTTTCCTGTCCTCTAACTTTGCATTTTGTTTTTTATCATTGCTCCCCAAATCATTACATGGTTCAGGAGCAGCATTTCTTGCTTGATCTGCTGTTCCTGCGTCTTCCCTGACACACTTGCTAGTGAGGTTGTTGGTCTGGGAAGCAAGTGGACTTCCCTGTGACGCACCCATTTTTGCTGCTGAAGGATTTCCACGTGTTGTCTGTGCTCCATTTCCAGGAGGTGAGGCTTGGGTATTGAGCCTACCTGATTTAAGATCAGCATTCATTGCCTGAGAATCTTTGCTATTTACCAAGTCTGATGCCCTTTCTGAATATTTAGCACTAGTTGTAGTTACACTGCCACTGCTGGGAGCACCAAATAGACGAGAGAAATTCTGAGTATCCTCACATTGCTTCTCTGTCTCTTGCTGCCTGCTATGATTATTTATCAAGCCTTCTGCAAGACTATCCTTACTTCTACCTTCACCCAGTAAAAAGGAATGAGGCACAAGGTTCTGGATAGATGCTTCATGCTTCACAATACTCTCACATTCACTTTCATGTCCAATCTCATCTGATTTTTGGAGGTATTTCTCCACATCAAACACACTATTTTCCACATTGCTGGACAACACCCGACGAGCAGAAAGTTCTGTCTCTTCAGCAATTCCAGGAGAAAGACACCTTCTTACATTCTTATTAGATAATGTCATCATCATAGCAGCTAGCTGGGATGGGTCAGCACTGCAGGAAGCATTGGCAATGGCAGATGCAATCGTGCTAATACTCAGGACAGAGTCAGAATTATTCAATGGCCCAGCGTCAAACTTGCCTTTATGGATTCCATCCTACAACAAACCAAAAAGAACTAAGCACCAAATTAAGCAAAAATGTTCTTGTTTGTTTGTTTTCTGTGTTTTGTTTAATTATCTTGCATTTTGGTATATGGTAATATATTAACATGGCCAATGGTATCCTGGGGCACATCAAGAAAAGTGTGTCCAGGACACTTAGGGAGGTTCTCCTCTCCCTCTGCTCTGCCCTGGTGAGACCACACCTGCAATACTGTGTCCAGTTTTGGGCTCCCCAATTCCAGAAAGACAGGGATCTACTGTAGAGAATCCAGATTGCTATGAGGATGATTAAGGGATTTGAACATATCTCCTATGAAGACAGGCTGAGAAAACTGGGGCTGTTCAGTCTGGAGAAGAGAAGGCTGAGAGGGAACTAATGTCTGTAAATATCTGAGGGGTGGGTGTCAAGATGAAGGTGCCAGGTTCTTTTTGGTGGTGCCCAGTAACAGGACAGGGAACAATGGGTACAAGGTAGAACAGGAGAGGCTCCACCTCAACATGAGGAGACACTTTTTTACTGGAGGGTGATGGAGCACTGGAACAGGCTGCCCAGAGAGGTTGTGGAGTCTCCTTCTCCAGAGGCTTTTAAAACCCAAGCTGGATGTGTTCCTCTGTGGCCCACCCTGGGTGACCCTGCTTTGGCAGGGAGGTTGGACTCAATCTCTAGAGGTCCCTTCCAACCTCTAACATTCTGTGATTCTTTACTTCTCCTGTCCCTCTCCTACTTTTTTTGTTCAGATCCATGGATGCATTTAAAACCCGTAAGATACATACATTAGCTTTACTTCTGGTAGCTGCTTCTGTATTCATACTTTTATGTAATCCAGCTGCAGTGTCCATCTTCTGCCATGCACCTTCACAGCTGGCAGAACTGGCATGTTCTTTTGTTCGTGCTTCTAAGTCCTCTGAGAACAAAGGAAAAGACAGGGAATTAATTTACAATAAGCAAATTGTGTAAATGTCTGCATTCACCATCAGCATAAAAGATGTGGACATGCTTGAGCAGGTTCAGAGAAGGCCACAACAATGATCAGAGGGTTGGCCCCCTTCTGCTATGAGGACAGGCTGAGAGTTGGGGTTGTTCAGCCTGAAGAAGACTCCACGAAGATCTCATTGCAGCCTTTCACTACTTAGAGGCCTATAGGAAAGACAGGGAGGAATTCTGTATCAGGGACTGTAGGAATAAGACGAGAGGTTACAGTTTCAAACTGAAAGAGGGGAGATTTAGATTAGATACACTAAAGAAATTCTTTACAGTAAGGGTGGTGAGACACTGGTACAGGCTGCCCAAAGTGGTGGCAGAAGCCCCATCCTGGAAGTATTCAAGGACAGGCTGGATGGGTCTCTGAGCAACCTGATCTAGTGGAAGATATCTCTGCCCATGGCAGGGAATGTGGTCTAGAAGGACTTTTAAGGTCCCTTCCAACCTAAAACAGTCTGTGATTCCAGGAATACACGTGTTCCCTTAATGTTCAATAGGGAACAGCTGTCAGAAGCGCACAAATGCAAATGCCGCAAGCACCAGCTGCTTCCTGGACAATACTCAAAGTGTATATTGAAGTCACAAAATTAGCTGGCATTGTGAACATCATCATTATTTTCATGTAGCTTATTATACTAGCATAAGCTATACAAGCCTTTTCATGCAGTGCTGTATGCAAGATAATGTGAGCATAAACCAAGATCTATTTGGCTTGGAGAAGAGAAGACTGAGAGGCGACCCATTAATGTCTATAAACATGAAGAGCGAGTGTCAGGAGGACAGAGACAGGCTTTTCTCAGGGATGTCCAATGATAGAAGGTGCAATAGGTGCAAGCAAGAACACAAGAGGTTCCATATGAACATAAGGAAAACTTTTTCACTGTGAAGGTGAGAGAGCCCTGGAATAGGCTGCCAGAGAGGTTGTGGAGTCTCCTTCACTGGAGACATTCAAAACCTGCCTGGACACATTCCTGTGCATCTTATTCTAGGTGATCCTGCTATGGCAGGGGGGGTGGACTAGATGATCTTTTCAGGTCCCTCCCAATCCTTAATATTCTGCAATTCTGTGAAGTATCCAAGACAATTGAGGGCAGTCCTTAGTATGAGAATGTTCTCTTGTGAGACTTTAGGTTCTGTATTTTTCTGGAGGGAGAGGGGGTGAGAGGTGCTCACAGCAAAAAAAGACATTTGGTGAATGAAAACTCATTTCTCTATCATAGGTTGCTCTTTATAGTCTTTAACAGCTCTATGATAGTAATTCTTAACTGCTGTTACAACCACTGTCTACAATCATTCTATAGTTACCTGTAAACAGCTCAGACAGTTGTGAAGTCTCTTGGCCAGTGTCACCTCTTGATGAATTAGATGGTGTTAGCAAAGCAACAGGCTGCCTTTTCTCTGGAGATGTAATATAGTAACCAAATGACGGCTAGTAAAAAAAAAGAGAGGAAAAAGAAAACCAAACCAAATCACCCTAGAATACAGCATGAGTAAATTTTATCATTAATAAATAGGTTCATTGGCCTGGTAAAGTTTGTGCTCTGCATGCACCACAGCCAAACATGCAACAGGTCATCAGGACATAATCCTGTTAGACAAGCATAGCTGACTTCTTCCTCCCGTTGTGCACACTTGCCCCACTCGTCTGCAAAAACCAAAACCAATGCTAGCTACTGTTGCTGTTCATCTTGTCTTTGTATGAAGATACATACCCGTTTCACATCACTGCCTCCACCAAGACAACCAAGAGCTTCAGATCTCTGACCAAAGAACTCCCCCAGAGACAAACGTAAATAACTGGCATCCTTATCAAGATCAGATGCTCTCAGAACGCAGCTATTAGCAGATCTCCACGAAGTATCTGCTAATTCAGATGCATTCAGAACATCTACTTTTGCCTGCAGACAAAGAGATTTCAGAAGTTGCAACTTGCAAATAAATTCAGGAATTGTTCTGTTTCCACTCAGATCATGAATTACCTGGAAGAGTTTGTGAGCTTTCTCAAATTCTTCCTGGTCTTGTGCAATCATAGCTGCTGCTTCAGCTTAAAATCAAAGGCAACACTTATTAAAACAATGCATTGGAGCAAAAGAAAGACTGGATTGTAACAGTTGATTAAACGTCTCCACAAAAAAATTTAGGTCCACTAATCAACCCTGTTTGATCACCAATTCAAAAATAAACAATTCTAGACAGCAAAGTTTTACAGCATTCTCTCTTAAAGAAAGAAGAGCCTTGAGTGGCTGTGTCGGTGTGAGCTGAAATTCCCCCCCCACCGACAATAACCAGGCTAGCTCAGTCTGGAAGCAAATGAAAAGCTGTATTTACAAGCAAAGTCTAAAATCTACAATGAAATGCAATGAATATGTACAAATACACAAAATTCACAACATTCACAAATATATACAATCAACAGAAAAAGCACAATCGATCTCCCTGTGCTTCCCCCCCAAGGGGACCCTCCCAAAGGGGCCTCCCTCTCCCAGGAGCTTCCCCCCAGACCCCCCTGGACAGAGAAGCAGAGTTAGTTAAGCAGAAAGTTGTTAACTTAGCTGCCAAGGTCAGTGTGTTATCTTCAGCCAGAAGAGAAGAAGAAACAGCAGCCAGACAGCCCAGCAACTGCCCCCACTGCCGAACGCAGAATGTGCAGAGTGCCTACTTTGTTTTGGGTAATAGTTCTTAAACATTTCTATCTATCCAATGGAAGTGTTTAGAACAATCATTATTTTGCTTTCTTACACCCAATAGTGACTTATTTACATTCTTTCACTTTCTCTGTTCTGAACTTTGCAAGGAAAAATTAAAAAGACAGTTTCAAACCATCACAGTGGCCCAGGGACATCTTTAGATTACATTATACCATCCCTCTGTAAAACTTCAGAAACTAGAAAGAGATTGGGAGAAATACTGTTGCACAAATGGCTTGTATCTGTCTAGTAAAAGAGATGAAATTTTGGCACTAAGGAATCAATTTGTCTGCAGCACTATGTGCACACTCTCAAAGACCAGTCTAGGAGAGCTTAAGGTAAATAAACAACTTTTAGTAAAAAGAGGTTCAAAAAGTATGAAGTTTGTTAGAAGATGAGAATCCAGTGAAGCCCTTCATTAAGCTTCAGTATTGTTCAAGACATTCCCAAGGAGGTCAGAAAAAAAAATCACCAGCTAGAGTTCAACTGCTCTTTTCACATTCTACTTGTAGTTATTTCTTGTTTACAGTCATTTTCTGTCTTGTCATGAAGCAACACAGAATGACTGCTGTTTCTTGAAAGAAAGTATGATAATAATAATTGAAGTCCAAAGGAAAAACTGGAAATGACAGCTAAAGGAGTTATTTTTGCTCATACAATAGGTACCAGTGACACATTTCAGAATGCTTTTTGAAACAAAGCTAAATGCTCTTCATGAGAATAAGAAACATGGCAAGAAGCTATCAACTACAGCTAAGGATATCATCATTATAGGCTGCTATCAACATCAACTTTCAAATCATTTGTAGTACTTAAAACCTGAAAGCTTTGCAATACCAAATACTGACTTCAAGCAAAAAAAAAAAAAAAACAAAAAACACCCAAACAAACAAAAAAAGGGAAACCCACAAAGAACTAAAAAGGAGAAAGTTAACATACATCCAGTGATGAACTCATCTATTTTATCATCTTCAGACAGCTTTAAATCTTGTGGTTCATTGAAAGAAGTATAATATGCAAGGTCCGTCACCCATTTGCCCTCTTCATTTTGATAGACAACACTGTGTGGTAAATCATCTGGAAGATATAGCAAATGCCACACTGCTGACTAAAATAAAACACAATATGGCAAGGTCTCCAAAATTAAGATCAAGGAGTTCACTTCCCAGAAGTTAGCAAGTTAACAAAAGAAAAAAAAAAAAAAACACCACAAACCAGTGTAGCTGAGCTGTTGCAACTGCAAGCTTAAACTAGTTCACCATCAAATAAATTAAGTACACTAGACAACAGTCAATACTTTTCAGAACAAAATCAAGTCAAAATTTATCCACGGTACATTGGAGTTCATTACCAGCTTATCCAGATAAAGAAAAATCCATAGCTTACAATATCATTTCTTTTTCCATGCAGTGGAGTCTGATCACAAATCTATACATAGGTTCTAGCTAAAGCAACCTACCTTTGTCTGTTGTAGCTAAAATTGTGTCCTCACAGCTGTCCAGAGTTGGAGACAGGTAGGCATCAGGAAGACCATCAGAGGGCTGGAACACCTCTTCCATAAAGGCAGGCTGAAAGAATTTGGGCTGTTCAGCCTGGAGAAGAGAAGGCTTTGGGGAGACCTAAGAGCTACATTTCAATATTAATATTCCTGCCTGCAGGAAGGCTGGGGAAGGACTGCTTAGAAGGGCATTATAGTGATAGGTAGAGGGGCAATGGTTTGAAACTGGAGCAGGGTAGATTTAGGTTGGACATTAGGACGAAGTTCTTTACAATGAGAGTGGTGAAGCACTGGAACAGGTTACTCAGGGACAAGGTTGAGGCCTCACCCCTGGAGACATTCAAAGTCATATTTGGCATGGCCCTGGGCAGCCTGATCCAGTTGGAGCTGTCCCTGCTGACAGCAGGGGGGTTGGACAAGATGACCTTTGAGGGTCCCTTCCAACCCAAAGCCATCTGTGAAGCTGTAGATAACTTCTGATAAACAACTTCATACCAGCTGCTGTACTGCTCCAGGCTGCATTTGTTGTGCAGGACATCCAGTTATCCCTTCATTTTGTGAATCTTCATCACTAGCATTTCCTGATTCCACTCCTGTCAGAGCCTGGTACATGTCAGGAACCTGAAAGCTCTCCTTCTGGAAAAAGAAAAAAAAAAATAAGTTACACTAGCATCATAGAATCATTGAGATTGGAAAAGACCTCCAAGATCAAGTTAAAGCAACATATTAACATGTTCTTCAACACTTCCAGGGACAATGATTCCACCACTTTCCTGGGCAACCTCCTCCAGGGTTTATCTTCAGTGAAAACATTTTTCCTAATATCCATCTGTAAGAGACTAAATCTGGTCTCTCTTGATATGAATCAAAGATAACATTACCTTTGCTCCCAAACAACATAAATATGTAATGGGCAGATGCCACTGCATAACGACTCTGGAACGTGCACAGACAAGATCATCTCTACCCTGGAAAGGGAGGATGGCAAAAAGGCTTCTGGACTATACAATGGATTCACCACCTGGCATGATAATCCCCTGATGTGTATTGTGTGTATGGGCAGGTAAAAGGCTAAGGAGGAGGCAGGGGCCCCGCCCTCTGCCGGACCCCTGTAAGCACACAAGAAATACACAGGAAGATTCCCTGGGGACAATACATGGACACAGCTAAAAAAATTCTGTAACTAAAAAACTGCATAAAAGACCTAAGCAATGCCTGCTCAGGAGGAGAAAAACAGAGAGAAAAAGGCAGACAGAAGACTACACCACGCAGCCCGGAAGCAGTCCAGGAATCCTCGCTTCACCACCACTGGCAAAGCCATGCCCTAAGTTCTGCTTGCTGGAGAAAAGACATCTTTACTGAAGGCACCACATGCTGGAAGCTGCTCAGAGAAGGACTTGGACTTTGGGATCTCTCACTCCCCTCCTCCGGGGTGGACAGCACAAGCCAACAAGGATACAGCAGCACCCTTCCACAGACCCAAATTGCCTTGGGGCTGGGGGGAAGAAGGTGGTAATATGATGCCTTTCCTGCTCGCTCACTCTCTATTTTCCTGCCCTTTCTCTCTCTCCTCCTGTTCCATCCACTTTATTCTGTTAATAAACAGCCCCACTGTTGAAATCAGAGGCACAAACAAGGCCAAAATATCATAACATGGGAATGTTAAAAAAAAAAAAAAACGAAAACACATGAGTCTCTTCCACCCTCTGGACTGAGACACTATCATAAACCTCCTATGGAACAACTTGAAGTCACTTCCTCTTATCCAGTGGCTGGTTACTAGAGAGAAGAGACTGACCCCCACCTCACTACAACTTCCATTTAGGGAGCTGTAGAGAGCAAGGAGGTCTCCCCTCAGCCTCCTTTTCTCCAGTCTAAAGAATCCCAGTTCCCTCAGCCACTCCTCACAAGACCTGTTCTCTAGACCCTTCATCAGCTTCACTGCCTTTCTTTGGACACACACCAGCACCTCAATGTCTTTCTTGTAGCAAGGGGCCCAGAACGGATATATCAAGGAAAAAGTTTAACCTTATAGTTGTTTTACCAATATTAAAAAGTTCTCTAGTAAAGAGATGATCACACTGTTTGTTGATGCATCACCACCAGAAACATTTCTAGCTGCCAGCACCACCACTATAACAACCCATGCATCTGCCTCCAAATACACGCACACTAGATTTTTTTGTTCTTTTAATGAAGGCACCATGCTATTCCTTTTCCCCTTCTGGCTGACCCAACTCCTTGATGAGGACTCCAAATCTACCTTGGAACCTGCTATACCTACCCCACTGCCTATGTGCAATGGCAGTGAAGGAACGTCTCACACCAGTAAAGACAACCTGAAGTCAGAGACAGAACTGTGTTATTCTCACTCTTCAAACAGGCACCTATTCATTTATTCACACAGAGTTGTAGATTAGCAGCTGGCAGCCTACACAGACTACTTTACAGGGTTAATGCATCACTTTGTAAAGCTTGGAAACTCTGATGTCAGTTGGAAAAAGCCACAGCTTATTTAACCATTTACATCAGACTTTCCCATTCTGGTCAAGGATGCAACTGCCAGGATCACATCCACTGATGCAGAGGCAAGAAAATGGCAAAGCACTTAAACCCCAGCAATATCTGTGATGGAACCAAATGCTGCTCAAAGGCAGACCAAAAGCCAGGCAGTTGTAGTGCCAAGCTCACCTTTCATACACTAACCAATTATTTAAGAGATTTAATTAATCTCCTGGAAAAACAAGTCTCTGATGCTATATCCTTAATAAAACCTTGGATATTGCTATCTAAGATAACAAATTTGCAATTAAGTCCTCAACCCTTTCCTCCTTTAATTTCAGGCACCTATGCTATACGCTGAACAATACCTCAAGACATTTCCCTTCCCTCCTTCCTTCTCATCCTCAATCATAGAATCATTAAGGTTGGAAAAGACCAAAACCCATTATAGACAAGATATTACCAGCAGATTACAATCCTTAGTACAAAAAACACAAAACGCACACAACTATCACAAGACAAATACCATCAATACTTACTCACACGACAAACAGCACTAAATAACTAATAAAACAGTAACCATTAGGACTTGAACCCCAGGTTTCCAGTTTGGGATTCACACGCCAAATCCTGAGCAAAACCCCAGATCCAGATCAACCCAAGTGTGCACAAAATTGATAGTGCCCACAGAGCTGGCTATGACGTCTCCATCTTATGAGAAGGCACCCAAACAGAAAGAATGCCTTATTACCTTATCCGAGGACTTGTTCAGAGTCATCCCGTCTGGGGAATCAGTCACCCTCAAGAATCCCTCTGTGCACATCGGAGTTTGTTCAATCCCGCATATCAGGCACATCCTGATAGGATGGACTTGATGATCTTGGAAGTCTCTTCCAAACTGGTTGATCTGTGATTCTAAAAACCGTGGCCCTGCACATTCTCTTTGCATCCATTGGCTGACTGCCAAAGTATAAACTGCTCGTAACTTGCTCAAGGCTGCAATCCTTTCACTTTGGACACTATATATGGATCATCCATCCCCAAAACAATGCTGCAATCAACCTGTCATCGCTTGCTGAGAATTGCTGAGCTCTGTGCTTCTGGCAACTATGTTCCTAAAAAGATGCATGCAGGCACAAGCACCTAAAGCTTCAAACAAAGGCTCTATTTAAGTATCAGTGGGTCTGCTCAGTATACCAGAAGCATGTTTTACTTTCAGAGTAAGGATTAAGAAATGCGGTGTTAAATAGTCCAGCAGAAAAAGTCCATTCTTAGGAAACACCACTGATGCCATATTAGTTATAGGATTTCTCTAAGGATAAGTCTCCATCATCCCAGAGAAGGGACGGAAACCCAGTCTTAGGAGTTGGGGGTTCTTTTTCCCTCTGCAAGATCAAGTAACAGAAATGACTGCACAAGGTTCTCAGCCTGAGCTGCTTGTCAGGAGAAAGGCAGCAAGGAACAGGACAAATAGGAGTGTGAGGTGCAGGGTTAGAGAGGGGTGGGATACCTAAATGGAGGCTTGAATAGACACCATAAGAGGAAACTATTCAGTTTTGCCGCAAGCCTTCCCAACACGTATTGGGACAGTCAGCTACCTATACAATCACAGAATTGTTTGTTTGAAAAGACCTTTAAGATCAAGCTTCAATCTAAGACCACCATCACCATTAAAATATGTTCCAAAGTGCCATGTCCACATGTTTCTTAAACACCTCCAGGGATGGTGACTCCACCACCTCTCCTTGGGCAACCTATTCCAATGAAATCCAGAGGACTCAGGTTTGGTTAGCAGAGGAGCTCCCAAAGCAACTTGTTTTTGGAAACAGGCCTCTACCGCACCACCATGCCTCCGCAGCCAGGCTGTTGGCACTGTGCAGAGCTGCAAGGCTGACCCAATTTAAGGCTGTATCCACACAGCACCTTCCCCCACTTCTCACCAGGCATTTAACTTCCCAACAGCATCTTCAAATATTCCAGAAGGCTTGAAAAACCAACTACACAGGACAAACTAGGATGGCAAGATGGACAGACAAGCCTTAACATCAATCAACTGAAGGAACCACCCCATGGCACCAGATAAGAGGTAAAGAGGGAAGCAGAAGGCAATGGCCAATGGAAGGCACACCAGCCGACCACATGCTGAAGGGCAGGTACCAAAAGCCATGGCACGGTGCTTGCAGTTGGCATCTACCTTATCTCAAAAAGAGCAAGACCCTCTGTAACAAGCAGATGAATCAGCTGCTAAATGAACAACAAGGAATACAAAAATAAATACAAAAATAGCCATCTAGCTTCTTTCTTTGTTTTTTTCCTCCCAGGGAAAACCTTGCAGAAGAAGCAGAAAACATCAGAAGCTCACTCAGTTTTGTTTGCAGTTTTGAGCTGCATTTGCTGTCTTTAAATTTAAGAAGAAACCTTTGGATTTGGAGAGTACTTGTATTTGGCAGGAAATAAGTAAAACCTAGCTCACCCTGGCATAAAACCCTCACTGATGGTAACTTTTAAGGCCCTTTAGGCATGCTGAACATTGAACTTCACTTTTAACCCACCTGAAGCAAGCCATTCTCAGAAAGCTTCAGCGCTGTGCAGCGCTCTGAGAGTCTCTGTATGTCGGCGTCACTTCTCAGTTCTGGTTGCATCAGCTGCTCAAAATAGGCTTCTAGCTGGTTATCAAAGAAGTCTTCATCATCAATATCATCATCTACTGGAAAAGAAAAAAATGTCCATGGAAGGTGAACAGAATATTTTATACTACCAAAGCCACTCCATTATTTTTGATCCATGGAGTCTCAACACCCACGCAGCAGAACTATCCTGTTTTTTCCCTTAAAATAACTGGGTCACAGGAACATATAAGTGTCTTACTCCACGACTAGTGATATACAGCAAAACAAGATGACTACAAGCTAGCATTTCAACTCCCAGGCTATGAAGTGACTCATCTTCCTTCACATGATCTATACACTACCACATTCCAACTAGCAAATCATAAAGAACCTCATAAATTTAAAGAAAAAATATATGTAACGTTTTTCAGACTTAACAGCAGATGACTGAAGCACATTCTATTTCAATGGAAAAAAAAATTAAGTACTATTACTAATAACAGTACACTATATTCCTGTTTTCCAAGTGAAAAGTTGTCCAAGACACAGTTTTTCTTGTTTTGGGGTTATCTTTTAATCTGTGGGAGCTGTGCAGAATCAAGGGTTTCCAAGGATTTGTTTTTAAAAGATATCAATCACCTTTTAAGGGCATGGTTAGATACACTCCTAAAACCACTGTAAAACGTATTCCAAGGAGAAGTTTGATATCTTGATGACTTCTTTCATTTCCAGGAAATAGCACCTTATTTGTGCTTTACCTTGTTAAATAATAATTTAATATAATTTTAATAATTTAATTTTTAAATGTATAGTCAAGTAGACCTCGCATTTATAAACTCCCAATTAGTTTTCAGCATAATTAAAGATACTTTCATTTGCATGTTGATGGTGATAGTTTAAGAATTCTCCACCAATTTCTCTTTGAAAAAGATTAATTCTTTACTCCAAAAAGGCAGTTCTGAAGAAGCTTCTCAGCATTTCCTTCTATTAAAGAGGTCTCCACAATGCCAAAAGTAGTACAGGAAAAGAGTACAGACACACACAGTCAAATCTTCATTATTTTAGATTTCCCAGTTTTGCCAGTGTCCTGCACAAACAGTATAATTTACAGAAACACTCAATGCAGTGAGTTTTAACTGAACTGGAAGCTCTGAATGCTCAGCAGCCTTTGTATTACACAGCAAAGCAAGCAGGATCTGTTGGATTTGAGAGTCAATAAATTAAAAATCTGAATCATGGCTCCGATTCCACGCATGATCAAAGGGAGAGGGATCTGCACCTAGGTCCAGGCAATCCTAGATATCAACACAAGCTGAGAGATGATGATGTTGAGAGTACCCTGTAGAAAAGGACTTGGGGCTGCTGGTGGATGAGGAGCTGGACATCAGCCAGCAATGAGAACTTGCAGCCCTGAAGGCAAATCTGGGCTGCATCAGAAGCAGCATGTCCAGCAGATCGAGAGAGGTGATTCTGCCACTCTGCTCTGGTGAGATCTCACCTGGAGTACTGTATCCAGCCCTGGAGCCCTCAACACAGAAAGGACATGCTCCATCAGGTCCAGTGGTGGGCCACAAAAACAATCAGGGGGCTGGAGTCTCTCTCCTACAAGGACAGGCTGAGGGAGCTGGAGAAGGCTCCAGGGACACCTAATAGCAGCCATGCAGCACCTGAAAGAGGCCTACAAGAAGGCTGTAAGCATTCCCACTGCAAAGTCCTGTAGTAACAGGATGAGAAGCAATGGTGTGAAATGAGAGAAGAGTAGATTCAGACTGGATGTTAGGAACAAATTCTTCAACATGAGGGTGGTGGAACACGTTGCCTGAGCAGGTAATTGAGGCCCCATCCCTGGAGATATTCAATGTCAGGCTTTACAAGGCTCTGAGCAAATTGATCTAGTGGAGGATGTCCTTGCTAACCACAGAGGGCTTGGATTAGATAACCTTCCAACCCAAACCATCCTATGATTCTATGATTGTAGAAGGCTAAGTTTCTTCAGATTTTTTTTTCTTCAATACCCACCTCCACAGAATGCTTAAAAAAAATGCAGGATTAGTTACCTGAATGGTATACAAATACCTACAATTCCAACTCAAATTTAGAATAATTGCTGTGGTGTTTATATCTCATTTTTCTAGTCTTGATTTCTTCTTTGTGCAACTGAAATAAACTATCTTCCAAATAATGAGAAAGTAGATTAATGTATTTTGCCATAGGTATTAGAGACTTCCTGATTAGTTTTAGAAATGAGCTGCCAATTTTACACTGAACATGGAATGGCATGATAAAAATGAGTACACTAAGCAGGGGAAAAAACAAAACAAAACAAAACAAAAATACAGTTAGCTTCACCAGTACTGGAATCCTGACCAGGCAGCTATTTCCAGCTAATGACTCCCAACTCCATCAAAGGGCATTTAAAAGCAATTCCATCCCTGGAATGGCAAAACCCAGTACTTTTACGCAGTGCGCTATTAGCTTTATTTTTATACACTTCACAGGCAAGTGAAGTTGCTCAACAAGAAAGAACAAGAGGACTTCAAAAGACAGTCACAACATCCAGAAATGTCATGGGAGAAATCCAGTAACCTTACTTGAGTTCAGGGCTGCTTGATACCAAGATGGCACCAAACTTATTTATCAACTTGCCTTCCTCATTCTTGGTGCAGCTCAGGCCATACCTGCAACCCTTCACACAATGTGCAAAGTCAACTGCATTAATACTGAAGAAAGTTCATCCTTCAGCAGCAGCGTCTAGAAGGGCACAGAAATTTCAGCTTCACTAATAAAGAACTCAAGCTCTCACTTTTGTCCCTGTGGTAAGCTAGACTTCTGACTTAGGTGTCGCCCTGCATCCATGGCATCTAAAGAGAATTGAAATTGAAGTACAAGTTAATTTGAACAACATGTACCCATTCTGATTATTTTATTTGTTTCACAGTAACTGTTGTTCAATTTTTTAGATTAAACTTCCAGTTGTGATTTTCTCTGACCAGTTCCACAGCCACTTACTCCTACTGCAATTTTACAGCAGCCAGTTTCCCAGTGAGCAGTCTTCTCTAGCATTTTGATCAAGCATTATCCCACTTTAAGTACTTCAGTAAAACAAGACCTTTCTTCTCCATCACACAATAACATTTTGTCACAATTCTAGACTCAACTACCCAGACTTATAAACACACTTACCTGTGGAATCATCTTCTGAACTTGTAAGACATGAGAGCTTCTCATTCTCCAAAAAACTTGAAAGGCTCTTGCTAAGATGATCACTTGAGATTTCCCTTTCTGTCAATTTTTCAGAAGCTTCAGGTGGACCAATCTGTGAATAGCATCCACACAGGGTTAGTTCTTGCTACTAGCTACTGTATAAATTCGGTTGATAACCAGTTAATGAAGTTAATAATACTCTGAAACGTCACACTTTTTTTTCCTGCTTATCCCAGCAAGCATTCTAGTTCCAATGGACTTCACCTGTTAGATCCCACAATAGATACATCCAAGAAATACAGGGATCATAAGGAGAAAGAGGATGGGAAAAAAACACACACCACCATATCTGAATGACACCAGACTTAGAAAAAAAAATACTGAACCATTGCATTAAAGAGTTTACACCTGAAACAGTTGGCCACCTCATTCATTAAGCTGCAATCCCAACTTAAAAGTACAAAGACAGCTCTTAGTAGTTTCCTGTGCAGCTAAAACAGTTCTTCAGAAAGCCTACTAACCGTTCATCTCTGTTGATAATTTATGACACTCATTTAAAGAGACTATTTCAGATAATTCTAGCTAACTATAAATATTTTCTTTTATACACCAAAATTATTTTTGTGAACAACACAATGTAGTATCTGGTTGGGATTTACTCCTTGTGATATACAGATCAATTCTGACAGAAAAAAAAAAATAAAGAGCTCAGAAAGCAAAAAAATTGGAAGAGACTTGAATACAGTTTTCAGATGACAGCTTGTGAGCACTCAGCTGCAACTCACTGACCCCTGTGGCCTGTAGAAAAATCGAATTAAAGAAAACTAAATCAATTCAGTAAACAGCAGCTGCCACATTAAGGAGCACACACTGGACAGCATCAGGCTGCAGCCTGAGGCATATTTTCTTTATGTGCCATGAGATCTCCCATTCCTGTCTGCCTGTTCCCATTATCAGCTTCTCTAACAAAGCAGACCAAAACAGCTGAAGCACAGCCCTACCTGTCAATACCTGTGGGTATTTGCTAGCTCTGGGATAGAAACCCACACCTGAAATAAATAGAGGCAGCAGGAAGATTGTGTTCTTACAAATGGTGCAGTTTTCAGTGTTGAGGACACTGAAGAAGTCATCTGAACTCATGTTCTTCAAAGTAATTAGCAAGTACAAATCAGGTTGACATTGTTGACTTAAATTTCAAAAGCATTCCAAAAAGTTCAACAGGCTTTTCACTAAGCTAAACTACAACTGGGATAAAATCTAAGGTCCTTACTTTGACAAAGAACTACAAGGCCACAGAGGCTACGAGCAAACGACACACAATTGAGCAGGAGCAGGTGAACTCATGCTCCCTTATCATGTGAAGTGATCAGCAAAAAAAGAGGCAGAGTGAGACATGACACTCAGCATAGTAGCTCTTCTCCAAACTTAAGGGATACACAGCATATGACAAGAGTTCAATTCCCTCCCTCTTCATCTCACAGAATTAAGTCTATTGCAATATTAGTATTAGAAACCTTGAATTTCAGTGTATTTAGAAAAGCTTTCACCTTGTAATTCTCAATGTCTGGAAGAAAACATATTCCTGTTGACAAATCTGAAACAGAAGAAAGCAGTGTCAGCAGTAGTTTATTATGTTCTTATGCAATGCTGCTAAGGGATAACTCTTCCCTAAAATGCCAGCCTAAGCCTCTTGAAGGTCTTGGCATACACTATAAAAAGAACCCTGAAACATACACATCATCACACCACCAATGTTTATATACTCTTACAGCAATGACAAAGTATCTGGGAGTGACTAAAAAGACAAAGCTTCAAACAATTACTACCCTAAGGACTTCTACAAGACAGTGCAGAAACAACTAAAGAGTCCCACTAGCAGAAATAGGCACAAGTGCTCTGTCCCACTGCTGCAGAACATGCTGCATTTCACCTTCTGGGCCGGACCCACAAAACAGAACATTTTAGACCTACACATATAGATTTCAGCACAAAAGGTTCCTAATTCTTCAGCAATAGATGGGAATAAAGAGGTAATTTCTGGACTAGAATGCTAAACCTTGAATAAAAAAAAAAAGTTGTTAAAACCAATTAACTCAATATAATCAAGCACTATCAAGTCCAAACACTAGGCAGTCCCAGTTTTTCAAAGCATCATGGTTTTTGTTGCCACAGTTGTTACCACTTCCTCAAGACTACAATGCGTCCTCACTGTTAAAAGGGTGTTTTACAAGAATCTTTTATATCACAAACCATAGCACTTTCCAACACATTCTCTACTCAATTATTAATACCTCATGAAAACCTGCTCAAGTACTCAGGTTAAGCTTAGAAAAGGGAATATTTCTTGACTAAGTATATTTATGGAATTTTAGGGAATGAGAAAAATTCAGTCACAGGACTTTCACTAGAAAGAAGCCCAAACCAGTGTAATATGCCTTTAAAATAGCTTACAGAACATGATTTTGCTTCTGCTACTCTATTCACACATCAAAACCGCCGTAGTTTCCACTGCAAGTATTCCAAACTATTTTTTCATGCATCACCTCACTAGGAAAATATGTTTCCAGCTGCTACAGCTGCAGCTGAAGATCGTCTATTACAGGTTGGAATAGGGCAAGGAGAGAGGCATGAGTAAAAATATAATCCCATAGACTTACCTTCTGAAAGCAAAGGGGTAAAAAGCAACTTAAACACTTTTTCCAGAAGTAATGTTCCTGAAATTAAGTCAGATTCCCAGCAGCATTCTAGTTAAGGTATTTTATAGCAAGCCTTATTTTCACCAGCTTCCTATCTAGCTTTGTATTTTGGGGAGAAACCTAAGAGCACTGTGTAAACCACAAGCTTTCCCTGGTGTCACTTGGTTCAAATCAAAGAGATTTATTTTTTCACAGCCCATTTACATTATGCCATAAAAGAGAGAGAAGCTCAGGAGAAGACATCTTAGAGCACAAAAAGCTAATTATTTTGAGGATAAATCATGATTTTTCTCAAATTTTAATACCTTCCAATCGTTCCAGTGGCAATACCTCAAGTAAGGTATCTTGACTGCGATTTGCCTGCTCAGTGACACTCTGATCTGGCTTTACACATATTGAGTGGGAGTCTTCCAAACCAACAGAAGCTGGCTGAGGTTGTTTATCTTCTGTACCAGCTTCCCTACAAAAAAAAATTTCAATGAAAACAAAGAATCACTCAGTGAGATATGTAGATCAGCATTAGTATACAACACCTCCACATAAAAAGGTTTAATAACTTCAATTTTTACACCTCCAGTTGTTCCCATTTAATATAGATCCTACAGACATTTATCCCTACAATAAATGAATAAAGAAAGAATACAAGGACCTGAATTTCACAATCTAAAGTGTGAAATAAGTGAAATTTAATGTAACATAAGCCTCTCACATTTTTCCTGTTTGTAACTTCTTTCATTCCTGCTAAAAGAGGCAAAAGGTTAAGGGGAAAAGTGTCTATTTCAGGGAAGTTCCATGATCCATTAGAGAGCAAGTGGTACCATAGACAAGGTTTTCCTGAGTCCATAATATCAGAATTAGGGACTGAATCATAAAGAACATGACCAATTGAAATTCCATATAGCTCTGTTGAATAACAGCTTTTATAATTGGGCAGGAAAGTTTTTTCACTTCTGACTTCATAGGACTTCCACACAGGCAGAGAAGGTAATCATGCAAGATGTTACTTCCACATTAAAATCTGAGAATGAGTGAATTGAATTAATGTTTTAGATACATAAATAAAACTTTTTTTCACTTGAATACTATTAAGATACTGACTCCCTCTCTTAAATCTTATTTTGTTTTCTATAGGGACATAAAGGCCTACAGTGCAATGTTACCAGTAAGAAAGATGCACATTGTGGTTTCTATCACAGCAAGAGGAATAAATTTGACCTTAGTTAAAACACTTGCCCAGAGAAGCTGTGGAGACTCCAAGCCTGGAAGTGTTCAGAGCCAGGTGGGATGGGGCCTTGAGCAACCAGTTCTAGTAGGAGGTGTCCCTGCCCAAGTCCCTTCCGACCCAAACCACTATGATTCTATAAAATAGCAATCACTGAGGCTACAAGGAACCTAAAGAGAATAGAAATTGATGTTCCATTCTGTATGCAAGCAGCAGGATACTGACTTGAAACAGGTTTAAAACAGTGCAACCTATTATTCACACACAACATGGACCAGAAATATAAGCTTAATCATAGATAACGTGATATAAACTAAGTAAATACAGACCAGATTCAAGTCAGTCAATTAATCATGTTTAGGAAAATTTTAATTAGTGTAACAAGAAAACAAAACATCATAGTTTAAAAAAAATAAAAATAACACCCAAAGATTCATCCCTGACACACATATGAAAGCAAATCAGTCAATTCAACAGCAGAATGCTGCCTGTGTAGAGCTGTAGAGGCAAAGTGGTCACATCGCAAGGGATGTTTCCACAATGCCTGCCACTAACCCTCTTCCAAAAACAAGGAGAAGCTGTCCAGGCTGACAAACACATTAGCTAACAGGCTAATGTACAGCTGAGCTCTCCAGTTACTGCCATCAGAAGGCCTGTAGTAGAAGCTGCTACGGAGGTGGGCAATTCAATCCTGAAGTCTCCCATAATCAGCTCATAGTACACATAATATCTTCAGCACAACATACTGGTATTGGGATAGAATTAGATTTAACTACCTCACTTACATGTCATCAGGAAAGCTGAGGGCAAATCTCCCCATTGGCTCAGGCAGTGACTGATTACTGTGAGAAGATCCTAATGGAGGTGACTGCATCCCTTCTAAATAGGATGCACAGATGTCAGAAAGCCTGTAAGTGTGGAGAGGAAAAACATGCAACAGAATCATTCTAACATGCACCAGTTCTACGAAGAATTGGGGAAAAAAATATTTGCTCTACCTCCTACAAGCACAATTATTTTAACGTTTTAGCATTTCTAGCCAATCTGTATTTACAAGTAGACATATGTGCCCAGAACGATCCTCTCAGCTTTTTAGAGAAGTCCTTAGCTACCCTCTGTAGCTCTTCAGGGAAACACCACATTCTCATTTTCAGGGGATAGTGCTCATCAATTTGCAACACACGCTTCTAAAAAGACAGAGTGTGAATCTGATCTTATTGCTTGTTAAGTTACAGGACAGCAGTTAAATGAACAACAGCTTTTGATTGTCACTCTTTGCTCTACTCCCTGCTGAACAAATCATTATAAATGGTGTTAAATTTTAATTCACATCCATAACATTAGTTCTTACACAACCCTTTCTAAAATGAGATGGATTGAGGTAAATTAATTTTAACAGTTAATAAGACTTAAGGGAAGGGACATTGTACCAGGGCTTGTAGTGATAGAACAAGAGGGAGTGGATTAAAGCTGGAGGAGGGCAGGTTTTGACTGGGTATCAGAAATTCTTTAAAGTGAGGGTGGTGAGACACTGGAACAGGTTACACAGGGAGGTCATGGATGCCCCTTCTACGGAGGTGTTCAAGGCCAGGTTGGACAAGGCCTTGAGCAACCCGGTCTAATGGAAGGTGTCCCTGCCCACGGCACAGGGCTTGGAACTAGATGATCTTTCAGGTCCCTTCCAACCAAAACTGTTTTATGAATCCATGAATACACACATTAACAAAATATTTTTCCATGTATGACTTCAAACTTCAGTATACTAAGCTGAAGAGTCAAGAGAAACTTGTTCCAAGTCTAAAAACTAAACTACTCTTTTAAAGAGTAATTTTTAAAGAGTAATTTTTACCACACTATTCTATATTATGATTTTAAGGCAAAATTCTCACTGTGAATGCAATAAAGTCTTTTTGCTGATGAGTATGCTTAGTAATAGTAAAATTAGTATCTTAATAATAAACATTGTACTATTTTTATTGTTTAGTGAAACAATTAAACAATTTTATCATCCATCAAATAACCTGTCAAAAGAATTTTTCCTCTCCAAAGTTAAATGTTTCAAGCCAGTCAACTGTTTTTGATTTTCTTCAGTGTATTGATTGCCTCACCTGTTGTCACAGTTTGTTTTACTCCTAGCAACAGTTGAAGCTGCAACAGGTAAGCCAGGGTTTGAGGAAACAGTAACGTTTCCAAAGACGGCACTTGCACTGCTATTTAATGAATGGCCCAAGAAGCTTGGACATGTCTCATCAGCAATATTTCTGAAGTCTTCCATCTGCTTAAAATAGCACTCTTCTTGGCAACACGATCAGCCCTGGTCCAGCAGCATCTGAGAGCGGGAACAAAACGACTACACAGTTATACAAATCAGGGTTAGGCTATCAAAAACGGTACTCTTATATATTTATAAATACATGTGATGTATTTACTCGGCAACTGCACCACTTTATCCACAAACATGCTTAAAAATTATTTCCAGTCCTGTCCCATCAAGCCTTTTAGAAGCCACAGAGTTTTACAGCTTTCTTGGAGTACCTAAACAGAGCAGCACTCCTGAAAGTTACCGCACCGACGCTGCAAGAGGCGCCAACCCTATATTTAGCTCTTAAAGCCGCTTGGAGCGAGCCAGCCTTCCTCCATCTCGCCGGCAGTGAGCACCTGGGGAGCTACAAACTCCGTGACGCGATCATCGGGGGCCGCTACTTGGCAGGCGACAGCCTGAGGTTACGGGTATCAAGGCTACGGGAGGCCCGGACTCTACAGCGTTCGGCAGCCTGCGCAGGCACCACCTTCACCACCCCGCACACGCAAGCTCGCGTCACGGCCCAGACCACCATGACGGCTCCACCGGGGGAAACCACGACGGGGAACGACTTGAAGTCAAAGACCCCCCCTTTCGCCAAATGGGATGAGAGATGAGATCAGCCCAGCCCTCCCGCGACGCTGTCCTGACCAAGGGGCCCAGCCCCGTCCCACCGCCACGCGCCTGAGAGGAGCAGAAAGATCCACAGCCCAACCGCCACAACTTCAAACCCTGACCCCGCCCCCGCCGCTCCTCGCAGCGCCCCCCACAGGACGGGCGAGCTCCACCCCCTCACCCGGCTCACCGCAGGATCACCGCCCCTCTCCCACTAGCCGCGGTGCGCATGCGCAGTGCCGCCGCTCACCTCCCAAACTTTCCTGAGCCCGCGCTTTGCTCCGCAACCCCGCCTCCCGGCCCGCCGTCAGCCAACAGGCGAGCCTCACACAGAGCGCGCAGAAGGAGAAAAAGTTTGAGGGGGAGAGAGAGAAGGGCTCGCTGATTGGGAGCGCTGCACCGCCCCGCCCCGCCCCGCGGCCTCTTGATAGGCGGTGGTTGTGAGGGCTTCCGCAGGACAACAGGTTCGCACACAGGTAGATTCCACTGCTGTGGACGCTGATGGAAGAGACTTGCTTCGGGCATTTGCTTGCGACCGAGCAATGTTTAAACTACCAACCGAGATATTTCGGGGGGAGTGCACTGGGGATTCAAATACTTGTAGGGTATTAGACTTAATTGTGTGGTGGTTCACATA
Organism: Indicator indicator; assembly: GCF_027791375.1. Lineage (NCBI taxonomy): Eukaryota > Metazoa > Chordata > Aves > Piciformes > Indicatoridae > Indicator > Indicator indicator. The sequence goes on from NC_072015.1 coordinate 27,603,728, forward strand.
CTTGCAAAGCTTCATAATGTTTTATTGCATCTGTACCTGGTGCTCATCCACATTTTCTGACTGCAAATAGAATGATCTGTTTCTTCACTATCTGTACCTACAACTCATCTGTTGTCTGCTGATTCTACTCTGCCCTAGTGGGGCCACATCTGGAGTACGGGGTCCAGTTCTGGGCTCCGCTGTTCAAGAGAGTCAAGAGGAGGATACAAAAATAATGAGGGAACTGCAGCAAAAGTTTTTGAGAAAAGGCTGAGAGACTTGGGGCTGTTTAGTCTTAAGAAGAGCATCCTCAGAGGGGATCTTCTCAATAGTGATCAGTATCTAAAGAGCAGGTGTAAAGAGGCTGGGGCCATAGTTTCTGACCTTCTGCTCATACTTTGGGTGCAGTGAGATGGTTGATGTGATTGTTTGAAATTGTCTGTTTAATTTTTTCCTTGCAAAGTTCAGAACAGAGAAAGTGAAAGAGTGTAAATAAGTCACTATTGGGTGTAAGAAAGCAAAATAACGATTGTTCTAAACACTTCCATTGGATAGATAGAAATGTTTAAAAACTATTACCCAAAACAAAGTAGGCACTCTGCACATTCTGCGTTCGGCAGTGGGGGCAGTTGCTGGGCTGCCTGGCTGCTGTTTCTTCTTCTTCTCTTCTGGCTGAAGATAACACACTGACCTTGGCAGCTAAGTTAACAACTTTCTGCTTAACTAACTCTGCTTCTCTGTCCAGGGGGATCTGGGGGGAAGCTCCTGGGAGAGAGAGAGGCCCCTTTGGGAGGGTCCCCTTGGGGGTAAGCAAAGGGATCTTGGTTGTGCTTTTCTGTTGATTGTATATATTTGTAAATGTTGTGAATTTTGTATATTTGTACATATTCATTGCATTTCATCATCGATTGTAGACTCTGCTTGTAAATACAGCCTTCATTTGCTTCCAGACTGGGCTAGCCTGGTTACTTGTTGGTGGGGGGGGGAATTTCAGCTCACACCAACACAGTTGGCTTCCTGGGCTGAGTGCACATTGCCAGATCATGTCCAGCTTTTTACCCACCAGCACCCCCAAGTCCTTCTCCCCTGAGACTACTCTCAATCTCATCATAATCCAGCCTGTATTGATACCAGTTTGTTTTGACCCAGGTGCAGGAGCTTGCACTGGGCCTTGTCAAAATGCAAACATCAGCCACCAACCGGCATAAATTCAGTCGCCGAAGTCAAAGTACACAGCCAGTCCATTGGAAATGTGACTTGTTTGCACTGAAGTGGTGACAGCCTGTTTCCATTAGCAAGATGTGTGACTGGAATTGGTCAGGATATCCAATAATACACATTCAGCACAGTGGAAAATAATGTGACCATGAATTAGCTATAAACAAATGCCTTAAAAGCTGCAAAAAGTTATCATTTATTATTACCATAAACGGCCATTCTGGGTTTCAAAAGAATAACAGAAGGAAATTTAAAGAAGAAGTGCAATTGGGAATCTTTCCCTTAGATGTGGTTTATCAAGGACATCTCTAAAGAATTATCTTTGAATGTATTTTACGCTGGTTTTTGTAACACTGCATACCTGACATATTGTAGGGCCTCACAGCACAAATATTTAGCACTGGGAACCAGCTGCACACCTAGGCACTGACACCTTGATTTTCTTTGTGGCTGCTAAGGAGGGAACCCTCTGTTTTCCTCCGGGTACAAGCAGAAGTGCAGTAAGAAAACATCAGTAGTGGTATTGAAGGGAGGGACCTTTTAAAGGATTAAGGCAGAAATCCTCAAGTAGTTTAAACCTTCAAACATATATTCTGCTGCTTGCACACCCAAAAATGCTTGGCTGTGATTTAGAAGAGAATCCCAGTATAATAGTTCTGTTCTCTTTTTATTCTTTTTTTAATCGCTTATTCTGCCACAGAAGAATATTATTACTTCCCACCTCCATTTAAACATTATTTTTTACTATTTGTTTGCCATACAAGTATGGTATGGTTTTATAAAAGTTAATTTTTTGATTGCAAGCTCAATGGATCTGCTTTAACTAGCCTTTTTCTTTTTCCCTCTCTCCCCCACAATTCTGTTCCTACTGGCTCAAAAAAAGCATCAGCTTTCCCTCCACGCAGGGTCCACAAATACCCTGTAACACCACTGTTAACTCTCATGGGTTTTAGGAAACTAGAACTAGGCTCCTGAGAAATAAAGCAAGAACCAAATGTGGTGTATCTGAGCAAAAAATACACCATCTGAGCAAAGTTTTCAGAATACAAATGAAGCTCTCAGGAACTTGCTATTTTGGCAGAATGAAGGTTGACTTCACCATTATCTTACACTAGTGGTCTAGTCCAGGAAGTAGCCTAAACCCATTTTGAAGTGAAATACACTGAAATACGCTTATAGGTCAGCTTTCTGCTGCAGAGAGGCCTCTTTTATCCTCCCTCTCTCCAAGATCTGAACACACTCAGCAATCCGATCCCACGCAGTAAGGTGACTCCTGAGCAATTCCATGTAGTCACTGTCCAGTTTTATCCTCCTGCCCATCTCACATCAGCCAATGCTTGAGCCAGTGCCAGCATGATCCATAGCAATGAAGTTCCTGTGCTCACACATCCAAAAAGGAGGCTTCTAACTACATACTATTTCTTCACAATGTCCTAATTACCACTGGGAAAGAATTATCAAATAGTTTGAAATTCACCACCAAGGACAACCCACAACTATCCTACAACTGTAGCAGTTCCTGCAGACCTTCAATAGGCCCGTGAGAAGTCAGGGCATACCCTGTTACAGAAATATCTCCTACCCAACAACACAACTTCACAAAAGCAAAGCTGCAAACAGACAACTGAGCCAAAAAGGAACCAGTTAAAAAAAGAAAAAAAAAAAAGCCTATTGCAAGCAAAAGCCCACTGAAAAGAGATCTCTTAGAACGAGTTTATTTGTCAACCACAACTATAAAATTTAAATATTTATACAGCAAGATGGAAAATTCATAAGTAACCAAACACTCCAAACTATTTTGCTGCAGTATACACAGGAATGGTTTTGTTTCTGTTAGGAGTTGATTCAGTATCATCCTTTAGTTACTCAGCAGCTTCTTGAAGGCCTGTTTAACTTGAAGAACGTATTTCACATGTATCAGTGCAATATGCGAGAAAGAAAAAAAAATTCAAGATGGTACTGAGTCCAAAAATAAAAATTAAACAAAAAAAAAAAAAAAAAGAGAGAGAGAGAGGCAGGTTGAAGTCAGCTACTCTGTAAATAGCTCCTGGTTAATACTGTTTGTATGTGCTGCCATAGTTCAGATGCTACAGGTAAAAATGTTCCTTTGATACACAAACATAAATAACATGTTCCAAATGGTGTTTTGCAAAACATGCATAAAGTTCCCCAATTATTTAAAATCTTCTGTAGGAGAGAAATACAAAGGCAGCCAGAGCTGGAAGCATTCGCAACACCCAAATAAGGCCCTTCAGAGTGTATTTTAAAGCAACACATTAAACCCCTTCGTTCTCAGGTAATAGATTAAGAGGCCGAGACACACATCGTCTGCGAGGGTGAGGATACTGGAGGCTGGCAGTGTCAGCATCGCAAGAGTGCTCTATCAGAGGAGGAGGAGGAAGGAGCTGGGCATGGCTGGACCATCTCGATCCAGCCCGTGGGGAATCCAGAGGGGGAAAGAAATACCTGAAACAATTAAGAAAGGAACAAAACACCAAAAAAAAACCAAAACCAACAACAAAACGAACAAAAAAAAAAAAAAAGAGAAAAAAAAAAAGGAACAAAAACAAGAAAAAGAGAAAGGTAGTAAATACAAGGAGAACCAAAGGGGAGAAAAGACATGCTGGAAAAAAAAAAAAAGGCTTTAGTATATCCATGCCAAAACCAACAGAACGTAACAGCAGAAAATCAAGGCTTGGAATTCAAAACAAGACAAATCCTAAAACTGTTCTTCAAAGGAAAATAACAGTCTTTTCCATTGAAATCCATGGGAAGGAGTATGGTCATCAGAACCCAAGCACACATTTGTACAGAGAACAGACCGCTTTGGGAATAAGAAGGATGTTGCAGAACTGCTATGAACAAGCTTCCACTCTCCCTGTGATCCTGTGAGCTCCTGTGATCCGTTAACAGAGCTTTTAATGCTTCATGTGCAGCACAAGAGACACATTGGATATGATCCAGGTACATGTTCTGCCCATGCATCCAATTCACAGCACTTCTATCAGGTAAAAACATCCTTGTTTTTACAATGCTTTCCATTTAATAACACACATTTACAGAGCATAGCTACTTGCAGTGGCATACAGTCTGTGTGTATATTTATATATTTCTGCTGAATGAATCCTCAGAGTCAGTGTAAGATTCCTAGTAAATGAAAGACTGAGAATTCAGCCATTTCACTTCATTTTCTGCTGACTTTATTGGAACTTACCCGTAATACTTGTGCATTTTAGTCTGTTAGATACCTACAGATGATTTCTGCCTTCTTTATATAGTTCTGTGGACTTACACAAAGGAACAGCTACATGAGGAACAGCTACATGCGTCAGGCAAATACTGGACAATTCACAAGCTGCATTTTGGCTTCAATCTCTGTGTGGCTCAAGGGTTTGTGAATTTTAGAAAACTACTACTCTTAGAGAATTTTTGTTACTCCATGAAATTATTTACCACAGGGATGTAGATGTACAAGCACGTATCAGAAAAAGTACTTCTCTCAGGGTGACAAAAGTATGACAGCACTTAGAAAACATTTATTTGAAGTCATACTAAGGAATAAATGAAGCAAGACCCAACTATTAAAAGCTACCATCTGTACAATTGTCAGAACACACTTTTCTTATCCCTCCCAAACTGACAGTTGCATGTATTACAAACCAGTTACAAACTCATGATGTTGAGGCCTCTTAACCAAATGCTGAACACTATCAAATCCCAAACAAACTCACTATCAAAACAACTACCATTATATTTTCATGGTCGCTTCCCTCCTCCCATCCCAATCAAGGACAAAAAATTCTCAGTTTTAGTTATGAACTAGTCTTTTAATTCAACAAGCTTTCAAAAAAAAAAAAAAAAGTGTTTTAATAGAAGTAACTGAAGTTTTGGGGGTTGGGTTGGTTGTTTTGTTTGGGTTTGGTTGTTTTGTTTTTTTTTCAAACAAGAAGCCTCTCCAAATATTTTTCTATCAGGAGTTCCAACAGTATCAAACTGTGCAGGCTAGTACAAAAAACGTACACAAGGTATTTTAAAAAGGCTTTTTGAACAGCATTTAGTAGTTAGCAGGCTGCTGGTGTCTTGGGAGAGATCAAACGGCGTTGGGGAGGGGAAAAAGGAGTTCGTTTTCCATTCCTGTGTGCATGCAACAAGCAGCAAAACACCAAAGTTACTCCAGTTAGCTTGGTATCAGCTCTGCTTTCTGTTAAAAAGGACATAATACAAATGGAAAATGGGAATCGTATCATAAATCTAGACACATAAGTACATCAACATAACAATACAGCCTGACTGACTTATTTTCCAATCATCTACAGCATCTGCTCTCAAGCTATTCTGATTACGAAGCCAGTTTGGTGATGGTGTTTTAACAAAGTTCTCCAGATCTGCCTGTGCTTTAGCTGGCTGAATTATAGGCACCAAAACACAGCATCTGGTCACAGGCAATAAATTCTTTTGTGGCATATGAGTTTAGTTAAATGACAGCACATAAATCTGTATTTTAAGTGTTAATACACTAAAAAGTTAGCAACTGTGCTTAGGCAATTCAAGCCAATGTGATTACAGAAGAAAACAGGTAGGTAGGTGCAGCTTTTTTGTACTAAGGCTCAATCCTAGGACATGAAACTACAGATAAGCGAAATTCCCCAGCTACAGACTCAATTTGGCAACAAAACGTCAATTCCACATTGCAGCTAAGAATAATGTATTTAAAAAACAAATACACAAAAAAGACCAATTTCAAAATACAGAGCTATGGAATGGGTCTAAAATAATACAAGGAGTTTGTTTCACAATGGCTTACTACCAACTGCAGGAAGAAGAGAACAGCCTGTGGGGTGGGGCAGGATAGTTTTGCTGGCAGCAGCACAGCCTGAGATAAGGAGACTGTGAAACCACATGCTACACAACAGAGGTCAGAAACAGTCTGTACCTCTGCAGGAGCCCAAGCAAACACAGTTTCTGCAGCTCTGGAGATCACATCTCCAAGCCAGGGCCTCCTTTCTTGCTGGAGACTTGGTCTGCTGCCACATTTTGCTCTCCCATTTATCTTATGAGGAAAATGTGAGAGCCCTTCTCTGAATAACACATCTAGAGACCTGGAAACCAGAACTTCAGGAGTGACTACTGAAGTGGGGGCTACTTTCCAAAAGTAGACTGTCACAGTATCTTACAGACAAGCATTTTAGCAGGTGCAGATGGATGGAAATGGAGGCTACCTTGAGGTATTTGAAAAAAATAAAAAAATAAAGGTGGCCACAGAACTTGGAAGCTGCTGTTACGGAATTTGGCCACGTTTGGTCCTTATGAAGGACACATCCTATAAGGCTGATTGTCCACACTCCATCGTGTTTCTAGATTTCAGTGTGCACAAATTCAAATGCTCTTCAGAATAAGTAGTTCAATTTACCTACTAAACAGCAATTATTAGGGAATAAAAACATAACAGAAAGCAAATCATCTGCAGTAAAAGAGTTGTATGAAGAAGATTAAAAAAACCCCAAACTTTTATTCACTTGATGTTACACCTGCAAAAATGAAAGTAAACTACCACTAGTACGTGACTGTTGAAACTCTGTATTATGAACTATCTTCTCTTCTTTCCTTTTTGCTACATTACCCAAACCAAAACCAGAATTTGCTGGTACTTCTGCTTCACTTTAAATATGCACCTAAACCAAAGGAACAGTTACACAGCAGTATGGTGAAGTTTCTCCTTGTTTGAAACCATTGCAAAGAAGTTATTTTTGATAACATGGAAGGACATTTCCCAAGTGAAAGTAAATGTTTACAGAAGGATTCAGTATGGGTTTGTTCATTTTGTCTTATCCCTGGCACAACAGACACCATCACAAAGCAAAATTCAAAGAGCCTGACCAGGTATTCATGCAACAAGTTAAAAAACTTTTTTAAAAAATTATATATATATATATAGATATATATATATACACACATACACACACATACATATATATAAAGCAAACAGGAAACCAAAGTGACATGAAGAAACTATTTACTGAACTTCAGCCTCTCCACTAATGAACCTACCTGCTGGTAGATGATCCATTTAGTGAATTCTGTAGACTTGTATTGGCTGAACCTAGAGAGGCATTAAAAATTCCCTGCTGAGCACTACCATTCACTGGGCTCCCATTACCTTTCAGTATACCCGTGCACTTCCAGTTGTCCATGTAATTAGCTGCAAACAGATTTGTAAAACCTGTTAGTTTCTCTTTTGAAGCTCATCTTTTGACACAACTATGATCTTTCACTTGGTGTGAATTAGAACTGAACGTCAATACCAATATGTAAATTCCAAAAGTTGAGGATCTGGCCCTTCAGCTGTCTTAAACCCTCTGCCTCAATTTACAATTTGGGTTTCTGCAGTAGCAAGAATGAATTTCCTTTATCAAAATGCAGAGAAACAAACGAGAATGCGTAAGGAAACTGCCACTGCTTCTTTTGTTGCTGCTTTTGGAAATTTAAAAAGAAAAAACACAACTGTTTGCCTGAACATTGTGACTGAATGCAGATTTTCTGGGTTTGGGAACAGGCAAAGACATGCAGTGGAATCAAAGAATGGTTTGGGATGGAAGGGACCTTTAGAGGTCACCTAGTCCAAGTCCCCTGCAGAGAGCAGGGACATCTGCAGCTAGATCAGGTTGCTCAGAGCCCTGTCCAACCTGGCCTGGAATGTTTCCAGAGATGGGGCTTCTACCACCTTTCTGAACAACCTGGGCCAGTGTTTGACCAGACTCAGCGTATAAAATTTCTTCCTTCTCTCTAGTCCAAATCTCCCTCTTTTCGTTTAAAACTATCACCCCATGTCCTGTCACAACAGGCCCTGCTAAAAAGTCTTTCCCATATTTCTAACAGGCTCCTCTAAGTATGTATGTTAACTTTAAAAGTGACAACTTGACATAGCTCCAGTCTGGTGAAACGATTTGCCAATACAGAAACAACTATTCACAGCAGCCTCCATCACAGAAAATTACTGTCCTTCTTATTCCAAAATGGAAGTACAAATATATAGATCTATCATACAGAAATCTAAGATGAACTTTGACTCCAAAAATTACTCTTTTGAGTAAAATTTGCCCAGTGAATACATTTCAGCTGGGTGACCTTACCCTTCCAGAGTCTAACGCAACCATCATCACCAGAGGAAGCAAGCACAGTGCCTGTGATATTCCAGCTCACTCGCCACACCTGGGAGTTGTGGTTATCAAACTGTGCCACAATGTGAATTTCAAATTTTGTTAATCCTCCAGATGAAGTCAGTTCTTTCCTGTTGAAGACAGAAGTGACAGTTCTGCACACAACTGTTCAAAAGATGACAGGACAGAGTCTGGAGAGATTCTGCAGAAAGTGGGGACTACAAAAATGCTGAGGGGACTGAAGCATCTCTTTTGAGAAGCAGCAGCTGAGAGAGGATCTTCTTAATGCTTATCAAGATCTAAAGGGTGGGGATCAAGAGGATGGGGCCAGACTCTTTTCAGTGCTGCACACCAACAGGATAACGTGCAATAGTCACAAAATGGAACATAGGAGGCTTCATCTGGACACGAGGAAAATCATTTCCTGTGAGAGTGGCAGAGCACTGGACCAGGCTGCCCAGAGAGGTTGTGGAATCTCCTTCTCTGGAGAGATTTCAAACCCTCCTGAACACTGCGATCCTGGGAAACCTGCTCTAGCAGGGACTAGAGGACCTCCAGAGCTCTCTTCCAGTGCCCACTACTCTGTGACAAAAAAGAGGACTTGCATATTGTTACTAGATTAGCAGCATTAAGAGGTATTAGACAAAAATTATAGACTTGCTCACAACATTGTCATCCTAAAAATCAGGCTGCTAAACAACATTAAGTTAGTGGGTTTTGCTCCACAGGCACTATTAAAATAAGAGTACACGGTATGTAGCACATCATCTCAAACTACTCCTTTTAAGCTCACCTTAGTGGTTTTAGTGTGAAAATTCGTACATCTTTGGTTGCTACAGCTAAGATGTGGAAGGATCGTCCCAGATTTGGAGCAAATGCAATATCGTGTACAGGATCTGTGACTGTCATCAGTGCTTCTGCTTTTGCATATTTCCTGTATAGCAGAAGAAATCAATCTTTAATGCCATCAAAATTGCCAGTGATGATAATTATATAAACCAGACATAGTGGAAAAAGGGGTTAATATATACCAAGAGATGTGCAATTTTAATTATAAGTCATAATTACAATCTGATTTCTGCAGAAATTGAATACATCAGATACAGTAACTGCTGTTGTCAAGCCCTGGAGCAGCCTGCCCAGGGTGGAAGTGAAGTCACCATGCCTGAAGAGATTTAAAAGATGTGTAGATGTGGTACTAAGGGACATGGTTTAGTGGCAACCTGACAGCAATGGATGATCTTAAACCTCTCTTCCAGCCAAAATGACTCTGTGATTGTACTAGCAACAGTATGATAAATCATATCACAAAGGATTCCAGTGCAGAGAACACTTTTGCCTACAGCTGGAAAATGGAAATAAAAACTTTCTTCAAATTCACAAATCTAAAGGGCAATTGAATCTCAGTAACTTCCTGTATTTTAGATGCTTGCAAGTATTGTGCATTATCTCCTCCAATGCACGATAAATCTGTATTCCATTATCTTAATTCTCACCAGGATAATTAAAACAACTGCTCTTTATTGTTAGAGCACAGAGAACACCATTGTTAATGCACAGAGAACATTGTCTGAAGCCAGGCATAAATCCACAGAACACCCTGGCTCCCTTCCCACAGCAATCACCCTGACTGGAACTCAAGTTCCCTGTCATCATTTAAGGGAAAGGGGTTGTGCACACACTTCCTGGCCTTTTCTGGCTCAGCTGAACTTTCACAGAACACTAGTAATTTACAGAACTTCCTGTCATTACAACCATGTTTTTAACACAAAAAGTACCTAGTAAAAAACAATTCAAGTGAAACAATTCACATTTCCAATTTGTCCTATTAATTCCTTTTGCAAAATTGAGTGCATAAATTAGTACAAGCAGAAACAACAATTCCCTCTTTAAAATGCTGGTAAGAACACTGGTATTTCTTCACTGAGACAGAGCAAACCTATTAGTATGTGTGTCAGCATCAGTTATCATTCTGATGGCTCCCTCTCCCACACAATGGCTCAGAGACAGAATTAAGGTATTATTTACTACCCAACATCTAAACACAGGACCAAAATAAAAGGCCAATATATTAGGAACTACTTTAAGATCCCATAAACATTCTTTATTGTCATTTACCTTACCTGGTGTTTTCATTATATTCATAAATTTGAACCTTAGCCAATATATTTGGACTGTTGTCATCACTTCCTACAGCTATCATTGGAGAATGTGCTCGAGAGCTAAAAGGTGAAAATAAAGAGTTATATTTACAAGTGATATATACACAAAAAGTATGTCACAGAAAGTACACCAAGCTCATTTTTACACTTCAGACATTATCCACAAAGAAAACAAAACCATAATCAAAACAAAACATCACAAGGTGAAAAAAATATCACAAAGCATTGTGCCATTCAGATACCCATACAATCTCCATTCTGTTGTTTTGTCTAAACACTCAGTCCAGTGACATCATAAGGGAGTATTATTTGGCAACTCAAGATGGGGGTCCCAGAGATCTGGATACATTTTATACATGCAGTTGCAGTCAGGCATTTGCCACAAGTTTCACAAGAGTCTGCCTTCTTTGCAGTACCTTTAATGATTGGCTTAGTGGGATTTCATTCGGGTTTTGGAAGACAAGATTACAAAAGCTAAGAGTAGAGGAGTTCTAGTTCTCAAATCAACTTTTAAACCTATCCCATGCATTAAGATGGAAGCCTGAACTCTGAACCTTCAGCACACGCTGCTGCTAATGAATAGAACAACTGGGTCAGCAGGACACAGACCACTACGTCTACAGGAGTTATACATTCCTGTACAACCACTAATAGGGAAAGCCATTAAGTGCTTCTGGGCAAAGAGAATCCAAGGCAGTTTAGCCCAGAATGGTTTTTCTCTCCCTGCTATTGCTGGGCATATTGCTGCTATGTGAGATGGGAAGGAGAACCTCTGCTTCTGTGTTCTGGGTAGGAAGTCCCCAACCATCATACTGATTCCTCCCTGTTCAAGGAGGTTAAATGTATCACTGAGCCCCCCAAGGACATGACTGAAAAAACTCTTGGGCTCTGTATTTGTGCTAGCAAGACTCTTGTGGCTCCTAGTTCTTTGTTGCAGTGGCAATGGTGCATGTCTTTGTTCGAGCTGTCAAAATATCTCTTACAACACCTCTCTTAAAGAAAGAGGAGACAAGAATTGTCCTTTTTTTCTCATCTGAAAATCCCAGTTGAGTTTTGTGGGATAAATAAAGAGCACTCTGCAGTGTGCTCATTAAAGAGCGTGTTACTTGCTAAAAATAATTAACCTGGAGATACTGCCTCACAGACCTCAGGAGTTTTTGTAATTTCTCTGGCTTTGCCACTCTTGTTTCACTGAAAGAAAAACCAGCAACTTTACTTCAGATCTGAGTAATGTATATTCCATCTTCGCCATTCATGTTTCAGGATTTATTCTACAAAGTATCAGAACTAGCTCTTTGAATCTTCTGCTTCAACAATAACAAAGCAAAACCTGCAGTTTTAATAACATACCTTGAAGGATTCCAAGAAATACAACTGCAGCTGAGCTTACATGAGATTTCATGCTGCAGTGACCACTGACTCAGGTTCATCACATCTGGAGCTTCATAAATCCTTACAACTCCATCTGCTGAACACGTTGCTAACATAAGACCCATATGCTTGGGAGCAAACTTCACATCTGTAACAGATGTCCTACTGTCTACTAGAGTAGTCCTCTTCACCTGCAAAGAAAGGCAGAAACTCTTGAAGGAAATTTCCTAAGGAAGGCCATCAAAAAGTCTGACAACACCACTTCATAGCATCACTTAAGTCTTCCCTCAAGAGATAAAACAATCTTTACACACCAACAAACAGGAGAAATAACAGATCAGTGTACTGATGCAATTTGAAGCACCAAGAAATACACTCACAGAGGTATCAAAGTTCTGACACCAAGAACTGTTGCTTAGATGATGCTCTTCAAGGAAAAAAAAAGCAAACCTATAAACCACAAAACAAACATAACATAAGCATAAAATGTGGCCACAGGAAGTTTAAAACTGTCCTCGTCAATCATAGAACTCATGCTAGAGACGATGTTACCTGCAGTGCCTAGCAATGCTGCTTTCTCATTCCAGTGCTGCTGAAGTTTGCCATGAAGCATTTTCCAACAAAAGTATCAACACAAGTATTTCTGACAAGGGAATGTGTGAATGCAGCAAACACTTGATAGGAACATTAACTAAGGTGAAAGAGGGAAAAAAAAAAAACACCACTAACATTTGTTTTTCAAGTCCATAGCTGCCTCCTGCCCAGGGAAGTCAGCATTCATACCCTACTAAGTGCCAAAGGTCCTGACAACCCAGATCCTTACAAATATGTATTTTAACATTGCAAAACTTTAGCAGAAAGTAGAAAACTGCAGATTATTTTAGCAAGTTAAACCAAAACATTAAAGACAGGAATATTACAGAGTTATGTAAGATTACACCTGATGAACAGCTGCAGAATAATCTGTTCAGATCTAAAATTCCCTTAATGAAATGCTACCCAGAAAATCCACGTCCAAGCAAACCCCCCCCCCAGAGCCTGAGCTGTTTGAAAGATGAAATAACAGCAGGAGACAGTTTCAAATCAGCTCGTCACAGAAAAAAAAAAAAACACAAACCAACTTTAATTCTACTGCAGATGGGTGTCCAAGTCTGCAAATTGTTTGCCAGCAAACATCTTATTAAGAAACACCAACAGTAGTGACAATTAATGGTTGCACTCCATGATTTGGAAGGTCTTTTCCAATCAAAAAATTCTGTGATACTGTTAACTGGCCTAAATCTTGCCATGTACCTCTTTTTCCCAAATGCTTTAAAAATACTTCCTCTACATGGGAATATTGCCACAAGTTAAAAAAACACAGGCAAAATCAGGAACCCCTTGTATTAACAGCACAAAACAGGATGCTTTCTCTGTTTCAGGGATGGAAAATATGTTGCCAATCCAGAAACGTCCAGTAACTTGGTATTCAGAAACAACTTTCATCTTAAACCTTCCAGCTAATTCTGGAATTGAAACAGTTTAAATCTTATGCCATTACAATAAGCAAACAAACCAAGGAGGCACAGTAAATCTGTTTGTGTAAGAACATACAGAGATTGCAATTAATACTTTCAAGTCTCACCCAGTGACTCTGGCCTCGGAGTTTATCATTTGACTCTCCCACTATTTCTTCCCACACAGCTGCTGTTCTATCAAAAGAGCAGGAAGCCAGGACCTGCCCAAATTCTGGATGGGCCCATGTCACTCGCCACACAGATCCACTATGTGTCTGAAAGATAACACCAAGACATCAGAGACACTTACTGTGTAAAGAACAGACATTTCCATGACTTTGTGCAGAAGAAATAACTCTAAAAGAAGTTAAGGCTAATTCTTTGAAATCTCTGTTCAGTTAAAAGGCTCAGTGCCACAGAGAGGTTGTTGCACTTGTTAATACCTAGAAGCACTGCAATGTTTTGTTGCTATTAATGGTTAAAAGTTAATTATAACAACTGTCAAGGCATTATTTATTTTTATTACTCCTTTAAATCCTAAGCTCCAAGCTAGGATTCTGCCTTGACACAGGAAATACAGCTCCATTTTCAGTTTTCAGCCGTTAGCACACAGGCTCACTGCTGGCTTGCCTGTGCTTTTCCAAAGCATATGCATTGCGTATGCTCTCCTTTTTCACATAAAACTTTTTTTTTATCCCTAGTCAACTTAATGCTTCTGGGTTTTTTTAGATAAGAAGAATTCAAAAGCATCACTTGCATTTCTATTGACAGGGACTATTGTACTGAATAATGTAAGAAATAATAATAATATAACACTACAACAAGACCAGCTTTAAGTGAGAAGCATTAGAGATGATCCATGAAGCACAGAAAAAGTATTTTACCATACAAAACACAGGTCCAAAGAAAGGCAACAAAGCTGGTAAAAGGTCTAGAGACCTGTGGGAAAGTCCTGTGGGAAGCAGCTGAGGGAACTGAGGTAGGTTAATCTGGAGAGAAGGAGGCTGAGGGGAGAGACCTTGTTGCTCTCTACAACTCCCTGAAAGGAGGATGAAGCTAGATGGGAACCGGTCTCTTCTTCCAAGCAGAAAGTGATAGCACAAGAGGAAATGGCCTCAAGTTGCAACAGGGAAGATTTAAGTTGAACATTAGGAAAAAGTTCTTCCCTGAAAGCGTTGTCAAGCCCTGGAACAGGCTGCCCAGGGAAACGGTGGAGCTTCTGGGGAGATTGAAATGATGTGTAGATGCAATATTGAGGGATGTGGTTTAGCAGCAGACTTGGTAGTGTTCGCTTAATGGTTTAATTCAAGGATCTTCAAGATCTTTTCCAGCCTAAACAATTCTATTTCTACTCTGCAATTCAGGAAAAACAAAGTGTTTCTGCAAAACTGATTTTTATGAATACAAACCTTCCAGCTGGCAGTGCAGTGCCAATCACCATTTTCACTTTTGTCCCAGACCTGTTGAGAAAACACAATGCAGTCAAGCAGTGGGCATACAAACCCGAAAGCAGTAGTAAAAAATACACCCACTAAAATAAACACATACATATTTGTACAACTGTCATGATCATGACAACAACGCCCAACGTTTTCATCTGGAAAACTCCACCTAGCTGAGGACACAACTGCACTTCACCCAACCTTGAGAATATCCCTACTACAGGTAGGAAGAAGAGGCACATACTTGCAAAATCCACAACTGTATGATGCTTATCTTTTTTTAATGTTACATTATTAATAAAAGACAAATTATTACACCTCTTCACACCTCATTCGCTCTGAGAACACTACTTGGTTTCACTCTAGAGCCCCCATGGTCTTTCCAGATCCAGCTACAAAACCCTGAGGTGGCTCCTATCAATTATCCTAAAGGGGAAGACAGCAAAAAGAAAATCAGGCTAGTGGGGGGAAAAGATCTTCTTTCTTCTTCTAGTATTTTTGCCTTGACTTATAACTACATGCAAGTCACTTAAACTTCCTTCCTCTTATGACTTTTTTTTTTCTGAAAAATGTAGAATGTACATTTTAGAATGTAACCTGATGAAAGACAGCTCCAGAAGTCTGGCGTGCACTCCATACTCACTCACTATGTAACTTCACCCAAAGTCACCTCGATTCTGCCATTCTGAATCTCTAACACAACTTCGGTTGTTATCCCGACAGTCCCAACTTCATAACCTCTCCCCAGCTGCCTGGCTCACCTAGTGAGAATGGGACCTACACCACTGTAAACCACTGCTAATTTACAGGTGTTGGAAAAGTCCAGTCAAACTTCTTAAAACAGTCTCATACAAGATACAATTAGAACTGGAAAGTAACATTATGCTACTAAAGAACACAGATTTTGAGTCCTCCCTGCCTCTTGCCACCTTTCTCAGCATTATTTTTAGGCTGCAAGCCTTACATAACCAATACAGACCAAAAACTGACATGGTTTTGGCTTAGTTTTTGTAGGACAGGGGGTTTTGTTGTTGTTCTGAGTTGGGGGTTTTGTGGTGGTTTTTTGTTTTGGTTTTGTTTTTTTTGCTTGCTTGCTTGCTTTTCAGTATGTGGTGACTTGTTTTTATACCCGATCTATATTTGACATAGCTTTCCGTGCTGAAAAGCAATATTCCCAACCATTTACCTGGTCTAACAAAAGTTATGACTACACTCTGCGAACCACACTCCTTGTATCTGTGCAACTCCTGAACTTTCGTCCATCTTCTCGCTGTGTGCAAAAATCGGGAAAATCCACTAACTTAAAGTAATAATAAAATAATAATTCCCTCTAGAGGAAGGTAACGCTAAGGTTTCTAGTATTTCACAGCTTCCCTAATGTGCCAGAGCACACGCAGAACATTTGAACCTCTTCCTTACCGGCACTTCATTACGAAACAGCAGCTCCTTCCCTACAAGCCCTTAAACAAATGCATCTTTTCAGTGGAATCACCAAAACAATCAGCACTACTGCAGCCGCAACAGCTTCAAGGTGTTTTTCCTGCTGTTGCAGCACAGGCTCGGAAAGAAGTTGTGCTGTTGCACGCATCTGCGTACACAAACACAGACACACTCCAACTACGTGTATTATCTGCGCCCTGGTTCCACACCCCGCCCCTACCGCCCGGTACCGCACGCGTTTCGCTACGGACCGCAGCCGGGACTTTCCGCGGGCACGGTGGGACGCGGGAGCCGCGCGCGGCCCTTCGCTCCCCATGCCCAGTGGGGCACGGCGGGAACGGAGAGCCCCAGGCCTGGTGCCGCCGTGAGAGTAAAGGCTACGCCCTGGTCCCAGCCCGGTAGGCCGCACCCTGCCGGTGCCGCTGCCAAACATACACCCCGGAACACACTACCGCCCTCCCCAGCACAAAGCCCGGCCGCTCCCGCTCACTTTGACGCTCTGGTCGCTGGAGCAGGTGGCCATGCGCCTGCCGTGGAAGTCGAAGGAAACATCGTGGATGAGGTCGCGGTGATCGGCCGCGATGCTGCGCGCCACGAACATCGCGACGCCGCGCGGCCGTCACGACGCCGCCCGCCGGGCCCAGCGCGCACCCGTCCTCACGCGGCGGGGCGGGGCGGGGCGGGGAAACAGCGGCGGCCGCCGAGCGAGCTCGCACTCTCGCGCGTGCTCGGGGTGGAGGCGAGGGCGAGGGGAGAGAAGGAGCAGCGCCTCGTGCCCGGCCGTTACTGCCCCCACCTGGCCGGGAGGCTGAGGTGGCTCCAGGGAGTTGTTCTCTCGACTCTTCCCCCCTGGTGCCAACTCTGACTTGCTTCCCCCCGACGTCGGGCACAGGATGTGGCAGTGCCCTTAGTCTGCACAGAAGCAAGTCTAAGCCAGAGCCTATCTGCAGCCCAGCCCTTAGCAGTAACTCTCCCGATCAGTGCTCTCACTGCTAGAAGCAGCCACTGGCTGTGCAAATCTGCCCTGAACTTCAGAAAGTGCCCTCACTGAGTAGAGAATGAGCTGAGAAGTCACAGCACCGGCCAGAATTAGCTCTGTCCTAGCTCAAATCGGGACACAATACAGGCAATCAAAGCTGATTGCTCCTGATAGTTCCAGTGCTGTAATTGGTGAGGTATTCTGATTTTCACGCTAGAAACATACATAGGAATAAACAAAAAAACCTCAAAGGCATCCAGCAAATATTACTCCTGTACTTACTTGGACTGCAAAGGAGAAAGTTTTTTTTTTTAATCTTCTTTCAGCATGACTTTTTATATTTTGAAAATAATTTACTGTTTCATTCAAATAGGTGGAGATACACAGCACCTAATAAAAACATGAAAGCTGGTTTAGAAGTTCTGTAGTTTGTGGCAATGCCTCTGAATGCTTGCTTTTTTTAGCTATTTTTGGGGAAAAACTTTTACTGTAAACTGTTGATTATGTTTATAAAAAATGTTTCTTCTTCTTTTTTTTTTTTAGAAGAATTGTTTCCAGTCAGTGATTCAGCTGTCAAAAACCCATTCTTATGCAATTTTTAGTAATGTAATGATTTTGTCAAAACACAGAGCATGTTACAACCAGAGAACTCATGTTTTTCACCTGCTTAAATTTAGTTAATTTCTTCAGCAAGTTATATAAATCAGTATAGTTGGAGCAGGGCAGAACAGATTCACAAATAACTGGCATCAATCTGTTCCATTTGAAAAATACAGAAATATTTGAATGAGGCACAAATTCATATTTTAGTTTGACCTTAAAAAGTTTATCTTCCTTGACAATAAAAATCGTACACTTTATATCAAACTAGACCTTTTTCATTGAACTTTCATCAGTAAGCCAAAAACCCCTCATCTTTTTAAATCCATATACACTTACACAATTATTTATTCAGTTAAATACCATCTACCCCTATCCTCAGTCTCTATATTCAGTGCAGGTAGGTCAGTTATTTAGAAACTGGGTCCAAAATCTTTACTTGTTTAATAAAAAAATCCAGAAAATATGTGGGAGATTATGATCCCAGATAGTTAATTTGCCATCATGTCTGATTGCATTCAATATCCAGAAGTGAGATAAATAGGTTTGTCCCAAGCAGACATTTATGTCTAAGGCTCCCTGGCAGGACTAGGGAAATGATTATTGCCGTGTACTTGGCACCTTGAATACTGGATTCAGTTTTAGGCCCCTCACTACAAGAAGCACATTGAGATGCTGGAGAGTGCCCAGAGAAGGGCAATGAAGCTGGTGAAGGGTCTGGAGAGCAAGTCTGATGAGGAGCAGATGAGGGAACTGGGATTCTTTAGCCTGGAGAAAAGGGATTGAGGGGAGACTTTCTCACTCTACAACTCCTTGAAACCAGGTTGCAGTAAGGTGAGTGTTGGTCTCTTCTCCCAAGTAACAAATGATAGGACAAGAGGAAACTGCCTCAAATTGTGCCAGGAGAAGTTTAGGTCAGATGTTAGGAAAACCTTCTTCACTGAAAATCTGTTAAGCCCTAGAACAGGCTGGGCAGGGAAGTGGTGGAGTCACCGTCCCTGGAAGTGTCAAAAAATTGCGTAGATTAAGTGCTCAGGGCAGCTTAGTTGTGACCTGGAAGTGTTAAAATAATAGCTGGACCTGATGATCTTGAAGATCTTTTCCAGTCTTAATGATTCTATGATTCTAACAGAGGAAACACTTCATAGTGAATCACCAAATTACCAAAGGGATGAGGGGACAAGATAGATCCTTTCTTAAGGCAAGCAGTCATTGGACAATCACATAGAGGAAAAGGCATCCACTAACAGAGGCATTTGTATTTTCTGGGAAATAAAATGATGCTTATTCAAATTCTTTTAAATGGCAAGACTATCTCCTGGATTAAAAGTAAAATACAATTTGTTGGATAAGATTAAATCTCTCTGGACCTCTTCAGGAAGATTTCAAATGCTATAAAAGAAACGGTCTATAAAAGCTAACATGCTACAGCCAACACCCCAAAAGAGGGATTTTCCAGTGGTGTAACATGAGCATAAGATAAAAGTATCACAGAAGTTTTGACATCCAGAGTACGATGGCAAATTGGATGGAAATAATGTGAATAATGTGTGTAATTCAAATGTTTTACTTCCTCACTTAGGTCTAATATAAACCTTTGTTATTCTGTTGCCTATTTTTTCATCTCATGGCAGATGCTTCTTTTTATCTTAGTCTAGGCAATACAAAGAATGAATTCAAGATTGCTGTCTAGCAAGGCATTTCTCTTTCAATGGTGTAACAAAGCTAAAAAGCAAGACAGTGAGTGCTGAAAAGTGCTGTGGCTCCTGATGCTTCTCTAGAGATGATCCGAGCTGCACAGCGATGGTGGGCAGCCACCCTAACCATGGTCAGGAGGGCAGAAGCAGCTGTTATTACAGCTGGTCACCAGAGCACTGTGTGCCACACAGTGTGGTGATGGGAAGCGTGCTTGAACTTATGGGAGCCCCGGGAAATTTACAGCTATTTGCAGCTTCCAGTTATTGAGCCATGAATTAGGATTCAGCTGACCTCAATGACTTCCTCTTACAGCTGGAGTTGAGCAGTAAGGAGAAACATTCAATTCATGGCAATGGTGTGCATGAGGTGGCAAAGATAGTTGTATTTTAACCTTGCTCATTGCTTGATCACATGCAGAGGAAGACCACACTGAATTTTTACAACCTTGATACATATTTTTTAACATTTGGGTGCAGTATTATCTCTAGATTAAATTAGATTGGATCACAGGATAGGAGGGAAAAAAAGTATCTATAATAAAGTTATTTTTTCACCTTTGACTGATTTGGTCAATTCTGTTCTCAAATTGACTGTCTAAACCTCTGTAACTCAGTTTACTTCTGCTGGAAGTTCAGTGCAACTGTGTTAGCATTCATAGAGGTATTCTCAAAATGTCTAGAACTGACACTGCCTTGGATTTAAGGAAAACACGCTTAGTGCTTTCCCCTTTTCCCTTTTGACCACTTTCAAGTGTGATGGTTTGAAACTGTCTTTTTAATTTTTTCCTTGCAAAGTTCAGAACAGAGAAAGTGAAAGAGTGTAAATAAGTCACTATTGGGTGTAAGAAAGCAAAATAACGATTGTTCTAAACACTTCCATTGGATAGATAGAAATGTTTAAGAACTATTACCCAAAACAAAGAGGGCCCTCTGCACATTCTACGTTCTGCAGTGGGGGCAGTTGCTGGGCTGTCTGGCTGCTGTTTCTTCTTCTCTTCTGGCTGAAGATAACACGTACTGACCTTGGCAGCTAAGTTAACAACTTTCTGCTTAACTAACTCTGCTTCTCTGTCCAGGGGGCCTGGGGGGAAGCTCCTGGGAGAGAGAGAGGCCCCTTTGGGAGGGTCCCCTTGGGGGGAAGCAAAGGGATCTTGGTTGTGCTTTTCTGTTGATTGTATATATTTGTAAATGTTATGAATTTTGTATATTTGTACATATTCATTTCATTTCATCGTAGATTTTAGACTCTGCTTTTAAATAGAGCCTTCATTTTCTTCCAGACTGAGCTAGCCTGGTTATTGTCAGTGGGGGGGGGGAATTTCAGCTCACACCGACACACTTTTTATTCTAAATTAAGATTAGCACAAAATGTCTAAGGTACCACAACAGAATTCACCAACATTCAGTAACTTGTTCTTAACCCAAAGAAACGACTTATATGCCACATATCTCACAATCTTGTCTATCATGCAGGAAACAGCCCATCTGTAGACAATCACACTGATAACAGATGAAATAGAATGACTCAGAATCCAAAACAGCTTCATTTTGCTTCCTAATCTAAGCAGAAATAAATCATACAAGAAATCAAGCCCCACGTTGGGCGCCAAGAATAAAAAGATGTGTCAGTGTGAGCTGAAATCCCCCCCCCCCACTGACAATAACCAGGCTAGCTCAGTCTGGAAGAAAATGAAGGCTCTATTTAAAAGCAGAGTCTAAAATCTACGATGAAATGCAATGAATATGTACAAATATACAAAATTCATAACATTTACAAATATATACAATCAACAGAAAAGCACAACCAAGATCCCTTTGCTTCCCCCCAAGGGGACCCTCCCAAAGGGGCCTCTCTCTCTCCCAGGAGCTTCCCCCCAGACCCCCTGGACAGAGAAGCAGAGTTAGTTAAGCAGAAAGTTGTTAACTTAGCTGCCAAGGTCAGTACGTGTTATTTTCAGCCAGAAGAGAAGAAGAAACAGCAGCCAGACAGCCCAGCAACTGCCCCCACTGCCGAACGCAGAATGTGCAGAGTGCCTACTTTGTTTTGGGTAATAGTTCTTAAACATTTCTATCTATCCAATGGAAGTGTTTAGAACAATCGTTATTTTGCTTTCTTACACCCAATAGTGACTTATTTACACCCTTTCACTTTCTCTGTTCTGAACTTTGCAAGGAAAAAATTAAAAAGACAGTTTCAAACCATCACATCGAGTAAAAAGATGCTCTTGCCTGTAGAGGGAGTTTTTAAAAGAAACTAAGTGCTGCCCAAAATAAAATAAATCGTCCATCATAGGATAGAGGCTGGGGAACCCTGTCCTGCATGGCTACCTCTGTCATAAGCTTTGGTCTTATCTGCACTAGAAGCTGCTCTTTTATGGACAATCGAGGATTATCATGCTCACGGCTCACAGTATAGTTAAAGGTACCATTTCTGACAACCATTTAAAAAAAATTACTATTGACAGGGAAGACCTGTGAAATTCATACACTTTTCTGTACCACATTCTCCTTAATTTAAAAGCTGGATTCCCAACAATTTGTAATATCCCATAAGGAGCAAAATAATATCTATTATTCTGAGATTTCTGGATAAATGTGTGGAAATACAAAGTAGTATTATAGAGCAATGAGATTCAGGAAAAAAATCTAGGAAACCCAGTCATTAAGTAGGTTGCCTAGCTTTGAGAATATGAAGCTTAATGATTAGAAGGAGTCTGAACATGTTAGGCATGCTGCCAGCAGGTGGGCTTTTATGTGCAGCACATTGTGTCATTGTCCTGGTCTAACTTAGACCAGAACCAATTCCGGTCAGTGCCGTGACTTCTCAGCTCAGTCTCTGCTCAGTGAGGGCACTTTCTGAAGTTCAGGGCAGGTTTGCACAGCCAGGGGCTGCTTCTAGCAGTGAGAACACTGATGGGGAGAGTATTGCCAAGGGCTGGGCTACAGAAAGGCTCTGGCTTAGACTTGCTCCTGAGCAGACCAAGGGCACTGCTACGTCTTGTGGCCCTATCTCGGGATTCAGGAAGTCAGAGGTGGCACCAGTGGGGACAAGTGGACAGAAGAGGTGACCCTACAGTAACCAACAAGGAATTCCATTCCATGGACATCACCTTCAGTATAAAGCTAAGGGATCACAAGGGTTAAGTTCTCTTCTTCAGTGACTGGTGTCCAAGGAGGACTCTGCCTATTCTTCTGCCTTTGATCCTACCTGTGTGTTCCTGAATCCAGTTCCAGAATCCAGCTCCTGAATCTGCGTCCTGTCTGCCACTGAGCGCAGTCTGAATCTTCCCCAGTGCCTCTCCCCATCATTAGTGATGATGATGACAGTGACATAACTGCTGTCATGGTTTGTATCTGTATCCATTTCATTTTATTGTTACTATTTTCATTAAAGCTGGTTTAGTTTTCTTTTCCCACCCACAAGTCTCTCTCCCATTTTCCTTTTCTCTTCCATTTGGGAAGGGAGAGGTGTTCATAGAGAGCCTCTGTCATTTGTTTAGTGGCCAGCCCAGCCCTAACCTTCAACATTCATACAAACCAGAGATATAAAGATGGATGTTTCAGAGGGAAGCACTCATAATCACAGCAGTCTGTGAAAAATATAGGATGAATCCTTGTTAAGGAAAAAGAATACCTGCAGTTCTTGTTATGAAGAGCAAGTCAAATTAAGATCACTTACTGGCAGATTACAAAAAGAAATTACTAGCTAGATTGGATTTCATGGGCAAATATGAGGGTACATAAAGTTCCCAAGTCTTTATGTGAGTAAACCTCTCACAGGCCTTCAAGAAAGCAGAGGAGTGAACCTTTCTTTCTACCTCACCTTGTTTTGCTGGTGCTGCAATCAGAATTCCACTTACAACCTGTTATTATTTGTTTTGCTAGGAAATCAATAGAATGTTCCAACTGGAATAAAAACTTACTGTTTACCCCAGAAAGGTCTATTAGAAAGCAGCAGGAAAAAGATAAGCTCTAAATTAATAAAATTACATTTAACCACCTACTGTAAAAATAGAGTACAGGAAACAAGCAAAATAATAATTGATTAGCCCAATAAATGCCATTTGAGCAGAACAGTTGCCCACTCATGATCAAGTATAGCTTTGGCAGCTGTTAAAAGATGAGTTGAGGAGAAACAGAAGTGATGTTATACAGTAAAGCAGCTTATGAATGGAAAACTATTCTCAAGTTACATCAGTGTTCAAAGAAATGGAAGGGAAAATGGGAATGACAGACTGACAAGCAACATACCTGAGAGCTAGGGAGGAATACATATGGCTTTGTACAGATTGAATATGAAGGTTGGTCTCAGATTGTGCAACTATATCAGAGCTATCTGATAACTAGTGATCTCAGGTTGGGAAATAGAAACAGAGCTTGTAGGAGTAAAAATGGAAAATAGCTGGCCCTGAGAATTTTCACAGTAAGATCAGACAGAAAAGTTTAAACTTAGCAGTGGTGGTTTTTCTCTGTCTATTTTGGTATGTGTGGAAAGAAACAGCAGAAGGAGAAGAAGACGTATAATTTGATGACGAAGTTGACAGTTAAACCACTTTTGCAGACCACAATTATGATCAAATATCACATGCACTATTAAAGCTGTTGCTTGCAGAATGGGTGTTTATGCTTGTGTATGAGTTAAGGATGCCATTAGTGTTTTTACTGGTGGGTGGTAACATCAGTCTTTCACTGTCTTAAAAAGGATTTCACAACACCACCAGATGCCGTAGTAATATTTTGTCATTAGGGGACCCTACCCCACTATTTTTTTGCTGTCATGTTCAGATGAAACCTCCTGTGTTCCAGTTTGTGCCCATTTCCCCTTGTCCTGTTGCTGGACAGCACTGAAAAGAGTCTGGCTCCATCCTCTTGACACTTGCCCTTGAGATATTGATCAGTATTGAAAAGTTTTCCTCTCAGTTTTCTCTTCTTTGCAAATTACACTAAAATGGCTGGGAGTGTTGATCTGCTTGAAGGTAGAAAAAAATCTGCAAAGAGATCTGGACAGGCTGGATCAATGGGCCAAGGTCAGTTGTATGAGATTTAGTAAGGCCAAGTACTGGGTCCTGCAATTGGGTCAAAACAACCCCATGCAATGCTCCAGGCTTGGGGAAGAGTGTCTGGAAAGTTGCCTGGCAGAAAAGGACCTGGGGGTGCTGGTTGACAGTTGGCTGAACATGAGCCAACAGTGTGCTCAGGTGGCAAAGAAGGCCAACAGCATCCTGGCCTGTATCAGTAATAGTGTGGCTAGCAGGAGCAGGGAAGTCATTGTGCTCCTATACTTGGCACTGGTGAGGCCACACCTAGAATACTGGGTTCAGGTTTGGGTCCTTCAGTACAAGAAGGACTTTGAGGCACTGGAGTGTGTCCAGACAAGGGCAACAAAGCTGGTGAAAGGTCTGGTCCTGTGAAGAGTGGCTGAGGGAACTGGGGTTATTTAGTCTAGAGGACACTGAAGGGAGACCTCAATTCTCTCTACAGCTCCCAGAAATGAGGTTGTAGTGAACTGGGGATCAGTCTCTTCTCCCTAGTATCAGGTGATAGAATGAGAGGACACAGTCTGAAATTGTGCCAGGGGAGATTTAGGTTGGATATTAGGAACAAATTATTTACAGAATGAGTGGTCAGGCATTGGAACAGGCTGCCCAGGGAGATGGTGGTGTCACCATTCCTGGAGGTGTTCAAGAAATGTGTGGACATAGCACTCTGGGACATGATTTAATGACCATGGTGGTGTTAGGTTGATGGTTGGGCTTGATGATCTTAGAGGTCTTTTCCAGATGAAACAATTCGATGATTCTCCAGGCTAAACAGCCCCTGGTGTCTCAGCCTTTCCTCATAAGAGAAATGCTCCAGACCCCTCATCAGCTTTGTAGCCCCCTGTTGGATTCTCTCCAGTAGTTCCTTGTCTCTCTTGCATAGGAGAGCCTAGAACTGGACTCTGTATGTGGCCTCATTAGGACAAAGTAGAGGGGAAGTCAGAAGTGTCAGGTCTGATGCTACTGCCTGTTGCATATTAGGAACTAGAACACGTATAAATATAATATCAAAGTTAAATTGCTTAGGCTGAGAGAGTTTGCTGACAGGAGGTAGAAATCAATTGTTCGCATAACTTGAACAGATCCAATGTGTGGTCTTCTTCTCCAGAGGAGAAAGGCCATGGCAGAGGAGGGAGCAGAGCTTTGGCTGCTCCTTACTGGAGCCTTTTTGCCACCCTGAACATCTGCATCCACAAAAAACCTGCATGTGTTGTGTACAGAATCATAGAATGGTTTGGGTTGGAAAGGTCCTTAATGATCATCTAGTTCCAACCCCCCTGCCACGGACAGAGACACCTTCCACTAGATCAGGTTGCTCAAGCCCTCATCCAACCTGTCTTTGAACACCCCCAGGGAGGGGGCATCCACAACATCCCTGCGCAACCTGTTTCAGTGCCTCACTACACTCATTGCAAAGAATTTCTTCCTAATCTCCAGTCTAAACCTGCCCTCCTCAAGCTTTGATCCATTCCCTCTTGTCCTATCACTACAAGCCCTTGTAAAAAGTCTCTTCCCTGCTTTCATGTAGGCCACTTTCAGGCCCTGGAAGGCTGCTATAAGGTCTCCCTGGAGCCTGCTTTTCTTCATGCTGAACAACCCCAACTATCTGCTAGGCAACTAAAAGACAGACTCTAAAGTTAAAATGGAAAATTCAGCATTGCCTATCAGCAGAAATAAATGTATACAAGAATTTTAATTTAATTCGGAAAGAGAAGACTAAATACTGAACATTTGTCTGGTAAAGATCTGAACTTCTAGTGCAGCAGAAGTAGAAGAATGCAATTTGAAAGGTGACAACACAGTGTCTTTGCAGTTTCAGCTATGGAAGTAACTTGCTTAATCCTGTTACTCTGTTACAGTATCCATGCTTTTGTTATTGGTGTGACAAACCCATTTGATTAAAATGCTGTTTAGCTATAATAACCTAAATTGCTTTTGAAAGTGATGTTTTCAGGAAAACCACATATTCCTCAAAGCCAACAGGATTACTAATTAAAAAAAAAAAACCAACCAAACTTATTTAAACATCTTTACAAATACATTAATATATCTCTGCATTTACAAGGGCAGCAGCTCAACAAATGCAGGGCAAACAGCCCTGACTTCCAGCAAAAGAATAATCCCTGGGGCCATTTTCATCTATCTGAAAGGAAGTGCTT
Organism: Indicator indicator; assembly: GCF_027791375.1. Taxonomy (NCBI): domain Eukaryota; kingdom Metazoa; phylum Chordata; class Aves; order Piciformes; family Indicatoridae; genus Indicator; species Indicator indicator. The sequence goes on from NC_072015.1 coordinate 27,630,467, forward strand.
AAGGAGTCACAGCCTATGACATGCTTCAGGGCTAACAGGAATCCCAGCTAGGAGAATTGGCTGTACTTAATTTCAAGCTTCAAGGAATATTTTTGAAAGGGAACAGTGAACGGGCTTAGCCAAGGTTTTCAAACTGTTAGAAGACACTTTCATCTCTTCTTATGTAGAACAGACTCTTTCTCTGATTTCAAATTTCCACATGGTAGATTATGTAATAGATTTGGAATCACCTGTTTATGAATGCCGTCCTTTATCTATAGCTTTTAGATCACTGTGAGACATAACAACATGAAGTTCATTTAACTAAGGAACAGTCTGGGAACATAGTCCAGATATTACATGTCAGTAAGTGGTAAATGGACAATGCTGGTGTAATTGTCTAGGGTGACCACCACGAGGAGAAGCTAAGCATATGTATCTAGGAAGGTTTCACACTCCAGTAGACAGAACACCCAAAGGCTCCCTAGATATCTGATACACATTCCTCCTCTCTCTGACATTTTAAAAGGCAGAGACAATGAATTTATTCTGACAAATAATAATAGTTTATTGTTTCCAAAGCATTTGAGACATCTGAATTAAGAACATGTAATAAAATCCCAGACAAGATTCCAGGAGAACTCGAATTGCTAGAAGGCATGTGACTACAAAAGCTCATTTCCCATTCACTGGTAATTCTGAAATTGTTTTGTTGTGCTCAAGGCTTCTCCCCCACCAGTGAAATTCTCACTAACAAAAATACTGCCTTACAGTCAGCTCTAGGGGTAACTCCCTTCAAGGAGAAGCCGTTGATTTTATACCAGTCAGCAACCACTTTATTCATTATGTATCTCAACCTAGAGGTTCTATTAGATCAGAATTATAACAAGAAGAAATTTCTAACAGGAATTGCTACGGA